>NC_086320.1:204119337-204745587 GCF_036172605.1 Pelobates fuscus
TTGTAAAAGTTTTTTTTAAAAGCACCTAATCTAGGCAAAACAATGGGGATTTAGTTACATTATATGATAATATGATATATATGATAATTATATATATATATTAATATTAAAATACACCTAGACAGTGTATGTGTGTGTGTGTGTATATATATGATCTAAGTATATATATATTTTTTTTACACTTATTTTAATTAATTTGAATTTGATTTCCAGCCAGCAGGGGGACTAACTGTCATTACAGTTAGTCCCCCTGCTGGCATTGCTGCAGCCAGCTATCCCGGCCATGTGATTGTGATGTCCTCGCAAGGACCTCACTCTCACATGGCCCGGGGGGGCTGTAGAGAGCAGACGTGCCGCGGGGGGCTCCCTGGGAGTCCCCCCAACCGCGATCGCCGGCGTGGGATCGCCGGCGTGGGATCGCCGGCGAACGGGTAAGTTACAAAAAAACGGAGGGCGTACTATTACGTCCTGCGGCGTTTAGAGCCGCTTTTAAAAGGACGTAATAGTACGCCCTCCGGTCTTAAGGGGTTAAAAGTCAGTAATACTTTTTAGGGTTTCTTTTGTTTATTTATATTTGTTATTTAAGCTCTGCATTTTTGGTTTTAGATTATACTGACACAGGGCAAAAGAGCAGCTGCCGATGTCTCCCGCCTCAGCGTTCCACTTAAACTGCAAAGCCTCCAGATCACTCCAGAAGGTTCTATCAGTTACTAGTTAGTAATAAAAGTTTCCACAATAAAAATAAAATTCAATAAAATAAAATATAGAGCTGTCACAATTTTTGTATTGATGTAAATTCTCTGCTTTAGCTATCTGGGGTCATTCTGAATATCATTCATCCCTGCAACAGACAATTAACATCTTTGAAGTAAAAATGTAATAAAAACTATTTCAGAATTACAGAACTAAATTTATTTGCAAGACTATTATTGTTTTTCTATCAAACAAAATTATATTCAGCAAATAGAAAAGCATAAAACGGTTATTGCAATTATTTCTTGAATGTTTCAGTTTATTGAACTCACAATAATTATGCCACAATGCATTGTATTGCACAAAATAAACTTAAAACTTAACATTAAAAGTCAATGGAACAAAATACATAAGAAGTGTTTAATGAAGAGTTACATTAATCAAAGCGGCACAGTGTCTAATTTGTTTGGGGGAAAAACAACAACATTTAGAGTGCCTTTGTCCTATGAATCAGAAAGTGACAATGAAAAAAAATTAAACAAAGGATATATTTCAGCTTGAACATTCTTTTTTACCAGTACAAAGCTTGTATTACTCTGATTTACATTTATACAGATAAACATTGTTAATTTTCCTTACCCTGTTTCCATGTAAACACGGTTTCCCATGTAATTTTACAGTTTAAACCACCATTTTGAATTGTGAAAATATTAGCAGCATTCAACTTTCAGTAAATTTACACAAGGTAGAAACAAGATTTCCCTCAAACAAATAGTGATTTTTCACACCAATACTCAACTTAGTATAAACTTACTTTGTTCTGTTTTGCAGGATGTTTATTTTAATAGAAAAGCAACATTTACATTAGCAATGTACACTTACTACAAATCAAGAAATGGGATTGCCAAAAGAAGAATTGAATTTCCAAGTGACGGAAAAAAAACCTGTGGGTTTTATTGACAAATCAGCAAATTATAGGAAACTGAAATACGATTTTCACAATTTTGGCTAAAATAGTTATAACGATCAATAGGGTAAATAAATTTCCTAATTAGCAATTTTCACCAAGACTTTTACAATGCGGTTTTCAATTCACAAAAATTTGGTGTTCAGTCAAAAAGTGTAATTATTACTTTGTTACCCAGTGAAGCCTCTACCGACTAATACAGAGTGGGTGAACCGGATTTTATCTCCCAACTGCTATACTTTATGATGCTTAACTCATTTGCATTTAAACAGCACTTTAACCCTTTCCTTCTTCAGGTTTGTTTTTTAGTCTCTAGTTTTAGTTTTCCCTTTTCTCTTGTATTCTTTTTTCTGTACCCAATATTTTTTCGAAATATTCTTCCCTTTGATCCTTTCTGGCTGCTCTCATCACCTGCCTACCTTTTCATTTCTATGCTATTATTTAGGCATAAAACCCAGACTTATCTACTGCTTTTCCACTACGTATTTTTTTCGTTTTATATGCTTTATGCTTCCTCTTCATGTTTTGATACTTCTATTTTGTCCTTTTGTTTATACTTCCAACAGCAACTAAACCTACAAGAATGAGGCAAAGTTTATTTAATTGGTGTTCCATACATACACACACACTAACAGACACACACACACACTAACAGACACACACTCACTAACAGACACACACACTCACACTCACTAACAGACACACACACACACACACACTCACACTCACTAACAGACAAACACTCACACTCACTCACATTAACACTTTTCTTTTTTACTTTAAACCCCCAGCCTCCTTACCTTTAGGAATGCTGGTGGGAGGTGTCATCTTTCTCCCTGGTGGTCCAGTGGCTGCTGGGCGGTCGGGCTTGGCGGGCGGGCGGGCGGCTGGTGAGGGAGCACTTCCTCTGAGCTGTCTGCTCAGCTCCATCGCGCGCCGCAGAGTGAGGCTGGGAGGTGGAGCCGGAATATGACATCATATTCCGGCTTCCAGCCTCACTCTGTGGCGCGCGAGGGAGCTGAGCAGACAGCTCAGAGGAAGTGCTCCCTCGCCAGCCGCCCGCCAGCGCCGCCCGACCGCCCAGCAGCCCGCCGGCATGTCTGTTAGCCGCAAGACATTTGCCTTGGGCATTTGGGGGCGGCTTTTTTTGCTGCCCCCTGGAAAATGCCGCCAAGGCAAATGCCTTGTTTGCCTCGCGGCTAAAATGTCCCTGGCCATACTATGACCATAGGTACTACCGGTAAATCCAACAACTAACATGCACAGAAGCCTAGCAGTTAGGCCCCATGTAATATTATAGAACAGTGACTATTACATAGATAATTTGAGTAACCACATTTTATGTAATTGACGTTATTGGGGCCTTGGATAGTAATACAGATATATTCCAGACACTTAAAATGGCACACGCGCAAAAATAGAGCCATAAAATAACCTGGCTCTAGTCTGGATTGCAGTAGGATCCTTAAGGGAGATCCAAATCCCACTCCAGTGGATGGAAAGGATCATGCAGGAACAATAACTGCTTCAAAAATAATAAATTTATTCCAGAAATAAAAGAAAAGCGTAAAACAAAGTCCATATAATCACCAAAACGCGTTTCGCCGAATAGGCTTCCTCAGTTGGTGAGTATTCAATATAAAAAGTCTCTTTCTTCTTTAATATACTTGATTCTGGCGCATTTTTCATCCGTGGACTGCATAGCATCAACTTCCGGTTTCGTCTATGGAACGCATCGCTTCCGGCTCGGCGTTCATTTCCTATGTTGTCCGGTCATGTGATCGGGTGGCGTGATACTTGTGGAACGCACGTGCGCTCCACCTCTCCCCACATCCGCCTCCTACTTCAAAAGACCGGCGGACATGACGACCGTGGAACGCACCTGCGTTCCACCCACGGGAATTTAAAGAAACATGTACCTTCAAACAAAAGATTCATTCTTAATAGGAGCCAACTTACACAAAAGTGCATTGCTCAATTATAATAGAAGAGAGACATAGTAAACTCTCATCTTATATATAAGATAATGTAAAATAATGTAAAATCATGCAAAGAGATCAATAATAATAATAATAGAACAACATCTTAATATGTAAAAGTAACAATAAAAAAAATAATAATAATTAAATTATTTTATAAAAATGGAAAATAAAATATAAAAACAAAGAGCAGGAAGGAGAATATATGAATAAGATACCAATGTATAATATTATAAAAATATACAAAAACGTATTAGTATTATGAAAAACTAATATGTGCCACAAACATACATTATAAAAGGCTTTATAAGAAATATATAATCAAAATATTATAAAAAGTGGCATAATTCAAAGTCTTGATTCAAACCGTTTGGAATAAGAGTATTGAAATTATATATACATCTCATTTCTTCTTCACCAATCCTTTTATTGAAATCTCCTCCCCTCCAATTTTTGGAGACTAATTTAATTGCACAAAACATTAAATTCTTTGGATTGCTGTTGTGACATTTTTTATAATGTTGTGAGACACTATGTGTCTCTAAACCTTTTTTTATATTACGTATATGTTCAGCAATTCTAGTGTGTAGGCACCTAAAGGTTCGTCCAACATAAATTAAATTACAGGGACATTTTAAAATATAAATCACATTTTTTGAGAAACAAGTTAACTGATCTTTAATAATAAATTATTTTTTATCTTTATATGTAAATGAAGTAATATGTCTTTTTGTACTATTGGTTTCCCTACAAGCAAGACAGGATCCACACCCATAAAACCCTTTATTTTTATTTAAAAAATGTGTTGAAGGTTGTGCTCTAAAACTACTTTTCACTAAAAACTGTTTTAAATTCCTACATCCACGATAAACCATTTTCGGTCGATTAGGTAAAATTTGTCTTAATACTGGATCTTCTTTTAAAATTGGCCAATATTTAGTAACGATTTTATTAATTTTATGATTATTACCACTGTGGTTGCATATAAAAGGCATTTTCAGTATGTGTTTATCGGCAGTTTTCTTGTATGGCTTTTTATAACCTATTAGGTCTTTTCTATCAATCTTTTTAACTTCTTCAATGCAGTTCTGTGATGTTCCAGTCTCATACCCCTTATCTAAAAACTGCTCTTTTAATTTTTCCTACCTGTGAAATATAGTCAGTTTCTTGTGTACAGTTCCTACGTACTCGTAGAAACTGACTTTTCGGTACATTCTTTAGCCATGGTGGATAATGGCAACTACTCATTTCGATGTAACATCAACATCTTTAAAATGATTCCTAGTGTTAATAGTAGAATTTAAAATAAAAACCTCTAAATCTAAAAAATTAATATGGTTTGTGCTGTATGTGGAAGTTAAAAGGATCCCCCAATTGTTGACATTCAAATCATTTAAAAATAGATTGAGGCTTTCCTCTCCTCCTTTCCATATTAAAAATATGTCATCGATATATCGATGATAGGACACCAAATTCGTAGTATCAAGATGTGGAAACACTATTTTATCCTCCCAGTATGCCATAAAAAGATTGGCATAACTGGGAGCAAATTTGGTGCCCATAGCTGTGCCAGTAATTTGCATGAAAAAATAGTCTTTGAATCAGAAAAAAATATTTTCTAAAATAAGTAAAATTCCTTCAAGTATAAAATCTATTTGCTCTTGTTTAAAACTCGATTTCTCTAAAAAATATTGCACTGCTTGTATACCTATATTATGGGGTATTATACTGTATAAAGAGATAACATCGCAGTTGACTAATAAATATTCCTCTCTCCATACTATATCTTTAAGAATCTGTAGTATATGTATAGTATCTTTGAGGCAGGAAATTGTTTTCACTACCACAGGTTGTAGTAAGACGTCAATGTACTCTGATACCCTAGATGAAACAGAATCTACTCCGGCAATAATCGGCCTTCCTGGTGGATTAATTTTATCCTTGAATTATGGGATATTTAATACACAAATATTCTGCTTCTTTTTCTTTAAGAATCTTCATTTCTAACCCCTTCTTTATATACTGTTCAAACTTTGTCTGTATGCTTGAACCTGGATTATTGGGTAATTTTTTATAAGTACTGGTGTCTAAAAGAATTATTTCTGCCTCTTTGACGTAGTCCTCTTTATTCAAGATCACTATGCCTCCTCCTTTATCAGCAGGTTTGATAATATGTTGGTCATTATTAAGTGTTTTTATAGCCTTCTGTTCTTTAATAGAGAGATTTTTTGGGAATTTGTTCAATTTCTTAATTTTTTGTACATCTCTCATAATCATTTTTTCAAAAGTTTTCATTTCATCTGAGACCATAAATCTAGGATAAAACTGTGATTTTTGTTTAAGCTCTGTATGTATGCATTCTTCATTTAATATTTCAGTAGTGCTAAAATCTTTATTAAAAAATATTTTTTTAACTCCTTAAGGACACATGACATGTGTGACATGTCATGATTCCCTTTTATTCCAGAAGTTTGGTCCTTAAGGGGTTAAGTGATACATTTCTAATAAATCTATAAAAAAATTTAATTCATTAAAATCTGTGGTGGGAGCAAATTTAAGACCTTTATTTAAAACTTGTATATGATCTTGTTCTAATGTGGATCCTGTCAAATTAAAAATACCCTCTGTTGTTAATTCCTTCCTCTTTTCGGTAGTAAGTTTTCGTCTACTTCTCCTTCTTCGAGGGACCTTCTCCGTTTGCCCGGAGATTCCCATGTTTGATGGTGTGTTAATCGTTTTAATTGAGTTGGCTCCTGTTGAAAAAAAGGATCTGTCGGGAGATTTTCCAGGCATTGGAATCTATTATTAGTCATAATCCCTTTTGAAGGAGGGGTTCTCCCTTCCTCTTCTCTATATCTCAAATTCTGTGTTCTTCTGTTGGGGATTCTCTCCTCGTTGCTCCTAAATTTTACATTTCGTGTTCTTTCAACAGGCCTTTGGTATTGGTTAACATTTCTTACTACTTCACTATAACTTCTGTTGGTATTAATTACTTCATTTGAATGTCTGTTAATATTTCGGGAGGGGGGTCTATTCTCTCCATTTTTTTTCCTCATATAATGTGATTGTGTTTCTTGGATATTATCCCCTATTCTTTGGATAGTATTTCTGTTTCTCCTATTTTCATTAAATTGATTTGATTTATTTTGTTCCTTTTTATGGTATATCCTCACATTTCCTGTTTTATAATCGTTAATATCTCTAAGATATTTTTTCTTCTTTACTTCTATCACTTATTTTTCAATTTTTTCTACTTTCTTATTGATCTCTTCTATTATATTAGTAAAAATTACTGGACTGGTTGTTTCGCTTAGTTGGTCTCTCTATTTCTTAATTTTGGTATCTAGATTTGTTAGATGTTCTTCTCGTCTGGATACAATGTATCCCATTGCACTAAACGAGAATCCATCCAACATCTTGTTCCACCCTTCTATGAAGAACGGGTCGTCTTTATCAAAAGTTGGATCTTTGTAAAATCTTAATCCTCTAGGAGTTATTTTCTCTCTTACATACTTATTGAGAGTGGCAATTTCCCATTTAGCTTTCATTTCTGTTATTAAAGACCTTTCTTTGTTCTTATATGTGTCTTTTACAGATATTGTTTCATCGCTACCAAAGACAGAGTCAATGTTAGCGGTTAGATAATTTCTATTTTTTATGAATGCCATATTAAATGTTGCTTCGGGACAATACTTAGGGTATAATAGCAGCTGATAAACAGTTACTATATACAATAATACACACACAAACAAGTATTGAACAATTGAACAAATTCCAAAAAAATCTCTCTATTAAAGAACAGAAGGCTATAAAACAC
Source organism: Pelobates fuscus (assembly GCF_036172605.1). NCBI lineage: Eukaryota > Metazoa > Chordata > Amphibia > Anura > Pelobatidae > Pelobates > Pelobates fuscus. The sequence goes on from NC_086320.1 coordinate 204,126,794, forward strand.
TTAATAATGACCAACATATTATCAAACCTGCTGATAAAGGAGGAGGCATAGTGATCTTGAATAAAGAGGACTACGTCAAAGAGGCAGAAATAATTCTTTTAGACACCAGTACTTATAAAAAATTACCCAATAATCCAGGTTCAAGCATACAGACAAAGTTTGAACAGTATATAAAGAAGGGGTTAGAAATGAAGATTCTTAAAGAAAAAGAAGCAGAATATGTGTGTATTAAATATCCCATAATTCCGTTTTTTTATTACCTTCCTAAAGTACACAAGGATAAAATTAATCCACCAGGAAGGCCGATTATTGCCGGAGTAGATTATGTTTCATCTAGGGTATCAGAGTACATTGACGTCTTAATACAACCTGTGGTAGTGAAAACAATTTCCTACCTCAAAGATACTATACATATACTACAGATTCTTAAAGATATAGTATGGAGAGAGGAATATTTATTAGTCACCTGCAATGTTAGCTCTTTATACAGTATAATACCCCATAATATAGGTATACAAGCAGTGCAATATTTTTTAGAGAAATCGAGTTTTAAACAAGAGCAAATAGATTTTATACTTGAAGGAATTTTACTTATTTTAGAAAATATTTTTTTCTGGTTCAAAGACTAATTTTTTATGCAAATTACTGCAACAGCTGTGGGCACCAAATTCGCTCCCAGTTATGCCAATCTTTTTATGGCATACTGGGAGGATAAAATAGTGTTTCCACATCTTGCTACTACGAATTTGGTGTCCTATCATCAATATATCGATGACATATTTTTAATTTGGAAAGGAGGAGAGGAAAGCCTCAATCTATTTTTAAATGATTTGAATGTCAACAATTGGGGGATCCTTTTAACTTCCACATACAGCACAAACCATATAAATTTTTTAGATTTAGAGGTTTTTATTTTAAATTCTACTATTAACACTAGGAATCATTTTAAAGATGTTGATGCCAATAGTTACATCGAAATGAGTAGTTGCCATTATCCACCATGGCTAAAGAATGTACCGAAAAGTCAGTTTCTACGAGTACGTAGGAACTGTACACAAGAAACTGACTAAATTTCACAGGTAGGAAAAATTAAAGAGCAGTTTTTAGATAAGGGGTATGAGACTGGAACATTACAGAACTGCATTGAAGAAGTTAAAAAGATTGATAGAAAATACCTTATACGTTATAAAAAGCCATACAAGAAAACTGCCGATAAACACATACTGAATATGCCTTTTATATGCAACCAAAGTGGTAATAATCATAAAATTAATAAAATCGTTACTAAATATTGGCCAATTTTAAAAGAAGATCCAGTATTAAGACAAATTTTACCTAATCGACCGAAAATGGTTTATCGTGGATGTAGGAATTTAAAACAGTTTTTAGTGAAAAGTAGTTTTAGAGCACAACCTTCAACACATTTTTTAAATAAAAAATAAAGGGTTTTATGGGTGTGGATCCTGTCTTGCTTGTAGGGAAACCAATAGTACAAAAATACATATTACTTCACATAGTGTCTCACAACATTATAAAAAATGTAACAACAGCAATCCAAAGAATGTTTTGTGCAATTAAATTAGTCTCAAAAAATTGGAGGGGAGGAGATTTCAATAAAAGGATTGGTGAAGAAGAAATGAGATGTACCGTATATACTCGAGTATAAGCCGACCCGAATATAAGCCGAGGCCCCTAATTTTACCCCAAAAACTGGGAAAACTTATTGACTCGAGTATAAGACTAGGGTGGGAAATGCAGCAGCTACTGGTAAATTTCTAAATAAAATTAGATCCTAAAAAAAATATATCAATTGAATATTTATTTACAGTGTGTGAGTATGAATACAGTGTGTGAGTATGAATGCAGTGTGTGTGTATGAATGCAGCGTGTGTGTATGAATGCAGCGTGTGCGTATGAGTGCAGCGTGTGTGTATGAATGCAGTGTGTGTATGAATGCAGTGTGTGTGTATGAGTGCAGTGTGTGTATGAGTGCAGTGTGTGTGTGTGTATGAATGCAGTGTGTGTATGAATGCAGTGTGTGTATGAGTGCAGTGTGTGTATGAGTGCAGTGTGTGTGTGTATGAATGCAGTGGGTGTATGAGTGCAGTGTGTGTGTGTGTATGAGTGCAGTGTGTATGAGTGCAGTGTGTATGGGTGCAGTGTGTGTATGAATGCAGTGTGTATGAGTGCAGTGTGTATGAGTGCAGTGTGTATGAGTGCAGTGTGTGTATGAGTGCAGTGTGTATGAGTGCAGTGTGTGTATGAGTGCAGTGTGTGTATGAGTGCAGTGTGTATGAATGCAGTGTGTATGAATGCAGTGTGTATGAATGCAGTGTGTGTGTATGAGTGCAGTGTGTGTGTGTGTGTGTGTGTGTGTGTGTTGCAGAGCCTTGGTGGGGGGTGGGCAATTTTATTTATTTTTGTAATTATTTTAAAAAAAAATTATATTATTATTTCTAATTATTTTTTTTATTTAATTTCATTATTTTTGATGTTATTATTATTATTATAGTTTTTTTTTCGTCCCCCCTCCCTGCTTGATATATGGCAGGGAGGGGGGCTCTCCTTCCCTGGTGGTCCAGCATTGGCAGTTCAGTGGGGGCTGTGGGGGCTGTGAGAGAGCGTTACTTACCTCTCTTGCAGCTCCTGTCAGCTCTCTCCTCCTCCGCGCCGTCCGGTCAGCTCTTCTGTCAGCTCACACTGTAAGTCTCGCGAGAGCCGCGGCTCTCGCGAGACTTACACTGGGAGCTGACCGAGGTGCTGACCGGACCGCCGCGGAGGAGGAGAGAGCTGACAGGAGCTGCAGGAGAGGTAAGTAACGCTCTCTCACAGCCCCCACAGCCCCAGTCTGTATTATGGCAAAGCAAATTGCCATAATACAGACTATTGACTCGAGTATAAGCCGAGTTGGGGTTTTTCAGCACAAAAAATGTGCTGAAAAACTCGGCTTATACTCTAGTATATACGGTATATATAATTTCAATACTCTTATTCCAAACGGTTTGAATCAAGACTTTGAAATATGCCACTTTTTATAATATTTTGATTATATATTTCTTATAAAGCCTTTTATAATGTATGTTTGTGGCACATATTAGTTTTTCATAATACTAATAAGTTTTTGTATATTTTTATAATATTATACATTGGTATCTTATTCGTATATTCTCCTTCCTGCTCTTTGTTTTTATATTTTATTTTCCATTTTTATAATTTTTTTTATTTAATTTTTTTTTTTTTATTGTTACTTTTACATATTAAGATGTTGTTCTACTATTATTCTTATTGATCTTATTGCATGATTTTACATTATTTTACATTATCTTATATATAAGATGAGAGTTTACTATGTCTTTCTTCTATTATAATTGAGTAATGCACTTTTGTGTAAGTTGGCTCCTATTAAGAATGAATCTTTTGTTTGAAGGTACATGTTTCTTTAAATTCCTGTCGGTGGAACGCAGGTGCGTTCCACGGTCGTCATGTCCGCCGGCCTTTTGAAGTAGGCGGCGGATGTGGGGAGAGGTGGAGCGCACGTGCGTTCCACAAGTATCACGCCACCCGATCACATGACCGGACAACATAGGTAATGAACACCGAGCCGGAAGCGATGCGTTCCAAAAACGAAACCGGAAGTTGATGCTATGCGGTCCACGGATGAAAAAGGCGCCTGAATCAAGTATATTAAAGAAGAAAGAGACTTTTTATATTGAATACTCACCAACTGAGGAAGCCTATTCGGCGAAATGCGTTTTGGTGATTATACGGACTTTGTTTTACGCTTTTCTTTTATTTCTGGAATAAATTTATTATTTTTGAAGCAGTTATTGTTCCTGCATGATCCTTTCCATCCACTGGAGTGGGATTTGGATCTCCCTTAAGGATCCTACTGTAATCCAGACTAGAGCCAGGTTATTTTATGGCTCTATTTTTGTGAGTGTGCCATTTGAAGATATAGTGACATACTTTTGTTTTATCGGATTTACACTATTGTATCTCCCTCTGTTTCTGTTTCAGTTTTATTCTTTGGCTGTAATATTGAAGAGAGGGAAGTATTTACAATATTTGTAATTCACCGCTCCACCTATTTGTTGTATAACATTACTGTATTTGTGAAGGTGAAGGGGATACCTCACTGGTGTTTGAGCAGTTTCATACTTTGGGATATACTTGTTTGTGTGTGTAATATTCCAGACACTGTTGAACCGGTGTGGTAGGTGCATAGAATTTGTGAGTAATGCACCCGACCCAGTATGAAGTTAAGTAAGTAGGCTCCTGTATTAAAATCAACCAAATTGTGAATGAGTAGAAGGAAATCAACTCTAAAGAATTATCCAGCTTTCATCAGAGCGCCAATAGCGACCTACAGTATGTAATTAGTGACTGAAACTGAACCATAACATTGAAACAAGATTTTAACACCAAGATATGCGTTTAGTGATGCGTAAAATTTGTGGAAACATGTGGTTGCTTTAAAATGATGGCTCAGCTTGCTGGGAGTGAGAGTCCAATCAGACCAATGAAGTAGTGAACTTAGCAGCAATCAGCCGTCTGTTCGGTAACACTAAGTGGCCATGAGGGCCGTTACCTTGATGAGCTTAACACGCCCCTGTAGCCTTTCCAGGTGGAGGGAGGAGGGGGAGACCCTTGGCAGCGTCCTCTGAGAGTTCCCTAGGGGACCGGGAGGTCCGAGAAGCAGTGCGGCGCCGGCCACGGTGATGCGGTAGCCGGAAGGGGTGAGGGAGATGGGGAGAGGTGAGGGATCCTCCAAGGCAGTGCAATCGAGCGAAGACAGCTCTGAAGTGAGTGCCGGCTGGGTATTTAAGCCGAGTAACCCCTCCCACAAATACAGGCTATTAGCCTTAATACATAATAACACATAACCAATAAAGTGCCAACATTTTATTAACAGCCCAGTGGTGAAGATATACCCGGATACCCCCGCCCCTCCAAGGCTCTGAGCCACCTACAGACTTGAAACCTCCCAACACCATAACCAACTGATAACTTCAATTCTATTTCACCATTCCTTTTTACCTTACTCCTTGCTCCTTTTCTAACTCCAAAGTCCCTATCCCCCCATTTTCTTCCCTTTACCAGCCCCACCACAAACTCAGACCATGACCCATTAAGACGTCTGAGCTCCACAACCCTGCAAAAACAGAGCCTGGCTAAGTCCTTCTTGAAACCCCAGATTCAACAAATCCCAACCCACCTCCGAAAGGTGCACACTGTCTTGCCAGTAATACCCAGAAAATCTATTCTCCAGTTCCCTGTGCCTCCGGGCATGATTCCCCGATCTCCTGCACCCCTGGAGCCTCCAGCCGAAACCGGGACCACTGCGAACGAGAAAGCACGTCAGCCAAATTGTTCAAAAAGCCTGCTGCACAGCAAAAACAATATTGAGAGACATACACAGCAAAATGAACCGCCACAGAAGACGTGAGGAAGCCGACAAGTTGTTGACTTCGTACACCACGTACACAGAGGTCCTCAGAGCGATAGAGCTACCACTAATGGGAAGAGTTCAAGAAAGGCCAAGTTGTGCATGAGTGGTTTTACAATACACGGCGCCGGCCATGACGCCGTGCTCCACCTACCCTGAAATACGCACCAAAGCCAACGCTTCCCGAGGCATTTGTAATCAACTCTAAGTCAGCCGCCGATTTTAATGGTTCCTGAAACAACATTAAAGGGACACTATAATCACCAAAACAACTTTAGCTTAATGACACAGTTTTGGTGTATAGAACATGCCCCTGCAGCCTCACTGCTCAATCCTCTGCCATTTAGGAGTTAAATCCCTTTGTTTATGAACCCTAGTCACACCTCCCTGCATGTGACTTGCACAGCCTTCCATAAACACTTCCTGTAAAGAGAGCCCTATTTAGGCTTTCTTTATTGCAAGTTCTGTTTAATTAGGATTTTCTTATCCCCTGCTATGTTAATAGCTTGCTAGACCCTGCAAGAGGCTCCTGTATGTGGTTAAAGTTCAATTTAGAGATTGGGATACAATTAATTAAGGTAAATTACATCTTTTTGAAAGTGAAACCAGTTTTTTTTTCATGCAGGCTCTGTCAATCATAGCCAGGGGAGGTGTGGCTAAGTCTGCATACACAGAAACAAAGTGATTTAACTCCTAAATGACAGTGAATTGAGCCGTGAAATTGCAGGGGAATGATCTATACACTAAAACTGCTATATTTACCTAAAGTAATTAAAATTTCCTTTAAAGTCCCTTAGAAAAGCATCCCAAACCGCCAAATCCTCCTTCAAGGGCCGCCGTCACCCGTACAAAGTGAAGCGGCAACCAAAACCCTGCCTTAGCCCGAGCCAGCCCCCTACTGAAAACCCGCCCAGTGGGAATCACCCAGCAAGCAAAGTTGAGTTTGCCAAGCAAAGATTGCAATGCCCGAAGCGTGACCTTCTTGCCTGATGCACTTCCCCCACCACAGTCCGAAGTCCCTCGAACTTGTCCTGAGGCAACCGACATTCACCCTTCGCCGAATCGATTTCCATCCCTAGGAAGCAAATACAGTCAGTGGGGCCTTCCATCTTATTCACCACCAAAGGAACCCCAAACAATCTGGCCACCCACTGAATGGTACGCAACAAAGGCAGGCACAATGAAGTGTCCCAGGACCCATGCACAAAACATTGTCCAAGTAATGGACCACTGCTTGACTCCCCGCTTCCTGCCGCACCACCCACTCCAAAAAAAGTGCTGAACTTCTCAAAGTAGGAGCACGAGATAGAACAACCCATTGGGAGACATAGGTCCACAAAGTTAAAACTGCAACCCAGCAAGTGATGACAATCCGGATGAACCTGCAACAGTCGAAATGCCACTTCCATATCCACCTTTGCCATAAGGGCGTGACGCCCGGCGCTCCTAACCAACTTGTCTGCCTAGTCAAATGATGCGTAGGAGACCAAACACAGCTCCCTATCTATGTCTTCCTTAACCGACGACCCCCGCAGGTAAGACAGGTCATGGATCATCCGGTACTTCCCTAGTTTCTTCATGGCCACAATACCAACGACAAGGACCCACCATTCTACCCAACTGAACCTCCTTCATCAACTTGTCCCGCACCACCCCAGAAAATTCCAATGCCGACTTGAAATTACGCAACCCCCCACTCCCTACCCTGCCTCGGCAAGGGATAAAAAACCCATGTAATAAACCGGACCTCAACAATTCTGCATACCCCTTGTTACCATAATGGTTTAGCCATGGTAACATCTCTTCTAGCCTCACCGACGTTGTGCCCAGTGGCATCAGACCCAGGACCCCGTGACCGCAGCCCCCCGGCAGCCCCCCTTTTCTCTTCTTAAAGCATCAATGCAGGACGTGGGCATGCCCACCGCCAGAAGATTTGTGGCAGAACCGACAAGCCATACCCCACTTGCACTGACCCTCATTATAGAGCCAGCAGAAGCCCTTCCGAAATGCAGCTGATGCAGTGGACTGGCCACTTGCGCCAGCCCCCTGCTGAAAGGGAGGCACCTTTTGCACTATCATCAGCTTCATCCAGAGGGAGAGATCCATCTGGTCCCACCTCATCCTCTGGTTAGCCACCAGCCGCTGCTGAAACTGCTCGTCGTCTTTCCACCATGCAAGCCTGCCGTACATTGGATACGCCTCCTAGATCCTGTCCGAATAACAGAAAGGGGAGGAACAAAGACCTGGCATCTTCTCCCCAGGACACTAGCAAGAATGCAAACCGCCCTCAGTCACGTCCCGAAAGACTTCAGAATTTTCCAGTATCGCTCCCTTTTGGCATCCTTCTTGTCATCATCCTTGACGTTGATGTATTCCTCTAAAGGGAGGAGTGAAAAATTTCCAAGAACTCTCCCTCCCACAATTTTATTTTGACCTCCTATTTTAGATGAATCCCCACCATCAAGGGAGCACCCTCCAAAGCCCCAGTGCCCCCCCCCCCCCAGAGTCACCCCCACTACAAGAATCTATCAGTTGCTTTAACTTGTCAAGCAATGTCTGTGAGTGTGGAGCAAGGGTAGACTCACCATCCAAGTCCGCTGTCGTCAAGGCCCCTTTGGCTGCTCCTCAGATCCCACCAGAACAGGAAATGGATGCGGACCAACCGGGGAAACCACACGATGCCGGGACTGCCTGGAAGATGATACACTCATTGACCTAGAATGAGAATGAGAATTCCTGGGCAGGGTGTATCGTTCATCCACAACCCCCGCCCTCACTCCCAAGGGGATCCCCAGGCCAAGGGACCCCTTGCAGCACTTTAGGGAAGGTTACCCAACCCCCTAGGCACCTCAGTAACAGAACCCCCAGTGGGTAAAGGGCCTACAGCCACCCCAACTGCACTTGCCTTGTCACCAGCCAGCTGCACTGCACGCTGGCTCCGCTGGCCACCAGGAGTCTCAACTCCCGCCTTCCGCCATCATGGTGCGCACCCCGGATTGCGGCACCACCCGTCCTGCTGCTTGTGGGCCCACACCGCTGGCCATGGGGGCCTGCATTTCCGGGGGCGCAGCTCCTGTGGAGGAAGGCGCTGTGCCATCTCTTCCAATAATGCCCGCCAGCCTCCAAGCAAACCACCCCTGTGCTCCGCCGTCTACACCGGGGGACGTGGGAATCCAGCTTCCAGCCATGGGGACGGGTGCTAAGCCCGCTCCATCGCCTGCTCATGCCACGGGGGATGCCTCTTCAGGGCTAAAGCGACTTTCTGGCTCCGCCGACGCCACCAGCATCTCTCCCAGCCTCTCCCGGATCCAGACTTCTCCACGGTCCACGATCCACAGATCATCTTCTCCAGGGAACTCCATCCTGCAAAAGAAAAAGGGGGAAAGCCCACCAAATAGAGTCTGCACATACCAAGTGTCCACAAACCCTCGTTGGTGAATACATTAAAATTGACTATTCCTAAGATGACTGCCCCTATATATATGCTCCCACCCCTTAGACCCAATCTACCAATCTTGCTACTGCTCCACCTATGTCCGCCTCCTAGCCCTGTCAGGGCCCCTTCTACTAAACTGCGCTCACTCCAAGTGGCTACAAGAAAGCTTTAAAGCAATATATTTGAATACATGCTGTTTTCTAAATCAAATAATTTAATTTCTAAATGTACCAATTGTTATTAAGAATTCAAAATGCTGATTAAGTGCAATAATATTAAGGCAGATAAGTAAAATGATTATGTGTTATATCAGAAAATCTGTAACTCTGAAATAGTTACTTTTTTATAATTTTTATGTAGTCCCATTTAATATTATTATTATTATTTATGAAGTGCAATATTTTCCACAGTGCTGTACAAAGAGTTCACAAGATAGATGGATAAGTATAAATCTAAAGAAATGGGAGTTAAATACAAAATAGGTAAAGGTAAAGGATTTTGTTCAAAGTGGGAGTTGTGTGTATGACTGTAAACCAAGACAGGTTTAATTAAATGTGACTGACAGCAGTGGGTTGTTCTGAGCTTCAGTAAAACCAATGAGGAGCAAGTTACAGTAAACAAGACAGGAGACAATAAGGGCAGATTTGAACCCCCAGCTGCATCCAGAGTTACAAGGAGAGGAGCTTTTCAGTCTTCTTCCCAGCAGCAAGCATCACTAGGGGTGGAGGTCAGTCTCAGTACCCAGCAACAAACAGTGTTACCAGTTGTGGAGACTACCAGTCTCATTACCCAGTGGCATTACATACAACAGGGAGTGGATAGTTTTTTATCCCCCCCTCCCCCCCAACCCCAGCAACACTGACGTGTCTCAGGAGTGGATTTTAGCAGATGCACTTCCCAGAAAGACCCTGGATGTATAAACGGGTGCTTCTGGCAGCAGGAAATATGGTTCACTGCACCTTTTGGAAAAGGCCACCATACTAACACAGACAATAACCGATTGGAGGTCTGGGGTCTTGTTAGTCTCCACAGGAGGGGGAAGATATGTGACAAACGCTCCTTATCCTGAATGTTTGTCACAAACTCCTGGAGGAGCCTGCTAGCTAGCCTCCTGCCGAGGGACTATGGGCCACATACAAAGACCCTGTTCAGGAGTTAAATCTCCCCAGCCTCCATTACCAGCTTTCCCTGGGTGCCCCTGGTTCGGCACTTTCCCTTCTTTTGAATGGAACAGAACACTAGCCTACTTGTGGACGTTCACATGAAGAAACCCATGAATTGTCCCCAGTGGTACTTAGCTGCAATCGTTATGGAACTAAATTCGGCATGATGACTTTGTGGGTTCCCAGTCACCTCAGCGGGACTTAGCCACAAATGTTATGGAACTGTTTTCGGTATGAGGTGACCGTATGGCTCCCGGACAACTTGGTCCGGGGTTTTGAATGACTTTGAAATCCGCCAGGAGAGCACTTTTTGGAGGGAAGGTGTCTGAGCCTAAGGTGAACAAACACTACCCAAGACCCAGATGGAACACCCCGTATTGTGGCCGCAGCAACTCACGGAAGCTGACTGGCAAAAGCACCAAATGACCTGGGACTGTTTTGGGCATAGGGCCATGTGTGCGGCCGGTCAGAAATTCCACACAGTGGCGTTTCCCCTACACTGCATGGATCTGAGCGTTATTTGGAGAACCTTGGCATTGAGATCAGGGCTATTTAACAGTATATAATTTGTGGGGGTATCTATTTGTTTTGCATGTATTTTTTTTATGTATTTTTATATTTTATGTTTTTATGCCGAGTCATTCTGACACAGGAATTTGTGGACATTTTGTGGGAGTGCTCTAGGCGTGTTTTACTGCATCCATGTTTTGCATATAAGTGGGCCAACTGGCCGGATTAACCCTTTCAGGACCGCTGACGGTTCAGGACCGTCAGCGGTAAAACATGCGTTTGGACCGCTGACGGTCCTGAACCGTCATAACGGTCTGGGGCTACTTACCTGATCGCCGTCGGTCCCACGGCGGCGATCAGTGCTCCACCCGGTCCAGGGGGGTTGCCTGTCTGCCCGGGCAGTCCCCCCTCGGCAGATCAGGACCCTGCGGCCATGTGATCACTCGATCACATGACCGCAATAGGTGTCTGTGTATCTGCCTGCAGGGGGACTGTCTGTGCTGACAGGCAGTCTCCCTGCAAGTGAAAAATCAAAAAAATAAAGTAAAAAAAAAACAGTGTAAAATCAGTGTAAAAAAAATAATAATAATATGTGTATATATATATATGATATATATACATGTATTATATCTATATATAATATATGTATATGTATCATATATATATAATGTCATATTAAGTGTATTTTTATATTTATATATACGTATATTAATATAAAAATACACTTATATTTAAATTACACACGAATATATACAATATATATAATTGCTATATATATGGTATATATATATTATTATAAAATACAAATAATATGTTAATAAAAATAAATAACAAAAAATAAAAATAATTTTTAATAATTATAAAAAAATATTTATATATGCAATTTTATTCTAACAGTATTTTGATATATATATATATATATATATTTATATCAAAATATACTTAGAATGTAATGATATATATATCTATGTATAAATAAATAAATAAAAACAATACGAAATATACATATGTCCATATACATAATTACATAAATAATTTCATAAATATACACGTAGACGTCAAATATATAAATATGTATATATATTAAAATTCTACATGTGTATTTATGTAATATTTTTACCTAATTAAGTAATTTTAATGATTGCAATTTGAGGGACCTGCCTGCCAACCCAGGCCGAAAGTCCAGATAATTTAATTTGCTAGCACTGTGTTTAACCCTGTAACTTTCTATGACACCCTAAAACCTGTACATGGGGGTACTGTTTTACTCGGGAGACTTCGCTGAACACAAATATTAGTGTTTCAAAACAGTAAAACATATCACAGCGATGATATTGTCAGTGAAAGTGAAGTTTTTTGCATTTTTCACACACAAACAGCACTTTCACTGAGGATATTATTGCTGTGATACATTTTACTGTTCTGATACACTAATATTTGTGTTCAGCGAAGTCTCCTGAGTATAACAGTACCCCACATGTAGAGGTTTTATAGTGTTTGTGAAAGTTACAGGGTCAAATATAAGGCTTGATTTTACTTTTTTTTTAATTGAAATTTGTCGGATTGGTTAGGTTGCCTTTGAGAGCGTATGGTAGCCAAGGAATGAGAATTAGCCCCATGATGGCATACCATTTGCAAAAGAAGACAACCCAAGGTATTGCAAATGGGGTATGTTCAGCCTTTTTTAGTAGCCACTTAGTCACAAACACCGGCCAAAGTTGGCGTTTCTTGCATTTTTAACACACAAACAAATATAAATGCTAACTTTGGCCAGTGTTTGTGACTAAGTGGCTACTAAAAAAAACTGGACATACCCAATTTTGAATACCCTGGGTTGTCTACTTTAAAAAAATATGTACATGTTAGGTGTGTTTCAGGGATTTATGACAGATAACGGTGTTACAAGGTCACTATTGATACATTTAAAATATATATATATTGAAACAGCAATTTCCTACTTGTATTTATAGGCCTATAACTTGCAAAAAAAAGCAATAAAGCATGTAAACACTGGGTGTTTTTAAACTCGGGACAAAATTTTGAATCTATTTAGCAGTTTTTTTCATTAGCTTTTGTAGATAAGTAAAAGATTTTTCAAGTAAAAGTCCAAAAACATGTTTTTTTTTTTAATTTTTCACCATATTTTATTATTTTTTTTAAATACAATATTGGACATAATACAAATAATGGTATGTAAAGAAAGCCCCTTTTGTCCTGAAAAAAACAATATATAACTTGTATGGGAACCGTAAATGAGAGAGCGGAAAATTACAGCTAAACACAAACACCACAAAAGTGTTAAAACTGCTCTGGTCCTTAACGTACAAACATCGCAAAAACAGGCCGGTCCTGAAGGGGTTAAACACATTCATTTCTACCCTTCATCAAGTTTAGTTACTACATGCACATTACAATATAACCCCCATCAAGCCCCTGTAAACACACACATACACACTACAGTGCTATTAAAACACACTGAAACGAAATATAGCTCTTATCCACACACATACAGACACACTGTAGCCTCTGTTCATAGACATTATAGCCTGTATACAGACAGTAATCACTCACACAATAATAATGTATTCAACCAGTTGCAACATCTGATAAACATTCACTGCCTGACTTCCCATTGCTATTATTCCCAATTGCATAAGAGTAAAACGTGTTTTCAGGATGAAAACAGGCCAAATTATTTTAGTGTGATTAATAATTAGTAAAATTATTTACTAAATATATTCACATACAAAAGAAACAAATTTAAACCAATGTGGTTTAGTAGAGAAGTAAAACAAGAGATTAAAAGTAAGAAAAGGGCATTTAAACCATTTAAATCAGACAAATCAGATGGATCTTATAAAAGATATAAGGAGGCAAATAATGCGTGCAAAAAGGCAATTAGACTTGCTAAACTTCAAAATGAAAATATGATAGCTAAAGAGAGCAAAACCAAACCCAAAGCATTTTTTAAGTACATAAATTCTAAAAATAAAATAAAAAAAAAATGAAAGTGTAGGTACACTAAAAACTGAAACGGAGGTGTTAGTTAATGAAGACCAGGAAAAGGCAGGAATTTTAAATAACTATTTCTCCTCCGTATATATTAAGGAAGAACCCATGGCAATAGATGTGCAAATGATTGCTACTAAAAACTTGCAGAATAATTGTAATTGGTTAACTCAAAACAAGGTGCTGCAGTAACTAAAGAAAGTTAATATAAACAAAGCTCCAGGGCCTGACAGTATCCATCCACGTGTACTTAAGGAACTAAGTGTAGAAATAAGTGAACCTCTGTTTTTAATCTTTCAAGATTCTTTTCTTTCAGGAAGTGTTCCGGAGGATTGGAGGAAGGCAGATGTGGTTCCTATATTCAAAAAGGGTTCAAAATCCTTGCCTGGAAATTATAGACCTGTGAGCTTAACTTATGTGGCTGGTAAAATATTTGAAAGGTTATTAAGGGATAATATTCAAGAATTCCTTGAGAAGAACATGGTTATCAGCAAAAATCAGCACGGTTTTATGAAGCACAGGTTATGTCAAACTAACTTGATTGCATTCTACGAAAAAGTAAGTAGAAGTATAGGTCAGGGTGTTGCAGTGGATGTGATCTATTTGGATTTTGCAAAGGCATTTGATACAGTTCCACACAATAGATTAGTGTTCAAACTCAAGGAAATCGGTCTAGATGAAAATGCTTGTTCTTGGGTAGAACATTGGCTTAAAAACAGAGTACAAAGAGTTGTCATTAATGGTAAATTTTCAAGCTGGACAGAGGTGGCAAGTGGTGTCCCTCAGGGGCCTGTTCTGGGACCCCATCTATTTAACATGTTTGTAAATGATCTTGAAGACAGCATTGAAAGTCATGTTTCAGTGTTTGCAGATGACACAAAACTTTGTAAAATAATACAATGTGAGCAAGATATTACTTTGCTGCAGAGGGATTTAGATAGACTGGGGGACTGGGCACTCAAATGGCACATGACATTTAATGTTGAAAAATGCAAAGTTATGCACTTCGGCGTAAAGAATACACAAGCAACATATACCCTTAATGGAAGCGAATTAGGGATAACAACACACGAAAAGGACTTGGGAATTGTTATAGACAAAAAACTATGCAACAATGTGCAATGTCAATGTCATGCATGAAAAAGGGCATTTATTCTCGGGACAAGAATATCATTTTGCCTCTTTATAAATCACAGGTAAACCACATATTGAATATGCTGTGCAATTTTGGGCATCTGTTCTAAGGATATTATGGCACTAGAAAAAGTGCAGAGGCGGGCTACAAAATTAATAAAAGGAATGGAACATATCAGCTATGAAGAAAGGTTAACAAATTTAAACCTATTTAGTTTAGAAAAACGTTGCCTGAGAGGGGATATGATAACATTATACAAATATATTCGGGGCCAATACAAATCATTGTGTGGAAATCTATTCACAAACCGGACTTTACATAGGACATGAGGCCATGCGTTTAGACTGGAAGAAAGAAGATTCCGTCTAAGGCAAAGGAAAGTTTTTTTTTACTGTAAGAACAATCAGGATGTGGAATTCTCTGCCTGAAGAAGTGGTTTTATCAGAGTCCATACAGATGTTCAAACAGCTACTAGATGCATACTTGCAAAAACAGAATATTCAAGGATATAATCTTTTAATGTAGGGTAATAACTGCTTGATCCAAGGATAAATCTGACTGCCATTCTGGGGTCAAGAAGGAATTTTTTTCCTAGCTTGTTGCAAAATTGTGCTTCAAACTGGGTTTTTTTGTCTTCTTTTGGATCAACAGCAAAAAACAAATGTGAGGAAGGCTGAACTTGATGGACGCAATTCTCTTTTCAGCTATGTAACTATGTAACTATGTAACTATGTAACAAACTTAGACAAATGTCACAAATAGTGATGTCGCAAACATAAAATTTTCCGTTCACGAATGGCGAACGCGAACATCCAAAAAAGTTCGCGAACGGGCGAACCGCCATAGTCTTCAATAGGCAGGCAAATTTTAATACCCACATGGACTATTTATGGCCAGAATTGTTTCAAGAGGGCTAACACCTGGACTGTGGCATGCCAGAGGGGGATCCAAGGCAAAACTCCCATGGAAAATTACATAGTTGATGCAGAGTCTGGTTTTAATCCATAAAGGGCATAAATCACCTAACATTCCTAAATTGTTTGGAATAACGTGCTTTAAAACATCAGGTATGATGTTGTATCGATCAGGTAGTGTAAGGGTTACGCCCGCTTCACAGTGACAGACCAAACTCCCCGTTTAACGCACCGCAAACAACCGCAAACAGTCCATTTGCACAACCGCAAACTCCCCATTTGCACAAGGTTGGATACCGATCGAGGGTTCGATATTCTGAGCCCTCTCTGATTTACTGTACACGACTATTCGATATTCCCACAAATTTTATATAGCATTTTATGTTTGTTTGAGACCACCTTAAAAGTATTGGATATCGCAAAAAATCATGATCACTATATACTTTCTCTTCAAACCTCTATAACGAACCAAACTACTCATCCATCCGCTATACCACTTTATCCCAGCTAGAACTAGTGCCCAGTTAAAATACTTGACTCTTACTTACCCACACTCAGTCATGCCACACACATTTCACCACTACTCTCACTGAATCCCTCTGACTACGGCTAAATTCATCTTCTACATCAGAACACTACTCCTAATATTGGGTTGTATCCATGTCTCGGGTCTTTCATTTAGAATAGGGGCAGCTTCGGTCTCCTTCAACACTGACACTCCAGTGCATATTATTAAAAGATTGGGCAGATGGAAATCCTCAGTCTACAACCGATATATTCCTCATCCCGAGAAAGAAATGAGGAAAGCTTTTAAAAGCTTTTAAAAGTTTGGCTTTGTACTTTTGATGCAATAAGTGTGTTTTTCTTTAATACCTTTTCACCCTCTTTGCATGAACCCGATTTACATATATTACTTATATGTTTCTGAACATATATATTATATTATTCACTCACTCACTCACTCCCTCTCTGGGCCGGCCTAAGACATCATGCTATTATATTGACCCTTGCTGTTATGTAGGGGGGGGGGGAGATGTCATCCATTCGCATAGAAAGAAGGTACACCAGCAATATGAAACAAACCATAGCATTTATTGAAATAAGTCTCATCTATGGTTGCTAATAGAGATTACCTCCCACATCCGCCTTAGGTATCAGGCCTTTTTAGTGAAGGGCGTAATGAAGGCGTGTGACCGCGGAACTTGAGAGTATAAAAAAAAAGAATAATACAACCAACCCTGAAAGAGCTTATCCCATCCCCATCATCCCCAAAGAGCCCTCCGCTGCAACAATGGAAAGGAAGTCATGTCCACTGCTACCAGTGTATTATTCCTCCCCCTCCCCCCACATGTTCCCTCAGTAAAGAGCTTTTTTGAGCATATATTGTAGTGAGGGTGGCGGTATTTGAGGATGGAGGCACCTCTATCTCAGAGAGTAGAAGGTCTAGAGCCTTCCGGTGGAGTGAGTCCGGAGAGAGAGGATAAAAATAAATAATAATAGTAAATTATATATAAAAAAAAATAACATTTAAAAAATAAAAACTACTATTAAAAAATATGAACCAAAATCCATGTTAGTTGTGCAATCCAAACTCAGATTCATGATCTCTTGCTGAAGTGCTTCAACCCATATTCCCCTGTGTTAAGTGCCCCGCATCGAGGTAGTCTGGCTTCAGGCCTGGCTTGAGGCAGCGAAGCAGTGTCCACCCCGGGGTCACCCACGGCTCGGTATCTGCGATTTACTGGCTGGCCTACATGCCTCTCATTCAGAGGGCAGTTAATGTAATCAGGTACCTGGATGGGGGGTAATCCCAATGCTTCTGTGAATGCTTGAACATCTCCAGGGGTGCGGATGGTCGCCCCCGTGTTCCTTCTTCTGACTGACAGGGCAAATGGAAACAGCGACCTATACCGGATCTGCTCCCATTGCAGCGCCGCTGTTACAGGTCTCAATGCCCTCCGAGACTGCAAGGTCAGGTGAGACAGATCATTGTAAAGCTCCACGGTCTGGCCCTCAAATCTCAAGGACCTCTCCATCCTCGCTTTCAGCATGATGTCCATTTTCAGCTGGAAATCTTGTACTCTGCAGATGACATCTGTTGGCAGTGCAGAGGGGGGAGGATGTGGGCGAAGCGCTCAATACACCTTATCCATGGTCACTCGAGCATCGGATGGTCTGCCCAGCAGCATGTTAAATAAGCGGGTAATTTGTGCCCTTAAGGTTGCTTGGTCTGAGGTCTCCTGCAGGCCCCTCACCGGGATATAGTGCCGGCGACCTCTTTTGTCAAGGCCTTCAACGTGCAGCCTCATGTTGGTGATCTGTGCCGTATGTTAATGGATGATGACTGAGTCGTGGCCCTGCTCTCCAGCGCCTCTCCCCTCCAGGGTGGTTACTCTCATTTCCAACGTCTCGAGGGAGGCGCGGACGGAGGAGATCCAAGCCTCAGGTAAGTTTGACCTCATCCACCAGCATCTGGAAGTATTCTTTCTTGGGCAGCGAGGCAAATATTGCAAACCAGTCAGATGTCGGGGATCTTAAATTATGCGTCGAAAATATTCAACATAAGTAAATCAAATCAATCTGTTCAGAATAATGACAGAAAAGGATAATTGGATGTTTATTGTAAATAAGTAGATAGTGCCCGTATTTTATATTGCTGTGAGGTTGATAGTCAATATCATTCTTATTTTTTCTTATTATGACAAGCCCAAGAGTCTCCCTTAGATAGACAGCAAATACATCAATGTCACAGAAACCTCACTCTGACTGATGCATTGTTATAGAAAAAGAGTTGATGCTATTAAACTTTATGTCACACACACTTTAAGTTAAATTTGACTAAAACAAATATATAAGAGATAGAGAAGAGAAAATTACAGGGAAAAAATACGCAAAAGAGAAAGGAAGTGAAATATGAAGGTCTTATTCATATATAAAATTCAAGCGTAGAAGAATAAACAAAACATTCTATGACCCAGGATTGTAAAAGTGTAATTGTGTGGTGGAATCTCGGTAAAAATAAATTTAGTAGGCCGAGATTACCACGTGGCATGTGTACGTGCATATGCTGACGTATCGATCAGTTGGTTGCACGAGGCAAGATACGATCAGTAGTGTACGGAGCATGTGCAAGAATACAGGATGTAGTATTCCCCCTCCTCCATTGTGCTGGACAAGCCATGCGGTCAAACAGGAAGTTAATTCTTATTTGTGTTGATTGGTTAAGAGAATGTGCGGGTGGAGCTTAATATGGGAGGAGTTATGTGCCTATATAAGGAGCCTGCACTATTGTCCGGGGCTCAGAATTTGCTGTATTTTGGTGACGCTAGTCCCTCTGAGTCCCGATCGGTGATCCAATAAAGAATCTCTTCCTTCCTGAAGAAACCTGTGTCCATCTCTCTGTGCTTGGCTTCCGTCAGTTTCTCCGGTATCATTTGGTGCATTGGCCGGGAAGCTCATCGTTCAACGGTAGCTGAGAGGCAGAGGCGTGAGACGGTCTATCTTTGCCCACGTTCTCTACGGCTGCACCCCTGAACTTCTGCGTGGACCTCCCTTCGTCTCGGCGCCACTGGTCTGTTGTCCAGGAGATCATCGGCCTCTACGTAAGAAGTGCTGGGGTGTCCCCGTCGATGAGTGTGAACTCAGGTTCAGGAACGAGGAGGTAAGACAACTGCTGTTTTAGACGGCAGGACCCACTAGGGGTATACCGATTGTGCGGTAGGCCCAAAGGGGTTTGAATCTGTGTATCTGCCCCCTCTGTCGGAGGGAAGGAGCGAAGGCGCACCGCTCGATCGAACGCTCTTTAGTCAGACCGTTTGATTTTGTTAGTCAGGCGGGGTCCTGGTGTAAATAGCCCTAGCCGGACACCGGTGTCTTGTCTAGACTAGCGTTCTAGGGTGTATATTACGTTCGCTAGGTCGGAGGGACCGGGAGACTAAGCGGCGCCTGTGTAAATTCGGTTCGCTAGCTCTCAACCTATCTGGGCTAAGTGGGAAGGCGTGTAAATTTGGAACCCACTAGACTTTTGATAGTGCGACTAAGAGGCGCCTGTGTAAATTCGGTTCTCTAGCTCGCTATATGTGGTGATTGGGCAGTGTGGCTAACCAAAACGGGTGTATATAGTTTTAGGTAGTCCATTCAAGGTACTGGCCAATAGTTTAGTTGGGAATTGTAAATGTGTTAACGATTGTTTAGTAAAGTGTATATCTTGTTAGATAGCGCGAGCTCAGCCGTCTAGCGAGAGTGTTAATAGTGTGTTGCTGTATTATAGTGCACGGTACCATAACCCTGTATATTTACTGACACTGTATATAAGTACTAATCATTGTCGTCCATTGCATGTTTAACACCATAACCACTAATAATTGTATTGTGACCTTAACTTGTGCTTTGACCTATGCTAACCGTACTGTAACCGCTATTTGTAAAAGACGATGTTACTGGGGTGTGTTATAGACGGGTAATTCGTATATAGAGAATTATAGCGTGGGTGACTGTATAGTTACGCCAAAGGGCATAATATTGATTATATAGTGACTGGTGTAGCAGCTGTGTGTGTACGGGAATTCCCTGAGTGTTTATTGTTATTGTGTACGTTTCACTTGGTAACCGTACCACGTGGTGCTGTTGCCAGAGGAAACGGGTGTGACTGTTGAATAGTACGCGTGTATAGTATTCGTTGTCGACGACGTTCCATTGTTAAGTATGGGTGCGTCGCAGTCAACGATTCCGGATCCCTTAGGTTGTATGGTGAAGAATTTTAAAAAGGGATTCAAAACTTGTGATTTTGGGGTTAAAATGTCTCCTGTACGTTTGGTCACTTTGTGTACTAGGGAGTGGCCTACTTTGGTTGCGGCATGGCCGCCACGTGGCAGTTTGGATCCAACTCTGGTACAGCGCTTACACGTGGCTGTATCGGGTAGGCCTGAACTTTACGGCCAGTTTCCTTATATTGATTGTTGGAGACAGGCCGTAAATGACTCGCCAAAATGGCTCCGGACATGCCACGAGGAGCAGTGTCGCCTCATGGTAGCTAGGACTTGTTCGTCCACTAGGACTGGTGCTAGGCCCATTTTGGACATGCCCCCTGAGTCCGAGATCCCTTTGCCGCCCCCTTACTTTCCGTTAAGAGGAAGTGACGCGAACGCAGGAAGTCCTGCAACCCTCCCCTCATTACCCTCATCCACTTCCGCTTCCTCCTCCAGTACAGGATCCACCCCCCCTCGTACTAAATCTCCCCTTCCTGAATCAGAACCAACCCCCATTAAACACGAATATCCTGATTTGGCGCCACTTCAGACTTCCGGTCAAGCTTCATCTAGCTCGGCTCGAAGTGTTTTATTTACAACCTTTTCCCAAAACCAAGCTCCCATATCCCCATACCCTATTTCTCCCCGACTGGAACCTATGACTGACGCCCCTCCACGTAGTCCCATACAGACCCGACAGTTGACCGGTGCCCAACAATTAAGACACTATCAGATGCCTCTTCGTCTGAATCCTGGGTCAGCCTATATCGATGCCGCAGGCCAAATGGCACATGCTGACCCAGTCTTTGTATATGTCCCATTCACGACAACCGATCTTTTAAACTGGAAGACCCACAATTCCTCGTATACTGAGAAACCACAAGCTATGACTGATCTGTTCACCTCAATAGTACAGACACATAACCCGACATGGGCTGATTGCCAGCAGTTATTAATGACTTTGTTTAACAATGAGGAAAGGACAAGAATTAACCAAGCAGCCATTAAAGCACTAGAGGATAGAGCCCGTGCTTTGAACCAAGCTAATCCAGCAGCATGGGCCGCAACACATTATCCCAACACCGATCCCGATTGGAACGTAAATGGTGCTGATATGGTCCAACTCAGAGCCTATAGAGACGCTATAATTGCTGGCATGAAAGCCGGAGGAAAGAAAGCTATTAACATGTCGAAGACAGTTGAGGTGATTCAGAAAAGCGATGAAGCGCCCAGTGTCTTTTATGACCGATTATTGGAGGCATACCGCTTGTATACCCCCTTTAATCCGGAAGACGCAGATAATTCCCAAATGGTGAACTCCGCCTTTGTCAGCCAAGCTTACGGATATATTAAGCGCAAGCTACAAAAGTTAGAAGGGTTTGCAGGTATGTCAATCACCCAACTAATGGAGGTAGCGAATAAGGTTTATATGAATAGGGAAACAGAAAGTAAGAAAGAGGAAGAGCGCAAGATGCGTAAAAAGGCTGATATGCTAGCGGTAGCGATCGCAGGCGTAGATAGACGGGGCCCAGATAGAGGCGATAGTAGATGGAGTAGGGAGCCTTTGAGTAGGAATCAGTGCGCGTATTGCAAGGAAGAAGGGCATTGGAGGAACGAATGTCCGCAAAGAGAGCAGTACGAGAGAGACCTACCCAGGGCAGGCTACGGAAACTTTAGAGGCAGAGCGAGAGGTAGAGGAGGCCCCGGAGGGAGTAATGGTAATAGAGGGAGTAATGGGAACAGAGGAAGTGTTAGGGAAGACAGGTATATTCCAGCAGCGCAAAGGTCCCGCGATAGAGAAGGTAGGGACTTCGTAGGATTGGCTGACACGGTCATGGAGGACTATTGATACCGACCGGGCTCCATCCCCCTTGGTCGAGCGGAGCCTATGGTCGATGTATCAATAGGGGGAAAAAGGAGTGCGTTCATGATCGACACTGGTGCTGAACATTCAGTGGTGACTAATCTAGTTGCTCCTCCATCTGGAAGGACTATTAATGTGATAGGAGCAACTGGAAGAAGTGCTGAAAAACCGGTTCTTAAAAGTCGACTCTGTACATTGGGAGGCCACGTAGTAAAACATCAATTCCTTTATATGCCTGAATGTCCAGTCCAATTGCTGGGACGTGATATGCTATCAAAATTACAAGCGCAGATTACGTTCCTACCAAATGGAACAACATCTTTAAAGTTTAATGGACCTTCAGGTATCATGACATTATCCGTACCAAAGGAAGAAGAGTGGCGACTTTATACAGTGTTGACTAGCCAAAACCCTAGGAGTGATGAGACATTATTTAACATACCAGGAGTTTGGGCAGAGAACAACCCACCAGGACTGGCCCGCAATATTCCACCTATAAAAATTGAACTAAAACTTGGGGTTTATCCAGTGAGCCTAAGACAATACCACATCCCGCAGAAGGCTAAGAAGAACATCCAATCCTATCTGGATAAGTTCATACGGTATGGTATCCTAAAATTCTGTACTTCCCCCTGGAACACCCCATTGCTGCCTGTTCAAAAGCCCGGTACAGATGAGTATCGACCTGTGCAGGACTTGAGAGCAGTCAATGATGCGGTTGTTAGTATACATCCAGTTGTACCCAATCCATATAACCTGCTTGCTTTAATTCCGGGCGGGGCTACTTACTTCACAGTCTTAGATCTCAAAGATGCCTTCTTTTGCCTCCGAATTGCCGCAGAAAGTCAATGTATTTTCGCTTTCCAATGGGAGAACGCTGTAACGGGCTCAAAACGCCAGATGACTTGGACAAGACTGCCCCAAGGGTTTAAAAATTCACCTACCCTATTTGGTTCAGCCCTAAGTCAAGATCTACTGGATTTCGAGTCCATCCCAGGAGAGTGTGTATTGTTACAATATGTAGATGACTTGTTGATAGCAGCAGTTACAAAAGAGATCTGTCAGCAAGCAACGCACGATCTACTACACATTCTCTGGAAGGCAGGATACAAGGTGTCTAGAAAGAAGGCTCAGTTGTGTTTGCCAACTGTCAAATATCTGGGATTCCATATCTCTGAAGGTCAAAGAATTATGGGGCCAGAGAGAAAAGAAGCTGTCTGCCAAATACCAATACCCAAGAATAGAAGACAAGTGCGAGAATTCTTGGGGGCAGCAGGCTTCTGTAGGATATGGATTCCCAGCTATGCGATACTGGCAAAACCTCTGTACGCAGCTATCAAAGGTACAGAGCACGACCCCTTCTTATGGACCCAAGAACAGCAAACGGCATTTGAAGATGTGAAGAAGGCTTTGATGAGTGCCCCAGCATTAGGTCTACCTGATCACACACGACCATTCTACTTATATGTACATGAGCAAAGAAGAATGGCTGTGGGAGTATTGACACAGTACTTGGGATCATGGCAAAGACCTGTTGCCTATATGTCTAAGCAATTGGATGCAGTGGCCAGCGGACTTCCACCTTGTCTAAGAGCCGTAGCTGCAGCCGCCCTGCTAGTAGCTGAAGCTGATAAACTCACTCTGGGTCAAGAACTTTATGTACGAGTCCCACATGCAGTACAGACGTTGTTGGATTACAAAGGAAATCATTGGTTTAGTAACAGCCGTATGACCAAGTATCAAGCAATGTTGTGTGAAAACTCAAGAGTGCATTTAGAGACTGTAAACACCTTAAATCCAGCTACCCTTTTGCCACAACCTACTGAGAGTCAACATGATTGTTTGGAAGTAATGGATGAAGTATTCTCAAGTAGACCAGATCTTCGTGATTTTCCCATCCAGAACCCCGATGTTCAATATTATACCGACGGCAGTAGTTATGTGAAAGAAGGGATCCGCTATGCAGGATATGCAGTAACAACAATAGACAAGGTGATAGAAGCTCGGCCACTGGCGAAAGGAACATCAGCACAAAAGGCAGAATTAATAGCACTAACACGAGCGTTACAATTGGCTGAAGGTTTAAGAGTGAATATCTATACGGACTCTAAGTATGCGTTTTTAACCACTCATGCCCACGGAGCTTTGTATAAAGAAAGAGGACTACTGAATTCAGAAGGCAAAGAAATCAAATACGCAGCTGAAATCCTACAACTATTGGAAGCAGTGTGGGAGCCGAAAGAAGTCGGTATCATACATTGTCGAGCGCATCTGAGAGGAGATGGTGATGTAACCAAGGGAAATCGGATGGCAGATAGTGCAGCTAAGCGTGCTGCTGAATCAGGAAGACAGGAGTATGTGGGGCATATAGCTGCTCTTATACCAACTCCACTGTCCCAATGGACTCCAGTTTATACAGCTCAAGAAGAGGAGTGGTTAAAGACTGAACCAGGAAAGTATTTGGAGAACAAGTGGTATCAGCTAGAAGATGGAAGAATAGTCATACCAGCATCACTAGCGGTAGAAATTGTCCAAAATTATCATAACGGGACACATTCTGGGAGAGACAGCACTGAAGAATCTCTTAGAAAACATTTCTACATACCAAGATTGTCCAACTTGACTCAGGCCATTGTACGAAGATGTGTAACGTGTGCTAAAAATAATGCAAGACAAGGACCAGTAAAGCCACCAGGAGTCCAGTTTATGGGGGGACTCCCCATGTCCGATCTACAAATAGACTTTACAGTGATGCCTAAATCGGGTGGACATCGTTACCTGTTGGTAATTGTGTGCACCTATTCAGGCTGGGTAGAAGCATGTCCTACTCGTACAGAGAAAGCAGGAGAAGTTGTAAGATTCCTGCTACGAGAAATAATACCCCGATATGGACTACCCTGTTCTATAGGATCGGACAATGGTCCAGCTTTTGTTCATCAGTGCCTACAACAACTGACTCATATGCTTGGTATAAAGTGGAGGCTTCATACTGCATATAGACCCCAGAGTTCTGGTAAGGTAGAGAGAATGAATAGAACTATTAAGAATCAGTTGGCTAAAATGTGTCAGGAAACCCAACTTAAGTGGAACGTTCTCTTACCCATAGCTCTATTGCGAATCCGCAGTACCCCTACCAGAAGGATGGGCCTCTCTCCTTTTGAAATCATGTATGGACGACCACCTCCCGTACTTGGTAACTTAAGGGGGGACTTGAGTCAGTTGGGAGAAGGAATTACCCGGCAGCAGGTTGTAGAGTTGGGTAAGACTATGGAGGAGGTACAGAAATGGGTACAAGATAGATTACCTGTGAATATTTATCCCCCTGTTCATAGTTATCATCCAGGAGATCAAGTGTGGATTAAAGAGTGGAATAATGTACCGTTAGGGCCCAAGTGGAGAGGTCCTTATGTTGTTCTTTTGTCTACCCCTACAGCGATAAAAGTAGCCGAAGTGACTCCGTGGATACATCACTCCAGGGTTAAACCAGCAGCAGTCGATTCTTGGCAAGTTACAGCAGATCCAGAGAATCCCTGCAAGATCCGGTTAAAACGCACTACTCAGTCGGAGTAACGAGGAATCGTGTGGATTACAAATTTTATTGTTACAGGGATTTGGTGCGTGAGTGAGAAGGCCATAATAAAGCCTGTCCGCTTACCAACACATAGTATATAAGCCAGGAAAGTCTCGAAGGGACACCTGTGAAGACGAGCAGGACTCCATTCCCTGCAGCCCTCACATCCTGGAAGCTGAGGCGCCTTCGCACGGACGAAGACTGAGGATGACGGCGAAAGATGTGCTTTTGATAGTGTTTATTTATATGTGTTTTTATATTCAGGAAGGTAGAGGTACCGACACTCCTAGCTGTGAGGTATGCATTAAGACTACGAGAACAGGTAACCATATTTCCCAAACCCTAATTTGGCATTCACAATACGAGTGATGTATCGAGATGTAGATACTTAAATATAGACTATAGTGTGTGCCATTTAGGAGTAGGAGAACCTAAGTGCTTCAGTCCAGAGTATCAACCTCGTACAATCTGGTTGACTCTCAGGAATGGAGATCCTCAGGGGACCCTAATTAATAAGACGGTGTTAGAATCCGTACATTCTTCGGGTGTTCTGCTATTTGATGCGTGTAAAGCGATATCGAGTGGTAGAAAGCCGTGGAATGTATGTGGGGATCTTAGATGGGAGAGGACGTATGGGTCTAATGATAAATATATTTGTCCCAGTAGTAAAAATAAATATGTAAGTCCTAGATGCCCAAATAAAGACTATAACTTTTGCCCATATTGGTCTTGTGTGGGGTGGGCGACTTGGGGACAGACAGTAGACAAAGACATGATAGTGACTAAGTTGCCGACTAGCCCATATTGTAAGTCTATGGAATGTAATCCCATCCATATACTTATAAATAACCCCGATAAGTTCTTAGACAAATATGGCAATTTATTTGGGTTTCAGATATACGGGACGGGTTTAGATCCTGGGACATTATTGTTTATAGGGATAGAGACTGATACGGTATCCTCCCAAACTCATCAAGTATACCATTCCTTTTATGAAGAGATGAGTATAGATAATAAGATCCCCCATAATGCTAAAAACCTGTTCATCGATTTAGCCGAAAGTATTGCCGGTAGTCTTAATGTTACCAACTGCTATGTGTGTGGAGGTACTAACATGGGAGACCAATGGCCTTGGGAAGCAAAGGAGGTAATGTCCGGTTCTGAGGCAGTTGACCAACTGATATCTACACAAGCCGATTATCATATGAGTGTTAGAGGTAAATCTGAGTGGAGATTAAAGACCTCCATCATAGGTTATGTTTGCATAGCAAGGAAAGGAATAATGTATAATACTTCTGTAGGAGAATTAACTTGTCTAGGGCAAAAAGCTTATGATGATGATACAAAGAATACAACTTGGTGGTCGGCTTCAAATGTCTCAGAACCATCTAACCCGTTTGCTAGATACGCCAATTTAAAGGATGTGTGGTTTGATTTACCATCACATCTACCTGGAGAGCCCCAGCAAATTTGTACTGGATCTGTGGTAAGAAAGCCTATTCGGAGTTGCCACAGGACTGGGAAGGGGCATGTGTGTTGGGTATGCTCAAACCATCCTTCTTCTTGTTACCAATTGAAACAGGTGAGACTTTAGGTGTTAAAGTGTATGATGTGAATCATAGGAAGAAAAGGGGACCCATAGAGATAGGCGCCTGGGAAGATGATGAATGGCCTCCCCAGCGTATCATAGATTATTATGGGCCAGCCACGTGGGCTGAGGACGGTACCTTTGGTTACAGAACCCCTATTTATATGCTCAACCGTATTATAAGATTACAGGCGGTGGTTGAGATTATCACCAACGAGACGTCACAAGCGCTCAATCTTCTAGCAAAGCATAACACCAGGATGAGGACAGCAGTCTACCAAAATAGATTAGCCTTGGATTACCTTTTGGCAGTAGAGGGAGGTGTATGTGGGAAGTTTAACCTGAGCAATTGCTGTCTTCAAATAGATGACGAAGGGCAAGCAATAGCTGAGCTTACTAGCCATATGGTTAAACTAGCGCATGTGCCTACTCAGGTATGGAAGGGGTATAATCCAAGTAGTTGGTTTGGTAGCTGGTATGAGTGGTTTGGAGGGCTTAAGGCAGTGGTAGGTGGAGTCCTACTGATTTTAATGTTGTGTCTACTCCTGCCGTGTCTTATACCCTTAGTAGTTAGGTCTGTGCAAAGCCTGATAGAAAATATAGCAGAGAGGAAGGCTGCTGCACAGATAATGGCGATTTATAAGTATAAGGCTCTAAATCAGGGAGAACCAATGCAAGAAGATGAGTGTTGAAGATTCACATCATAAGATAAGTCTGGTCTGGTTCAAGGTAACTTGCGGTGTATGCAAACCAAGGTTAAGTGATGCCTCAAGTAATTGTGAAATATCAAGAGGCATCAAAGGGGGGAATGTGGTGGAATCTCGGTAAAAATAAATTTAGTAGGCCGAGATTACCACGTGGCATGTGTACGTGCATATGCTGACGTATCGATCAGTTGGTTGCACGAGGCAAGATACGATCAGTAGTGTACGGAGCATGTGCAAGAATACAGGATGTAGTATTCCCCCTCCTCCATTGTGCTGGACAAGCCATGCGGTCAAACAGGAAGTTAATTCTTATTTGTGTTGATTGGTTAAGAGAATGTGCGGGTGGAGCTTAATATGGGAGGAGTTATGTGCCTATATAAGGAGCCTGCACTATTGTCCGGGGCTCAGAATTTGCTGTATTTTGGTGACGCTAGTCCCTCTGAGTCCCGATCGGTGATCCAATAAAGAATCTCTTCCTTCCTGAAGAAACCTGTGTCCATCTCTCTGTGCTTGGCTTCCGTCAGTTTCTCCGGTATCAATTGTATGTAACACATGGGGAAATCTAAATAATATTTCATATAAAATAGAATATAGTTGTGATTCATATTTCATCTACATCATAAACAGAGCCTGATTTTATTGTATTGTTGAAATGACAATCGTTTTGGTCCACCAAGCATTTTAATTCATTTAATTTCACTGTATATCTTCAAATATATTTTTAGATCTAAAATATCTAAAGTATTTCGAATGATGACAATGTTACTAAAATGTTATCTCTATTGACACCCTAATGCTGTAAGTGATACCAGCAACCCTAAATACTTGAGTAAGAATAAAAGTACATTTAATTTTCACACTTTTTTTAGATTATGTATGTGGCGAAACCAACCTCGCCACTGGGCCCTGGAGAAGCCTGTTTTCCCGCCTCCTACCTGCTGACTATGGCCCCTGGGTTATTTGGGGCATATTGTATTTTATTGTGCGACTGCTGGCCCTTTAAGCACAGTTAATGGTATTTTATTGTACTGCTGCTGGCCCTTTAAGAACTGTCTGGGGACATATTGAGACTTTGGGTAACAATACCCTTTAAGACTATGGCCCCTGAAAACGTATGGACTTTTATTTGGTGTGTATGGCCCTTTAAGAACCGTCTGGGGACATCTTGTAACTTTGGTGAACAATGTCCCTTTAAGACTATGTCCCCAGACCTGTAAAATAACTTGCCCCTGGCTTTCCCCCACTTGGTTCAGTAAATAGGGCTTACTGAACCAAGTACCACACAGGCGGACCACCCAGAAGCTAAAGTGTGCAGGCAATTTACCTCCCAGGCTGTGAGGTTACTGCAGGTTAATTGCCGAGCGCTGGGTGGCCGCCATTCGGCAGCCGAACACGTGGCGGCGGCCATCTTAGGTCATTCGAATGCGGTCAGCGGTGTATGCTAAAGATTCTGTGGAACTGAAATCGGCTACACATTTTGCCGAACACCGCTGACCCTTACCTTCTCCATCATTTCGTTTTTCAGCTCCAGAGACTAAGTCCCGTTCGAAATGGGACTTAGTCGTTTTTCGGCATGAAATTGACCGACCGCACAGCCCAAATCTATGGAACTGTTTTGGGCAGGAAAATGTGCTTGTGGTCGGTCATAAAGGGACCTCCAGCTAACTTTTGATCCACTGGAGGGATTTGTCTGATTTTTGGAAGGGTGTATGTTTAAAGTGTGCTGATTCTAGGAAGATTGGATGTATGGATTTAAAGCTATAGCACATGTATAAAAACTGTAGTTTTCCTGGCTGTATAATTATGTTAACTGGTTATCTGAGGGGAGGGGATGTGTGGGTTGTACCATGTATGTGATTGGTTATTTTATGCCTCCCCCTGGGTGTGGCCTGTAAGTGTACAAGTGTAATAAAAGCCAGGCTGGATGAGCCAGTCCAGAGTTCCTGTTTTACCCTCAAAGTGATGTGTCGTCTCATTATTGGGGGGAAGGATTTATTGCATGCTGTTCCAGTTGACTGCTAGGAGTACAAGCCTATTCGTATGGTTCCTATTCAATGGTCTACAGCATTCATATGCTTGGGAGAAATTTAAAGGTTTCTCGGATTCGGTGATTGTGGTGTCTGCCAGAGTGCTTGGAGTCCTCAGGAAGCGCTAGGAGCATCCATTAACGGAGGTACCCGGTCGGGGTGCCAGGCGATCCGTTACATTGGTGGCAAGCGGTGGGATGGTGTCCTAGTGCGAGGTAAAGCAGCTCAGAGACACTGTTTGGATTTACAAATTGAGGGCAACGCTAGCACTCGTGCAGCGCCCCTGGGAGCAGACTAGTATGGAAGGTTCTGGCTCTGGAGATGATTGGCTGGCCGAGGTGAGGCAGCGAGTGGCCGAGTATGGGGATGATATACCCATGGAGACACGCCGGGTGATCTGGAACCAGGTCATGGCCGAGCGAAACACAAGGCTGGACCGAGAATTCCGGTTGGCGAAAGAGAGGAAGTATGCTCAGCAGCAGGAGCATTACAGCAGCCGAGTAGAGGCTGCATCCGAGGAGGTTAGCCGTCTTTCCCTGAGGCGGCGAGAGGAACCCGAAGTGGGGGTCCTCATAGACTGGTCCTGTGAGGAACCACAACAGGCAGGTAGAGATGGGACCAAGGTCTCTCCACCGGGATGCTGGGCAGATCCCCAGCAGCAGCCAGAGTTGCCAGGTGGGGAAGCATGTGGCCCTTACTCACAAATGTTGAGGGGCCTCACGGATTGGTCCTGGGAAGACCCACAGATGGCAGGTGGAGATGGGACTGCGGTCTCTCTACCGGCCCTACAGGGATGCTGGGCAGTCGGCCCAGATCCCCAGCGGCAGTGTGCGTTACAGGGAGCTGAAGGTGCCGTTCTTGCTCCCCAGCGGCAGTCTACGGTGCAGGGAGAGGAGCCTGTTATCCCCTCTCCCCAGCGGCTGAAGGTGTGTAAGGGAGAGGAGTTTGCTATTCCCTCTCCCCAGCGGCAGCGCAGCTCACCAAGGGGAGACAGTAAGCCCCTCACCAGCGCAGATGGGACCGTGGTCTCTGCGCCCTGCCTACAGGGAGTACATAGGGTCAGCCCTGCTCCCCAGCGGCTGAAAGTGTGTAAGGGAGAGGAGTTGGTTACCCCCTCTCCCCAGCGGCAGCTTAGCACACCAAGGGGAGACAGTAAGCCCCACACCAGCACAGATGGGACCGTGGTCTCTGCGCCCAAGTTACAGGGAGCTGAAGGGGCCGTCCTCCCTCCCCAGCGGCAGTGTGATTTGTTGGGAATTGGGAGCCCAGTCTCCATTCCCCAGCGGCAGAGTATCCAGCAGGGAATAGAGAGCCCAGCTTCCTTTCCCCAACAGCAGGACTCTGTGTTGGGAGGAGAGACAGTCGGTCTCCCTCCGCAGAGACTGGAAGTATGTATGGGAGAGGAGATTGTTACCACCTCTCCCCAGCGGCGGATCATTAATGTACAGGGAATAGAGAGCCCAGTCTCCATTCCCCAGCCGCAGAGTGTTCTAATGGGAGAGGAGCTGGTTACCACCTCTCCCCAGCGGCAGCTTAATGTACCAGGGGGAGACTGTAAGCCCCACAACTGTGCAGATGGGACCGTGGTCTCTGCACCTACAGCACAGGGTGTAAGGACAGTCAGTCCTGTCCCCCAGCAACAAGGCTGCTTAGCCAAAGGGGAGACAGTCGGTCTCCCCCTCCAACAGCGGAGCTATGTATCCAAAGGGGAGACAGTCGGTCTCCCCCTCCGGCAGCAGAGCGGTGCATCTAAAGGGGAGACAGTCGGTCTCCAGCAACCAGGCTCCAACCAGACTACTCCCGGGGTAGTGCTGGCACCAGGGCAGAGTACCGCTGGGCTCTGCCCACTCAGCAACCCACCAAAACAGCCTACCAGTCCCCCACACAGCCATGGTGAGGCACCTGGACCTGGACAAGTTTTTCTCTTACTCAGGTGTAGTAACCATTTATTGTGGGTGGGCTGTACTGCTGTTTCTGTTTTGTGGGTGGGCTGCGGGACTAACAAGGGCACTGACCGGCAGGAGGTCAGATACCCTGTTAGTCTGTTTGGAAAAGGGGAGAAATGTGGCGAAACCAACCTCGCCACTGGGCCCTGGAGAAGCCTGTTTTCCCGCCTCCTACCTGCTGACTATGGCCCCTGGGTTATTTGGGGCATATTGTATTTTATTGTGCGACTGCTGGCCCTTTAAGCACAGTTAATGGTATTTTATTGTACTGTTGCTGGCCCTTTAAGAACTGTCTGGGGACATATTGAGACTTTGGGTAACAATACCCTTTAAGACTATGGCCACCGAAAACGTATGGACTTTTATTTGGTGTGTATGGCCCTTTAAGAACCGTCTGGGGACATCTTGTAACTTTGGTGAACAATGTCCCTTTAAGACTATGTCCCCAGACCTGTAAAATAACTTGCCCCTGGCTTTCCCCCACTTGGTTCAGTAAATAGGGCTTACTGAACCAAGTACCACACAGGCGGACCACCCAGAAGCTAAAGTGTGCAGGCAATTTACCTCCCAGGCTGTGAGGTTACTGCAGGTTAATTGCCGAGCGCTGGGTGGCCGCCATTCGGCAGCCGAACACGTGGCGGCGGCCATCTTAGGTCATTCGAATGCGGTCAGCGGTGTATGCTAAAGATTCTGTGGAACTGAAATCGGCTACACATTTTGCCGAACACCGCTGACCCTTACCTTCTCCATCATTTCGTTTTTCAGCTCCAGAGACTAAGTCCCGTTCGAAATGGTCGAACTCATTCAGAGTAGAATCTTTTTCTTTTTCCGCCTCATTGAGAATTGATGTTTCTACAAAGCCCTGCATACACAGCAGGTTCTCTTCAATTGTATCCAGTGTATGATACACTTGCCGACTCTAGCAAGTGTTATATACCAGCTAGCAGAGTACTGCTAGAACAGTATCTGGTTTGTCTCACAGCTATTATATGAGCCATCTTTTTTCATCCAAGCTCAGCACACACAATAGGATCTCTGCAGATAGATCCATTATATCGTGCATCAGCTCACTATATGGAATGGTAGCAATATAGCTGTTACTCTATGGATACGGTCATCATATTTAATGGGCAAAGATTCAATCTACTTTTTTGGAGTCTTGGGGTCACCCTGCCGCTGTGACATTGAGTCTCCTTAGGTAGAGACACCTATACAGCTATTTTTGACACAGGTCATTACCCTTCAGACTCCACTCACCTTTCAATCTGGGATATTTCCACAGATTATATGGTTCCCCCTACCCCCATCACTTCATTCTTTTCTTAGTGGTGATGGTGTATTAAGTTTCGTTTTCATTTGTTTTTCTGGGATCATTATTTTTATGATACCCGCATTAAAGTTGTAATTATTTTCTAAGATTGATACCTAAGGCAGAACAACATCTGCAGAACTACCCCTTTAGCGCTCCCAAGGCCACCCAAGCCTACGGATCATGCTATTACCTTTTTTCCCAATTGATGCAAGGACTAACTTGTTTCTTATGCTGTTTATTTACAGTAACAATTCAATTACTTGCTCAGCAGACCCATATACCCAATTGAGGTGTACATGTTTGGCCAGAAAAGGTACCTGGACATATATGGCATGTATTATATGAGTAGGTGTATCCATAAGATGTCACGGCATGAAAAAAGTATAAGAGAAGACATGTGCAAAGTCTAAGCAGAATGAAGAGGGTACACAGGGGAAGACTTAGAGAAAAGTGCAGAACCATAGGATGGTTCAGTTAAAGATCAGTAGGTAAAAGTCAAGGCATTTTTTGGTGTCAATACTGTGTGAATCCCGAAGATGTTTTTAAAGTGGGAGGATTTAACTAGTAAATGTATGTTAGAGTAGAAAGATAATTCCAAATCAAATGTAAAACAGAGAATGTGTGCTTTGGCATTTTGGGTTTATTTTGGAATTATTGACTATGAAAAACATTTAATGTGACAAAATATGTATTATATACTTAGAACCAGAAAGGGCAGGGCACACTCCACAATTCCCATTCAGTAGTAATGCCACATCTGCAATATACTATTTGTTACAGACCATTCAAATCACAGCAGTAACTATCTGAAGATGTAGGATACCCAGCTATAAAAATCAATGTTTGTGTTCATAATGTACCTTGCAACCAATGAATATCACAGTCCAAATATAAACAATAGCTCAGTGAGGCCACAAGTGCAGATATTATGCCAGTATGGAGCAACAAAAATACATTGCAACATTTCCCAGAATCCAGCAAGGTAATCCTGTCACCTGGATAAAACAATGGCTTTTCCACATCTTCTAGTTCTAGTATTGCCCCTGGTTTGCAGAATATTTCTTGTGTCAAGAGATCTCAGCTCCATTCTCCCTCACAATTTTCCCTTAAACACACCATTTTCTCCTTTCCTTTCTATCACAGGTCCTATTTGTGTGATGCCTGAAAGGTGTTGTTTGGCAAACTTACATCCCAAGCAAAAACACTAGACATGTGTAGATATAAAACCATAAGGGGATTTATTGATATAATTATGCTTACAGGATAAAAACAGAAGAGTGCTTATCATCGTTCCATCATTATGAGAGTCTTCTCCCACATGTCGTCTGAACGAGGGCCGTCCGGTATCCACCACTAGAAGTAACTGCAATGTATTCACTACCATTAGTAAAGAAATGCATATTGGTCCTTCACAGGCACTTTCTCAATCACTGTAACAGACAGACTGCAGTATTCTGTATTCATGTCTTTAGTTTTATTAGTTTTGCTCCAGAACTTTAGATTTCTAAATATTCTGTATTTGTCTGAAATTGCTGTCTAAATAATTCGGTGTCTTAAATAAAACCAATGATTTTTGCATCCGAATTCAATTCAAAGTGTAGGATTCTGAGTATTTATTAAAAAAAATCTGAATTGAATGCAACTGGCAATACGCACTTTCACAAATTATTGTTCATTTACTTTTGTAAATGGGGAAGCAGGGGGCACACTTAGTCTAGGTGGGGGGGTGGGCAGGCGGCACAGTTAGGCTAGGTGGGGGAGAGAAGGGGGCACAGTTAGGCTAGGTGGGGGGCTAGGGTGGGCAGGGGGCACAGTTAGGCTAGGTGGGGGTGGGGGGAGCAGCGGGCACAGTTAGACTGGGTGGGGGAAGGAGGCAAAGTTGGGCTAGGTCGGGGGGTAGGGGGCACAGATGGGCTCGGTGGGGGGTGCAGGGGCACAGTTGGGCTAGGTGGGGGAGCAGGAACTGCTTCCTGCTTCCCTTAACTTACCAGGCAGAGGGTTCACCTGACTGTAGCTCCGCCCCGCTTGCAGTTTAGCTCCGCCCCGCTTGCCGTGTAGCTCTGCCTCCGATCTCCGCTTAACTCCGCATCCGATCGCCGCTTAACTCTGCCCCCTTTGCCCTAACTGATCGACCCGAGTGGGGACTATCAGTGAGGGCAGAGTTAAGAGGCAACAGGGCGGAGCGCAGCCAGGTTACACAGCGCAGCCTGTACTAGGGGAGAGCTCTGAGCACTCCCTCACAGGTTGTCACTAGGAGAGTGTGTGAGCTGTGTGGGCCACGTGATGCCCCCTGATCCATGGCGCCCTGTGCAGCCGCACAGCTCGCACACCCCTAAGGCTGACCCTGCTAGCAGCCACTTGGCAAATAGTTAAAGGGACACTTCACTGTTTAGAAAATATGCCCCCCCAAAAAAAAAATTGAAGTTATATCTAAAAACAGCTTGCAAAAACTGCAGTTCTCTTGTCTGCAGCCTTTGCAAGCCCTCCTCTTCTAACCCCGCCAAGACTGTCCAGTCACAAACTTCCCAATGCAGTCTTTGCAAGGCAGGTGCTCCGGCAATTTCTGCCTCTTGAGTTCAGTGCAAATAAGCTAACCAAACCAGGAAATAACAGGACATGTTGTCTGCCTAAAGAAGGTGGGGGAGGGTGTAACCAGTATAATTCATAAAGTGTACATTTCTATTGAAATCTGAACTTTATGCACAATGAAAAAGAGAGGACACACCCTTTACACCTAAAGTTTTTCATCAAGCTAAAGTGCCTTAAGGGTCTGGAATGACCATTTAAAAAAGCTTCGGCAGTGTGAAGGTTAACCATGTGGTGGATGGCCAGTGCTTGCTAGCTAGGCCCTGGGGAGATAGCGCAGCTAAGCGGACAAGGGCACATGTAGGAGTGTGGGGATAGATGCATGGGATTGGTTGGGAAAGAGTGTGTGGACGGGTTTATGTTTTGTGTAAGTTAGTGTGGGGGAGGTCTTACCTCAGTTCCACTTGGGATTTGGGCCAGCAAACAGCTTCCTGTCCTCCTGCTCCTATTTGCCTGGGCCTGCAGATTTACACAGCTTGAGGGATGGAGGTTGAGGATTTCTGGCTTCCCTCAGGGCTGCTGCAGCGCTGGATGGTGGCCGGCACCTGTGGGAGCAAGTTGCACACATTAGTGGAGGTATGGCTACTGGTGTGGTCCCCCCCCCCCCCCCCGCAGCCTGCCTCCCCCTGGAGCACCCCCTGTGATCTCCCCTGCTGCCTCCCATGCGGTCCCTGCCCCTGGGGGCCGCACCAGCACTGGCAGGCGTTCCCGACCACCTGCCAGGCTATCCCCTGATTACACTCCTCGGGCCTGGTTGAGGACTGGGAGCCCGGGCCTGAGGCATCGCCGGGACCGCGTGTCTGGGGCTCCAGACACGTGGCCTACCAACAGGGGACATGAATCCCGGCCTTCTGCAGCCGCGCGCGTGGCACAGCCTTCTGCCACGAGGCCTGCCACTGCCGCGCGTCCAGCCGCCTCCATTGCCGCACGGCCTACTACTGTGAGGCCGGGGATGCGGCCTGCTTCCGCCGCGCGGCCTCCTGGTGCGGCTGCCGCGTGGCCTACCCGTGGGTCCCCCTCCACACCATCTGCCCCGGCCGCCTGTGCTGGATTGCGGGCCGGGGGTGGTGGGCGGCGGATGCAGCCATCTGGGCGGCGGGCGGCTGCCCGGCAACGGTCCAGGTCCCCCCGCAGCCGGCGGGGCGGTAGGCAGTGGTGTATCCTGGTTTTGTGCTGCCCTAGGCAGGACAAAACTCAGGCGCCCCCCCTCCCCCCGCGCCACCCCCACCCAACCTTTCCCCCCGCCCCGCATTCTAAATACACACACTTCACACATTCACTGACAGATACGCATACACTAGCTAACAGAAACACACACTCGCTAACAGAAACACACACACACTAACAGACTCACTCACACTCAGTAACAGACAAACACACTCACTAACAGACACACACTCACTCACTAGCAGACACAAACTAGCAGACACACACACTCACTAACATACACACACTCACAGGCAAACACACACTAACAGACACACACACACAGTCAGACACACACAGTCAGACACACACACACACACTAACAGACACACACACACTAGCAGACACACACACTAACAGACACACACACACTAACAGACACAGACAGAAACACTAACAGACACACACACTAACAGACACACACTAACAGACACAAACACTAACACACACACTAACAGACACATACACACACACACACTAACAGACACAAACACTAACAGACACACACACTAACAGACACACACTGACACACACACACTAACAGACACACACACTAACAGACACACACTCACCCACCCACATTAACACTTTTTTTAACATTTATTTTTAACCCTTTTTTAAAATTTATTTTTAACACATTTTTTTTAAATTTATTGTTAACACATTTTTTTTAAAATTTAACACCCCCCCCCCCCCGCCTCCTTACCTTTGGGAATGCTGGGGAGGGGGTGTCTCTTCCTCCCTGGTGGTCCAGTGGCTGCTGGGCGATCGGGCGGCGCTGCCTGGCAGGCGGCGCTGCCTGGCAGGCGGCGCTGCCTGGCAGGCGGCGCTGCCTGGCAGGCGGCGCTGCCTGGCAGGCGGCGCTGCCTGGCAGGCGGCGCTGCCTGGCAGGCGGCCGGCTGGCCGGCGAGGGAGCACTTCCCCTGAGCTGTCTGCTCAGCTCCCTCGCGCGCCTCAGAGTGAGGCTGGGAGCCGGATTATGACGTCATATTCCGGCTCCGCCTCCCAGCCTCACTCTGCGGCTGGCGAGGGAGCTGAGCAGACAGCTCAGGGGAAGTGCTCCCTCGCCGGCCGGCCGGCCGGCCGCCCGCCCGCCAGGCAGCGCCGCCCGATCGCCCAGCAGCCCGCCGGCATGTCTGTTAGCCGCAAGGCTAACAAGACATTTGCCTTGGGCATTTGGGGGCGGCTTTTTTTGCCGCCCCCTGGAAAATGGCGCCCAAGGCAAATGCCTTGTTTGCCTCGCGGCTAATACGCCCCTGGCGGTAGGGCGGTGAGTAGGCCCTCGCAGGCCGAGCGGGGTACCTTGGTACCACCGTTGGGGGTTCGGTGGAGGTCTCCTTGCCTGTCGGGAGTCTCCTCTCCCAGTGAGGAAGGCTCCCAGGGCTATTTCTCACCTGTCCCCCCCCTCTTTCCCCTTTTTGTGCCGTCCATCGCTTACCCTTGGCTGGGCCCCCTGGCCCCCCCTCCTCTTGCCCGGTTTCCTCTTTCCCCCCTCCCCCTCTCTGGTGGTCCCCCCTTTTTCCCCCCTCCTGCTCTGATTTCCCCCCTCCTCCTCTCTGGTGCCTCTGCCCCCCCTCTCCCCTCCTTTTTCCCCCTCGTGCTCTAATTCCCCCCCCCCCGGTCTCTGTCCCTCCCTGTCTGCCTCCCCTCTGTTCCCCCCCTCTACCTAGCCTGGCCCCCTCCCCCCTTGCAGGTCACTTACCTCGGCAATCTCATCTGGGGCGTGGGCTCTCATCTTCTCTGCTGCTTCTTCTCAGGACCCTGGTGCAGTTCATGGACCCGTCCAGCAGGTGGCGCCTAGATCACAGCTGATGTCTTCTGTGGATGCTGGAACTGCTGTTTCTTCACCTCAGCCTTCTGTGAGCGCAGTGCCGGGATTGGATCGCCAGGCTGCGACCGGTGAGTACATTTCCCACCTCTTTTTTCGCGCTTCACGTGCGTACATTGTTCCTTCTTTATTCAGTCTAGTCCTCTTAGCGCGGTCAAATGAAATAAATGTTAAAATAACAAAAAAAAAAAAATGTGAATTGCAGAACAGTAGTAAATTGTAAATTACCGAATAAAAAAAAAAAAAAAAAAAAAAAAAAAAAACATGAAATGGAATCCAAAAGCACAAAAAGAAAAAAAAAAGTGGGTACGTGGACGCCGCTTCCCTCCCTTCATTTTCAGTATGTATCATATGTTTCAGTACGCTTTCCTGCAGCGTCCGGCGCAGCTGATAGCACCGGCGATGCCTCCCAGGTTCCCGTGACTCTGGGTGTTGCTGAGCTAATATGGCCCGGTTAGCTTGAGCGCTATGCTGGGGAGCGGATGGGGGAAGGGGCTTTTATTGCAGGTGTGTTCCCTACTGCCGCGGGGGGTCCCTTGACTAAGAGGGACATCAGGGGCTCCGGGAGGGTTGTGGGGAGCATGTTGTGGTTCCTTGCACCCCATGGCGCGTGTTCGGATGCACCCCGTGTTCTGGATAGCATGGTCGGGGGGAGAGGGCTCCCCGAGACCGCGCTGCGTGGTTCTGCGATCAGTACGCTCTTGGGACGTATATCGTCCCTGGGGGGAGCTGGGTTAGTGGAGGTACGTTTTGCACTTTCGTCCACGGTTGGCAGTGCGACCCTTCTTGGCCTGAGACCGGATGGATTTCGGCCTCTGGTTTTACTTGGGGCTCGCCTGGCGCCTCAGCACGGTGCGTTTTCGATCTCTCTGCAGTCTGTCAGGATGGAGGACGTGGGTGCTCTCGGTGCAGGACCCTCAGTCCATGTGAGAGCTCCGTCGGTCGGTGTGGGTCCCGTTTACCGAGAACGCTTGATAAGCTTACTTCCCGATCGTTTAGTGTGCCTTGAAGTCCGCTCTGTGTTTTCCCCCTTTTCGATGTGGTGCCCATTGGGGAGTGGGGTCAATATCGCCAGATTCCTTATTTACTCAGTTGTCATTTCCTTCCAGGGGCTGGGTTTGTGATGGTGGCTCGGCGCAGTGGGCTGCGTGGGTGGGGTTGTGGGGCCCTGGGGCCTTGCTAATGAAAGCGGCTGTGGAATTGTTTTTCCGGCTGCTGCCAGTACGCCCGTCGGGTTATTGAATGGTGGGAGTCAGGGTGGGGGGTTCCTAGGTTCATCATGCTGGTCTCCGAATGGATTTATCTCCGTGGTTACGGTCTCCCCCCCCCCCCCCCCGGAATGGGGATGGTGGGATTCTCGTATGTAATTTGGGCCAGGAGGCAGGGGCGAGTGGTTGGATTTTTCGCCTTCGGGAGCGGAGGTTCGGTGGTCTGGTACCAGATGCATAGAGTGGGTGTGGCTCCTCCTCATGCGGGGTCAGCTGTCCCGCCTCATGGGGGTACCGTTTTTTTTTTTGTCATCTCTGGTTGGAATGGCATGGGTTCAGTGGCAGTTTAGGAATTGGGTGCTCTTCCATCTGGACATGTTACAGGTTCTCAGGGGCTTGGCTGAGGCTATCGCCCGTTCCTGGCAGTTGGCAGTGCGCTCGGCAATGTGAATGCCCTGGTGCGCTGCCGTCGAAATTCGGATGAGATGGGTTTCTCAGTTTGTCTTGGGGGATTCCAGTTCGCCTTAGGGTTTGGCTGGATGTGGCCTAGTTATCTTGAGGGGATGGGTGCGCTTGCTGGAGGTCAGAATAGGCCTATGTTCATCTAGCGCTGCGAGAAGTTGTGGAACAGGCCATGGCTGGTTGTGGTGGGGTCCCCCGCTGATTTTAGGTGTAAAACAGCGGGGTTGTGGCGGGGGTATGTCCTTGCCAATTGAGTTTGAGGGGTTATGTTTAAGCATATGGAATGAGATGAACAAGTTTTTAAGGTCTCAACCTCCCCTGCTTCAAAGGTAAAACATTAGGTTACCTGAGGTCTAGTGCCCATCGAGCGTGGATAAGGTCGGCTGATGGCGGGCATTGTAAAGATCTGATATTTATGACGAGGGGGGAGGTGAGAGGAAGTGGTGATTAGGAACCACTGGATGTTTATTGGCAAGGACGGTTGGGTCACTGTATAACACTATGGGTGGAGTTATATATGTATATATGTTAACCCCTTAAGGACCGGCCTGTTTTTGCGATGTTTGTACGTTAAGGACCAGAGCAGTTTTAACACTTTTGTGGTGTTTGTGTTTAGCTGAAATTTTCCGCTCTCTCATTTACGGTTCCCATACAAGTTATATATTGTTTTTTTCAGGACAAAAGGGGCTTTCTTTACATACCATTATTTGTATTATGTCATATATTGTATTTAAAAAAAATAATAAAATATGGTGAAAAATTAAAAAAAAAACATGTTTTTGGACTTTTACTTGAAAAATCTTTTACTTATCTACAAAAGCTAATGAAAAAAACTGCTAAATAGATTAAAAATTTTGTCCCGAGTTTAAAAACACCCAGTGTTTACGTGCTTTATTGCTTTTTTTGCAAGTTATAGGCCTATAAATACAAGTAGGAAATTGCTGTTTCAATATATATATATTTTAAATGTATCAATAGTGACCTTGTAACACCGTTATCTGTCATAAATACCCGAAACACACCTAACATGTACATATTTTTTTAAAGTAGACAACCCAGGGTATTCAAAATTGGGTATGTCCAGTTTTTTTTAGTAGCCACTTAGTCACAAACACTGGCCAAAGTTAGCATTTATATTTGTTTGTGTGTTAAAAATGCAAGAAACACTAACTTTGGCCGGTGTTTGTGACTAAGTGGCTACTAAAAAAGGCTGAACATACCCCATTTGCAATACCTTGGGTTGTCTTCTTTTGCAAATGGTATGCCATCATGGGGCTAATTCTCATTCCTTGGCTACCATACGCTCTCAAAAGGCAACCTAACCAATCCGACAAATTTCAATTAAAAAAAAAGTAAAATCAAGCCTTATATTTGACCCTGTAACTTTCACAAACACTATAAAACCTCTACATGTGAGGTACTGTTATACTCAGGAGACTTCGCTGAACACAAATATTAGTGTATCAGAACAGTAAAATGTATCACAGCAATAATATCCTCAGTGAAAGTGCTGTTTGTGTGTGAAAAATGCAAAAAACTTCAGTTTCACTGACAATATCATCGCTGTGATATGTTTTACTGTTTTGAAACACTAATATTTGTGTTCAGCGAAGTCTCCCGAGTAAAACAGTACCCCCATGTACAGGTTTTAGGGTGTCATAGAAAGTTACAGGGTTAAACACAGTGCTAGCAAATTAAATTATCTGGACTTTCGGCCTGGGTTGGCAGGCAGGTCCCTCAAATTGCAATCATTAAAATTACTTAATTAGGTAAAAATATTACATAAATACACATGTAGAATTTTAATATATATATACATATTTATATATTTGACGTCTACGTGTATATTTATGAAATTATTTATGGAATTATGTATATGGACATATGTATATTTCGTATTGTTTTTATTTATTTATTTATACATAGATATATATATATCATTACATTCTAAGTATATTTTGATATAAATATATATATATATATATATATCAAAATACTATTAGAATAAAATTGCATATATAAATATTTTTTTATAATTATTAAAAATTATTTTTATTTTTTGTTATTTATTTTTATTAACATATTATTTGTATTGTATAATAATATATATATACCATATATATAGCAATTATATATACTGTATATATTCGTGTGTAATTTAAATACAAGTGTATTTTTATATTAATATACGTATATATAAATATAAAAATACACTTAATATGACATTATATATATGATACATATACATATATTATATATAGATATAATACATGTATATATATCATATATATATATACACATATTATTATTTTTTTTACACTGTTTTTTTTTTTACTTTATTTTTTTGATTTTTCACTTGCAGGGAGACTGCCTGTCAGCACAGACAGTCCCCCTGCAGGCAGATACACAGACACCTATTGCGGTCATGTGATCGAGTGATCACATGGCCGTGGGGTCCTGATCTGCCGAGGGGGAACTGCCCGGGCAGACAGGCAACCCCCCTGGACCGGGTGGAGCACTGATCGCCGCCGTGGGACCGACGGCGATCAGGTAAGTAGCCCCAGACCGTTATGACGGTCCTGAACCGTCAGCGGTCCTGAAAGGGTTAATTTATGCTTATTTATGTCTAACGTTTTGGTTACAGAAAAAGAAGAGATTTAATAAATAAAGTTATGGATGTGTTATGCAGTAATTTAGTTTGTGATAATCAATGCTGTGGCCTGTTTATCCATACTAAGTGGTCTGTCGTTATTGGGGGGGTTGCGTTGGGTTAGTTTATGTTCTAGGCTGCATCGCGATTCCCCACTACGTACATACAAGACACCACATTAAAATGTGAAATATGGGGCGTGGCTGACTACGCTACTGAGCGGTCGTGCTTCTGCTGAGCTCCCGCTCCATAGAGAAAAAAAACGACATTTAGCCCTAATATA
Source organism: Pelobates fuscus (assembly GCF_036172605.1). Taxonomy (NCBI): domain Eukaryota; kingdom Metazoa; phylum Chordata; class Amphibia; order Anura; family Pelobatidae; genus Pelobates; species Pelobates fuscus. Next base: position 204,170,393 of record NC_086320.1, read on the forward strand.
CACGACCCAAGACACTTCACCTACCCTGTAACCTTGCCCGAGAAGAGATGGGGCGAAAAAACAGAAAAATCGCTCATACAGAGGGTGCAGGCCACTCCGATATTCGCCTGTCCTTTCAAAGGCCGTCCTCACAGGCCAGAGCAAACATGGCGCTCGGAGACCCACGCGGCTCCAACGACTCTGAGCCGTCACAAGACGAGGAAACTCAAGCGCCCCAGGCCTATGGCAGCGTGTACCAGAGGACGGACTCGGACAAATCCCCCTCCACTAAAGGGGATATCAAAAACCTCCTCCGAGATCTGAGGGAGCTATGGAAAGCGGACCTCGCAGGAGTACAGGAGGAGATTGGCGGCCTGAGACACCGCATGTGAGCTATAGAGGCAAAGGATAAGGAAAGAGGGGAAACATTAGAGGACACGAAGACCCGTTTAGACACACTCACCCAGCAGGTGCAGCGCCTATCCCGCACGGTGACATCCCTAGAAATCCGACACCGGAGGAGGAATGTCAGGATCCGCGGGGCACCAGAAACGGTGGGACAAGACGCCTTACTGGGTTTCGCCCGTGAAGTGCTCGCTGCACTAGGCCTCAAAGATGAGGGCGGACCACCAACCCTGGTCACGGCTTTTAGAGTCCGTAAAGCCCCTACAGCACCCGCAGACGCACCGCAAGACATCATAGCGGTGACCAGAGACATCAGCGCGAAATCCTCCATCATGGCCCGGGCCAGGCAACGATCAAACCTGCAGATAGCCAATTGCAGGATCTCCATATACGAAGACCTGCCCTTTGCGGTCCTTCTAGACCGGCGCAGATTCGCACCCGTAACCCGGATCCTGAGAGACAGGAATCAGGTACCGGTGGGGGCTGTCGGGAACCCTGGTGGTGACGCTGGCGGACTCCATACACACGCTGACTGCCTCTGAAGACCATACGGAATTTCTACAGAGCCTCCCGCTGCCGGACCCGCACACCGCAGCACAACAAGCGACAACGTCCCCGAGGACTGCAAACCATGACCCTAAACAGAAACGCGGCCTTAGCCAACCCGGAGTGACATCTGGCCAGGGGCGACGAGACCCCCCAAAGGACTCAGTGGACAGAAGGCGGACACCGGCTGGTACCCTAACTGGGCCACTTGATGCTTACTGATGGTCACACAGCTCATAAGCACCTACTCCATACCGAGTACCGAGACTGACTTGTTCTCATTCCCACTATACCAGAGACTCTGCTACTGAAATAGGGTTTAGTTATATCAGGGTTCTGTTTTTTCACGCTTATTATTATTACTGATATTATTATTATTTTTCTTTGTACTGTAATTTACAATGTCATCAGACTGGATTCATCGTATAGGCCAACACTAACAGAGACTGAGCGTCCCCTACCAAGAGACACTCAAGCAGTGAGTAACCCCCAGACACACCCCTCATATAGGCTTACCACCATGGGACACAGGGAGTCACAAAATGACCCAGGGGGAGACAGCACAGAGATGACCCTTCCGGAATCCCACACAGAGCCTGACTTCTCCTACACCACCCCCCTCCTAGACACCCACACCCACATAACAAGACACGCAAGTTGGAGCGACAAACAACACCACGACGAAACTAAGGCGTACATAGACAACCCGACCCAACAGTCACATTCTCCACTGGAGAACTGAAAAGGCACCATACACCCGAAACACCCAAAGCCCACTAAAGACCCAGGCTGAGTACCGCAACAAACTAGGGACCGACCATACACGAAAGACACACACTGCAAGATACACACTGCAAGATGTTTTCATTGCTCTTTCTTTTCCAATTTTATTAATTTCCATGTTTTTATTTTTTTTTTCTCCTCTTCTTAACGCTTTACCATGTAAATGATACTTTGATTTACTTTAAACGTAAACTGTCTAATCCATATGACTGTAAGGTATTCCTTATGCATACCCAAATAAGGACAAGACACGTATTACTTAACCACTCACTTTATAAAACTGTGCTCCTAAATTACGCTGTATATTATGACACACCCGCTACTGCTGTCGTGGCACAGCGGGAATGTTTGTTAATTCTTATTGCACAACCAAAATAAAGAATTTAAAAAAAAAATGTGAAATATTGCATATTAGTGTAATTGAGGCATATCATACCAAACAGTACACAGCCAGTCCTGATCGCTGTAAATATAAATGAACTGGGCAACCATTGCTGACAGTAAAAGCAGGGGTTGTACATGTTCTCTCCATGCCCCTTCCTGTTGGTATTTAATGGTGGCTTAAAATAAAATATTAAGTACTGTAATATATAATTTGCCCTGCTCTAAAATAGTTCAGGTTTTTAAAATCCTGTTCCAGATGCTTCACATCAATCAATCAATTTTTTTTTTTTTTTTGTCAATCTGGGTTTATTGAGCATTTTTGGTTTAGTATATCAATGCATAGATGGTTACAAAATTAGAGAAGAAATATGACACATTTGATCATGAACAGCATAACATGAGATATAGGTATGTGTCAGAGAGGTAATATCCCTACATTGACAATTTAACATGAGGGTGTAAGTGCATAGGGAGCAAAGTCATGTGATTTGTATATTTAATTGCAGCAATATTAACTGGCTTACTTCTAATTATACCCCTAACCGTGGTGGTAGTGGGGAGGTGGGCAGTATGATTACAGGTGAGGAGACTCAGTTAGGGATCAAAACAAATAAACTAATAAACAGGTATAAGATATACGAAAGACAATTATCCAACGAAAACGTAAGAGTTCGAGCAGCTGATAGATAGGATAGCATGTCCCTTCATACACTCAAGTCTCTGATTGCGAGACTAGGTGGTCTGTGTACACAGAGGGAGCAAAGTGTCCCAGGTACGTGCACTAGACTGCTGGTCAGTGGCGTTCTTCAGGGCAGATAAGCCCAGAGTCTTGAAAAAGGTTGTTGATTCAGCGGGTGTAGATATTTTATGTATTTTGCCATTGTGTGTGACCACCAGTAACCTGGGTGATCTCCAGTGGTACTCAACTGCTCTAAGGTGTGTGGCCACAGGATTCAGGGACCTTCGCCACTGTAATGTGGACCTCGTCAGGTCCTGGTAGAAAGAGAGACTTGAGCCCTCAATGGCTAGTGGTGTCTTGGCCTGGAGTGCTAACATCAGGAGTCTTTTGTCTTGTGATGCGGAAAACCGGACAACTACATCCCGTACCATTGTAGAGGGAGCTCTGACGGCTGCTGGTAGACGGTTGATCTCTGAGGAACTTCTTAGCCTGGCTTGGAGGTAGTACTGAGGCCACAAGTTGCCTCATATAGTGAGGGAGCTCATCAGGTGTGATTGAATCAGGTATTCCTCGGTTCATTAGGTGGTTGCATCGTGACCTGTCATCAAGACCAGTGTGGCCTAGTTAGAGAGCTTGTTGGTGAGCTTGCATATTTAGTTCAGAGTCCTGTAGGGATGACAGTCCCTGCTCGATGTCTGCTATGTCGTCCTCTGTGTTGTGTACCTGCTCTTGTGTGGAGTCAGACTGCATGGAATCATTGGTGAGTTATGCCATTCCCGCTAATTTAGGAGACAACTGCTGCTGTAGAATTGTCCCTATGTCTCTGGACCCTGAAGATGGCTCCAAGGGTGGCTTCTGTGACCGTCAGCCAATGTTCGATGCCAAGGTAGGCAGGTGATCATCAGGGCAATCCCTTGCCTCCGAGTCTCCGTGAGTCTCAAATCCACCAAGCAGCTCCAACAGGTTTAGGCTTGAGGGAAGGTCTGTAGGCCCCAGACCTGCATTTTTGATGTTTTGCTTTGGCAGAGTGCATGAACAGCATAAGTTGGTTCTGTGGTGTTTACTTCATGGAGTGTTAGCTGAGGGAAGAGTGGTTAAGGGGTTTAGACCCCAAAAATTGGCTTTTAATCAGCTTTGCTAACGAAGCGGTGCAAAATGGCATCTGCTTCAGTTTTAGGTTAGGCCCCGTCCCCTCAAATCAGGTTTGACAATCCAGGTCTAGATTTGAGCCATTATTTTTGCTTAAATCTAGACCATATTCACTCTCATGCAAAGCCTTCTCTGCACAATCCAGACAGTATAAAGATTTTGCATTCGCCCAATACAGCTCTGGATGTGTTTTCCCTATTTTGTCCATGTCCATTCGGAGTTTATTGAATTTAGATATGCCTGTTAATGCCAGAAGATTTAAGGGGCATTGAAATTTGTGAGACTATCACTGTCCAAGAATTTTTATTTTATGTATTATATAACATACTATATTTGTCATAAAATGCAACTAGACTAAAACAGTGCAACTTCTGATGTGCTTTGAAACTACAGATACCAATAAAACATTCCTAAGAATATCAATGCAGTGTTGAAAAGGATCTATTATGCTATAAGACAAATGCTATGGGCATGATGAAGCAATAGTGACAAATTGGAGAATTGTTTAGAATAAATTGAACTGTGCTCGCAGGATATTGGAATTAAGGGAATAGAAATTACAGTTGAGCTATACGGTATGTCAATTCAATGTACAATCTTGAAGGAAGAAGCAATTTGTAATCAATGCTGAAAGCCAAGGGGATATGAAATGAGCAGAGTATGTAAACATAAAGTAAAAGAAGTTAAAACATTGTAACCATAGTTTTGGATTGTGACGCTAGGAATTGACATGAAGTAATGGCTCTAAAAGACTTTTTTTGACAACAACATGTTAGTTTTATGTATGTCTCTTAATGTTATCTTAATTGGCCGTCTAATGACAAAAGATAATTGTCATAAATAGTTATAAAAGCAGTGGTGCAAAACTGCTAGCAAACAGTATGTGATTTATACAATTTCAGTGTACTGTATATATATTTTTAAAAAGTCGCCAAATGACAGCTGAATGCTAAGTGAACAGAATTTAACCCGTTCGCTAATCACAAAGTTGTTGTTTTTTATATAAATCAGCTACCATTTGGTTTCTTATTCTTTACCCTTTAAGAGCCACATTTTGCAATTTGTTCTAATGAAATCTGGTTACTTAAGGCATTACTCAAGCATGGATTATTTTATATATTAGACTTGTTCACAAAAATAAAAATAAAAATAAATGGTTTTGGCAAATCACTTCATCCAATAATAAAATTTAGTTTAGTAAAGATTATGTACAGTGTATGCTTTGAACATTTTTGCACTATTTCATTCAAAAATCAAGTAAAAAAAAAAGTAAACAATAGAGAAAAAAAAGAAAAGCTGTAAAAAAAATCTATATTTATATATTATATATTTATTGTTTACATCTCAAGCTGGGAACGTCTATGCCCAAGAAAGAATCCCTCAAAGTCCAATATATGCAGCTGATGCATAACAATAATTCTTGGTATTTGCACTGTGGGGAGTGTATAATTTATTTTGCCTCATTGCAATCTTTTTTGGTACTTTGTTGTATGCAAAGAAAGACTTCCAAACCAGAACCAGCTCCAGCTCTATTGTGTTTAGCCTCACCATAATCTTTCTGTTCACTATCTTTATATTCATTAAATATATAATATATTTAAAAAAATATTTTATATATATATATATATATATATATATAGATATTTATTATGTATATATGTATATATATATATATATTTCTAGTCGGGCAATATAGTAGTATACAGAAATCTAGTATATAATAACCATAACATCAATGAGTTGGAACCAGTCGGTTGTGGTGTGCCGGAACCGACAAAGCAGTAGGCCTGTAATAAAAAAGGGCCTACCTTAGAGGGTGTTTATGAATAGAGGGAGTGTTGGGTGGGGTGACTCACCAGACCAGTAACGGTAAGGTGGGAGTGGATTGGCAGCCCTTTTAAAAGGAATTCAAGCCCCTACCACAACTACAGGCCAAGCCTTCAAATTTGTAGTCGGGGCAATGTAGCCGTATACAGAAATCTAGTATATAATAACCATAACATCAATGAGTTGGAACCAGTCGGTTGTGGTGTGCCGGAACCGACAAAGCAGTAGGCCTGTAATAAAAGTGGGCAAAAATAAAATGCCATAAGACGTAATACGGTAACCAACTTCTTTCTTTATTTAGATAAGTCACAGAAAGCCTGTCTTAATTCTTTAACAGGATTAGGTATGTAGAGTGTGCAAGCTGAGGATTTCCAGTGTCCCATTGTCTTGATAATGTGTGGGGGTATGTGATTAGCAGATGCTGAAGATGCTGCCCCGATTCGGGTCGGAGGAACCCATAAAAAGCTAAATATATAGCTGTCTTTATTACGGTATTAGTTATGGGCTCGAAAGGAGAAGAATCTAATAAATTGATTAGTGAATGGAATATGCTGTTGTCTATGGGTAGTCTCTGTGAGGGGACATGTGCGTCCATTTTTTAATGCCTTTAAGTACTGTCTTAATTTGATATGAGGACAGGAAACCTGTAGCGTTGGGTTGTTGGATAAGCATGTAGTGTTGAATGCCAGTAAGGTACAGTTTTATCGTGTTAAATGATAGTTTAAGGTTAATGTGGCAAAAGGAAGTGAAACCGAATATTGATTCTAACGTGAACATGTCGTGGATGTAGAATTCAGTGATGAATTTCTTGAATATGTGAAAAGCCCTATCGTATGCGTTTCTAGTGTTTACTGAAAGTGCGAGGTGAGAAATGTGACGTGCGTGATCTAACAAAACTTTTAATCCATTATCATGTCTTGGAAAAGTGGGGCAGGAGTTGCCAGTCTGGAGGCGGTGGGTAGTGTCGTGAAGAAATCCTGAAAATGAAATCGAGACAAGTGATCAGCAACGGTGTTTGTGCACCCTGGAATGTGAATACATGTGATAAAGAATTGACAGGGTGCCACTACCAATGTGAGTCATCTTAGGAGTCTCATAATAACCAAGGATGCTGACCGGCCTTTATTGACAATATGGCATGTAGCCATATTATCCGAGTAGCACCTAACCGTGTGACCGGACCAATGTGGTCCCCAGGCAATGACCACCGCCACGATTGAGTACAGTTCAAATAAAGCTGAGGTCTCTGTGAATTTGGGTAGTGATTTGACCTCGGACGGCCATGGTCCCCAAAGCCATAGACCTCCCCAGAGGTGTTTGCTGCAGCATCTGTCCACAGTGTAGGTGAAGTATCAGAGTGGGGTGGTATAAACATGGCTCGCCCGTTCCAAGAGGTGAGAAAAACTCCCCACATACGTAAATCAGAGGTTGCGTGGTCGTCTAATGTGATACTTGAAGTTTCTGAGGTGAATTTTGGAAATAGGGATAGTAGATGTGAAATAAAAGATCTGCCCTGGGGAATGATCCTCATTGCAAAGTTGAGCGATCCCAGCAGTGATTGCAGTTCTTTCCTGGTGCAACACCCTTGCCGTAGGTAGTGTTCAATGCTTGCCAGGGTACGCTCAATTTTGCCCTGAGGGAGGCTAACCTGCATATGTACAGTGTCTAGTTGTATCCCCAAAAACTGCATGTGGGTGTCGGGCCCCAATGTCTTGTGTGGGGAGACTGGGATAGGGAGGGATTGAAACAAAGCCAACATGTGTTTCAAACTACTTGGTGGAAGTGTGTTGTTCTCAATCGTGAGGAAATCATCTGGATAGTGAATAACCGAAGGACATTTTCATACATTAAGTAATAACCAACACAAAGCCTCTGCAAATGTGTCAAAAATACGTGGGCTGCTTTTGGAGCCAAAAGTGAGACGGGTGAAGAAATAATACAATCCTTGCCATTTAATGCCGTGAAGGTGCCAAAGTGAAGGGTGCATGGGAAGTAACTTGAAGGCATTTACTACATCCGTTTTATTTAACCATGTCCCTGTGCCTGCTTTAATTATAGCAACTATGGCATGGTCGAATGTGGCGTAATGTAGTGAAAATTCTTCAGAAGGTATGAGTGAATTTAGGCTAGGGACTGTGGAGGAATGTGGTGCAGATAAATCAATGATCAGTCTAGGTTTAAGTGAGTTTTTCCCCGTGACAATCCCAATGGGATTGGTTCTCCAAGAAGTGAAGGGTGGTGAAAGAAATGGGCCCAGCAAGAACCCTTGGTTCACCTCGGTCATGATGAGTTTGTGTACCAGCTGTGGGTCATCTAATGTGGATAGTAGGTTGTCACATTCCAGTGTGCCTGTAGGTAAATGTATCAACCCTGTGTGAAATCCCTTCGACAGTCCTGTTATGAGATAGTCACTGAAATGTCGTGACGGGTGTAGTTGTAGAAAAGTGGTGAATAAGCTGAGGTTTACGCACGTGAGATATGGTTTAGGGAATGCTTTATTTGGTCACATTGTCTTGGAATGGGCCCTGAAACAGTGTGAACATACATGCATCAACCTGCAAGAGCTAAAACCACAATTGCCTGCGTTAAAATTATTACAAACTTGGGATTTGCCTAAAAAGACAATATCCCTGCCCAGTTTGCCTTTTAAACCTCTAGTAGGTCTTTGGAGGTTAGAAGCCGGTTGGTTTTGTTCAATTTCCGCCGAATTCGGGCAGAAATCGGTGCTATGTGTTGCTGATGTGCACACTGCACAAGTTGGGGGTCTGAGGCCTGCAAAGTGCGTGCAGAATAGCTCCGTGTCCAATTTATTCCAATTTATGCTTAAATTGAACTGAGCCAGAGCCGCAGCCACCTTTGCAGAGAAGGAACGGTGGTAATCATAAAAGGCGGTACCACCGTATTTGTGCCCCAGATCCACCATCTTGTGCATGTATGCGTCCAACTCTGCTCTTTTCCCGGGCTAAACTGAGCAGTATACATCTCTATAAATCCCAAACCCAGTACGAATTCAGGGATGGTCAATTTTTTATTCATACGGGGGTCTCTAGCCCTTTGTACTACCGAAATATCCCCATATGCAAAGGTCCTGTTCTCTAGGACATCCAGGGAGGCAATGAGCAATGAGACCAGGTTAACGTCCTTGCCTTCCAAAATGTCCTTTTTAAGGTGAGATGGGACCATATGCGAGGGATCAATTGATTCTATAACTGCCGTAGATTCCAAGGTATTACCTGGCATAGTGTTAGTGAGAGGATGACTGGTGACCGTAGTATTGGTAGTGGACTGACTAGCACCACCGGCCTCCAATTTATCCAGCCTGTCACTTATTGTGCCAATGGATGCCATTAGAGAAGTCATCATGGCATGGAAAGCTGGTAATTGAGTCCCACTAGGGCCTTCCCCTGCCTCGGAGTTGTCGGTGGTAGTATTCAGTAATCTGAACAACTCCGCCTTCCTAGCCGTGGCTGGGAAAGGGATGCAGCGTCTTCTGAGTTCTGCTGTGAGACGTGGTATGGTCCATGATCTAAGGGATGCAGGGCTATTCACATCTGTAACAGGAACAGGGGTAGCAGGCTTAGAGGGGGTGTGAGGTAGTGAAAGTTCCTCAGTGATATTAGGAGTTAGTGACATAACTGAAATTATAAAATGGTATAATCAGTCGTATGTAATGAATTTTTTGAGTGGGTACTGGTGGGCTAGCTAAATGGGTAGCGGTGAAACAATTATGCTTTTAAGCGTGACAGATGAGTCCCTGCTAGTTGCCAAGCGGCTTGAGAGGCACTATCTATGCGTAGGCCCGAGGGGAAGTTTGAGGCCACCGAACGTTGTGGCAAAGCATAAGAAAGAATGGGAGTGACAGGTGAGGCCCTCTCTTTGCAATGTTGCGAGGCGGCCAGCTATGATTTGGCCCGAGGGGGCCACATAACCTAGGACCAGTACCTCTTAAAACATAGAAAGTAATGGGTTCTGGCGTAGTACCTGATATGTGAGTCAGGCCGAGCTGTCAATGAAGAGGTAAACAGTGACTGTATCGAGTTGTTGACCTGTGGGCATAAGATGATGTATAAATTTCTGAATGTAAGGTAGTAGTTTGGCCAGATCTTGGGCCCTAAAACCAGAACCTACCCGACACTCTGCAGAGGGGATTTAACCAAGAGAAGGTGACGGCTTCCTTGCTTGTAAAAGCTACCGTCCAATGAATAATAATCTAGAAGAGTAAATTACACACTTAATTAATTTAACATGTATTGTTAGCCTTTACATGAATCATAATTAAATTCCAACCAACCAACCTAGAAAGTAAATATAATTGATACGGGTGTCAGAAATCACAAATCCTAGTACGAATCCCTGGTAAGAAAAACCTGTGGGAAAAGGTCAGGAAAATCAGGACACCAATCTAGGTTTAAACATTTATATACGTTTTAGTAGAATTTCTAAGTGACTGTAATACCGTTTGTGACCAGTAGGGGTAAAATTCCCCTGGAGTACTGGTTGAAATTCGTGCTTATTTTGTGAGTAGTTGTAATGAAACGAATGAACTAGATGGAGTATTGATACATACGAATGGATACATCTTAATTGTAATTTGAACCGAAAAGGAAATGTTATGTATATAACCGAAATGATAGTGTTCGTTAGTTTAAGTAATATGAAACATCTACGAGTGGCTAAGGTAATTTAGCCGAACGGCGTACTGTATGAAAACGAAAAGTACCGAACGCTGGTTGAAACGAACGGGGCTCCGCCGTGTAAAGCTGGGAAGTTTGCAGCGGTTGCTTTACGGCGGGCCTAACTTATGTTTTTTTCGGCGGCAAGTAACGAAAGGTCTGTGCGGACGCCGGCGACGGAAAGGAGAGCCAGGGAAGCACCGGACCAGGAGACCACAGGGAAACAGGTAAGAAAATCCAAAATGGCGGTCTGAACCGGAAGTAAACTTTTCAGACTCGCCAAACCAGTAACGGTAAGGTGGGAGTGGATTGGCAGCCCTTTTAAAGGCCCTCCCACATCTACAGGCCAAGCCTTCAAATATATATATATATATATATATATATATATATATCAAGTCTACCATATAGCCATGAAGTCATTAGTTGACTTTGTCATTCAATTTTAAAATAGATTCCCTAAAGATGATATCATTATGATGGCATATATCATTATTAATGCTAAAGAGGTAAAATTGTTAAATTCACAAACAGTAGGCCTTTGTCACACAATATGGTATGGGGATTTAAATACCACAGATCCGTGCTAAAAAGTAATACATGGTTTATGTTGCATGCTATGTTTTAGGCTACGTAAAGTATAAATATTTTATTTCTTCATGATATGCTTTTGCAAAATAATCTTCTTTTATTTAGCATCAAGTTGCAATGAAGAAATTCCCTATAGTCAACACCAGAAATGAACTGTAAATGTAATTTCATTTTACATCTGTTGTCATTCCATTAATATTCCCTTCTGGGCATTGCATCTATGCAATGCACATGTGTTCTGACACCCTTTTAAAACGTCTGAATCAGCTTTTTTTCCATAAAAAATGATCTGTCACAAAAAAAAACAACTGAATGCCAAAGCTATTTATATCAAAACGACGGTCATGCCAGTGACCTATTAACAATCCATGGCTACTGTATCAGAATTATGTAACAGATAAAATGCATTCATGACCTGATCTCCACAAGATTAGTAAAAAGTTATACTCCAGGGTCGAAGCTGTTATTTTGCATTTGCAGATATTTTTATTTAAAAAAAATAATAATAATAAAAATAATCTTAAAATAAAAAATAAAAATCTCTGTTATTTTTTTCCTAAATGGCATCAAGCAATTTTTTTTTTTTTACAATTTGAATCCTTTTGGGGGCAGATTATCTTTCTTGTATTTTGTATTTGTGCTAATAGGTATTTTTGAAGACTTGCCCATTTCAATCTTGCAACATTTTGTTTTGCATCCATTCAGGAGGTTTAGTGTGCTATATTCTCTTTTTTTTAACATTAAACCCCTTTGGATTGGCAAAGGTATATCAGGAGAACATATGAAAAGATAGAAACAGATACATTCTATATCCTCAGAACCTCTCTTAGCATAATTTAGTGGTGAAAGTTTAATCAATAGATTAAATTATCTTTACACTACACCCAAACCTAAACCTTACCATAAGCTTTCTCTAGTCTCCCCCCTAACCCTAGTCCTAACCTTTAACCTAACTGTGAAAAATCATGTAATATAAAAGAAGTAGAAAACAAAGTACATATCAAAAGGACATTCCATTGCCGGTTTCTGGACACATCTATAATTGACTTTCAGTATCATAATGTATTTTGATATTTCCAGAACCCCTCATTAACATTATTATATGTATTACATAATAAATGGTTAACTGTAAAATATAATCTTTATAAACAACCATGTACAGGCTTACAGGAATGATAATAAAACGATGAGAATTTATTTCAAGCTATTGTGGGGAATATAAGATATATGAACAATGATTTAGCAAAAGAACAGTTTGTTGCATGAAAGGCATTGTAAAAGTTGATGAGGGTGGTTACATGAGCAGTTTATGTTATAGAGACACGGATCTGAAAAGAGCAATTGAGCATCAAGGCAGATTTCTCTGAATTTCATGACGGTTTTATAGTTTTGCTAATTGTTTCACGCAAAGTAACAAAAATGACATTTACTCAAAAACTAGGAACAACCTAGATCACTATTCATTTGCTCTCAAATTCCAGACTTTAATGTGAGATAATAAAATAATCTGCAAATTATAACTAATTGTTAAGGTTGCCTTGGAAATGTATGAATAGCCAACACATAAATGCGTCTACAAAATCATACAGATACAGCATTAACTTGTTTTTTCTTAAAAGAATGAGGGTGTGAGTAAAAAACGCTAAATGAGCAAAACTCTCTTTTAATTGGATTTTATGTGTTTCTGAAAACCTTAAAGCTTTATTTAATTTTTTTTTATTACAGTACATGTCTGGTGTTATAGTGAGTGTCTTGTGATAAAAATAAAACCAAATGTTTAAAGACTCTCTTGGTAACAATGGTAAAAGTATTGTCTTGGGTATTTGAAAATGGTTTCTGTCTGTGTAATTATGGCCAAGGGATTTAGAATATTGTTGCAGATGTTGTACTTTGAATACAAATTGTAATAGCAAGAAACTTTTAAACACAGACTGACAATGATGAATGTTGCTGCTGAAACAATGCTTGGGAACATTAAACACACTGGGGTTTATTTGATAAACAATGAATGTATTCACTAAACAGCGAATTGCACGGAATTGAACGAATAGAAAAGACATGGCTAAAAGAAAAGAAAGGAAGGACAATAATTGCTGATCTACACAAATTATCCAACTCAGCTAGAAAAACTAATTGGATACTTAAGCTTACGTTTTCAATTCAGTTTCCAATTCGACATAATTCACTGTTTAGTGAATAAATTATTATTATTATTTTATTATTTATATAGCGCCATCAGATTCTGTAGCACTGTACAATGGGTGCACTAACAGACATGTAATTGTAACCAGACAATTGAATGTACAGCAACAGAGAGGTGGTGGGCCCTGCTCAATGAGCTTACATTCTAGAGGGAGTGGGGTATAGTGACACAAAGGGTAAAGGTAAAGGTACAAAGTAGGTTGTTAGAAAAGTATTCACTGAGGGTTTAGTAGGGAATTTTGACAGGAGAGGAGTCATGTGGGGTGGGGGATTAAAACCTGCTAACAGTATAATTGATGTGCTTTCTTGAAGAAGTTTGTTTTCAATTATTTTTTTAATGATAAATTGTACTTGTTTATAAAATTTATTTTGATATACTTTTTCGTGTTTTAGTTAATATTGCATTTTACTATATAAAATGTGTCTTTTACTAGTCTGGAAAAAAATACATGAACAAGTTGGATTACTAGAGTCAGTCGTGAACATATTGGAAATCACTGTAAAGTTTCACCAAAAAGAAAATTACTAGCTGTAGTTCTCAGCCACTACATAAGAAGAACATTTATTCTCCCAGTGATTGTTTGGATGCATTAAGGAATTTAAATTTGGAAAAAAAATATATACATTTTGGTTTAAATCCTTTGCTATGATCTGGGGTAAATTTTGTTAAAAGTATAAAATTATTAGCAGAATAGGTTGTGAAGGTAATTTCATGGCAAAATGGCTTGCAAGCTTTAACATTCACAAATGAAAAGTAAAAGAACCTATGCATGTAAAAAAACGTTTATCTTTAATAATCACAGTCAATAGTAACATCTTGTCAATTACTTGATAACTCTAGCACGTCTGGTTGTATTTTAATCCAAAAATAAACAAACAGAAATACGAATGCCATTAGCCATGAGTTATCAGAATATAGAAATCCCAAATGAAACTTTATAAAATGTAACAGGCATTGTGTTACCTTTTGTGGCAAACAGAACCTCACCACTGGTTCTTGGAGTAGCCTGCTCGCCAGTTTCTTGCCCCAGGACTATGGCCCCTGCAATAGACCTGGCTAAAATACATTAAAAAGACTCTGTTCGTGCAATTGGGATTATACGGTTGTTACCCAACAACCGCACCAGACCGAACCAGAGACCACCCTGGAGCTTGTTAACACCTATTAACAACTTGGAACTTTTCTCACTGCAGTGTTCTAATTGTTCGTCTGGGTGGCCGAAATTCCTATGGACAACCACGAGGTGGCGGCCATCTTGTTCGCATGAACGTAGGCAGCGGTGTTTGGGCATGAATCTCATGCAACTAAAATCGGACACAGAAACTCCTGAACACCGCTGTACTTCCATCATTGCCTGCATTCGGTTTTATACAACTTAGAAGGGCACTGTTCAGTGAAATCATTTGTCTGGATGAGGGGAACAAGCTCCAGGGTAAGTCTACTGACTTTGTTCGGTAGTTTGTTCGTTTTCAAATTACCGAACTAGACCGACCGCAAGCACTGATTCTCTGGAACTGTTTTGGGCATGGGGCCATGCCTGCGGTCGGTCAAATTAATGACTTCCAGGAAATTCTTGACACTTTTGCCTATGTTAGTCACCAAGATCAGTGCTATCAGGGGATGACACTTTTGTGGGGTTGTATGTGTTTTTGGAGTATTTTTGGGGTGTTTGGGGAAAAAGAGTGTTTTTTTCTGTACTTGGAAATAATTGGATTAGATGAGTACAGTTCCAGATCTAATTATCTCTCAGGAGGGATTATCCATTTATGTATGGGAGTGTCATGTATTGTAACACTGTTGTCATTGGTCTTTGTAATTCAGTCTTCCATCAGTTCCAGGTGCGAGTACCCCTTGCATGGGGCTTGTCATAAAAGGCCAAGTGTGGACCCATTAAAATCAGTCCACTTCACCCTCAACATGCAGCCTCGTCTCGTGATTGTCGGGAACAGCGATACCAGCTATACCAGCTATACCTGCTTCGGATTACTATACTGGCTATAATCACTAGCTATTGTAAGAGCTACAGAGCCAGACCTGCTTCACTTTCTGGAGGAGGAGAGCAAGACCCCAGCCAAGCCGCGGCTACTAAGGGGCTACATTGCTTATCGTGTCTGGTGCAGTGCTTATAGTACTCCAGGCTACTAGGAAGCAGCAATTGTCGGAGACACCCAGTCGGGGTGCCATTTGGTGCCACTTTGGAAGGTTCCCAGCAAAGAGTAATTTAGTCAACAAACCACTAGTCTGGATCTCAGCTGGATCTCTGGTCCAGTCATGGCTTCTTACGTAGTATTCATATCCACACCCATCGTGCAAAGGATAGCAAAATATTGTTTACTAAGCAATTTATAAAACTATACAGCAGTAAATAAAAGGTGATCAAAGGACGATAGTTACAGAGGCGGCTCTCTAATTAGGCGGTTTAGGCGGCCGCCTAAGGCCTCGCGCTGGCGGGGGCCTCGCAGCCGCCTAAACCGCCTGTTGGCAGAGTGTGTCAGGTCCTCGGTCACTGACCGAGGACCTGACACCAGGAGGGGGCCCGGCGGCTTGCCCGGTATGCCGCCGGGTGCGAGGCCCCTCCTGGCTGCCCGGCCACCATCGCAGACACTGGTCTGCAGCTCCGCAGTGTGCAGAGCTGCAGACCATGTGACTCGCGAGAATTGGCTAATCAGAGCGTTGCCGCGGGTTACCACGGCAACGCTCTGAAATCTCGCGAGATTACACGGTCTGCAGCTCTGAGGAGCTGCAGACCGTGAGCAGTGGCCACCGGACCACCAGGGAGCCCACTGGACCACCAGGGAAAGGTAGGCTCTCCCTCCCCATCACCCCCCACCACCCTCAGGCTCACCCCCAGCTTCACCACCCTCAGCCTCACCCACCATCACCCCCACCACCCTCAGCCTCACCCCCCACCACCATCAGCCCCACCACCCTCAGCCTCACCCCCACCACCTTCACCCCCCCACAACCCTCAGCCTCACTCCCCACCACCACCATCACCCCCACCACCCTCAGCCTCACCCCCACCACCCTCAGCCTCACCACCACCATCACCCCACCACCCTCAGCCTCACCCCCCACCAACACCATCACCCCCACCACCCTCAGCCTCACCCCCACCACCATCACCACCCTCACCATCACCCCTCCCCACCATCACCCCACCCTCACCCCCACCACCCTCAGCTTCACCCCCCACCACCGTCACCATCACCCCCACCACCATCACCACCCTCAGCCTCACCCCCCACCACCCTCAGCTTCACCCCCCACCACCATCACCCCTCACCACCCTCGCCATCACCCCTCCCCACCATCACCCCCCACCACCCTCAGCCTCACCCCCACCACCCTCAGCTACACCCACCACCACAGTCACCATCACCCCCCACCACCCTCAGCTTCACCCCCACCACCATCACCCCACCCTCAGCCTCACCCCCACCACCCTCAGCTACACCCACCACCACAGTCACCATCACCCCCCACCACCCTCAGCTTCACCCCCACCACCATCACCCCACCCTCAGCCTCACCCCCACCACCCTCACCATTACCCCTTCACCCTCAGCCTCACCCCCCACCACCCTCAGCCTCACCCCCCACCACCCTCAGCCTCACCATCCCCCATAACCCCCTCAGCCTCACCATCCCCCATAACCCCCACCACCCTCAGCCTCACCTCCCACCACCCTCAGCATCACTCCTCACCACCCTCAGCTTCACCACCCACCACCACCCTCAACATCACCCCCCTCAGCCTCACCCCCACCACCCTCAGCATCACCACCCTCAGCATCACCCCTCACCACCCTCAGCATTACCCCCACCACCCTCAGCATCACCACCCTCAGCATAACCCTCCGCCATCACCCCTCCCCTCCATCACCCCTCCCCACCATCACCCCTCCCCACCCTCACCCCCACCACCCTCAGCTTCACCCCCCACCACCGTCACCATCACCCCCCACCACCCTCAGCCTCACACCCACCCCCCACCACCCTCAGCATCACCACCCTCAGCATCACCCCTCACCACCCTCAGCATTACCCCCCACCACCCTCAGCATCACCACCCTCAGCATAACCCTCCGCCATCACCCCTCCCCTCCATCACCCCTCCCCACCATCACCCCTCCCCACCCTCACCCCCACCACCCTCAGCTTCACCCCCCACCACCGTCACCATCACCCCCCACCACCCTCAGCCTCACCCCCACCACCATCACCACCCTCAGCCTCACCCCCCACCACCCTCAGCTTCACCCCCCACCACCATCACCCCTCACCACCCTCGCCATCACCCCTCCCCACCATCACCCCCCACCACCCTCAGCCTCACACCCACCACCCTCAGCTACACCCACCACCACAGTCACCATCACCCCCCACCACCCTCAGCTTCACCCCCACCACCATCACCCCTCCCCACCCTCAGCCTTACCCCCACCACCCTCACCATTACCCCTTCAGCCTCACCCCCCACCACCCTCAGCCTCACCATCCCCATAACCCCCTCAGCCTCACCATCCCCCATAATCCCCCACCACCCTCAGCCTCACCTCCCACCACCCTCAGCATCACCCCTCACCACCCTCAGCTTCACCACCCACCACCACCCTCAACATCACCCCCCTCAGCATCACCCCCCTCAGCCTCACCCCCCACCACCCTCAGCATCACCACCCTCGGCATCACCCCTCACCACCCTCAGCATTACCCCCCACCACCCTCAGCAGAACCACCCTCAGCATAACCCTCCGTCACCACCCTCAGCCTCCCCCACTCACCATCACCCCCTCCTTCTCACATCACCCCCTCTCACTCTCACATTACCCCCTCTCACTCTCACATTACTCACTCTCTCATTACCCCCCCACTCTCACATTACCCCCCACTCTCACATTAGCCCCCCACTCTCACATTAGCCCCCCACTCTCACATTAGCCCCCCACTCTCACATTAGTCCCCCACTCTCACATTAGCCCCCCACTCTCACATTAGCCCCCCACTCTCACATTAGCCCCCCACTCTCACATTACCCCCCTCTCACTCTCACATTACCCCCTCTCACTCTCACATTACCCCCTCTCACTCTCACATTACCCCCTCTCACTCTCACATTACCCCCCTCTCACTCTCACATTACCCCCTCTCACTCTCACATTACCCCCTCTCACTCTCACATTACCCCCTCTCACTCTCACATTACCCCCTCTCACTCTCACATTACCCCCTCTCACTCTCACATTACCATCACCCCCGCTCCCTCTCACATTACCATCACCCCCCGCTTTCTCTCACATTACCATCACCCCTGCTCCCTCTCACATTACCATCACCCCCCGCTCCCTCTCACATTACCATCACCCCCGCTCCCTCTCACATTACCATCAACCCCCTGCTCCCTTTCACCATCACACCCCCTGCTCCCTCTCACCATCACACCCCGCGCTCCCTCTCACCATCACCCCCCCCGCTCCCTCTCACCATCACACCCCCCGCTCCCTCTCACCATCACACCCCCCGCTCCCTCTCACCATCACACCCCCCGCTCCCTCTCACCATCAGCTACCCCATACACATAGGGTCTCAGACAAAAACGCAAACATGCTCAGAGAGACATACATTCGCACACACAAGGATACTCTCTGTCAGACACACTCTCAGGCACATACACAGGTAGACAGTGCATCAATGTGTATATGTGACACTTTTTTGTTAGTGGGGCCTCATGTTTGCGTTTCGCCTAAGGCCTCATAAAGTCTAGAGCCGCCTCTGGATAGTTACATAGTAAGATAGCTGAAAAGAGACATGCATCCATCAAGTTCCCCCTTTCTCACATCTGATAATTGCTGTTGATCAAAAAGAAGGCAAAAAACCCAGCTGGAAGCGCTTCCAATTGTGCAACAAACTAGGAGAAAATTGCTTCTTGACCCCAGAATAGCAGTCTGATATCTCAATGGATCAAGAAGCTACTACCCCTCTAATTAAAAGTTATATCCCTGTATAGTATGTTTTTATCCAATTGCTGTTTAAACATCTGTATAGATTCTGATAAAATCACTTTTTCAGGCAGAGATTTCCACATCCCTTTTGTTCTTACTGTAAAAAACCCTTTCCTTTGCATTAGACTAAATCACCTTTCTTACAGTCTGAATACCTTGTGTCCTATGTGTAGTCCTATTTATGAATAGATTTTGAGACAGTGGTTTGTATTTTTATCAATGTTTTCAATAAAAAAATATTATTTTCAACTTGACATGCTGTGAATGGATATAGATACTCAATTCTGAGCCACAACTGGGCCAGAAATATTGTGAAAGTTCAGAATTTTAAAGAATGGTTTATTTTCCTAGCATTTCGGTGCCGAGCCTCCTAGCCTGACATTGTTACTGGAGCTTGGTTTAGGTTATGTACAAATGCCTAGTCACCCCTGATCTTAATATGCATAAAATGCTTTAAATGCATCTGATGTTAGATAATGGCGATTATTTCTTCATACAAAATGTGATGATGGCTATGGATATAGAACATGGCTGCAGACTTTAGTGACCAATCCATACACTACGGATTACTATTAAAATGTGTCAAGTATTTTTATTACATTGTATTTGCACCATTTACAGAAATTGCATACTCACACTAGGACATTTTCTTGCAACTGATAAGCAGGAACCAGATATGTTGTCAAACTATGTAATAATGTAGCAAGACATCAAAAGTAGCATCTCTCCAAATATCTCTCATAGTGTGAGGACAATACAAATGTATTGGATCAAAATATTAAAACTCCACACATTTTAATAGTGAGCTCAGGAGGAACAGTGACCCAGACTATCAGTGTCCTCTCCCTAGTGATCATTGAAAATTAAATTGTGGTCAATCATTCATTCACAATTGAAAGATCTTGCAACATCATCAGTGATGTTGAGACATCATGCCAGCCATTAATGTGCAATTTGTGCATTCACAGCTGGCATTTCCCAATGACAATGAGCATTCCCAAAGACTATAAGATCACTGCTCAATCAAATTCCAAGCAAATGTAGCTTAATACTGTCAAGATCACTTCAACTTGGTGGTATTCATGAGGGCTTCTTTTACAGCCCCAACAATGGGACATGTAGAAATTCAGACCAGGTGTAAGAAAACCTCTGCTTAGATGATCATTTGCACTTCATTACCTCAGTAATGTGTCAGTCTTATGTAGGATCACTAAGACTTAGTTCTCGGGTCTTAAATAAGCAAAGCATAAGAGTGATGTCATTTTAATGTCCAGAGAAGGCAATCCTTTGATTGTTGGAAAGTGAATCATGGCATCAGGATTATCTGATACCTCCACAGTCTAATTTTTCCCCTCATTCCCCTCTCTCCACTGACACACACACGTAGGTGTGACAGTGAGAGAGAGTACACATGGCAGGGCTGGTTCAAGGATTTTTGCCGCCCTAGGAAAAATAAAAATTTGCCCCTCCCCCATGTGACATCACAATGCCCCACCCATATGATCTGCCATATGAACTCACGCTAATGCTGCACACAGTGTGTGTTTACATTAAAAAGCCTGCAGAGACAGGCTATAGACACCAGAACCACTACATTAAGCTGCAGTGGTTTTGTGGACTATAGTGCCTTTAGACACCAGAACCACTACATTAAGCTGCAGTGGTTCTGGGGACTATAGTCCCTTTAATGAGAGGTAAATTAGATTAGTGCCACAAATATTATACTAGATAGCCTACTTACAACCAGGTGAGGATGATGATGGGCTCTGGCTGCAGTCTGGCTCCACTGGTCTGGTGTAGAACAGGCTCTCTGGCAGCTGTTTGTAACTGTGGTCACAAAAGTCAATGTTCTGGGGGAATGTGAAGCAGCTCCATTTTTTGGGGCCCTTGCACAGCTCAAGGTCTGGGACCCCAGGGCCTGATGGTCAGTATACCCAAAAGTCCACCTACATGTTCCACCCATGAGTTCGCTCACAGGGAGTGGAGTGTGTAGGGGATGTGTTACGTGTTAGTGTAGAGGATCTAAAGTGTGTGCAGTGGCGTACATATAGGGGTTGCAGGGGTTGCAGCTGCAGACCCCTGCGACCGGGTACCAGGTGCCATGTTTTGCGGCCTCCACCTGCGCGCCAAACCGCTGGGGCCGCATATTCAAGGGGGCCATTGGGTGGCCCATGCTGTTAAGGCCACCCGATGGGTATGGATTTCCAGGGGGCCTGGTCAGTGATGAGATCACTGCTGGGAGGAAGTGACTGCCCCAGTCACTCCTCCAAGCTATCAGACAGAGCCGCACAGGAGGAAGGAGAGGGAATCAGAATGGGAACTCTGACTCCCATCAACCTGAGCCTCACTGAACCCCAGGGAAAGTCACCCTCCTGCACCTAAAAGGTAGGAAACAGGAGGGTGACTTAAACACTTTGTATATGTGTGTGTTTGTGTATGTTTATGTGTGTGTGTGTGTCTGTCTGTCTGTCTGTATGCATGTGTGCCTCTCTGTTTGTATGTATGTGTGTATTGTGTGTGTGTGTGTGTGTGTGTGTCTATCCGTATGTATGTGTCTGTGTATCTGTATGTGTATGTGTCTGTGTGTCTGTCTGTATGTGTGTATGTATGTGTCTGTGTGTGTGTGTATGTATCTATGTGTATTTGTATGTATGTGTGTGTCTATGTATGTACGTGTCTGTGTGTGTTTGTGTCTGTCTGTGTGTATGTGTCTTTCTATGTATGTGTGTGTGTGTGTATGTCTGTGTGTATGTGTGTGTCTGTCTGTGTCTGTGTGTGTGTGTGCCTGTTTTCTGTATGTGTTTTTGTGTATGTGTGTCTGTGTATATGTGTGTGTCTTTGTATGTATGTGTGTGTGTGTGCCTGTCTGTCTTTGTGTATGTGTCTTTGTGTATGTGTGTCTATGTGTATGCATGTGTCTTTGTATGTATGTGTGTGTGTCTGTCTGTGTCTATGCATGTGTCTTTGTATGTATGTGTGTATGTATGTGTGTCTGTGTGTATGGGTGTGGCTGTCTGTGTCTGTGTGTGTGTGTGGATGCAGTGCGTTTTTTGTGTAAGGGATAGAAAGCAGTGTGTTTGTTTGTAAGGGATGTATTGTGTGTTCTAGTTGTGTTTAAGAGATGCATTGTGTGAATCTGTGTTTGATTTTGTAGGTGATGCAGTGTGTGTGTGTGTGTAGTGGATGCAGTGTGTTTTTGTGTAAGGGATAGAAAGCAGTGTGTTTGTTTGTAAGGGATGTATTGTGTGTTTCTGGTTGTGTTTAAGGGATGCACTGTGTGAATCTGTGTTTGTAAGTGTAAGGGATGCAAGGTGTGTTTCTGTGTATGTTAGGGATGCAGTGTGTGTCTGTAAGGGATGCATTGAGTGTGTGTGTGTAAGATATGCATTGTGTTTCTCTGTGTGTGTAAGAGAAGCAGTGTGTGTTTGTGTGTGTTCCCCCTCCCCCTTAATGGTCTCTCCTCTCTCCTCACCCTTAGTGGTCTCTTCTCACCCACCCCTCCCCTAGTGGTCTCTCCTCCACCCCCACCCTTCCCTAGTGGTCTCTCCTAACCCCCCACCCCCTCCCTCCCTTAGTGGTTTACAAACCCTTGAATGTTTGGCCTTGTTAAAAACACACAAGGTGGCACACACAGGTAACAATGGCAATTAAAGGTTATTTTCCCACACCTGTGGTTTTTTAAATTGCAATTAGTGTCTGTGCAAAAATAGTCAATGTGTTTGTTAGCTCTCACATGGATGCACTGAGCAGACTAGATACTGAGCTATGGGGAGCAGAAAAGAACTGTCAAAAGACCTGTGTAACAAGGTAATGGAACTGTATAAAGAAGGAAAAGGATTTAAAATTATAACCAAAGCCTTGAAAATGCCAGTCAGTACTGTTCAGTCACGTATTAAGAAGTGGAAAATTTGGGGATCGCTTGATACAAGCTAAGATCAGGTAGACCAAGAAAGATTTCAGCCGCCACTGCCAGAAGAATTGTTCTGGATACAAAGAAAAACCCACAGGTAACTTCAGGAGAAATAAAGGCTGCTCTGGAAAAAGATGGTGTGGTTGTTTCAAGGAGCACAATATGACGATATTTGAACAAAAATAGGCTGCATGGTCATGTTGCCAGAAAGAAGCCTTTACTGCACCAATGCCACAAAAATGCCCGCTTATAATATGCCAACAACACCTTGACATGCCTCACAGCTTCTGGCGCACTGTAATTTGAAGTATTTCTAAATAAAATAAAAAAGTGCTGGGATATCGGCTTACCAGACTGTGCAGTCTGCATGAATTATGGAAACAAGATGAGTCATAAATCTTTTTCAGAGACAGGAGTAGACTGTGTGTGTATATCAATACGCACACACATACAATCAGTTCTGAAACTTGCGCTTTCTTTTCTATATGCAGAGAATCAGTTTGTCCTTGTTTCCCTAACTATATGCACATAGTTTCTCATGCAAGACTAGTGGTAGTTCATGTGAAATGGAGATGGAAGGATTAGTGGGTAGGTGAATGGAGAGTAAAAGGTTATAGGCATGCTAGAGAAAGCAAACTGATAAAATGTATACTAAGTACATAAATATTTATTAAATAAACTTCTCTAGGGCTGCACGATTCCTATGAAACACCCTTCCCCTCTCTATTAGACTTTCAGCCAGTCTCCACTCCTTCAAAAAATCTTTGAAAACGTATTTCTTCAGTAAAGCATATCAATTAAACTGTTAACGGCTTTCCCTCCCCACACCCTGATTTCTCACCTTTAACTATCATTGAAATAAAAAAAAACACTAAGCCCTCAGCCCTGTATACTATCTAGCAACCTACGTACCTCGTTACCCCTACTTATACCCTTTGTGTCACTATACCCCATACCCTCTAGCATTGAGCAGGGTCCTCAACCCCTCTGTTCCTATGTGTCCAACTTGTTTGGTTACAAATACATGTCTGTTAGTCCACCCATTGTACAGCGCAACGGAATTTGTTGGCACTATATAAATAATAATATTAATAAAAGCTTTTTCTTGCCTTATTTTAGTTTATTTATTTTCTATAAAAGTGGTTGCTTGCTGGTTTTAAAAGAAACAATCCAATAATGCATGTCTCTTTGTAGAGAGATACTGCTGTCCTTTATCACAGTTGGAGCTGATAAACATCTCCAACTAACATGTTTTCTCCTAGTTAACCAAACTTTATCAAGATGGACATCCCAATATTGTGGAATATTTTATATAAGAACTATAAAAATACCTTAAGGGGCCACAACTTTAAACACAATATTACTCCACATTTACAATAAACAATTTCACAGATTAAGCAAGAACAACATTAACAGGAAATTAAAAATGGAAACATATCCATATGTAAGTATATGTAGAGACATACTAGTTTCATAATTATATGACAATATCTGCTACGTGATGAAATATAAACTTATATAAAAAGCACTACAAATAGCATGGGAAAGATAATTTTAGTGCAATGAAACATACTGCATTTCTGCATCTAACCTTTTTAAGGTCAAAGTTAAAATCCAAAACATTTCCTTTCTAGCTGGGAATTTGGATTTGCCCCTTTTCTCCACTTACTCCTTACAAGGAATTGCACCGCTAGGCAAACTAGGCCACCACCCGGGGTGCAATGGTCAAGGGGGTACAATCTCCATGTGATAGGTGTAAGGAAATCATTCAGTAAGGAGGATAGAACAATCTTTTTCTCTCCTAATCTTTCGATCTGTTATGAACCACTCATACCTGTTTCTCTTTCCCTTCTATTTTCAATTTAATTGAGGAAAGGAGTTTTCCTAGCCAACCATCCCTGCAATTCTCTTCTGATTAATTCAATTAACACAGTTCTGACTGCCACCTGGTGGCTATTTTTTTTTTTAGTGAATAACTGAAATTACTTTCATAGCAAACAAATAAAGTATCTATCGAGTATAACACAGTTACAAAGTTATAAAGGCTAAAAAAAAAACCTGCGTCCATCAAGTTCAACCTTTCTCACATCTGTTTTTGTTGTTGATCCAAAAGAAGGCCAAAAAAAACACACTTTGATGCTGTAACAGATTCCCTGTTTGTTGGATTTATAATTTTGTTGCTGCTCTGAACTATTTGTTACAATACCCTTCACCTAAACC
The DNA here is from genome assembly GCF_036172605.1 of Pelobates fuscus. Classification (NCBI taxonomy): domain Eukaryota; kingdom Metazoa; phylum Chordata; class Amphibia; order Anura; family Pelobatidae; genus Pelobates; species Pelobates fuscus. The sequence goes on from NC_086320.1 coordinate 204,195,744, forward strand.
GGCATATGAATTCAACCGAATAAACTGTACTCAATGGGTTCGTTTTCTGAACATTTTACCGAATGCTCGACCACCCAAGCCAGTCGTGTGCCATCAATTGACTTATTTTACTCTGTGCCAAACCGCAACCCCAACGTTCTAAGTGGTTCACTGGGTGGCTGTTGATTCGTATGCACGAACACTTGGCGGCGGCCATCTTGTTTTGTCGAACGTGTCCAGCGGGATTTGGTCGTCAAGTGTCTGGAACTATTTTCAGACACTCGATCTCCTGAACACCACTGAGACTTCCAGGACCACTTAGATTCATAAAAAGAAAAAAATATATTGAAAACTGAATATGGGGAACACTCACATACAATGAGTGTAGACCAGATCCGTCTTCATGGGTTATATACCTCAAAATAGTGAAAGTCACATATAAAGGAAGGGGGGAAGATGAAAAAGAAAAAAACCGGGTAAACCTTTATTAATGCAATTAAAGTTAAAAAAGGCCGTAAAAATTGGCCACAAGTAGGTGCCAATGCACACTAGAACCTAAACGGTGGGCAGATAGATTGTCATAGAGTATATACTCATAAGGGGCCAAAAGCTCCAAAGTATAGGTATCTAGACAAAGGGGAGGGCAAGAGAGCAACAAATATATTGTATTATATCCTTGTGGGTACTCAGTGCCCCTATCTCCAGGGTATATTGACTCAATGTAGCACTATTATATATGGAAGTGCAAAAACTTGTGGTAAGGGGTATAGAGGGCTATTATTACTGCAAAAGGAGGGTGTGTGGAAGGTGGGATACACAGGAGCAAGGGAGGTACTCCAACAAAAGGAGATACAATATTGCTGCTACACACTGCAGCCCGTGTCCATACCTATCCCATGAACCCCACAAAACGTCTCAAGCTTGCCCTAGGATAGCTGTCTAGCTCACAACAGTGAGTGTCAGGACTAACTGCTACTTCAAGGCAGCCTCAAGATATCCCTATTGTCCCCAAACCAAAACGATAAGAACAAATATACCACAGTCTCTCCCACCCCTTAGTAGATGAGCCACGTAGTAGAAGCTTCAAACAAACAGACAGAACATTTGCCCATCCGGATAGGAAATGAAAAAAATATAAAATAAAGTTATAGACTCAATTTAAGGAATAAGCATCCGCTTAAATCATTCCAGGTTTCAGGTAGAGAGTCTAAGTGTGAGCATCGGCTCAATGTTTAAACGCTCAACGCGCGTTTCGGCGTATCTACACGCCTTTGTCAAGAGCTGAGAAGTCGGCAGTCCAGTTGCCGGTTTTAAAAGGAGAAACTATGCTTCTATTGGCGGAAAAAACGCCAATTACTGTGCAGGGGGCGTTCCCAAAGCGCCCCACGTGGGTTCCTTCACGCCTGCCCTCCTATTGGTGGAAGCTTCACCAATCAGTATATAGGGGGCGTTGCCGATTGCACCACGGTGTGCTGGTCCCCTCCTCCATTAGGTGTCAGCCGCTCCGAGGAAAAAGGGGAGGGGCAGGGGAGGAGAGATCAGGAGCTCCGTTTGGATTCAAAGTTAGAGTAAATTAATCAGTAAGTCCCAATACATTATACATATTCCGCTTTGTATCTAAAGTTAGGATACATTTACCAGTAAAACCCAATATATTAAACATATTTTGGGTTGATTAAAATCGCATTAGATGCGTATTGGACTCGATATGAGCAGCCATAAGGAAAGTCTCAGTGTATAAATAGTGGTTCGAAGTAAAACGGACCATAAATGTGCATAGGGGACATCAGTAAAGATCTCCTAAACAGTGCTGATCAAACCAAGCCTCAGATGTTATATTAATTACCCCTTGATGGGGTTAATCTTTTCTGGTAAGGAAGACCGGCTCAGTATAGTGCCTGATGCCATCATACAGATGGTATAATACAGTACAAATAAGTACCCCGGTGGTTATATAGTATATAATGTAAGCGGGATTTAATAGACTTGGAAAGTGTTCATAGACGGTGCAACAATATGACTTTATTAAAGCGCACAATGTGGATGTGCCAGACCCATAAGCGACAGATGGATGCTGTTATTCCCATATTTACTGTTATTTGTACTTTCAATAGAGGGTAACAGTAATGCTCAAAGGGAAGAAAAATAAATAAATAAACAGAAGTTTGGATATTATGTCGCTAAAAAATATATATATATGGGAGACGGGAACACCCACTAATTGTAGTGAGAGAAGACAAAAAATCCCCCCACAGGAGAAAGAGAAATATGATGTGTACAAAAATTAAATAAAATAAGACAGTACAGAAGTACAATAATTTGACGGGTCTTCCATCCAAGGCAGTATACGTAATGAGGACGTTAACGTAATGAAATGAAATTCTTGAAAATAAGTATAGTCATAACAGATCATTCAATATAATAGAGTTTTTGATACTGATACTGAATTCAACCAGGAGATGAATGGCTGCTCCAAAAAGGTATTAATATATGGAGCCAATTGTGAGACGATGTCCAGGTTCCTATAAGGTGTTTATTAATATAATTGAAAAAGAGGGGTGTCTTTGAGCGGATGAAAAGGGAGAGCGGGTAAAGGAAGAAAAAGGTGGCTATCATACTCAGATGAATGGGGCAAAGGAAAAGCCCTCATTAAGCCCCTTGGGATTTAGAGTCTTCAGATTGAAAATCCACCTGCATTCCTTCTGGCGCAGGATTTTATCAAAATCCCCCCGTCTCTGTTCCCGCTTCACCAGTTCAAGCCCGCAGAAACGTATATCTTGGGATGAGCCCCCATGTTTGTCTTTGAGATGTCTGGAGATTGGTGTCTCCATACGGTTTTTTGTGCATCTCGCATGTTCCTTCATGCGTTCCTTGAGGGGGCGGAAGGTCTTGCCAACATACATAAGTTTACAGCTGCAAGTAAGGAGATATACTACCCCCATAGAGTTGCAGTTGAAAAAATGTTTAATTTGAAAAGACTGTTTTCCTTCGCTATCCTGGACTCTCTTGGAGTCTCTTAAGATGAGTCTGCAGGCTACACATCTGCCGCATTTGTAAGTGCCAACTGGAATGGAGCTGCTTAACCAAGTGGTCTGGGGGTTCTGTTTGGTCACATAGTGGCTGGGGACCAAGATGTCACGTAGGTTTTTCCCCCTGCGAGCAGTGATAGTGACCTGCGGCGTCAGTACTGATTTCAAGTGGGTGTCTTTGAGTAAAATGGGCCAAAATTTTTGAAGAGACCCTTTTACTGCGTCCCAGCCGGTGTCGAATGTACCAATCATTCGAATGGTTTTATTCGGAGTGGTTTTGGAGTTAGATGTTTCTAATAGGAGGTCCTTCCTATTGGTGAGAAGGGCCCTTTTATATGCCTTCTTCAAACACTTGTTTGGATACCCCTTTTCCTTGAATTGTGCTCTCAGGGCTCTAGCTTTAATTTGGAAGTCTTCTAGGTCCGAACAATTTCGTCGGAGTCTAAGATATTGTCCGGTCGGGATCCCCTGTTTCAGGACTCTCGGATGGTGGCTCTCCCATTTGAGAAGGGAGTTGGATGCTGATGGCTTCCTGAATAAAGTGGTATTAAGGGAACCATCCTCGCATACCGAGATTGTTAAATCCAAAAAATTAAGGGAAGACCCACCAAATTCAGCGGTGAATCTAAGATTGTCCTCGTTGACGTTGAGAAGAGAGACAAATTGGTCAAATTCAAAACTGTCACCTTGCCAGACCAGTAAGATATCGTCGATGTATCTATACCAGGCTAAAATCCTGGGTCTAAATGGTGCGAGTGCATCAGAGATTTTTATTTGTTCCTCCCACCACCCAAGGTGGAGGTTGGCATATGATGGCGCACACGCCGTGCCCATTGCTGTTCCTCTCACCTGGTGGTAGAACTTTTTGTGGAACAAGAAAAAATTATGCGTCAGAATGAACCTCAATAAGTTCAAAGTAAATTCAGTGTGTGCCTGATATTCACTCCCCCTCTTTGTGAGGAAGAACTGGATGTGTTCAATTCCTCTTTGATGCGGAATAGAGGAATACAAAGCCTCAACGTCCAGGCTACATAGATTGGACGTGGGCGGGATATGGAGGTTCGATAGGAATTGTAACGCTTGCTTCGTATCTCTGATGTACGAGGGAAGGCATTCCACAAACGGTCTGAGGATCTGGTCAATATACAGGCTCCCATTTTGGGTCAGGTTCTCGATCCCAGATACTATGGGACGGCCTGGAGGGTCCTCCAGACTTTTGTGGACCTTCGGCAGGCAGTAGAAGGTTGCTATCCTTGGGGTAGGGTTAAGGATAAAGGTGTATTCATCGTTGGATAGCAACCCTCTACTGCGGCCCTCGTCCAAAATCTCCTTGTACCTTCCAAGGAAAGTATTGGTGGGATCCGACTGTAATACTGTATATGTATCTCTATTGCCAAGGACGTCCTGGACCATTTTCTCATAATTACATATGTCCATTATAACCACATTCCCCCCCTTATCAGCTTGTTTGATTATAATGGAATCATTACCTTTAAGTTCTTTTAGAGCTTTTTGTTCCTGATGAGATAGATTCTCGTTAGGGTATGAACTAAGATTTTTAGTTTCAATGCACTCAATCTCATTTTTTACAGCCTCCAGGAACAAATCAATATTCCTGAAAGCGGAGAAATTTGGAGTAAAGCGGCTCTTAGGTTTAAGGTTTGTATGTTTAAAGGAAGGTCCAGTGTCGTTCTCGTCTAGTAGAGACACCAAGTTATTAAGACAGTCTATATCACTGCTAGTCAGCCCCAGGGACCTTGCTCTCTTTTCCTTATTCAATTCGTGAAATTTATGAAGTGCTAGTTTTCTCACGAAAAGGTGCAAATCCTTTGTCCATATAAATCGATCAAAATAAGGGGTAGGGACAAAGGATAGCCCCTTTTCCAGAATCTTATGGTGAGAGTCGTTAAGCTGGAAAGAGGATAGGTTAATAACCTGTAGTTTAGGTGTGTCCCTGTGCTGAGAAGCTGGTTGAACAGTTAATACCGTCTTGTTCTCCCTCCTTCCCCTCTCCTCCCTGTTTTCCCCCCTCGGTTCCTTGATTGATACCGTGTTTGATAGTTTGGGTAATCTTCCTGGTGGCTCATGTCTAAAAAATCCACCCCTTTTTTGAGGATCCCCCGAGGGTTACTGGTACTGGAGGCTCAATCAAGGAACCGAGGGGGGAAAACAGGGAGGAGAGGGGAAGGAGGGAGAACAAGACGGTATTAACTGTTCAACCAGCTTCTCAGCACAGGGACACACCTAAACTACAGGTTATTAACCTATCCTCTTTCCAGCTTAACGACTCTCACCATAAGATTCTGGAAAAGGGGCTATCCTTTGTCCCTACCCCTTATTTTGATCGATTTATATGGACAAAGGATTTGCACCTTTTCGTGAGAAAACTAGCACTTCATAAATTTCACGAATTGAATAAGGAAAAGAGAGCAAGGTCCCTGGGGCTGACTAGCAGTGATATAGACTGTCTTAATAACTTGGTGTCTCTACTAGACGAGAACGACACTGGACCTTCCTTTAAACATACAAACCTTAAACCTAAGAGCCGCTTTACTCCAAATTTCTCCGCTTTCAGGAATATTGATTTGTTCCTGGAGGCTGTAAAAAATGAGATTGAGTGCATTGAAACTAAAAATCTTAGTTCATACCCTAACGAGAATCTATCTCATCAGGAACAAAAAGCTCTAAAAGAACTTAAAGGTAATGATTCCATTATAATCAAACAAGCTGATAAGGGGGGGAATGTGGTTATAATGGACATATGTAATTATGAGAAAATGGTCCAGGACGTCCTTGGCAATAGAGATACATATACAGTATTACAGTCGGATCCCACCAATACTTTCCTTGGAAGGTACAAGGAGATTTTGGACGAGGGCCGCAGTAGAGGGTTGCTATCCAACGATGAATACACCTTTATCCTTAACCCTACCCCAAGGATAGCAACCTTCTACTGCCTGCCGAAGGTCCACAAAAGTCTGGAGGACCCTCCAGGCCGTCCCATAGTATCTGGGATCGAGAACCTGACCCAAAATGGGAGCCTGTATATTGACCAGATCCTCAGACCGTTTGTGGAATGCCTTCCCTCGTACATCAGAGATACGAAGCAAGCGTTACAATTCCTATCGAACCTCCATATCCCGCCCACGTCCAATCTATGTAGCCTGGACGTTGAGGCTTTGTATTCCTCTATTCCGCATCAAAGAGGAATTGAACACATCCAGTTCTTCCTCACAAAGAGGGGGAGTGAATATCAGGCACACACTGAATTTACTTTGAACTTATTGAGGTTCATTCTGACGCATAATTTTTTCTTGTTCCACAAAAAGTTCTACCACCAGGTGAGAGGAACAGCAATGGGCACGGCGTGTGCGCCATCATATGCCAACCTCCACCTTGGGTGGTGGGAGGAACAAATAAAAATCTCTGATGCACTCGCACCATTTAGACCCAGGATTTTAGCCTGGTATAGATACATCGACGATATCTTACTGGTCTGGCAAGGTGACAGTTTTGAATTTGACCAATTTGTCTCTCTTCTCAACGTCAACGAGGACAATCTTAGATTCACCGCTGAATTTGGTGGGTCTTCCCTTAATTTTTTGGATTTAACAATCTCGGTATGCGAGGATGGTTCCCTTAATACCACTTTATTCAGGAAGCCATCAGCATCCAACTCCCTTCTCAAATGGGAGAGCCACCATCCGAGAGTCCTGAAACAGGGGATCCCGACCGGACAATATCTTAGACTCCGACGAAATTGTTCGGACCTAGAAGACTTCCAAATTAAAGCTAGAGCCCTGAGAGCACAATTCAAGGAAAAGGGGTATCCAAACAAGTGTTTGAAGAAGGCATATAAAAGGGCCCTTCTCACCAATAGGAAGGACCTCCTATTAGAAACATCTAACTCCAAAACCACTCCGAATAAAACCATTCGAATGATTGGTACATTCGACACCGGCTGGGACGCAGTAAAAGGGTCTCTTCAAAAATTTTGGCCCATTTTACTCAAAGACACCCACTTGAAATCAGTACTGACGCCGCAGGTCACTATCACTGCTCGCAGGGGGAAAAACCTACGTGACATCTTGGTCCCCAGCCACTATGTGACCAAACAGAACCCCCAGACCACTTGGTTAAGCAGCTCCATTCCAGTTGGCACTTACAAATGCGGCAGATGTGTAGCCTGCAGACTCATCTTAAGAGACTCCAAGAGAGTCCAGGATAGCGAAGGAAAACAGTCTTTTCAAATTAAACATTTTTTCAACTGCAACTCTATGGGGGTAGTATATCTCCTTACTTGCAGCTGTAAACTTATGTATGTTGGCAAGACCTTCCGCCCCCTCAAGGAACGCATGAAGGAACATGCGAGATGCACAAAAAACCGTATGGAGACACCAATCTCCAGACATCTCAAAGACAAACATGGGGGCTCATCCCAAGATATACGTTTCTGCGGGCTTGAACTGGTGAAGCGGGAACAGAGACGGGGGGATTTTGATAAAATCCTGCGCCAGAAGGAATGCAGGTGGATTTTCAATCTGAAGACTCTAAATCCCAAGGGGCTTAATGAGGGCTTTTCCTTTGCCCCATTCATCTGAGTATGATAGCCACCTTTTTCTTCCTTTACCCGCTCTCCCTTTTCATCCGCTCAAAGACACCCCTCTTTTTCAATTATATTAATAAACACCTTATAGGAACCTGGACATCGTCTCACAATTGGCTCCATATATTAATACCTTTTTGGAGCAGCCATTCATCTCCTGGTTGAATTCAGTATCAGTATCAAAAACTCTATTATATTGAATGATCTGTTATGACTATACTTATTTTCAAGAATTTCATTTCATTACGTTAACGTCCTCATTACGTATACTGCCTTGGATGGAAGACCCGTCAAATTATTGTACTTCTGTACTGTCTTATTTTATTTAATTTTTGTACACATCATATTTCTCTTTCTCCTGTGGGGGGATTTTTTGTCTTCTCTCACTACAATTAGTGGGTGTTCCCGTCTCCCATATATATATATTTTTTAGCGACATAATATCCAAACTTCTGTTTATTTATTTATTTTTCTTCCCTTTGAGCATTACTGTTACCCTCTATTGAAAGTACAAATAACAGTAAATATGGGAATAACAGCATCCATCTGTCGCTTATGGGTCTGGCACATCCACATTGTGCGCTTTAATAAAGTCATATTGTTGCACCGTCTATGAACACTTTCCAAGTCTATTAAATCCCGCTTACATTATATACTATATAACCACCGGGGTACTTATTTGTACTGTATTATACCATCTGTATGATGGCATCAGGCACTATACTGAGCCGGTCTTCCTTACCAGAAAAGATTAACCCCATCAAGGGGTAATTAATATAACATCTGAGGCTTGGTTTGATCAGCACTGTTTAGGAGATCTTTACTGATGTCCCCTATGCACATTTATGGTCCGTTTTACTTCGAACCACTATTTATACACTGAGACTTTCCTTATGGCTGCTCATATCGAGTCCAATACGCATCTAATGCGATTTTAATCAACCCAAAATATGTTTAATATATTGGGTTTTACTGGTAAATGTATCCTAACTTTAGATACAAAGCGGAATATGTATAATGTATTGGGACTTACTGATTAATTTACTCTAACTTTGAATCCAAACGGAGCTCCTGATCTCTCCTCCCCTGCCCCTCCCCTTTTTCCTCGGAGCGGCTGACACCTAATGGAGGAGGGGACCAGCACACCGTGGTGCAATCGGCAACGCCCCCTATATACTGATTGGTGAAGCTTCCACCAATAGGAGGGCAGGCGTGAAGGAACCCACGTGGGGCGCTTTGGGAACGCCCCCTGCACAGTAATTGGCGTTTTTTCCGCCAATAGAAGCATAGTTTCTCCTTTTAAAACCGGCAACTGGACTGCCGACTTCTCAGCTCTTGACAAAGGCGTGTAGATACGCCGAAACGCGCGTTGAGCGTTTAAACATTGAGCCGATGCTCACACTTAGACTCTCTACCTGAAACCTGGAATGATTTAAGCGGATGCTTATTCCTTAAATTGAGTCTATAACTTTATTTTATATTTTTTTCATTTCCTATCCGGATGGGCAAATGTTCTGTCTGTTTGTTTGAAGCTTCTACTACGTGGCTCATCTACTAAGGGGTGGGAGAGACTGTGGTATATTTGTTCTTATCGTTTTGGTTTGGGGACAATAGGGATATCTTGAGGCTGCCTTGAAGTAGCAGTTAGTCCTGACACTCACTGTTGTGAGCTAGACAGCTATCCTAGGGCAAGCTTGAGACGTTTTGTGGGGTTCATGGGATAGGTATGGACACGGGCTGCAGTGTGTAGCAGCAATATTGTATCTCCTTTTGTTGGAGTACCTCCCTTGCTCCTGTGTATCCCACCTTCCACACACCCTCCTTTTGCAGTAATAATAGCCCTCTATACCCCTTACCACAAGTTTTTGCACTTCCATATATAATAGTGCTACATTGAGTCAATATACCCTGGAGATAGGGGCACTGAGTACCCACAAGGATATAATACAATATATTTGTTGCTCTCTTGCCCTCCCCTTTGTCTAGATACCTATACTTTGGAGCTTTTGGCCCCTTATGAGTATATACTCTATGACAATCTATCTGCCCACCGTTTAGGTTCTAGTGTGCATTGGCACCTACTTGTGGCCAATTTTTACGGCCTTTTTTAACTTTAATTGCATTAATAAAGGTTTACCCGGTTTTTTTCTTTTTCATCTTCCCCCCTTCCTTTATATGTGACTTTCACTATTTTGAGGTATATAACCCATGAAGACGGATCTGGTCTACACTCATTGTATGTGAGTGTTCCCCATATTCAGTTTTCAATATATTTTTTTCTTTTTCTGACTTCTCTGGGGTTAAGCCCCTTGTATATACCTCAAGTAACCTATTTGGAGTGTGTGGGAGCTGGTGAGTCCAACTACACCCACTCCTCTTTTCCACTTAGATTCATGTTAATCCATCTGAAGAAGGCGGCATTCGGTAGAAACTATATACGAACTAAGCGGCAGACGACCATCAAACGCGTGAACGATTATGTGAACCGTTATTCGACATTTTATAATGCAGGAAAGAGCCTGGTTACACCAGCTGAATTCATGGTACTATTCTGCTGGGCAGAAATGGGACTTCCAGCTAACTCCCAAACCCCTGAACCGATTCGCATGGTTTTTCGATATGTTGTTCCCCTAACTATGGACTATCAGAAAACATATGTTTTATGGGGTTTGGATGTGATTTTGGGGTATTTCTAAAAATGGGTAACAATTTTCATTTTTTCATTTGGAGATAATTGAGTTGATACAGTAATTAACTCAATTATCTCCTAAGCAGAGGGAAGGAATTGTGTGTAATGAATGGGAGTGTTTCATTATGCGACTTACTGTTAATTGGTTGTACACTGTTTTTCCCTGTGCCCAACTAGATCCACCTGGGTGGTAACATTTTGGGAATAATTGCATAAAAGGCTAGCCTGGCCCCATTAAAAATAATTTCTGCTTTACCCTCAACCAGTGGTGTCACGGGGGGAGGGGGCAGAGGGGGCCATGCCCCCCCCCTACATCATGCAGTGACCCCCCCCCCTTGTGCCCCTAATTGAAATTGAAGTCAGGAGCACTGCATCTCCCTTCACAAGCTTCAGGGGCACTGTTACTGGAGGACTTTTATCATTTGTGGCCAGAGGGGGCACTGTGCTGGGAGGACTTCCTCCTGGGTCAGAGAGAGCAGTGCAGGGGAGAGACAGGGAGAGGAAGCTCAGCTCTGCACAGAAGCATCCAGACAGCTGCTGGTAAGTGTTAATCAGTCTCTGTGTGTCGGGGGGAGGGGAGAGGGGGGCAGTCTGTGTGTGTGTGTGTGTGTGTGTGTATCAGTCTGTGTGTGGGGGCGATCAGTCTGTTTGTGTATTGGTGTGAGGAGGGTCAGTTTGTGTGGGGATCAGTCTGTGTGTGGGGGTTCAGTCTGTGTCTGTGGGGGTCAGTTTGTGTGCGTATGGCTGTGGGGGGTCAGTCTGTGTGTATGGGGATCAGTCTGTGTGTGTCAGTTTGTGTGTGTGTGGGTCAGTCTGTGTGGGGGGCTCAGTCTCTGTGTGGGGGGTCAGTCTGTGTGTGGGGAGGTCAGTCTGTGTGTGAGGGGGTCAGTCTGTGTGTGAGGGGGTCAGTCTGTGTGGGGGCGTTCAGTCTTTGTGAGTGTGTGCATGGGTCAGTCTGTGTGAGTGTGTGCATGGGTCAGTCTGTGTGGGGTGAGTCACTCTGTGTGTGGGGGGTTCAGTTTGTGTGTATGGGCCATTCTGTGTATGGGTCAGTCTGTGTGGGTGTGTGCATGGGTCAGTCTGTGTGGGGTGGGGTGGGTCAGTCTGTGTGTGTAGGGGGTCAGTCTGTGTGTGTGTATGTGTTTATGGGTCAGTCTGTGTGTGTGGGGGTAGGGGGTCAGTATGTGTTTGAATGGGTCCGTCTGTGTAAGGGAGCAGTCTGTGTGTGTGTGTATGGGTCCGTCTGTGTAAGGGAGCAGTCTGCGTGTGTCTATGGGTCTGCCTGTGTATGTGTATGGGTCTGTCTGTGTATGTGTATGGGTCAGCCTGTGAGTTTGTATGGGTCAGTCTGTGGGTTTGAATGGGTCTGTCTAGGTTTGTATGGGTAAGTCTCTGTAAGTGCTTGAGCTCCAAGAGACAGAACTCTCACCTCATGACCTCCTCTGTACCCGATGGATAGGCAGCCTTCTCAACCACCATGGATCTGATTGTGCCACCCCACCCCTCCAAGGTAAGATGAGGGAAAGGAGAATATTCTTTTTTTATTGTAAACAATTATTAAAGTAAAAATTGTAAAGCTCTTCACTGTCCCACTTTCTACACCCCCTGGACTCAGTACACCCTCACAGACAGTGAATCCCCCACATACAGTACACTCCCACCAACATAGAATACAGAGTACACCATTGCATACACACACAGTGAACACACATCATCTCACACATATCATCTCTTCACCCACATACACACTTATTCCCCACATACCTTTACCCCCACACACACATGCATACATACATGCATGCTTCACCCCATTACACACCATATCTCACACTTTACAGGCCCTTTCAGCAAACACACATACACACACTCACAAATTGCTACTTCTATTTTAATTTAAAATAGAGAGCTGATTGGATCTTTCCCTGGCATCCAGTGTTTCTCCTCCCAGTCTTCCTGCAGTTTCTCTCTGCTCCTCTGCGCGCTCTCTGAAGTGATGCCGGCAGCAGAGTGAAGTCATGTCACTAAACGGTGTACAAGGGAGCAGAGAGGAACTGCACGAAGGTTACTTCTCCCTCACGCACTGTCTCCATGCTCCCCGCGGCGGCCGACTCTGTTTCTGGCGTGGCTTAGCAAAGGGCTGACAAATGCCAAGGCAAAATGTTTAGTCGCCATGGGGACCTGGCACCTGGAATTTATCGAGCCCTTTGTATGTATGTATTTGTATCTGTGTATATATATATATGTATATATATATATATATATACACAAACATTTTATAACTGCCCCCCTTCTTTTGTCCCTGGCCCCTTATGTGCCCCCCTAAGTATGAATCCTGAAGAAGCCACTGCCCTCAACACGTAGCTTTGTCTCATGCTTGTAGGGAACCTGCTTCACAGCTAATCACTAGCTCTTGTAAGAGCTGTACTACACCTTCAACTGCTGGTTCGGCTGAGACGACATCTGGAGAATCTGCAGCACAGCTCCTCTCAAGGGAAAAGGACGTCTCCAGCGGCATACACCCCTCTGATACTCAGGGTGGCCGTTACAGATGCGCTTTACAATTTTGCAACAAACTAGTAAACAAAACAAGAAGTAGTTACGCCACATATTAACCCCTTAAGACCGCAGGACGTTCTATGCCGTCCCCATTTTAGTGGGTCTAAAATCCGCAGGACGGCATAGAACGTCCTGTGATCTTATGTACTTACCCGGTCGCCGGCGATCCCACGCTGGCGATCGCGGTATGGGGGACTTACCTGGGAGCCCAGGGAGTCCCCCTCCGTCCTCTTTGGCCGCCCAGAGCCATGTGATCGCGAGGTCCTTGCGAGGACCCCGCGATCACATGGACGGCATAGCCGTCCAAGGCATTGCCAGCAGGGGGAGTGCCTGTAATGACAGGTACTCCCCCTGCTGTCTGAAAATAAAATAAAAAGATGTTAAAACAGTGTAAAAATAAGATTATATATACTTAGATCATATATATATATTTATTATATATATGATCTAAGTATTTATATATACACATATACACACATACACATAAATATACATACACTGTCTACGTGTATTTTAATATTAATATATACATAATTATATATATATATTAATATCAAAATACACATACAATGATATTGATTAAATATATATATAATTTTCATTATATATACTTATATATAATAAAAAAGAAATAAATATATAAATACGTTAAAAAATAAAATAAAAAAATAATAAAAAAATAAATAGATAACAAATATATAAACATGCGTAATTTCGTTCTAACTGTATTTTAAAATTAATATATATATATAATGATATCAAAATACATGTAGAATGAAATAATATATATCTATAAACATAAGTATATACGTATATATCACTATATATATACCTATATATAAATAAAAAAATAATTAAAAAAACACACAAATGGCACTTACACTGACGATATAATTGTTGTGATACGTTTTAATGTTTTCAAACACTAATATTTGTGTTCAGCGAAGTCTCCTGAGTATAACAGTACCCCTCATGTACAGGTTTTATGGCGTTTTCAAAAGTTACAGAGTCAAATATAAGGTTTGCGTTTCAGTTTTTTCACATTCAAATTTGCCAGGTTGCCTTTGAGACCGTATGGTAGCCCAGGAATGAAAATTATCCCCATGATGGCATACCATTTGCAATAGTAGACAACCCATGGTATTGCAAATAGGGTATGTTCAGTTTTTTTAGTAGCCACTTAGTCACAAACACTGGCCAAAATTTGCGTTCAAATTAGTTTTTTGCATTTTCAAATATTAACACTAAATTTGGCCAGTGTTTGTGACCAAGTGGCTACTAAAAAAGACTGGACATACTCCATTTGCAATACTTTAGGTTGTCTACTTTTGCAAATGGTATGCCATCATGGGGGTAATTCTTATTTCTGGGCTACCATATGGTCTCAAAGGCAACATAACCAATCTGGCGAATTTCAATGTGAAAAAATATGTAACACTCTATATTTGACCCTGTAACTTCCCAAAACACCGTAAAACCTGTACATAGGGGGTACTGTTTTACACGTGAGACATCGCTGAATACAAATATGTGTATTGTATTGCAGTAAAAGCAAACAGTATTTTGACATTCACAGTTAGAATGTCACGTAGAATTAAAAAAATTTAAAAAATTCTTATTTTCTCCCATTTTTTTTAATATTTTCTTCATATTAAATTATGTTCCATACCTAAATATTTGATGTTAAACGAAAGCCCTGTTTCCCCTGAATAAAATGATATATAATAAGTGTGGGTGCATTTAATATGAAAGAGGTGAATTATGGTTGGACAGACATATAGCGCAAATGCCAGGTTTTGTTTACGTTTTTTTTGGATCACAACTTGTACATTTGTCTGCGGTCTTAAGGGGTTAAAATTGTATTCCTGAATATCATGTTTTTACAAGTATTCACCCAGTTACTGTTTAAAAATCTGTACATGCTCTGATAAAACTACCTCTTCAGACAAGGAATTCAACATTCTTATTGTTCTTACTATAAAAAAAACCTTTCCTTTGCCTTAGACTAGGCATGTGCATGGAAAAAAAATTTGGTTCGGCATTCCGAAATTCGGGACTTCGCGACTTCGGCACTTCGGCAATTCGGCACCTCGACACTTCGGCACTTCGACACTTCGGAACTTCGACACTTCGGAACTTCAGCACTTCGGAAATTCGGTAATTTCGGAACTTCGGGACCTCGACAATTCGGCACTTCGATACTTCGGAACTTCAGCAACTTCGGCACTTCAGAACTTCTCTTGCAGCCGCATCTACATTCAGGAGAGATATAGGCCTGAAGTTTTTGTATTCATTAGGTTGTTCCCCGGTTTAGATCGGGTAATAATGTTAGCTAATAACATGTCTGGGGATAGGCCCTTAGTGGGGGTGGTGGAGTTGAATAGTTTAGTCAGAAACGGTTCTAGGATATCCCCCCAAAAATTTTAATATTTACTTGTGAGGCCATCTGGCCTTGGCGCTTTTTGGGGTGGTAAACCTGATATCGTCTTAAGGATTTCTTCAGTAGAGACAGCTGCAGTTATTGCT
Source organism: Pelobates fuscus (assembly GCF_036172605.1). NCBI lineage: Eukaryota > Metazoa > Chordata > Amphibia > Anura > Pelobatidae > Pelobates > Pelobates fuscus. The sequence goes on from NC_086320.1 coordinate 204,211,129, forward strand.
GCCAATTGGTCAACAGTCACTTTGGGAAAGGGTCACGTGTCCTAGAAACTCCTGGATTCGGTCCCCGGAGGGTTGTTCATTTAAGTGGTCTGCTTGTATGTTGTAAAGGGTCTTATAAAATATTGAAAAAGTCTCACTAATGAGGTTTGTGTACCGATGTAGTGTTATTTATGCGTAGGTGGGAGATGCACTGTTTTGCTTGTCTGTGTTTGAGCATATTAGCTAACAACTGCTAGTCTGTTGAGCCAGTCTGACATGTGTGATTCTCGTTTACATTTGAGATAAGTCCCTCTTCTAATGAAAATGCCCCTAATCAGGGCTTTGTGAGCTAACCACAAGTTGTCTAAGGATGTCTCAGCGGTGTCGTTTCTAGTAAAATATTCTTTCAGTTATGCTCAGACGCTCTTTCCAAAATCTATATCTTGGAGCAAAGATTTGTTTAACCTCCAAAAGCCCTTTCATGTATATGTATAGACATCTCTTAGGTGTATAAAACTGGCGCATGGTCTGTCCATGTAATCTGCCCTATTAGGCATTTTTCTATTTCTGTTAGGTCTGTAGGGAATTATAAAATCATTCCAGTCTCTTGTATTTGTAATATGGACTGCTGAGTGGAAAGTGTAGTCACGTTCGCACTCATGCAGTGTGCGCCACACATCTAATAAATTATGAAATATGCAACCATTCCAGTCGGCTGCCAAAGTAAAAACTTCTAAAGATCTGATTTATCATTTTTTCCATGTAGACTGTGTGAGTCACAGGCAGGGGAGGTGTGGCTATGGGTGCATTGACAGAAACAAAAGTGTATTAACTCCTAAATGGCAAACTATTGAGCAGTGAGACTGCTGTGACATGATATATGCACTGAAACTGCGTCATTAAGCTAAGGTTGTTTTGATGCCTGTATCTTTTATTTTATGAGTTAAAGAAATGCTATGATAGAGGTTAAATGGTTATTCTGTTTTTTTGTTGTTGTTTTTTTTTTGGGGGGGAGGAGTCTGAAATCATGCACAATATCTTGCACTCAAGGACTTCAATAAAAGCAGATATACCACACTACATAAAAAACAGAACTCTAGGGGCTTCTTGTTAAAGAACACAAATTGCTATTTATTTAGTCAACATTTCAGTTTGACAGACAAACTTTCTTAAGGACTGGTCATGCCCAATACCCCTCCCGAGGATTTGTACAACCTTGTAGCGGAGCTCCCTGTACCCTGGCTGGGTACCTCCGCCAAAGGACCGCTTCCTAGCTGGAACAGGGGACAAACCGCAGCACTTCTGCCCACAGTCGCCGTAGCTGGACTGGGGTCCTGGATCCGCTCCTCCCGGGAGCCGAATAGGGAATTAGCTCTAGTCCTTACAAGGACTTTCCCAGTTGAATCTGCAAGCTGGAACAGCAGACACAGGAGCAAATATTCTTCCATCCAATAACTGGACAACACACAGTTTTGGAGTGTAAACAGGAACAGACAGAGCTGTGGTTTTATTGCTTCTTTTATACATATTTCTCCACAAGGTTACCACCCACATGGCCTTGTGGAACAACCAATCAACAACGTACAATACATTCAGACACTCCCAGCAATTACACACAAACCCTTCCCTTTACCTGTGATATAATAACTGAACACAATGGGTTAAAGTAATTATCACAGGCAGGAAAAAAAAATACTTTTTACACATTTACTGTAACTTTAAAAATATACATCCAATCTCTATAAAAGCACATATTATTAATCAGCATACTTCAAATATAAACATACCCAAGAATTATACAACTCCCTCCAGTGGTTAAAAAGTTAGCTGGAAGCCCTTTATGACCGACTGCAAGCACATTTTCATGCCCAAAAGAGTTCCATAGATTTGGGCTGTGCGGTCGGTCTATTTTACACTGAAAAATGTCTAAGTCTCATTCGAATGCATGAACAGGGCTGTTCGTGCAAATAGCCCAGTCTAACAGTGCCTTCGAATTGTCGAACGCACTTCGATTCTAGCCGAAGCGTCTAAGTGCCTGAGAAGGTAAGGGTCAGCGGTGTTCGTGCAACTGGGTAGCCGATTTTAGTTCCATGGATTTGGCTGCACACACCGCTGACCGCGTTCGACTTAATAAAGATGGCCGCTGCCACGTGTTTGACTGTACGAATGGCGGCCATCCAGCGGTCGGCAATTAACCTACAGCAGCCTCCCAGCCTGGGAGGTAAATTAGCCGCACAATTCCACTTCTGTGTGGTCCGCCAGTGTAGTGCTTGGTTCAGTAAGCCCCCATTTACTGAACCAAGGGGGAAAAAGCCATGCACAAAGTATTTTAAAGGTTTGGGGACCCTGGGGACACAGTCTTAAATGGGCATTGTTCCAATAAGTCTCATAAGCCCAAATACAGTTCTTAAAGGGCCTTACGCAGTTCAATAGAAGTCCATAAGCCCCAATACTGTTTTTAAAAGGCACAAACTCCCAGGGGCCATAGTCCCAAGGCATGAGGCTGGCTATCCATCCAAAAAACAGTCCTCTCCAAAAAACAGTGGCGAGGTTCCTTTCGCCACAAACCTCAAACTTCTACCTCCACAGTGGTTACTTCTTCTTTTACTACAATCAATTTGGGTAAGAATGTACCAACATCAAAATATTGTGCATTCATTTTGGCAATTACATGAACTCTACTTCTACTGCAGTAGCAATATACCACAAAGATATTTTTGTTTTTTAGCTAGCTTTAATAGCTTTTTTTTCGGATTTGGTGTCAGGATTACAAGTTGATCCAGAACGCAAAACTGTGTCACACCTAGGACTAAGGATAACGTATAACCTTAGACCTTAGAATGGCCAGACTTAACGTATCCAATAATAGTCAAAATACTTGCCGAGGTGAGGAACACAGAATCAGACACAACAATGAGGGAAAGCCAAAAGTCAAGGATACCAGAATTCAGGGAAGTCAAAATGAAGTCAAAGTCAAATACCAGAAAATCAAGATCAGGAACGTACTCTCGGATTACCATCAGGATGAAACCACGACAGGGCAATGAGCAAAAAGAGAATTGGGTTTAAATACCCCTCCTGTGAATCCGATTGACTGTAACCAGCCTCTGACCCCAAAAGCAATTACAAGGTTTCCATGTGCATGATTGCTGCTCAGCACAAACCCTCCTGTGGATCTGATTGGCCATGACCAGCATTTGACCCCAAAAGCAATTACCAGGTTTCAATGTGCATGATTGCTGCTCGGCACAACTTTTCCTGTCAGAACAGTAATGCTGCTCGGCACAACTTTTCCTGTCATTAACCATACTTTTATGTGTGGGTGAATACGTGACATTTGGCCATAAAAATTTCCTTTTTTCCATTTTTATTTGTTTATTGTTTTCCTTTTCTTGGCATATTGTTGCTGTATATTTTGGGGTCCTTGTCAGATGAGACCAAAATCGAGCTCATTGGCATCAACTCAACTCGCCGTGTTTGGAAGTGGAGGAATGCTGCCTATGACACCAAGAACACCATCCATACCATCAAACATGGAAGTGGAAACATTATGCTTTGGGAGTGTTTTTCTGCTATGGGCACAGGACAACTTCACTGCATCAAAGGATCGTGGGTGAGAACCTCCTTCCCTCAGCCAGGGCATTGAAAATGGGTCGTAGATGGGTATTCCAGCATGACAATGACCCAAAACACACAGCCAAGGCAACAAAGGATCAGGTGAAGAAGAAGCACATTAAGGTCCTGGAGTGGCCTAGCCAGTCTCCAGATCTTAATACCATAGGAAATCTGTGGAGGGAGCTGAAGGTTCGAGTTGCCAAAAACATCATCTTCGAAACCTTAATGACTTGGAGAGGATCTGCAAAGAGGAGTGGGACAAAATCCCTCCGGAGATGTGTGCAAACCTGGTGGCCAACTACAAGAAACATCTGACCTCTGTGATTGCAAACAAGGGTCAAATACTTATTTCACTCATCAACATGCAAATCAATAAAACTTTCTTGACATGCGTTTTTCTGCATTTTTTTGTTTTGTTATTCTGCCTCTCACTGTTAAAATACACCTACCATAAAAATTATAGACTGATTGTTTCTTTTTCAGTGGGCAAGCGTTCAAAATCAAAAAAGGGGATCAAATACTTTTCCCCTTACTGTATATAAGTTTTTTTTTTTTTTACCTTATATTTAGGATAGTGTTTCACTAATCAGTCTGACTTCTGCCTGAGGAGTCTTTACCCTGTCTGGACTGCATAATTATTTCGGTATGGTGCTAGGGACTGTTATTCCAACCCCTCTTTAAGGAGGGCATCTGTCTCTGAGTATTCTCCGAATATAATAAGTCTATTGAATTCTACTACTGAAGACAAAATATTTTGGACATGTATTATCAGAAAGTATGGATTTGTACACAGTTGTAGATAGTATTTTTTTTATATTTTCTTACTTCTTCTTTCTGTATTGATGATGCTGCTGACACCTTGTGGTTAACATAAACCATGTCATAATTTATCAGAGTTATTCACTAATGTGAGAATTCAAAGTGAATTGAAAGTGGTTTACACATTTTAGGCCAATGTAGCAGAACTGGAAGCATAGCTGACTTGAGATCTCTGACGGAGATTTTCCAGTTTGGAAATTTTAGCCTTAAATTTGAAATTCAGTTTTAATTTGCTTTGAATTCTTACTTTAGTGAAAAATGCTATATATTATTATTATTATTATTATTATTATTATTTTATTATTTATATAGCGCCAACAAATTCCGTAGCGCTGTACAATGGGTGGACTAACAGACACATAATTGAGATATATCTTTACATCATCAGCTCAATCTGGTTAGTATGATTTTAACCTGTCATGGTATAAGATGATTTTACAACCAGTGACCTATAAGAGTTATAATAGATTAATCAGTTATTTATTTCACTTGCAATGTAAATTATTATAAGGAACTTTCATTTTTTTTTATTTTTATAGCATTAGAAAACGTTATGTTTTAATTTTCAACACTTCTGGAATTGGCCTTATCAGGAAATGTATTAAGCATATAGTGGCTCACTAAACTGTGCACCAGTAGGTTTAGCAAGAATAACAACAACATTGACTAATCCACTACCAGGTTATATTCCTTTAAAAAAAACATGCATAAGCTTTATTTGAACTAGCAGATGTATAGCTACTATATAAACCAAGGATAAAATAGCAACTTTGTGCAAATGTTGCTGTTCAGTAATGCATAAAAATATTTTGTCAATTTACTCAATTTTGTAAATGTATGCATAAAAATATTTTGTCAATTTACTCAATTTTGTAAATGTTTTATTATTATTTCAACCTTTACAGAAATATGAAAGGAATAAAAATGGCTTGACATAGCATAATATCACATATATTGCATCAAACGATTAAAAAAAAAAATTGCATTGAAGTAGAAATAATTTTTTTTGTCAGGCAAGTGTTCATAATAAGTGTCCCAAAATATTTGATTAAAAGGGTCATTATTCTAGTACCAATAAAAAGTCTGTTTAGCAAATGAAATGAGAATGTTCTTTTATCTCCATAATAAACTGTGTGCAATTTAGGAGTACAGTGTTTGGCTTGATATGAGTAAAGTTATTGGAGAAATCTAGAATGCAAATGTCAAAATGAGACTGAGGTATGTCAAAATATGTATTAAGATCAAAGGAAAACAGGCAATCTTGTAAATTGGTTTTTAGTTCAATTGGCACAAATTAAACACTTGTCAGTAACTGAAAATTAAATAACACTATCATAACCTTACCTGGATTTTTTTTTAACATTGATATAGACCCAACCTTAAACAGCAAAATTGATAGACAAAATAAATGACAGGTGAAGAAAGAGTACAATCTAAAATAATCAGATGATAAAAGCAAAGACAGCTTGTGAAGTATTGGTGCGCCATATTCCACTCACAGAATTGGATTCCACCTCGTGTCTGAGATATGATTAGTACATTGTACAGCAACGAGATTGGCATAACCCTTGCAATGAAACGGTTAGAACCATATATTTATACATTACTCACTATTCCTTCCTTATAACAATAAGTTACTATACTAAAATGTAACATTATTACAATTGTCAGCATAGAAGAATCGAATTTTAAAAAAAGAGAAGTGGGGATACAGAGCAATGATGTAACTGCACCTGAAACAGTGGGATAGTCTGGCAGGATCCTTCAACAGACTGGGGAAACATTTCCAAAAGGCAAACAATAATAGGGTTTGAGGAACATCTGATTAGTTCTGTGACTGGGGAAACATTTCCAAAAGGCAAACAATAATGGGGTTTGAGGAACATCTGATTAGTTCTGTGACTGGGGAAACATTTCCAAAAGGCAAACAATAATGGGGTTTGAGGAACATCTGATTAGTTCTGCATGTTGATTCTTCCCAAATACATATATCTATGGCTTTATGACGCTGAAACTAGCATGGGTACAGAGCAACAAATTAGAGGGTTTTTCACCAGACACCTCTGGTTAAGTGAAAATGTAGAGTCAATGGATGGTCTTTTTAGTATGGGATTTACAGTTGCATGTTTGGTAAAACAGTTAGTGAAATTAACATGCCAAGATTGAATGTGCAAATTACTCTTAGAGCAGGTTAGGATTGGTGCTGTCTGGTCCAGAGTGGTAGAGAGTACAGAATTATAGAAAGAGGTTGCTTCAAGAAGGACAGGAAAATGTTAAGAGTGAGAGAGCAGAGAGCAGAGGAAAATGTATACAAATCTAGTGGATCTAGGGTTCTGCTATGCCAAAGTGAGCTAGGTTCAGGTTGCTAGGTAAGAAGCACATTGACAGCACAAATTAGGAGTTGATGGTCAGACAGAAGAAACAAGGTGAAAAAATTGTTGGTTTAAGGGTATTATCGACTATAGCCTCTATTTAATATTTTGGGGTAAACTTTTCAAATTATGTAGTGTTTAGAAAAATATAACATTGTTATACATTGATATATTTTGTATGTATGGTATATTTTTTAGATATTTTATTATTTTGAAAAAATCAAACACATTTGTAAACGTAGAGTGTAAATTTGAAAAGCTTATTCCACTCAGTAAGAAAGTAAGAAATAATCTTGAGTGTACTGATTTCTATGGTTCTTCAATTTGAATGGAATGTAAAAAATGAAGAGTTTACGGATGCCAAGCAGAAAAATGGCTAAGGAAGAGTAGAAGAACCCACAGAGTGGTAGAAGATAGTAATGTGAGCAGAAAGATGGAATAAGCTTTATAAGATAAAAAACAGAGAGAGGCAGGAAGGTAAGGGTTGGAATGAGCTCTGAGGGATGAACAAAGATCCAACATCACCACACCTATATTGGCATGTTTTCTGGGAGAAAGAGTTACCGTATATACTCGAGTATAAGCCGACCCGAATATAAGCCGAGGCCCCTAATTTTACCCCCAAAAACTGGGAAAACGTATTGACTCGAGTATAAGACTAGGGTGGGAAATGCAGCGGCTACTGGTAAATTTCTAAATAAAATTAGATCCTAAAAAAATATATTAATTGAATATTTATTTACAGTGTGTGTATATGAGTGCAGTGTGTGTGTATGAGTGCAGTGTGTGTAGTAGTGCAGTGTGGGTAGTAGTGCAGTGTGTGTAGTAGTGCAGTGTGTGTAGTAGTGCAGTGTGTGTATGAATGCAGTGTGTATGAATGCAGTGTGTATGAGTGCAGTGTGTATGAGTGCAGTGTGTATGAATGCAGTGTGTGTATGAATGCAGTGTGCGTATGAATGCAGTGTGTGTATGAGTGCAGTGTGTATGAGTGCAGTGTGTATGAGTGCAGTGTGTGTATGAATGCAGTGTGTGTATGAGTGCAGTGTGTGTATGAGTGCAGTGTGTGTATGAGTGCAGTGTGTGTATGAGTGCAGTGTGTATGAGTGCAGTGTGTATGAGTGCAGTGTGTATGAGTGCAGTGTGTGTATGAGTGCAGTGTGTGTATGAGTGCAGTGTGTGTATGAGTGCAGTGTGTATGAGTGCAGTGTGTATGAGTGCAGTGTGTATGAATGCAGTGTGTATGAGTGCAGTGTGTGTATGAATGCAGTGTGTGTATGAATGCAGTGTGTGTATGAATGCAGTGTGTGTATGAATGCAGTGTGTGTGTGTGTGTGTGTGTGTGTGTGTGTGTGTGTTGAAGAGCCTTGGTGGGGGGTGGGCAATTTTATTATTTTTTTAAAAAATATATTTTAATTTTTTTTATTTATTATTTCTTATTATTTAATTTAATTAACTTTTTTATTTTATTATTATTCTTTTTTTTTTTCGTCCCCCCTCCCTGCTTGATTCATGGCAGGGAGGGGGGCTCCTTCCCTGGTGGTCCAGCATTGGCAGTTCAGTGGGGGGAGAGGGGTGCTGGCAGAGCTGTACTTACCTTTCCTGCAGCTCTTGTCAGCTCTCTTCTCCTCCTCTGCGCCGTCCGTGCAGCTCTTCTGTCAGCTCCCAGTGTAAATCTCGCGAGAGCCGCGGCTCTCGCGAGATTTACTCTGGGAGCTGACCGAGGTGCTGAACGGACGGCGCAGAGGAGAAGGGAGCTGACAGGAGCTGCAGGAAAGGTAAGTACAGCTCTGACAGCACCCCTCTCCCCCCCAGTCTGTATTATGGCAATGCAAATTGCCATAATACAGACTATTGACTCGAGTATAAGCCGAGTTGGGATATTTCAGCACAAAAAATGTGCTGAAAAACTCGGCTTATACTCGAGTATATACGGTAGCTAAATGCCTCCAAAGAATAATGAAACAGGATAGCAGAGGTAGAGATCTACATTTAAGTTAGTGCAAGGTGTTTTAAGGCGGAGATATGGACAGATCTTGTGTGGCAGCTAATTTGACAGTGTAACATTAGACTTGTGCAGGGTGAAAAATATTGGTTCTTCTGAACCACTTTAGGAGAATTTAGTTGATTCAGATGTTTAGCTTGGCCAGATTTTATTAACAAAAAAGTCAGGAAGGCCATTCAGGTAGACAAAACAGTAAACATATGAGTGTCTATGACTGTACTGTCATGGAAAAGGGCTACAATATTCCCTGGCCTAATAGCTACACAATATCAGCCATTGTAGCAATGCCAATTTTGATTTTACAAAATTAGATTATTATATATCTGAATTAAATAAAAAGAGGAAGTGAGAGAATGGACTTGTAGCAAAATCCACCTGGCTGTCCAGCATATTCCCCTTCCATTGTTTTCCCCATAGACTTTCGTGAATTAAAATGTTCGGCTAATTGTTCCCATAAACTGTACTGAAATACTTTATTCGCCATACGAACACAAACTACCGAACAATGGACCACCTTGATGCATAAGTGTGACTTCAATTAACCTCCCTGTTCGCTTCATTGAATGTCCCATTGAAAAGCACAAACTCGTTGTTAAAGTCCCTGGGTGGCAGCCATTTCGGGTAGCTGAACACGTGGCAGCGGCCATCTTAAACTCCCGAACTGTGGTGTTTTGCTGTAGAGTGTCTGGAACTAAAATCGGACACTCGACTAAGTGAACACCGCTGAGACCTCCAGAGCTATGGAAGAGACTGATAGAAACTCCTGAACGGCCTGCCGTTCGGTAGTTTGAATCCCACGAACAAGGGGATTCATCCGAATGCAAACACCGCTCTGGATAACATTGAGTTCGGGACATTTTAGACACAAAAAGAGAACGACCGCAAGGCCAAAACTGTTTTCGGCTACTGTTGCCTCTGCGGTCGGTCAAAACTTTACACCTCCATAACTCCCGAACCCCAAGTCCGACCTGGGTGATTTTTGAGTATGTTGCTCACCCCGATCAGGGGTATTTATGGGTGTACCTTATGTATTTGGGGTACATCTAGAACATGGGGAAAATGGTGTACCTTTTTAATTATGTTAAATGTTTATCTGAGGGGAGGAGATGTGTGGGTTGTACCTTGTACCCAATTGGTTATTGTAATAATTATGGTGGGTGTCTCCCTTGCATGGGAGGATTGCATAAAAGCAATCTGATTAAAGATCAGTTCTACTCCTGATAATGTGTGTCGTCCAGTTATTGGGAAAGGTGATGGGATATTACTGGATTGTATTGCTGATTGTGCTTGATTGTGCTATTGGATTTACTACTTGTTCCTGAGCCAGTCTAGGATACCAGCAGAAATAGGCTGTGGGAAATCAGCTCTCCACTACAGGACTGTAATCTTTTTTTTTTTTTTTTTTTTTTTTTTGCTATCTTGTATTGATGAAAATGGGGAGCAGCAGCATTTCATGTTCAAAATAAGGGAATTTATACAAAAATTCAAGAAAAATTTCAGAGAGCAAATGACCAACCACTCACCTCTTCCATTTTGACAAGAACATCAGCCTCTTTCAATTGCATCTGCGGAGGTAGAATTCACCATTATACTTGGTCAAACAAGCGAAAACCACTGCATTGAAAAAGGGGGAGCCAGAGCAGCATGAGAAATGTATTCAGAATTTTTGTATTCATCGTCAGATTTGAGAATACATTTACAAATTTAGAAGCAATTTTTACGGAAGAGGTAAGTGGCTAGTTGTATCTCAACAGCATAGAGGGTCACCAGTAGGAGACAAAGTACTTTTACACAGTAAGTTTTGACCAATTCAGAGGCACTACTCTACTTACAATTTAAAATTCTACCATGCTGCTGGGAGTAGTAGACAACAGCAAAATAGTAGGTTTAAAAAGCACATCTTTCTCAACCAGCATGCCTCACTTTTGCTGCAAATAATGGATCGTTTTAAATCTATTTCTCCACTATGTCATGCTGTTGGATTAGAGTGCCACTTTCCCCTTAATCCTATGATCACACAGAGAAACTCACCTCAGCTCAGAACACTTAGTAAATCGATTTTTCAGGTTCCTGACCACAGCTGCTATGTAGGTGTGGAGTGCGCCACCAGGAACGAGTTCCCTGTTTTCTAAGCAATCATCCATCATATATAGGAGGTGGGTAATTAAATCCTAAACTGGATTTATTATGGCTTACATTTTCTGTAATGTCCCTAAATAAAATAAGAACAGATAGAGTAGTAACTAGACTGTAAATTGTCCTCTGCTGTTCCAAAATTATTTCCATTATATCTAAAGTGTAGTTCAACCACTTGTTGATAACCTGTCATAGTTACTTTGTGGTAATCCCTCTTTTTTCTTGCTCCTGCTCCTGCTTCTTGCACCGTGCACGACCACCAGATGTGTGCAGTGTCCCGAGTGGCACTCAGACATCTCCATTTACCGGATGTGCCCGGGAATGCCTGTCTAAGTTTGGATGGAGTATAGTGCCATCTAGCTATCCTCTTGTAGTTTCTTTCTTGTATCGCTAGGCTGGTAGAAGATTTGTGTGTCATTAGGAATATTTGCTTCCAGTCATTATCAAGTTCATGGAACTATTTTCGGACACTGAAACTCCCGAACACCGCTGGACTTCTATGATCGCCTGTGTTCGGTTGTACAACACTTAGAAAGACACTGTTCGGTGGAAACATTCCCACGAACAAGAGAAACAAGTTCCAGGCTAAGAACATTGACTATGTTTGGTAGTTTGTTCGGTTTTTAAACTACCGAACTAAACCGACCACAAGCCCTGATTCTCTAGAACTGTTTTGGGCATGGGACCATGCGTGCGGTCGGTCAAATTATGACTTCCAAGAATTTCCTTAACCCCTGAACTGATCTGGGTGATTTTTGGATATGTTGGTAATCTAGATCAGGGCTATCAGGAATGTAACTGTTGTGGGGTTTTATTTATTTTTAAGGTAATTTTCCGGTGTTTGGGAAAGTTTTTTTGTGCCTGGAAATAATTGAGTTTAATACAGTGCTTTACTCAATTATCTCCCAGGCACAGGGAAGGGATTATCTTGTTTTGTATGGAAGTGTCCTGGACCTAAGAGCCAATGTAATATGTTTGTTTTTACTGTAGTCTATTCTCAGGTCCAGGGGGCAGTGCCCGTTTGCTTGGGGACCTGCATATAAGGCCAGTGGTGGCTGCCAATAAACATATTCAAGCTTGTACTCCTAGAACTATGTGTTGTCTGGTTACTGGAAGGGGAAAGTGCTATTTGTTTAATCACTGTTCCTGTGTTTAATCACTGTTTCCAAGAGGGAAAGTCCTTGTAAGGACTAGAGCTCTCAGGACTGAGTGTCGTCCAGTGCCTGGGGGCGTCTAGAGCGAAGTTCCCATTCAGCTCCAGAGGAGAGCAGTTGCAGGATCCCAGTCAAGCCACGGCGACTGAAGGGAAGAGTGCTGAGGTTTGTCCCCTGTTCCAGCTAGGAAATGGTCCTTGGCGGAGGTACGCAGCCAGGGGTACAGGGAGCTTCATCACAGTCGTTAACTGGTTCCCCTTCAGTAACATTGTGATCATTTTTAAACATTTACATGGTAAGACAAACATTTCTGATTTAGAATAACATCTCCAGTTCCATTTATTTAATAATGGATGGTTTGGTCTAAATGCTTAATTTTTGCTTTCAGTTGAATTGCATATTGTTTATTACATGTGACTTTACTAGTGGAGTCACATATTAAATTTTATCCTAAAACTATACTAAAGGATACACACTTAGTGTCTTAGCAGCTAACTAAATTTAACATCTAAAAAGAACACACTATTGATTTTGAAGTGCCTTTACACTTATAGTCATATTTAATATTATTTGTTAGTTCATTGTTTGTCCACTAGATGTCCTTCTTCACCTCCTTTTGATTAAAAATGAGAAACAGAAAGTAACCTACTTTTACACTTAAATCATAATTTAAATCTATAATGAAAGTGGTGGAAAGTGGGGAAATTGCAAATTATAGGCCATAATAGCCAATCTGGTCAAATACTCTTACTTGGCTATTTTCCAGCTCAACTATGTTGAGTTAAAATTGCCAAATAGGTTTGTTAATTTTGTCAAAATGTTCTATTTAATGAATAACTCTGTGAGTTGCCTACATTTTGACATCCAGTCTTAAAATGTGTACTACTTACACTGCATGGTATTTGTTATCTTTCTATCATGACAATAAGCACGACTCTTAATTAAAATATTTTGATTTGTTTTTGGTTATTTTCTATGATTTGATCAAGTGAATACTCTCTAAATATGTACAGTACAATATCAATTAGAAGTAATAAAAATACATGTGAGTGCTCTACACTTGCTTGAATTTTGTAGGCATCAGAGAGCTTGATTTACATTAACAGCTTAATTTACTAGCTCCTGACAAATATTTTTGGCGTTGTGGCAAAGTTGAATAAAAAACAGTACATTAAAACATACTATTTACTAAATAGGGTAACTAAATGATCCAGACTGAAGCTAAAATACTCCATAGGAAACCACAGAAACCAATACGAAATATTGCCAATACAGTAAATTGCCATTGCTTAAGAACTGAACATTTCCTGTAAGTAATGAAACAGTGACACCTACCTGTCAATAGACACCATTGACCATATGGAAGTATAAAATTAGTTTTATGTTTATACATTGTAAATTACAGAAAACAAATCTAAAAAAAATTGGCCCAAAGGCTATTGTAGTTAGAACTGGCTTATTAGCCATAACCCATGTCAGTGGTTTAATTACACTTTTAGTATATTTGCACTGATTTACTTCATATTACATACATACATGTTGTGTATATATTTGTTTTTTATCTTTAAGTGATAATATATGTCACTATATAAGAAGATTTTTGATTTGAGATAAAAATTATTTTTGGCGGGACCTGACTAACATGGAGGGAAGACGTGCCTAACTGAATCTTCCTCCAGATCTATGTAAAACAGATGAAAAGGCACCCTCAAACAACAATAAACGACCCCAAGCGACTTACTGACACTCAGTCCACACGGTAAACCGGTGATGTGGCCCGTGAGTGATTGAAAGATAGCAGGCAATACCCGCAGGGGCATGCGGCCTGGGGCGCGATGGACGGGAGCGGCGGCCAAGCTCCCAGCCTGGAGCGGCCCGGGGACCGACTGCTACAAGCGGGTACCCTGCAACCCTTTGGACCGGTGAGGGTGATCCCGGTCCAACCCTGGGAGTCCTCCCAGACAGTGCAGAAACAAAGGGGAAATCAAGCGGAGGGCCGAGAGACCCACTAAAGATGGCGGAGACCACGCGGCCTGCAGGCTGTCAAGCAACACAACAGGGCTCACTGACCAGCATTGAACAAATAATTTCGAACTTCTGTCTCAAAATGGAACGCAGGCTGCGGCAGGGAACTCTGCAGAAACCTGCATCAAGCTGTGCACCCCAACGTCCACCGCAAGACCCACAGCAACAAACAACAGCCCGGGTGTGGCCTAAAATGGTGGGGAGGCAGCGGAGGGCCAGACAGGCAACTCACCGGCACAGAACAGCGAAAAAGGAGAACGACTGACACCAACCCCATCATGCCCAGAACACCCTCCATACTAGGGGCATCCATGCCTCAAATAAATGACTCACCTCAAAGACACCCATCACGCCCGGAGACTCATCGCATTGAAACCCCACCTGACAGGCACACGTGGCGGGTCGCTGCACAGCCCCAACAAGGTATCGGATGAATCGCCAAAAGCGTACTAGACCCCTGGCTCAACGACCGGGAGACCTGACACGGCACGTTAAACCACGACACGATACCGGAAAAGGACCATCACACTGCCGACCTGTCCAGAGAAGGACCTGAACCTGGGGGACCCCAGGGGACTTTCTAGCATGGTTCCAGCTTATTATTCTGCATATTCATGTAATGGTAGCTACTGGTAGATTAAATAGCCTGACAGATAAAACCATTTACCATAATGCACTGTATAGTCTCTGAGTAATAATAATGCTTCAATGATGCTCTAATGACATATCAGACCAAGCCTGTTTATACGGTAGATTTATTACTGAAGTTGAAACTGCTTAAGAGACAGAACCGACCTAGCCTGTATACAATGTGAAACCACTATAAACGCTGCAGCAGCGGTACTGACATAACTGACCAAACCTACCTACTAAGTTAACCCACAGTTACTGCTGCCGCTCTACCGACTTAACTAGCTAAACTTACTTACCTGTATGTATATGTGCATTACTTGTGTCATCGACTAGACTATACAGTAACTAAACCTAACTATAATTAAGCGTAACTACAATTACTACATGTCCTTATTACCTCACAGCACATGTATTGTCTCACTGTGAATAAGCTTGTTTTCCTTTAAAAAAAAAAAAAAAAAAGTGCAACACATCTTGAACTTATATGTTAACGCATTGTCATTACCATTGTAACTCTTGTTATTAGTCATAGCAAAAGTTTGTACTTATCACTGCACACCTAAAATAAAGAATACAAAAAAAAATGATCTGCATGAACACTATATTTACAAAAGTGCTCCGCTTCATGATGGTTTATGGTTTTATTTTTGCGTTGATTTTGAGGGGAGCTCAAAAAGTGTGAAAGCATCTATTATTTAAAAGTAAATTAATATTACATTAAGGCCAGGCCAAGAAAAGTTTTACAGACCAGCATTCAGAATGCAGGACCATGCATGGAGCACTGTGAAAGAGCTCTCTGCATGTTCCTGTTGCCCACTGGACAACATCTAATGATGCATTCACACTGTGCTGCTCAGTGACAGTTTCCTGGTATCTCCGAATGTGGAATACCATGGGAAAATTGAGAATGGTGGGACAGGAGCTTAACATAGGGAGGCTTGCAGTCTAACTGATCAATTCTCTACTCTTTTGGAGTTAAAAAACTTTATTAATTCAGCATCAGCCACACCTATCCTGGCTGTGTGCCACACAGCCTCCATAAAAAAAAGATCTTATTTTTACAGCACAGCATGCTTATCAGCGGCAGAACTACCGCATGTGCAGCACATTTAAGGGGCCCATCGGGTGGCTCATGCACTTAGGGCCACCCGATGAGTAGGCGTATTCAGGGACCTGTCATACGCTGTATTCCTTTAATAGTGTGACTGGGCCCCGTTAATATTGGCAGCCTGGGAGAAAGTGAGAGTCTGTCACTTCCACCCAGCTAACAGACTGAGCTGCACTTGAGGAACAGGTGCACAGAAGGGACTTGGTCCAGGAGAGCCTCTCACTCCCAACAGCCTCAGGCAGCAAGCTGCAACCAATAGAAGTCACCCATCAGCACCCAAAAGGCAGGCAACAGGATGGTGGCTGAAAATGAGTGCATTTTGGATGTGAGTCTGTGCATCTGTATGTGCATCTGTATGTGCATCTGTGTGTCTATCTGTGTGTCTATTTGTGTGTCTGTGTATCAATATGTGTGTCAATATGTATCTGCTTATCTTTATATATGTCTGTGTATCTATCTGTGTCCCTGTATGTGTATATGTGTGTCTATGTGTGTCTGTGCAGCTGTCTGTGTTCATGTATGTGCTTGTTTATGCATCTATCTGTGTTCCCGTATGTGTGTCTATTTGTGTATTTGTATGTATGTCTATATGTGTCTTTACCTGTGTGTCTGTGTATCTATCTGTGTGTCTATATGTGTAGCTCTCTGTGTGTCTGTGTATCTATCTGTAGAAATAACATATAAAAGTAATAATGGACAATACTTATTGAAATTGTTCTTAGTCACAATTGATCCTGTGTATATCTGTATAAAAAAATAGAACATAAAAACATTCATAGTGCAATATTGCAATAGATATATCTGATGAGCGTAATCTTTAGCAGAACCACTCACATGGACTTGAGCCTCATATAGCAGGCTTTAACAGCGTGTAAATTAAATGACTGGTCTCCTATAAGGAAATCTAGTCCCCAATATCTGGAGTCAGGCAAGATGTTCTAGAAGTTAAGAATAGAAATAGGCAAGAATTACTAGAACATAAACCCAAAATAATTGCCAATAAAAATGAACAACTTCCTATTATCCTGGATTTTAATTGTGATTTTCAACAAGTTAAAAGAATATTTAAAAGGAATTGGCATATTTTACAACAATAAAATCAATTAAATAAGTGCCTATATAGGAACTCATCCTAAATTAGTCTATAGAGGAGCTCGGAATTTTAAACACATTTTAACTACAAGTTTTATTGAGAAAGAGTTTAAGAATTTTATTAGTAAAGTGACCCATAATTCAAAAGGTTTCTTTTATTGTGGAAACTGCATGGGGTATAACACGATTAAAAGTAAGGAAAGGAAAAGAGGGATTTTCCACTCCTATACCACCAATCAGGAATTTTACATCTCCTCTTTTATTACGTGCAATTCCAAAAATGTTGTTGTGGTGAAAGTAACCTCGTCACTGGGTTTTAGAGACGCCTGCTTGCCAGCCTCTTGCCCTGTGACCATGGCCCCTGGGGTGTATGGCTTTTAAACAACTATTTGTGCATATTGGGACTTAGTACAATGCCCCTTTCAAACATGTGGCAGTGGCCATCTTAAATTGTCCAGCAGTGTTTTGTCGTCGAGTGTATGGAACTGTTTTAGGCATGGGACCATGTGCATGGTGGGGCAAAAATAAGACTTCCAGGGAATTCCTGAACCCCTGAACCGATCTGGGTGATTTTTGGATATGTTGCTTACCCAGATCGGGGCTATCAGGGGATTTTACTTTTGTGGGGATATGTTGTATTTTGGGGTACTTTTTGGGGTTTGTAAAAATTTATGTTTTTTCAGTTTAGAGTTAATTGAGTTAGCCCATTGTCTTTGTTAATTGTATCACAAGCAGAGGGAAGGGTTTGTGTACATTATCTGGGAGTGTCTAACTGTACAATACTGTTTTGATTGGTTTTGTGACTTTGTGTCCTGTGCTCCACAAGGTCCACCTTTTTGGTAACCTTGTGGGGAAAACTGTATAAAAGACAATAAACCCTCAGATCTGCTGAGTTCCTGTTTTACCCTCAACATAGAGCCTTGTCTCATGCGTGGGGGAAAAGGCTGCATCTACACTGGGGATTGCTATACGTTGTATACTCCCCTGGCTATAATCACTAAGCTCTTTTAAGAGCTTGTTCCTGCTTCGCTCTCTTTTGGAAGAGAGGTTCACCTACTGGAGCCTGGAGCCTTGTCGTAGGTCCAGGGTGGGTAGGAGACGGTGAGACCCCAACCAAGCTGCAGCGGATTGTGGGGTCTGCAGTGCTTATGGTGTCTGGTGCGGTGCTGATGGTCCTTGGTAAGCACTAGGAGCATCTATTGGCAGAGGGTCCATCACAGTTGTATATGTGCTCACTGGGGAAACACTGGGGAAACACTTAACGCCGGATGACGGACATGGTACGTAATGGGTTAAAATTAACCCCAGATCGACATGGTGCTGGCGATTGCGGGGTTAACGCTGTTGCTGGGTGCCTCCGAGTCAGAGGTCACAATGCTGCTGGGATATCAGATCCGCTTCCCTCCACCTCTTGTGAGTTTTTGAAATGGAGAGAGATGGATCATTGTTACTTTGTGTCCATGAAGAGATTAAATTGTGTAAAGAGGTTCCAAATCCCCTTTCATCTGTTCTTTAAAAAAAATTAACCCTTTCCTTGCTGATTGATCACTGCCAGACTGTAATTGTGTGTATGGCTGCCTGTGACTGCATTTGTGACTGTCTGCTTGTGACTGTATATGTGATTGTCTGCATGTGACTATGTGTGTGTGTGTGATGGTCTGCCTGGGACTGTGTGTGTGACTGTATATGTGACTTTCTGCCTGTAACTGTGTGTGTGACTGTGTGTGACTGTGTGTGACTGTTTGCCTGTAACTGTGTGTGTGACTGTATGTGTGACTATCTGCATGTGACTATGTGTGTGTGACTGTCTGCCTGTGATTGTGTGATGCTGCCTGTAACTGTGTGTGTGTGTGACTGTCTGTCTGTAACTGTGTGTAATTGTATGCCTGTAACTGTGTGTGACTGTCTGCCTGTAACTGTGTGTGTGGGGTTGCAGGAATTTTGTAGAAGGTGGCAGGGGTCTTGTATAAGTGGGGTTGAGCAGGAGATTTGTAGAAGTTGGGCAGTACAGGGGTTTGTAGAAGGGGGGCAGGACAGAGATTTTGTAGGGGGGGCAGGAAAGGAGTTTTGTATAAGGAGCAGACAGGGGTTTCACAATGTTTACAGATTTGTGCAAGACATTATAAAGAAAGAAAACATTTTAAAAAGTTTGCAGGTGTTTTTACATTTGGGAAGGGGGGGGGACAGGGGAGGGGGGGGTTGGGGGGTGCCACACACAGGATCTGCCCAGGTTGCCAAATGCTCTAGGTACGCCCCTGTAATAGGGGAGTGCAGTAGAAATAACATATACATTTAATAATGGACAATACTTATTGAAATAGTTCTCACAATTGATCCTGTGTTATCTGTATAAAAATAGAACAGAAAAACATTAATCATTCAATATTGCAATAGATATATCTGACGAGCATAATCTTCATAATCCTCATATACCAGGCTCTGGCTTTAACAGCATGTAGATTACATGGCTGGTCTCCTGTAAGGCAATCTGGTCCCCAATATCTGGAGTCAGGCAAGAGATTATGTCTTTAGTCGAAAATCTATTTATTGCATCAAACAGCCACAAACAGGAACATACAGGAATAATAAAAAGCACAACACGTTTCGACACAAATGTATTTTTCAAGTGCATAAAAAGTCTTTGTTACCGTCCAGTTTTCAAATCCCTCCAGCGGAAATGGTTTTCAGTGCCATTTTCTGTTTTTACTTAAAATTAATGGTACATTATTCCCTCTCCAATGACTATTGATGGATTGCACAGGACAGACATGCACACACTCACAGACAGACAGTGACACACAGACTGTAGCGGTACTTACCCTTTGCAGGGGCCGGCCGGGGTCCTCTGTTCAAGCCACGCGCGGCCCTGCTGCTGCACGAGCCGCGCGCGGCTCATCCGACGGCTGCAACAGGAAGGCGGGCAGTGACCGCGAGAAGCGGTCACGTGTCCCGCCTGACTCTAAGAGCGCGCCACGGGTCTCGGGCGCGCTCTTAAAGGGAGAGTGGGAGCCTAAATTGGCAAAGGCCTCCCATTGGTCCCTGTCATGCCACACTCCCCATACACTTACCTTTTGGGGGTGTGGATGTGACAGGGACCAATCAAAATAGATGTTAAGATATATATACTCACCTTTTTCCCTTAGTTCCTTGCCCTATCGTGGTTTCTGTTTCAGTTCCCTTTAGCGCTTGTTGTGTTCAGTTGTGTTCCTTCGTACTTGACCTTGGCTTTGTTTTCTGACTACGTTATCTCTTTATCCTTATCTGTTCTGTTTGCCGGCTTGCTGTTTACTGTGTACCAGACCCCGGCTAGTCCTAGTTTACGCTGTCTCTTTGTGCCCTTGACCTCGGATCGCTCCTGACTCTGTACTTCTCCTATATACGTCGAGTCCGGCCACTCTAAGGTCCAGTAGACGTATCTCCCCTCTGTGTTGTCTTCTGTTTAGTTGAATCCTGCGTGTTGGGGTATATTTTCATTACACAGACAAACAGTCACACATACACATAGGCAGACAGTGACACACAGGTAGACAGTCACACATACACACAGGCAGACAGTGACACACAGACAAACCGTCACACATACCCACAGGCAGACAGTGACACACAGACAAACCGTCACACATACCCACAGGCAGACAGTGACACATAGGCAGACAGTCACACACACTTACCCATATCCATTGAACAGCTTGGTCTTTTATACAGTTTTCTCCACAAGGTTACCATCCAGGTGGACCTTGTGGGGCACAGAAACACAGGAACAACAAGCCAATAAAAACATAGTTTTACATTCAGTCACTCCCATACAGTGTACACAATCCCTCCCCTCTGCCTGTGATATAATTAACGTAGACAATGGACTAACTCAATTAACGCTAAGCAGAAAAAAACATACATTTTTACAAACCCCAAAATACAACATATCCCCACAAAAGTGATTAGAACCCAGGGGAGTATACAAAGTAGAGCAATCCCCAGTGTGATTACAGCAGTTCCCCTCCAATCATGAGACAAGACTACGTGTTGAGGGTCAAACAGGAACTGCGCAGATCTGAGGGTTTATTGAACAGCTTGGTCTTTCATACAGTTTTCCCCACAAGGTTACCATCCAGGTGGACCTTGTGGGGCACAGGAACACAGGAACAACAAGCCAATAAAAACATAGTTTTACATTCAGTCACTCCAATACAGTGTACACAATCCCTCCCCTCTGCCTGTGATATAATTAACGTAGACAATGGACTAACTCAATTAACGCTAAGCAGAAAAAAACATACATTTTTACAAACCCCAAAATACAACATATCCCCACAAAAGTGATTAGAACCCAGGGGAGTATACAAAGTAGAGCAATCCCCAGTGTGATTATAGCAGTTCCCCTCCAATCATGAGACAAGACTACGTGTTGAGGGTCAAACAGGAACTCCGCAGATCTGAGGGTTTATTGAACAGCTTGGTCTTTCATACAGTTTTCCCCACAAGGTTACCATCCAGGTGGGCCTTGTGGGGCACAGGAACACAGGAACAACAAGCCAATAAAAACATAGTTTTACATTCAGCCACTCCCATACAGTTACAAAGAAGAGGAAAAGGGTTAGCGCTAAAAACAGAACAAGGCAACAACTTTAAAAGGGAATCCCTCAAAACCCTTAAAACACAATGAAATAAAAATAAAAAATAAAAGATGCGCCACAAAAAAATAAATAAAACAATAAAATAGTCCAAATAAAAGAGAAAGTCCAAATAAAATAAGTAAAGTCTTAGCTGAGTAGATCTTTAGATAGGATAGTCTATACAATGATGGATGGGGAACGGTATCCTTGTTGTCCTTCTGCAGGTTAATCCAATAATATGAAAAGATAAAACAAATATCCAAAATAGTGTAATATATTCACTAAAGTGTGACAAATTTAGAAAGAATAGTATAGCACTCACATTTGGTAGAGCTATAACTAGCTCTAGTGTAGAACGTGTACAGCGGTTTAGATCCCAGCTTGTAGGATATACTGCAGCTTTTTCTTTTCCTCAAAGGAAAAATGCCACTCAAAGAGAATAAAAAGACAGACAAAACCAATAGTGTTCTCTGTATAAAATAATGAAGAAGTAAAATAAATAAATGAAATGGTACTCACAAGAATGGAGCAGGCTGACTGCTCCTTGATGATAGCGTAGGTGGAATAATCCCCACCAAGGATTGCTTGGAGTCCCGAGGTAGAAAATGCCAGGTAAAAGATGGAGTGTATATAAAGATTATTGGCACAAACGAAAAAGTGACCAAAAAAAATCTTTAATATATCAAATACACAATTAAAATGTCCATAAACGCGTTTCGCCTATAATGGCTTTATCAATATGGAATAAAACATATAACCTGGCAGGGTGACTTTAAATAGGGGTACAGATGTTAAGAAATGGCACCTAAAACAGAGGTTAGCTAATCAGATTGCAAGAAAATGAAATAAAATAAAACATTAATAAATACATTTAAAATACACATGTAATGCTAGTATTTGTTTATAGGTATTAGTGGCACCTTGATACAAGTGCCAGGCATCAAAAACAAGCGTTTTCCATCTCCCTGTTCCTAAAATTGATGCCATATACACGTCCCCTGATAGGGGACGTAACGGGGATTAAACTGATAAGAATAGTACTACTTAACACACCTTATAATAACGCAGAGAGAGGCAATGCAGAGAGAGGAGTCTGAAGAAGAGGAGTCAGAGGAGGAAGGTGGCTTTGTGGAGGTGGAAGACCAAACACAGCAGGCGTCCCAGGGGGCTTGTTGTCACCTTTCGGGGACCCTTGGTGTTGTACTTGGCTGGGTGGAGGAAGAGACCTTCAATGACATCAGTGAGGACAAGGAACGGGACATGGCTAGCTTGGTATCCAACCTTGTGTAAATGGGGAGTTTGCGGTTGTGCAAATGGACTGTTTGCGGTTGTTTGCGGTGCATTAAATGGGGAGTTTGGTCTGTCACTGTGAAGCGGGCGTAACCCTTACACTACCTGATCGATACAACATCATACCTGATGTTTTAAAGCATGTTATTCCAAACAATTTAGGAATGTTAGGTGATTTCTGCCCTTTATGGATTAAAACCAGACTCTGCATCAACTGTGTAATTTTCCATGGGAGTTTTGCCATGGATACCCCTCCAGCATGCCACAGTCCAGGTGTTAGTCCCCTTGAAAAAACTTTTCCATCACTATTGTGGCCAGAAAGAGTCCCTGTGGGTTTTAAAATTCGCCTGCCTATTGAAGTCTATGGCGGTTCGCCCGGTTCGCCCGTTCGCGAACATTTGCGGAAATTCGCGTTCGCTGTTCGCGAACGGAAAATTTTATGTTCGCGACATCACTAGTGATAATATTATTGACTTTTTTTTTTTACCAGTTATGTAAGCAGTTAGAATTCTTTGTGGCTAGAATTGACATACTTCTTTGAAGTAATGTGGCTTTCTACAATCATAAAGCCCTGAATGATTTCTCATTATAAACTTATTCTTGTTAAGGTTATCTGAATAAAGAAAATGAATTAGAAAAGTAAAACAAAAAAAGACAAGGAAACAAGTGGCTGCTCTTTATATCAGCACAGAAAGAAACACACTAAGCCATGTGCAGCAAAAGATAAGGGCACAAATTATTGAGTAATAACAAAAAAAATGCTTGGACGCCATAATACAATTATGCAATTAATTTTATGTTATTCTTATAATAAAATAAATGTAACCACCCAACTATATACTTTATTTATTTTCACTCACTTAAAAATATTTTGAAAATGTTTCTCATTTACTAATATTGATATTGTCTCTTTCAGTTTTTATCCCAGGAAACACTTATATAAAATATATATACAGCCTATTTTAGAGTTAAAATTAAAAAGCACAAAGCTAGTTTTTGTATGTCTACAGCTATGTTAGCAGCTTAAATGCTTCTGGGGGGGCCCTGAGGTGGCCAGTCGAATAGCTCTTGGGTCCCCCATGAAAGAGGCTAACATGGCATTTTCCCGGGCGCTTGTGGGGCACCGGGTTTTCTGCCTCCCTGAAAGTGCCACCCAACGCAAATGCCTTGTTAGCCTCATTAAAAATACAGCACTGCACTTAATTCCACCGGATGATATGCCAACATTAATCCATGCATTTGTATCCTCTCGGCTAGATTACTGCAATGTACTCTACTTAGGCCTCCCAGAAAAAGAACTCCATCACCTTCAGACAGTGCAAAATACAGCAGCCAGACTACTGACCAATCAAACTTGCACCTGCCACATAACACTTGTTCTCCATTTTCTGCATTGGTTTCCAATTAAATGGCGAGCATATTTTAAAATTGGCCTGCTAACCTTCAAAGCCTTAAACAATCAAAGCCCAAAGTACCTGAAAGAGCTCCTTACACCCTATATCACATCCTGTTCACTTCAGTCAGCCAGCAAATCCCTCCTGTCAGTGCCAAGAATAAAATACAAAGATGGTTTAGGCACTCCAAGATTTAGAAATGCAAATTTATACAAGCCCAAAGTAACACAACGTTTCGACCTTGCGGTCTTTGTCAAGCTATCAAAAACATGTTTCACAGCACAGCACATTTGCTTTGATACTTGTATTTGATAGTTTGACAAAGATCGCAAGGTCAAAACGTTGTGTTACTTTGGGCTTTAATAAATTAGCAATTTCTGAATCTCGGAGTGCCTGAACCATCTTTGTATTTTATGCTTTTGCCATTGGAACCTGGTGTTTTGTCCTGGTTGGATCACATAGTTGTTTGGTTCCTTTTAAAATCACAATGATAACATAAATCACCCAAATGGCCCTGATCAAAAGTTTACATATCCTTGAATGTTTGGCAGACACACAAAAGTAAAAAATGGCATTTGAATGTTAATTTCCCACACCTGTGGCTTTTAAAATTGCAATAAGTGTCTGTCTATCAATAGTTAATGAGTTTGTTAGCTCTCACGTGGATGCACTGAGCAGGCTAGATACTGAGCCATGGGGAGCAGAAAAGAACTGTCAAAAGACCTTTGTAACAAGGTAATGGAACTTTATAAAGATGGAAAAGGATATCAAAAGATAGCCAACGCCTTGAATTTGCCAGTCAGTATTAAGAAATAAAAAAATTGGAGATCTCTTGATACCAAGCCATGGTCAGGTAGACCAAGAAAGATTTCAGACACAACCATCAGAAGAATTGTACACTGCTCTGGAAAAAAAAAATGTGTGGTTGTTTCAAGGAGCACAATACAACAATACTTGAACAAAACTGAGCTGCATGGTCAAGTTGCCAGAAAGAAGACTTTACTGCGCCAAAGCCACAAAAAAAGCCCAGTTGAAATATGCCTGACAACACCTTGACACGCCTCACAGCTTCTGGCACACTAGTTTGGAGAGACTAAAATAGAGCTTTATGGTCACAACCATATGTGCTATTTTTGGAGAGGGGTCAACAAGGCCTATAGTGAAAAGAATACCATCCCCACTGTGAAGCATGGTGGTTGCTCACTGATATTTTGTGGGTGTGTGAGCTCTAAAGGCACTCAGAATCTTGTGAAAATTGATGGAAAGATGAATGCAGCATGTTATCAGAAAATACTAGCAGACAATTTGCATTCTTCAGCATGAAGACTGCGCTTGGGATGCTCCTGGACTTTCCAGGATGACAATGACCCTAAGCACAGGTCACAGCTTGCTATCAACATTTTCACACAGAAAATATCTAAGCAGCGCATGGAAGGAAAGCGATGGAAAAACAGTGAAATATAACCTAAAAATAATAAAAGATGTAAAATAAATGGCTTCATACTTGCCTCTTAATGTCCTTATTAAAACATTAAATTAAAAAACAAACAAAATAAAACCAGTACATACATATTATAAACTCAGTAAAACAGAAGAGAGCAGTGCATTATAGTTCTCAAAAGGTAGTTTGATGCTGGCACTGACTTGAATCCTTTTTGCATAATTTCAGTAGCCATAGCATTTATGCTAGAAAACTGAAAATACTACAGCAACATCTATTCAGCACCTAGTGGCATTTTGGCTTCCTAGTTACCCACAAGGGTTTGCAATGCTTATTGAATAGTAATTCTAGTAAGTTTATGGGAAACATTCTATTCAGTAAACAGAGTAAACCCTTACTTTGCTAAGAGAAATGAGGTCATAATGTCTTCAAAAAAACACAACTTCACTTAGTAAATAGTTTTTGAATTTCTTTGTCCTCTTGTAAGCTCGATTAATCAGATTATCTATGCACCTGAATCAGCATCTGACTCAGATTTTACCCACATTTTGCTGTTTAATAGAGATGTCCCGAACGGTTCGCTGGCGAATAGCTCCTGGCGAACATAGCTTGTTCGCGTTCGTAGCGGATGGCAAACATATGCGATGTTCGGTCCGCCCCCTATTCGTCATCATTGAGTAAACTTTGACCCTGTACCTCACAGTTAGCAGACACATTACAGCCAATCAGCAGCAGACCCTCCCTCCCAGACCCTCCCACCTCCTGGACAGCATCCATTTTAGATTCATTCGGAAGCTGCATTTTTTTTTTATTATTTTTTTTTACAGAAGTGTGTAATATTTGAGCATGCTAGGCTGAACGTGCGTATATCATGGCTAGTTGCTCTGAGGGTATGAGTATATAGCAGTACATTGTTGTGGAAGATGGCTGTCATGTTTAGGGTGTAGCTTGCATGTTATCAACTGGAACAACAAAGGCAAGTCTCTGGCTGAGTGCCCGGTTCGCGGCTTGAGGTGGTGGAAGCTTGATTTGTCGGGTGGTCGGATCTGTCCCGGTGGTGCTTCACGTCCGGTGCGGGATTGTGGTGGCTTAAGGTGGAGGCGAGTGCTTGACGTGGAGCAGGCTCTGCATTTCTGTTTGTTCCTCCGGTCCCGTCTTCGACGCCTTTTGCGTTGGTGAATTTTAATGGGGACTGCTTTGCTTAGGTGTGGTGGAGCTTGTTGATGCTGTGGTGGAGCTTGTTGGGGCTTCCTGCTTGTTATTCGCTTCCAAAATTGATTAAAGCGTCTGTCCAGCTTAGACTCAATATCCTGCCATGCTTTGCTGGTACCAGGAGGACACGCGGCTGCCGCCATATTGGGAGAGTCGCAGATGAGTATGTCAGCCCTGGCGGCTTTGCTCTGTGCGTCCATTAGCTCCAGACAGCCTCTCAGGGGTGGACCGGGATAACCCCCTACGGTCCGAGGGGGTTCTGCCGGGAAGTAGCTGCTCTTGGGCATCCCAGGATCGGGAGATCAGCCGCCTCTCCCGCCTGGTGAGCACCAGGCCACACTTGCCATGCAGAGGTAAGTAAGACTCTGTCGAGTTGCTGACTGCTATAAAGCATGTCGGGTCGGTCAGGTAGGAGCAACATTGCTGGGTCATCCCCTTCTGGGGTGAAATTTGCTTGTTGATAGCTGCTTAAAGTGAGATATTGAGGGAGCTCACACGAAGTGCGTCTTTCCTCCATGACAGCTAGGCCCCGCCCCCCGGAAGCTGCATTCTTAGTGAGAGGAGGGACAGTGTAGCTGCTGCTGATTTAATAGGGAAATCGATAGCTAGGCTAGTGTATTCAATTTCCACTACAGTCCTGAAGGACTCATCTGATCTCTGCTGTAAGGACAGCACCCCAAAAAGCCCTTTTTAGGGCTAGAACATCAGTCTGCTTTTTTTTTTCTGTGAAATCTAATTGCAGTTGCCTGCCTGCCAGCGTGTGTGTCAGACTCACAGTGTATACTGTGCCCACTTGCCCAGTGCCACCATTCATATCTGGTGTCACAATAGCTTCCATTTAAAAAAAAAAAAACAACTTTTTTGACTGTAATATAATAGCAGTCAGTTTCCTTCACACGTGTGCGTTTCAGGGCCTGCCAGGGCACAGTGTCACACCAGTGCAACTGGTGCCAGTGCAACAGTGCATATCTGGTGTAACAGTAGGGTACATTTAAAAAAAAAAATACAGGGGGCTTGTTGTCACCTTTCCATGTTGTACGTGGCTGGGTGGAGGAAGAGACCTTCAATGACATCAGTGAGGACAAGGAACGGGACATGGCTAGCTTGGTATGCAACCTTGTGCAAATGGGGAGTTTGCGGTTGTGCAAATGGACTGTTTGCGGTTGTTTGCGGTGCGTTAAACGGGGAGTTTGGTCTGTCACTGTGAAGCGGGCATAACCCTTACACTACCTGATCGATACAACATCATACCTGATGTTTTAAAGTACGTTATTCCAAACAATTTAGGAATGTTAGGTGATTGCCCTTTATGGATTAAAACCAGACTCTGCATCAACTATGTAATTTTCCATGGGAGTTTTGCCATGGATCCCCCTCCGGCATGCCACAGTCCAGGTGTTAGTCCCCTTGAAAAAAAATTTCCATCACTATTGTGGCCAGAAAGAGTCCCTGTGGGTTTTAAAATTCACCTGCCTATTGAAGTCTATGGCGGTTCGCCCGTTCGCGTAATTTTATGTTCGCGACATCTCTACTGTTTAATCATTTTCTTTTTAATTTGGAATCTAGTTATTCTGTTTTTTGTCATATTATGTAGTAGAACAAGGTTAGCTCAAGTTTGAACATTTACTCTGTAAGAATAGTTTTTCAGAGATAGGCTAGATAAAAGAAAGGCAATTCTTCTGCATGATTTTTATACCCATCAGTTTAACCATACACTTACTTGTGAATTTGCAATATAAAAAACATTCGGATACGCATTTTCTACATTGTTAATGCATGTAAGATAAACTTCAGTGATATATTCAGAGGAAGATTGTACACTAAATGTATTAAGCAATATCATGGAAGACAGATATAGTAATTTTTTTCTTCATAAGTACCTGTAAAAGACAGTAAAAGAGGTACGCATATATGCTCTGAAATCCAGGAGAATACATATTGATCTTGGCATGGGTGTAGTAATGCAAATAAATCGGCCAAATAACCTTCGTACTGAACACTAGATTTCATGTCCCCTGGCCTATTCTGCCCCTTATTGTTTCTCTACTACAGCTTCTGTGTCTCCTGGTGCTTATGTCCCTCACCTTCCTGTGTCTCGCAACTTCCTCTATACTTGGTTTTCTGTGTTCTCAAGCCTTCTTTCTCCCCAGCCTACTGGAGGGACTTTCTTTGTCTCAGAGCCTGCTGTGCCCCACAGTCTTCATTATCCTCCAGTTTTCTCTGTTTCCTAGCATGCAATGTTAAAAAGCCTTTGCTGTCCCCCAACTCTCTCCTCAGGTTTCTAGGTCCATCAACCTTCTCTCTCCTCCAACTTATATATCTCCCACAGTCCTCTGTCTCCCTCACTTTATGTGACCACTTATGCTTTTCTTCATCTTCTTTCTTTTCTTTCTGACATTGCTTTTCGTTTCTCCAAGCTTTGCCTTCTTCTGAAAGTTCTGGTCATTCACAACTCAGTGTAGTCTCCCCACCTTCAAACTTTTCCCACCTTGTCTTTTTTTTTTTTTTTAAGAAGCTGAGTGTGCTGTTGCCAGTCCCAGGATTATTACATCAGAGCAACTTCAACAGTATGTGAGGGAGCCTAGGAATAGGTCTGGCCCAGCAACTCTCTCTCTTACTGGGATGCAGTTGAGGCTGGAACAGGGAGCTCTGAAGTGTGCTTGTCTCAACTGTACATGTGGTTGTATGTGCAGCTAAGAAAATTAACACATGTTATGTTACTGCCTAACTAGGGGGTATATCAGGCACCACTGTCCACCTCTACAACTCCAGAAAACTGGATTCCCCATTAGGCTTAGTCATTGGCTAAGAACGTTGGCAGATCAATCTCAGTCAATGAGTTAACTACGGCACTCAGGAGAGATAAACAAAGCTTCTACTTAGGAGTGGAGGTGAGCAGCAGTGCTAAAAGGGTCCCTTGAAGTATTTTATATTCAGAAGTCTATGGTACCTGACAATAGTTAGGGCATTTAAAGCATTTAAATCAGACAAATCAGATGCATCTTATAAAAGATATAAGAAAGCAAATAATGCGTGCAAAAAGGCAATTAAACTTACTAAACTTCAAAATGAAAAAATGATAGCTAAAGAGAGCAAAACCAACCCCAAAGCATTTTTTAAGTACATAAATTCTAAAAAACCCAAAAATGAAAGTATAGGTACACTTAAAACTGAAACGGGGGTGTTCGTTAATGAAGACCAAGAAAAGGCAGGAATTCTAAATAACTATTTCTCCTCCGTATATATTAAAGAAGAACCCATGGCAATAGATGTGCAAATGATTGCTACTAAAAACTTGCAGAATAATTGTAATTGGTTAACTCAAGACAATGTGCTGCAGCAACTAAAGAAAGTTAATATAAACAAAGCTCCAGGGCCTGACGGTATCCATCCACGTGTACTTAAGGAACTAAGTGTAGAAATAAGTGAACCTCTGTTTTTAATCTTTCAAGATTCTTTTCTTTCAGGACGTGTTCCGGAGGATTGGAGGAAGGCAGATGTGGTTCCTATATTCAAAAAGGGTTCAAAATCCTTGCCTGGAAATTATAGACCTGTGAGCTTAACTTCTGTGGCTGGTAAAATATTTGAAAGGTTATTAAGGGATAATATTCAAGAATTCCTTGAGAAGAATATGGTTATCAGCAAAAATCAGCACGGTTTTATGAAGCACAGGTCATGTCAAACTAACTTGATTGCGTTCTACGAAGAAGTAAGTAGAAGTATAGATCAGGGTGTTGCAGTGGATGTGATCTATTTGGATTTTGCCAAGGCATTTGATACAGTTCCACACAAAAGATTAGTGTTCAAACTCAAGGAAATCGGTCTCGATGAAAATGCTTGTTCTTGGGTAGAACATTGGCTTAAAAACAGAGTACAAAGAGTTGTTGTTAATGGTAAATTTTCAAGCTGGACAGAGGTGGCAAGTGGTGTCCCTCAGGGGTCTGTTCTGGGACCCCTTCTATTTAACATTTTTATAAATGATCTTGAAGACAGCATTGAAAGTCATGTTTCAGTGTTTGCAGATGACACAAAACTTTGTAAAATAATACAATGTGAGCAAGATATTACTTTGCTGCAGAAGGATTTAGATAGACTGGAGGACTGGGCACTCAAATGGCAGATGAAATTTAATGTTGAAAAATGCAAAGTTATGCACTTCGGCGTAAAGAATACACAAGCAACGTATACCCTTAATGGAAGTGAATTAGGGATTACAACACACGAAAAGGACTTTGGAATTGTTATAGACAACAAACTATGCAACAATGTGCAATGTCAATCAGCAGTGGCCAAGGCCAGTAAGGTATTGTCATGCATGAAAAAGGGCATTCATTCTCGGGACGAGAATATCATTTTGCCTCTCTATAAATCACTGGTAAGACCACATATTGAATATGCTGTGCAATTTTGGGCACCTGTTCTACAGAAGGATATCATGGCACTAGAAAAAGTGCAGAGGCGGGCTACAAAATTAATAAAAGGAATGGAACATATCAGCTATGAAGAAAGGTTAACAAATTTAAACCTATTTAGTTTAGAAAAACGTCGCCTGAGAGGGGATATGATAACATTATACAAATATATTCGGGGCCAATACAAACCATTGTGTGGAAATCTATTCACAAACCGGACTTTACATAGGACACGAGGCCATGCGTTTAGACTGGAAGAAAGAAGATTTCGTCTAAGGCAAAGGAAAGGTTTTTTTACTGTAAGAACAATCAGGATGTGGAATTCTCTGCCTGAAGAAGTGGTTTTATCAGAGTCCATACAGATGTTCAAACAGCTACTAGATGCATACTTGCAAAGACAGAATATTCAAGGATATAATCTTTCAATGTAGGGTAATAACTGCTTGATTCAAGGATAAATCTGACTGACATTCTGGGGTCAAGAAGGAATTTTTTGTCCTAGCTTGTTGCAAAATTGTGCTTCAAACTGGGGTTGTTTTTTTTTATTTATTTTTTTATTTTTTTTATTTTTTTGCCTTTTGGATCAACAGCAAAAAAACAAATGTGAGGAAGGCTGAACTTGATGGACGCAAGTCTCTTTTCAGCTATCTAACTATGTAACTATGTAACTATGTATAGAACACTTTCACTTATGTATAATGTTATGTCTAAAATTAACAAAATTTGATGACAACAAGTTGTATCCTGACTCCATGGATTTTTGGGGAGATAATCCTAGAGAGAAAGAACACAGTGGTGTGGCATCACAATATACTGATAATCAAACAATAGTAGATTTTTCAAATCAAAAACAATTCCTCATTCATAATGTTCTAAAAAAATCACATTTTATTATGTAATATAAAAAATATATAACTTAGAGATAGAAGATAGAGTAGTTATAAACACCATATTTTTTGATTGGTGACATAACACATTTGATTAATTGTAATAAAAGTAGTATTAACCCCAAACAGATGGAAAATAGTAATATTTTAATATAAAAATGTTTTCAGAAATTGGTTAGGTTGTACAGGGGGCAAAATGGAGAAGATTTTCTTAAGGTGCATCAAGTCAGTAGTGGAACTGCCGGCATTCAACCTATGTAGACACCCCGTGGCTCACAAGCTTGAGGAGCCCATTGGGTTGCTCTGGCATTAAGGGCCACCATCAGGGTTCTTTAACCTACTCACCTGTCCCTCTGTGTGACAACTGTGCTCAGAGGAAGTGATTACACTTGACTTCCTTCAGGTGACAAACTATCTGTGTTTTCATATCTGATTCTGTTTGTGTGTGGCAATGTATCTGTCTGTGTGTGTATATATTTGTGTGTGACAGTGTGTGTGTCACGCAGTATTTGTAATAGGGTGTCAAGGCCAAAGTACAATACTTAAGTACACAATGTGTAACCTCAGTAATAAAATGTGTTACCAAGCCTTAGAGTGGCAAACAGACAGGTAGAATAGTTAAGACTAGTCAGAGTCAAGTGAAACCAGAATTCAGATAGAAGATAAGACAGAGTAAGGTCAGGGATACCATAATGCAGAATGGTCAAGTGGAAAGCTGGGTCAGTAATTCAAAATAGTATGAATGTGCAATTTGATCAAGAAAAAGTAAGTATGTAGCATTGTGTCTGTGCATACAGTGTGGATAGCAGGATGTGTATGTATGTGTGTATAACAGTGTGAATAGCAGCTTGTGTATCAATGTGTGTAATAGTGTGGGTCGTAGTAGTATGTGCGGCAGTGCGTGTAGTGGTGTATGTGGACACAGTGTATGTGTGTATCATTGTGTATGCACAGCATGAGTAGTAGTGCGTTTAACAGTGGGTAGTACCAGTATGTGCAGAAGTGTGTATAGTAGTGTGTAAGTGTGTTTGGACAGTGTGAGTAGTTTTGTTTGTGGGCAGCAACATGAGTAGCAGTTTGTATGTTTGTATAACAGTGTGTAGCAGTGTGTGTATACAGGTTTGTTAGCTGTGTGTATAATTTGCTTGTGTGTACCAGTACTTCTGAGTTGGCCATTCTGGTACCTATCTTCTAACCTCACCCTCCAGGCAATCGTTGTGTTCAGTCTGAGAAGGCAGAGTCATGTACAGCTCAGACTCCTCAGACTGGATATATAGACGCTGATTTCAGTCTCTGTTTTGATCACCAAACAGCAGACACCGGAAAGGATGGGGCTTTGAACAGGTAGAGTATAAGACCCTGAGAAAAAAAAAAGTTACCTGTGCTCTCTCCCCTATGTAGATTTAAACAAATGGAGGTTATTTAGTTACTCCAATGGCCATTGTGCCTGGGATTACCTTTGTTGGGAGTCCGGTATGCAGAGATATACGCTCACCCTTGCAAATAAACACAGACCAAGGTGACCAAATAAGGAACCACCTGGCCTGTGAGTCTGTGCACGGGGGCTTTGCAGGACATTGCTCCAAGTCGCAGTACAGGCAAGGAAACAAGCAGGAGACTCGTTGAGGATAAGCCAAAAAGTCAGAGGGTGCCAGAAATCAGGATACATGATAAGAATAAGCCAAGGTCAGGAGCCAACTGGAGAACACTGGATCATGAACACAAACACAGTTACTAGAGTCAATGAACTGACACAGCCCTCAGGGAGGGACAGTGTCTTATACCTGGCTAATTGGGCATCAGCTTCAGGTGGGCTGAGATTGGTGGGCTTAGTACCAGAGGATGTATCCATAACACCCAAGACCTGTCCCCTTAAGGTTCTTAGGTGCAGGAGTTTTCCAGACATATAGGAAAAGCATCCCTCATTATGTCCCTTCCTGCCACAGTATAAACACAGGCCCTCCCTTCTCCTAAACTGTTTCTCTGCCTTTGACAGTCTCGTAACCCCCAATTGCATAGGCTCCAGCTCAGACTGTACAGAAAGGCCAGAGACAACAGGCCAGGAGAAGTGAGGCTTTAGTAACATATTCAAGCATCTGTTTCTATTTCTAGTAATCTCCCTGGTTCTGATACGGTTGTCGATATGCATTACATACGTGATGCAGTCATTTAACCTCCCTGGTAGTTCTTTGGCTGCAATCTCGTCAAGCATAGTTTCAGATAATCCCTCTGTAAAGGCAGTGATTAATCCGCTATTAGTCCAGTTTACCTCAGAAGCTAGAGTGTGGAATTCAATAGCATAATCTGATCAGACCGGTCCCCTTGTTTGATACGCATTAGGGCAGTAGCAGTGTTGGTCACCCTGCCTAATGGTTCAAACATTAGTTTGAATCCCTAAGGAATTCCAAGTAATTATGGGCAATAGATTTATTACTTTTCCATATTGGATTGGCCCATGCTAAGGCTTTACCTTGCAGTTGGTTCATTAGGTATCCAATTTTAGCTCTATCCGTGGGAAAAGACTCAGGAGAGGCTTCAAAATGGTATTCTATCTGATTCAAAAAACCCAGACATTCATGAATATTACCTTCAAAATGCAGGGGTGAAGTTATGGTGATATTAGGTGCCTTATATTGAATGGGAGTAGGTACAGTAGGTGGGGATGTACCTGTCAACAGAACCTCAGGCTGTAAATGAGCTGTACATATTAGTAATGTATTGAAAGCTTGGGCGAACTGACCCATACGGTGATCATTCATGTCAGGAATACAATTGATCCAGCACGCAGTATTAGTATCACACTTAGGAATAAAGATAATGTCTAACTGGACCTTAGAATGGCCAGTCTTAACGTATCTGAGAATAGTCAAAATACTAGCCGAGATCAGGAACACAGAACGAAACACAGTTGCAAAGAATAGCCAATAGTCAAGTATACCAGAAATCAGGGAAGTCAGAACAAAGCCAAAGTCAATACTCAAAGAAACACCAGCTGGATAACCAGCAAAGGGAAACCACAACACGGCAATGAGTAGAAGAAATTAGTGAGTTTAAATATCCCTCTCGTGAATCCCATTGGCAGCACCCGGCCTTTGACCCCAAAATGGGCGCACGTGTCCTCAGAGTGACGTCACACACATGTCAACATCGCTACCATCGTGGACAGGCGTGGGCCTACATAACAGAGTGGATCCGCAGAGGTCGGTGTCCACTGGTATGTCAAAAAAGCCCGGCAGGACCGCCGAGCAGCACTTACTCCTACTTCTGGAATGGTGATTTGTGTTGTACTTCTGAAATACTTCTGAAATCCATTGTATGTTTCAAAAGTAGATTTACCATAAATCCTGTTGTGCTTCAAGAGAACCTATTTAATTTGGAAAATGGCTTCTGTTTAGATCCATTCACCAAGCAAGCTCAAGAAGGTCCCAGTTGGAATTATTGAGTTTGTTAATTTAGTTTCATAAGTTCAAGGCTTTTCCCTATCCTTAAAACAGAAAGCACATGGCGCCACAATCACTATATCGGCAATATAAAATAGGGGTAAAAAAGGAATATAGAAACAAAGAGAAAAAAATAGCAAGAATTTCTTGATAACAAAGTACACACACTTCGCAGCACAAAACATGTGCAGTATAAAAAATGAATAGATATAAAAGGCCACAATAGACCAAAGACCCTTAGGTACAGCAGCTTAACACAACATAATACTGGACTGAATGAACAAAAATGCAAGTGCCAAGGTGCAAGTAAAGATAGAAGTAAAGGTGCACAAAGTCAACCACTTTAAAGTTCAATATATTAAGAGCTAAAGGCAAAATATTGCACAAACAGCAAATATGCAAATAAAACCGCTGATACCAAACTGCAGGGTCACAGGATATGCTCAACGCATTTCGTCTTGCGACTTCCCCCGGAGCGTCTTCTCTCTTCAAGCTCATATTTCTAAAATACTGTTTTTGTATTATTTATCTTTTGTGAGTGATAATGAAATAAATATATGGAGAATAATTTAGAATACCCCACTTTCCTATTTTGGAATTGCACTTCATGAGCAAATTTTAATTTGTTTCTTATTTTACATTCATTTCTTGTATTTTCATATACTTAATAGTACACACATTTTCACATATTTTCACATCTATACCTACTCACATTTTTACTTTGGCTGACCAGGGAAGTACAATATTTTTGAACAAATTGTGTTTAAAATTACATGTGTTTATTTAATATCAGATCCTTGATATAGACACATGGACAATATCTCAGCTTCACTACATTGTTGAATTAAATACTAGCAATATGTCACATTTAAAATGCAAATAAATGTAATATACTTAAAATATGTGTTGTAGTAACTGGATTCAGGATATTGGAAGATTGCAAAAGTATGTCTGGCAAATATTGTCAGACTGTTATTCAGCAGATTAAAATTTTTAACTCTAGTAAAAGCTTTTAGACTAAGTACACTTCTCAATAGGATTATAAAAAAAAACATATTCAGTGTGTTTACATGTATTTGAAGATAGTGTATGCATTATGTTGAGGAAAATTACATAATCTACAAAAATAGCAAATCATGAAAAAAAAAACAAAAGGTGAAAAACAAAAGTGGCATATCCATTTGTTAAACCGCTCACAGACTCTGTGGATGAATATTTTTTTTTAAACAGCATTTAGTCATTATAACAGGTATGTAATTGTCCGACAAAAGCCCAAGTTCCTGTATTTTCCTGTTAATATTATGGTAGTATTGAATGTTAATTTAACCCCTTAAGGACCAAACTTCTGTAATAAAAAGGAATCATGACATGTCACACATGTCATGTGTCCTTAAGGGGTTAAATCATTATTTTTCTTAAATACATGCGTTTTACATATACACTAACATAGCTATTTACTAAAGTGAAAATTCAGTACATTTCAAATTTAATGCCTTAGTATTTTTCCCGTTTGCCTATTTTCAACTTACATTTGAAATTCACATTGATTTCATATTGTAATCTCACTTAATGAATACATACTAACAGAATCTAACTATTTGCATTCTAACAGTTCTGGCTGTAGCGACCAGGGCCTGATATCAAGAGCTACAGGGTACCATACATCAAACTAATAATGAGATATTTTAATTAGCTACCTATTCAGTTAAAACGCTGTAGTGTGCTAATACAGTGTTCCTAACACTTCAATGTTTCAATCAGAAAGCAATTTCCAAGGTACATTAAGACAAGTGTGCCCTTTTCACCCTGTTATTGCAATTCTATAGAACCCCTGGCTCACAAAATTCATTATAACCCAAACATATATGGAGTCTACTTACAAAGTGCAGAACACAAAATTGGACTCTTGGCAGACTATATAATAATCAACTTAACTCAATTTCTTAAACTTGATTTATCAAAAACATTTAAGAAAATGTCATATTACTTAAGAACAGGCCTTATCCTTCCGTATTCCAAACTCAGAGCTGTAATTATTGAAATATAAATTTTAGTTTAACTTGAGAGAATATTTTTGAACTTTTTAGACTTTCAACTTTTTGTTTTTGCCAATCTTTTCTAGCGTAAGTAGTTTACACAAAAATAGATACATTGGAAATATGAAATATGCCCTCTCTAGAGTAGCACCCCCAATCCCTCCTCCCTCCACGTTTTAGCAATGGGTTGATATACCACAATCTATAAAGGGGCTGCCATGCACCAGTATTTTATACATTCTTTGCTAAGGATTTTATAAAGGCATTTTCCAACTTTAATTGTTAGCCTGTGAGTAAATATGGGATTATTTTTGGAGTCATATTTTTTTTTTTAACTCATGTCTTTTTTCTTTTTGTTATTTTTAATAATTGCATTTGTAAAATGAAATTTATTTGGACTTTTTGGAGGTTGAAAATATACATTTTAGGTTTGTTTGTTTGTTTTTGTCCTAGATTTATTTCTCCCTCCTCACTTTTAC
Source organism: Pelobates fuscus (assembly GCF_036172605.1). NCBI lineage: Eukaryota > Metazoa > Chordata > Amphibia > Anura > Pelobatidae > Pelobates > Pelobates fuscus. The sequence goes on from NC_086320.1 coordinate 204,249,268, forward strand.
TAGTGTGAGGGTGTAAGTAGAGACTATTTCATGGGGAGTGGCAAAGAGGAGGGAAAGTGTAGCTGCTGCTCATTTGATAGGGACATTGATAGCTAGGCTAGGGTATTCAGTGTCCACTACAGTCCTGAAGGACTCATCTGATCTCTGCTGTAAGGACAGCACCCCAAAAAGCCCTTTTTAGGGCTAGAACATCAGTCTGCTTTTTTTTTTGTGTAATGTAATTGCAGTTGCCTGCCTGCCAGCTTCTGTGTCAGGCTCACAGTGGATACTGTGCCCACTTGCCCAGTGCCACCACTCATATCTGGTGTCACAATAGCTTAAGCTTGCATTTAAAAACAAAAACATTTTATTCACTGTAATAGATTGAATAGCAGTTAGTTGTCTGCAAGCGTCTGGGTGTCAGGCCTTCACAGTGTACTCTGCCAACCTCTGCCAGTGTACTTTGCCCCTCATATCTGGTGTCATTATAGCGTGCCTTTAAAAAGAAAAAAAAGTTTTTCACTGTAAGCTAATAGCAGTCAGTGTCCTTAAAGCGGGTGTCAGGCCTTCAGCGTGTGCTCTGCCAACCTCTGCAAGTGCACTTTGCCACTCATATCTGGTGTCACTATAGCGTGCCTTTAAAAAGAAAAAAAGTTTTTCACTGTAAGCTAATAGCAGTCAGTGTCCTTAAAGCGGGAGTGGTGGAATCTCGGTAAAAATAAATTTAGTAGGCCGAGATTACCACGTGGCATGTGTACGTGCATATACTGATGTATCGGTCGGTTGGTTGCACGTGGCAAAGATACAATCAGTAGTGTACGGAGCATGTGCGAGAATACCAGATGTAGTATTCCCCTCCTCCATTGTGCTGGGCAAGCCATGCGGTCAAACAGGAAGTTAGTTCTTATTCAATTGATTGGGTAAGAGAATGTGTGGGTGGAGCTACTTATGGGTGGAGTTACATGCTTATATAAGGAGCCTACACTATTGTCCGGGGCTCAGAACTTGTTGTATTTTGGTGACATTAGTCCCTCTGAGTCCCGATCGGTGAACCGAATAAAGAATCTCTTCCTTCCTGAAGAAACCTGTGTCCATCTCTCTGTGCTTGGCTTCCGTCAGTTTCTCCGGTATCACGGGTTTCAGGCCTTCAGCGTGTGCTCTGCCAACTCTGCAAGTGCACTTTGCCACTCATATCTGGTGTCACTATAGCGTGCCTTTAAAAAGAAAAAAAGGTTTTCACTGTAAGCTAATAGCAGTCAGTGTCCTTAAAGCGGGTTTCAGTCCTTCAGCATGTGCTCTGCCAACCTCTGCAAGTGCACTTTGCCACTCATATCTGGTGTCACTATAGCGTGCCTTTAAAAAGAAAAAAAGTTTTTCACTGTAAGCTAATAGCAGTCAGTGTCCTTAAAGCGGGTTTCAGGCCTTCAGCGTGTGCTCTGACAACCTCTGCAAGTGCACTTTGCCACTCATATCTGGTGTCACTATAGCGTGCCTTTAAAAATAAAAAAAGTTTTTCACTGTAAGCTAATAGCAGTCAGTGTCCTTAAAGCGGGTGTCAGGCCTTCAGCGTGTGCTCTGCCAACTCTGCAAGTGCACTTTGCCACTCATATCTGGTGTCACTATAGCATGCCTTTAAAAAGAAAAAAGGTTTTTCACTGTAAGCTAATAGCAGTCAGTGTCCTTAAAGCGGGTGTCAGGCCTTCAGCGTGTGCTCTGCCAACCTCTGCAAGTGCACTTTGCCCCTCATATCTGGTGCCACTATAGCGTGCCTTTAAAAATAAAAAAAGTTTTTCACTGTAAGCTAATAGCAGTCAGTGTCCTTAAAGCGGGTGTCAGGCCTTCAGCGTGTGCTCTGCCAACTCTGCAAGTGCACTTTGCCACTCATATCTGGTGTCACTATAGCGTGCCTTTAAAAAGAAAAAAGGTTTTTCACTGTAAGCTAATAGCAGTCAGTGTCCTTAAAGCGGGTGTCAGGCCTTCAGCGTGTGCTCTGCCAACCTCTGCAAGTGCACTTTGCCACTCATATCTGGTGTCACTATAGCGTGCCTTTAAAAAGAAAAAAAGTTTTTTCACTGTAAGCTAATAGCAGTCAGTGTCCTTAAAGCGGGTGTCAGGCCTTCAGCGTGTACTCTGCCAACCTCTGCAAGTGCACTTTGCCACTCATATCTGGTGTCACAATAGCGTTGATTTAAAAACAAAACATTTTTTTTCACTGTTAGATTTTCACATAGATTGAATAGCAGTTACTTGTCTTCAAGCGGGTGTGTCAGGCCTACAGCGTGTACTCTGTCAACCTCTGCCATTGCACATTGCCACTCATATCTGGTCGCACAGTAGCTTGCACGCATAGTACCACTAATCCAAAAAAAAATGACAGGCAGAGGCAGGCCACCCCGCAGGGGCCATCGTGGTCGTGGTGCTGTGATTCCCTTTTGCCTTAGAATAATGGGCAGTTTTCAGAGGCCACGTACCCTGAACTTGAAAAGTTCTGAGGACATAGTTGACTGGCTAACACAGGACACCCAATCTTCTACAGCTTCCGCTCGGAACCTTGACGCACCATCCTCCTCCAGCTTAGCTTCGGGCACCTCTCAAGATACCACTCACCCGCCTGCCGCCACCACCAACACTAGCACCACAGCCGCTTCACTTGGTATGTCAGAGGAGTTATTTACACATCCTTTTGAAGAAATGAGTGATGCGCAACCATTATTGCCAGAGGATGTAGATAACAGGGATATATCTCAGGCAGGCAGCATTACACACATGAACGTACGGTGTGATGATGATGATGTTGTACCCGCTGCTGCTTCCTTTGCTGAGTTGTCAGATACAAGTGATCGGTTGATGATGACGATGCGTCCATGGATGTCACGTGGGTGCCCGCTCGGCAAGAAGGAGAACAGGGTAAAAGTTCAGATGGAGAGACAGAGATGAGGAGGAGGAGACGAGTTGGAAGCAGGGGGAGGTCGTCGCAAGGAGCTAGTGGCACAGTCAGACAGCATGCATCGGCACCTGGGGTCAGACCGACAGCACGGCAATCAACGCATGCTGTGTCCACCACCAGAATGCCGTCATTGCAGAGCTCAGCAGTGTGGATTTTTTTTTGTGTGTCTGCCTCTGACAACAGCGATGCCATTTACAACCTGTTCCAAAGGAAACTGAGTCGTGGGAAGTCCAACACCCACCTAGGTACAACTGCTTTGCGTAGGCACATGATCGCACATCACAAACGCCTATGGGATCAACACAGCAGCAGCAGTACAAGCAGCACACAAACTCAAAGCCGCAATCCTCCTCCTGGTCCAGCATCTTCAGCCACGTCAACCACTGCTGTCCTCCTTGCCCCCTCTCAACCATCCGCCACTCCGTCTCTTGCCTTGAGCAGTTCCCGCTCATCTGCCCACAGTCAGGTATCTCTCAAGGACATGTTTGAGCATAAGAAGCCAATGTCAGAAAGTCACCCCCTTGCCCAGCGTCTGAGAGCTGGCTTGTCTGAACTATTAGCCCGTCAGCTTTTACCATACAAGCTGGTGGAGTCTGAGGCATTCAAAAAATTTGTAGCTATTGGGACACTGCAGTGGAAGGTACGAAATTTATTTTCACAACCTGTACTCGATTATGCAAAAGGAAGTAATGGCATGTCTGGCACACAGTGTTGGGGCAAGGGTCCATCTGACCACTAATACCTGGTCTGCAAAGCATGGTCAGGGCAGGTATATCACCTACACTGTGCATTGGGTAAACCTGCTGACGGCTGCCAAGCATGGAATGCGTGGCTCTGCAGAGGAGTTGGTGACACCGCCACAACTTGCAGGCAGGCCTGCTGCCACCTCCTCTACTCCTCCTACTCCATCCTCTTCCATAAACTCCTCGGCTGAGTCCTCTTCTGCTGCTGCGTCTTGCTCCACATCAACGGCACCCCCCCAGCTCCCCAGGTACTATTCCACATCCCGGATATGGCAGTGTCAAGCCGTCTTGGGTTTGACTTGCTTGAAAGCAGAGAGTCACACCGGACAAGCAGTCCTGTCCGCCCTGAACGCACAGGTGAAAAAGTGGCTGACTCCGCAGCAACTGGATATCGGCAAAGTGGTTTGTGACAACGGAACAAATTTAATGAATATTTGTATGACCAGGGTGCTAGGACAGCCTCTGGGGAGCTGGGAATTTTTTTGCCACGTTACTGGTCGCTCATGCGCAATGCCTGTAGGTTCATGCATCCTTTTGAGGAGGTGACAAACCTAGTCAGTCGAACCGAAGGCACCATCAGTGACATCATACCATTTGATTTCTTCCTGGAGCGTTCCCTGCGAAGAGTGCTGGATCAGGCCGTAGATCAGCGTGAAGAGGAAGAGTTGTGGTCACCATCACCACCAGAAACAGCCTTATCAGCATCGCTTGCTGGACTTGCGGCAACGCTGGAAGAGGATTGTGAGGAAGAGGAATCAGAGGAGGAATGTGGCTTTGAGTCGGAGGAGGAAGACCAACCACAACAGGCATCCCAGGGTGCGCGTTGTCACCTATCTGGTACACGTGGTGTTGTACGTGGCTGGGGGGAAGAACACACCTTCATTGAGATCACTGAGGAGGAGGAACGGGAAATGAGTAGCTCAGCATCCAACCTTGTGCAAATGGGGTCTTTCATGCTGTCATGCCTATTGAGGGACCCTCGTATAATCCATACCTGCCAAGTGCCCCTATGTAGGGGGAACAGTCCCTATTCTGCTCTGTGTCAGTGTGTATCAGGGGCTCTGAGGACAGGTGTCAATCCATATCTGCCAAGTGACCCTATGTAGGGGGAAAAGTCTCTATTCTGCTCTGTGTCAGTGTGTATCATGATCTCTGAGGACAGGTGTCAATCCATATCTGCCAAGTGACCCTATGTAGGAGGAACAGTCTCTATTCTGCTCTGTGTCAGTGTGTATCATGGTCTCTGAGGACAGGTGTCAATCCATATCTGCCAAGTGACCCTATGTAGGAGGAACAGTCTCTATTCTGCTCTGTGTCAGTGTGTATCATGGTCTCTGAGGACAGGTGTCAATCCATATCTGCCAAGTGACCCTATGTAGAGGGAACAGTCCCTATTCTGCTCTGTGTCAGTGTGTATCAGGGGCTCTGAGGACAGGTGTCAATCCATATCTGCCAAGTGACCCTATGTAGGGGGAAAAGTCTCTATTCTGCTCTGTGTCAGTGTGTATCATGATCTCTGAGGACAGGTGTCAATCCATATCTGCCAAGTGACCCTATGTAGGAGGAACAGTCTCTATTCTGCTCTGTGTTAGTGTGTATCATGGTCTCTGAGGACAGGTGTCAATCCATATCTGCCAAGTGACCCTATGTAGGAGGAACAGTCTCTATTCTGCTCTGTGTCAGTGTGTATCATGGTCTCTGAGGACAGGTGTCAATCCATATCTGCCAAGTGACCCTATGTAGGGGGAACAGTCCCTATTCTGCTCTGAGTCAGTGTGTATCAGGGTCTCTGAGGACAGGTGTCAATCCATATGTCAAGGTGTCAATATGTCATATGTCAGGTGTCAATCCATATCCATTGTGATTTAGGAATGTTAGGTGATTTCTGCCCTTTATGGATTAAAACCAGTCTCTGCATCAACTGTGTAATTTTCCATGGGAGTTTTGCCATGGATCCCCCTCCGGCATGCCACTGTCCAGGTGTTAGTCCCCTTGAAACAACTTTTCCATCACTTTTGTGGCCAGAAAGAGTCCCTTTGGGTTTTAAAATTCGCCTGCCCATTGAAGTCCATGGCGGTTCGCTCGGTTCGCCCGGTTTGCCGGTTTGCGATCGTTTGCGGCAGTTCGCGTTCAACGTTCGCGAACCGAAAATTATGTGTTCACGACATCACTAGACTTTAGTAATGTGAGAATTGCTAATTAGGCTAAATCTAATCATTTACACGGAATAGCATCAAGTTGAATGATGACAATTTGGTTAGAACAAAAATTTTGACCAGATTTGACTTTAGTTATATGAGATTTGCCAATTACGTTCACCAACCTCTTCAGTGCCACAACCACCTTTGTACAAGGTTAGTAATCATCACAAGAGATGTCGCGAACATAAAATTTTCCGTTCGCGAACGGCGAACGCGAATTTCCGCAAATGTTCGCGAACGGGCGAACCGAGCGAACCGCCATAGACTTCAATAGGCAGGCGAATTTTAAAACCCACAAGGACTCTTTCTGGCCACAATAGTGATGGAAAAGTTGTTTCAAGGAGACTAACACCTGGACTGTGTCATGCCGGAGGGGGATCCATGGCAAAACTCCCATGGAAAATTACATAGTTGATGCAGAGTCTGGTTTTAATCCATAAAGGGCACAATAAAGGGCACAGATATCGTAGGTCCCTTCTGAGGACTAAAGGTTTCTTACTCACACATACTCAAATCCATAGGATCCAGACTGAGGAGAGGAGAACTACTCCATTTCCAGATGCCATTGCCAAAGAATTTCAATCATATTATTCCACAATATATGGTCCTAGAAGGACAGACTGGCTCACACATACTTAATACTTAAATTATAGGTATTCAGGAGGATAAATAAAAAGTTAAGATTCGTTTGATTTAAATAATTCACCTCATTGGAATGGCAGACTTAGTTCAGTGTAATAGTTGCTATGCATTTGTTTCGCGTTCCACTTTTTGGAGGTTTGGTTGTTGTCAAATCTGTAGACAGTTCTCTATCTTGCAGCAGGAGATTGTATTTTTGAAGTCTGAGATTTGTAAATTATCTGGTAAACAAACTCAGGCTGGAACTGCTGCTAAGCCACTGCCGCAGAGACATACTAGGAATGGCAGATGGATTACTGTAGGATCTGGTAGACTTAGAGTTGTGGATAAAAGGCATATTGCACAGTCTGTTGCTCTACATAATTAATTGTCTGCACTTTCAGAGTGTAATGGTGTCATGGAGACAGACACTGAAGGTAGTGGTGTTGTGGAGAGAGGCACTGAGGCTAGTGGTGTTGTGCAGAGAGGCACTGAGGCTAGTGGTGTTGTGCAGAGAGGCACTGAGGCTAGTGGTGTTGTTGAGAGAGGCATTGAGGCTAGTGGTGTTGTGGAGAGAGGCATTGAGGCTAGTGGTGTTGCGCAGAGAGGCACTGAGGCTAGTGGTGTTGTTGAGAGAGGCAATGAGGCTAGTGGTGTTGTTGAGAGAGGCATTGAGGCTAGTGGTGTTGTGGAGAGAGGCATTGAGGCTAGTGGTGTTGTGGAGAGAGGCATTGAGGCTAGTGGTGTTGTGCAGAGAGGCATTGAGGCTAGTGGTGTTGTGCAGAGAGGCACTGAGGCCAGAGGTGTTGTGGAGAGAGGCACTGAGGCTAGTGGTGTTGTGGAGAGAGGCACTGAGGCTAGTGGTGTTGTGCATAGAGGCTTGAAGACTATGGTGAGGCCTAATAGAAAGCAGTTGTTGTTGGGGGATTCCATCATAAGAGGTGTGGAGATGGACAATGGTGGTGTTGTGAGGTGTCTTCCCGGAGCTACTGCTCCCAGAGACAGGAGACGTATCTGTAATATTGTTAAGCAAGTAAAGCAGGAAGGGGAATTGGATGTACTTGTCCATTTAGGGACTTGGCTTGCAATGAGGTTATTGAGGCGAACATAGAGTCCGTTTGGGTTACGTTAGAATTTGGTAATCACACAGTAACTCGTGTAGGTGTGATTTATAGGCCCCCAGGACAAATTGAAGAGTTAGATAATCTACTAGTTGAAGAAATAGCTAAAATGACAATGAAGGGGGAAGTTATCATCATGGGTGACTTTAATCTTCCTGATGTGAATTGGAAAACAAAAATAGCTACTTGTGCCAGGAGCACACATATTCTAAACTCCCTACTGGGATTGTCTCTAAAACAAGTCGTTGAGGAGCCAACTCGTAAAGAGGCCATACTAGATTTAGTGTTAACAAATGGAGATTTGGTATCAGATATTACTGTAGGTGAAAGTTTAGGATCCAGTGATCATCAGTCAGTGTGGTTTAATATAAGAACAGTGACTGAGTCACACCACACAAAAACAAAAGTTTTAGACTTTAGAAAAACAGACTTTTCTAAAATTAGAATATGTGTAAAGGAGTCATTATCAGACTGGAGCAATTCAAATGGAGTCCAAAAGAAATGGGATTATTTAAAAGTTGCACTACTGAAGGCAACAGAAAATTGCATTAGGCTTGTCAGTAAAAGCAAAAAATTCAAGAAACCACTGTGGTACTCCGCAGATGTGGCCAAAATAGTAAAAAACTAAAAGTTAGCATTTAGTAATTATAAAAAAAACAGAGTGAGGAAGACAGAATGACCTATAAGATTAGGCAGAAAGAGGCTAAGCAAGTTATAAGAGCTTCCAAATAACACACAGAAGAGAAAATAGCACAGTCAGTAAAAAAGGGGGACAAAACTTTTTTTAGATACATAAATGAGAAAAGAAAAGTAAAACAAGGATTAGTTAGATTCAAAACAAAAGAAGAAAGGTATGTAGATGAGGATAAAGGTCTAGCTGACTGCCTCAATGAATATTTTTGTTCGGTATTTACAGATGAAAATGAAGGAAAGGGACCTCAGTTAAGAAAAAGGATAAATGAGTCATTTATTACACGTGAGTTTACAGAGGAAGAGGTTCTATTTCAACTGTCAAAAGTAAAGACAAATAAGTCAATGGGACCTGATGGAATACACCCAAAGCTATTAAAAGAGCTTAGTGGTGTACTAGCAAAACCATTAACAAATTTATTTAACCAATCATTGTTAACAGGAGTAGTCCCAGAAGATTGGAAGTTAGCGAATGTTGTGCCCATTCACAAGAAAGGTAATAGGGAGGAGTCGGGCAACTATAGACCAGTAAGCCTTACTTCAGTAGTGGGGAAAGTGATGGAAACCATGTTAAAGGATAGGATTGTTGAACATCTAAAAACACATGGATTTCAAGATCAGAGACAACATGGGTTTACTTCAGGGAGATCATGCCAAACTAATCTTATTGATTTTTTTGATTGGGTAACTAAAATTATAGATCAGGGTGGTGCAGTAGACATTGCTTACCTAGATTTCAGTAAGGCTTTTGACACTGTTGCACACAGAAGGCTTATCAATAAACTACAATCTTTGAGTTTGGATTCCAATATTGTTGAATGGGTAAGGCAGTGGCTGAGTGACAGGCAACAGAGGGTTGTAGTCAATGGAGTATATTCAAAGCTTGGGCTTGTCACCAGTGGGGTACCTCAGGGATCTGTACTTGGACCCATTCTCTTTAATATTTTTATTAGTGATATTGCAGAAGGTCTTGATGGTAAGGTGTGTCTTTTTGCGGATGATACTAAGATTTTTAACAGGGTTGATGTTCCAGGAGGGATAAGCCAAATGACAAATGATTTAGGTAAACTAGAAAAATGGTCAGAGTTGTGGCAACTGACATTTAATGTGGATAAGTGCAAGATAATGCATCTTGGACGTAAAAACCCAAGGGCAGAGTACAGAATATTTGATAGACTCCTAACCTCAACATCTGAGGAAAGGGATTTAGGGGTGATTATTTCTGATGACTTAAAGGTAGGCAGACAATGTAATAGAGCAGCAGGAAATGCTAGCAGAATGCTTGGTTGTATAGGGAGAGGTATTAGCAGTAGAAAGAGGGACGTGCTTATGACATTGTACAGAACACTGGTGAGACCTCACCCTCACCTCACAGTGGGGATATGATAGAAACAATTAAATACATAAAGGGAATCAACACAGTAAAGGAGGAGACTATATTTAAAAGAAGAAAAACTACCACAACAAGAGGACATAGTCTTAAATTAGAGGGGCAAAGGTTTAAAAATAATACCAGGAAGTTTTACTTTACTTAAAGGGTAGTGGATGCATGGAATAGCCTTCCATCTGAAGTGGTAGAGGTTAACACAGTAAAGGAGTTTAAGCATGCGTGGGATAGGCATAAGGCTATCCTAACTATAAGATAAGGCCAGGGATTAATGAAAGTATTTAGAAAACTGGGCAGACTAGATGGGCCGAATGGTTCTTATCTGCCGTCACATTCTATGTTTCTATGTTTCTATATGGTAGACAGCCATTAGAAACTGCTATGTTTGCATCTGAAGGGTTAAAACCTGAGGGACCTGGCACCCAGACCACTTCATTGAGCTGTGGTCTGGGTGACTATAGTGTCCCTTTAATAAAAATGTTATTAACTCCTAAAACCCTACTATGAATGTTGTCCCACCCGGTAGAAATGTTTTGTATACACTAAAGCCGTCTTTAGATTATTATTCATATGAGTGATTTCAGGTGCGTTATTTAATGAAACTAAATGCATCCTACTGAGATCCACCATGAAAAATTTGTGAACCTACGACTTAAAAATGTAAGAATATTTATGCTTTGTACCTACCATTCTGTACTTCCTTTTATGTTATAACCAATCTAAACATTAAAATAAAAAAACATTGCCAAAAAAAGGGCTAATTTTAGGTGAAGATTTTATTTAATAAACTAGCTGTTTTAGATGTTTTTACATTTTGCTTTAAGTTCACCACAATTCACTGTGAGTGCGTTGGTATAAAATTTGTACAACACAAATGCCATACACACACAGAAAGAAATCATCAGTCTGTATCCGTTTAGTGTGCTTTACAGATATACTCTGATTTCCACAGCTGCACTGCTAAATGCTGATGCAGGTCTGCCTTGACAAAGAAAGTCAAGGAAAAAAATAATGTAATCTCAATTCAAATTTAAATATATATATATATATATATTTTAAATTCTTTATTTTTGTTGTGCACGCATGAACATCATGCCTGAATAGCCACGACAGCTATAGCAAGCTTAGTCAACAATAGAGTATTACAGTAGCATGGCATTTTGAGTGACGGCACAATGGCACAATTTTTAAAAGGTATAAGAGAGCATTCACGAAATTTAACAACAGAAGATAATATATTAAATAAAAAATATAAAGATGAAAGAGCAATTTCTGTCTTGGCCGTATGGTTAGTGTCGGCCTATAGGCGTGTGGCCTGTAGTAGGCCTGTAGTGGAAGGCAGGGTGTGCGCATATGCGTCTCATGCTTCAAGATTGGAGTGGGAACCTGCACTCTGAGGGAGTATTCCTATACGCCTTAGTTGTGGAGCATCTGGAAATTCCATATGTGGGCCATGTGGGTGGTCTTAAGGCATTATGAATGGTGAGGACTGCGCATAGCCTTGATTGTCGTATGTGAGGGGGGTTAATAGAGGGTGCTGACGCGCAACCTGATGAGATATTTGTACAGCTCCTAGTTAGTGACCTCGTGGTAAAGTAGTTAGGGTGGAGCTGGGGGGGTTTGATAGTAAAAGGAGCCAACTGGTCCGGGTTCTGCCCGGTTTGGCCATGTAGCAAACCTGCTATGTGTGTGCAGGGAGCTTCTGGGTTACATAGCGATATACATAGCGATAGGGGCCTTTGCCCTGTAAGCAAACAATTACTTTACAGTGGTGTATAGAAGAGGGAGAACATTAGAACAAACAAGTTAAAACAAAACATGAGTAACTCAAAAGTCGCGGTTCAGGCGATCTTCGCTCCAGGTGTTCCCCTGGATGCTGGGACAAATAATAATAATAATCTTGGATAATCTTGGCTGGATCCCAAGCGGTAGTGGTCAAAGAGGGCAGGAGTCCCATATCTGTTAAGACAGTGTCCATCTCCGTGACGTCCGTTGCTTTATATTCCTTGCCTTGGGGTTGGATGAGGAGTATGTGTGATGGTCCCCAACGGTACTTCACTCCCTTAGCCGTCAATGCCGCTGTAAGTGGTCGGAGAGATTTACGCCATTGCAGGGTTGTGCGTGAGAGATCAGAATAAAACGTTAAGTCCATGTCTTCAAAGCGGTATGGATTCTTTCCTTTGATGGCGCCCATTAAAGCAGCTTTGTCTTGCCCATTTTTAAATTTGAGGTCACTTGTCGCTGAGCTTGCAAGTTGTGGCGGCTTGGGCAGGCGGAACATGCCATCCAGCTGCACCCCTTTTGCGTGTTTGGGGGACAGGATGGCTATGAAAAGCCGTCTGAGAAGATGGGGAAGTTCGGCCGGGGATATTGTGTCTGAGAGGCCTCTGATTTTAACATGCTTCCACCTCCTTTTGTCTTCTATAGTTGCCAGTTGGTGGGTGAGTGTAATGTGGGCTGAGGAGAGGTCTTTGACCTGATTCTGCAGCTCTGTTATCTGTGCTGTCTGTGCTTGAGTGGATTGCTCCACAGCTGAAAGGCGATCATTGAACCCCTTAACATCCTCCCTTACCTGGGAGATCTCCGTGGAGAGCGACTGGCGTAGGTCGGTCAGGAGAGAGGTAAGTATCTCCGTGGTAACTGGAGAACCCATCGGTTGTTGCTTGGGTTTAGGAGGTCCCTTGTAGCCCAGTGTCTCAGGGCAATGAAGGGATGTGTCATCTGAGCTCTCTGTAAGAAAATCTTCATAGTCGGCCGCCATGTTGGGTGCCGCCGCGCCATGAGGACTTCTCAGCAAATCGCCGATATCGGCCGTGAACCGCGGGCGATCCGGACGCGTTTTTTTGGTTTTTCTCCCCATCTGAGGGGGAGTGTGTGCAGGCTGTCCGCTGTCTGGGTGGGTAACTTTTGCGGTCGATTTCGGGCCGTTTTGGTCTGCGGTCGTCGGAGAGCAGTAAACGTGCGACCGTTCATGCCGAGAGCTGGCTCCGCCCCCCCTAAATATATATTTTTAAAGAAATACCAAAGTTTATTAGAAAAGTATTCAGAAAGTGGACAGTGTAATCTTTAACAACGTAGCAACTTATCCTGGTAAAAATCAAACAGAATAATCATACAGTGCCTTGCAAAAGTATTGACTCCCCTTTACTTTTTTTTTTTTACCTATTTTGTTACATTACAGCCTTAAGTTAAATGTTTTATTAATCTGAATTTTATATGATGGATCAGAACACAATAGTCTAAGTTGGTGAAGTGAAATGAGAAAAATACATACATATTTTTTTTTTTAGAAATAGAAAACAGAAAATTGTCATGTAAGTATGTATTCACCCCCTTTGTTATGAAGTCCATAAAAAGCTCTGGTGCAACCAAGTACCTTCAGAAGTCACATAATTAGTGAAATGATGTCCACCTGTGTGCAATCTAAGTGTCACATGATCTGTCATTACATATACACACCTTTTTTGAAAGGCCCCAGAGGCTGCAACACCTAAGCAAGAGGCACCACTAACCAAACACTGAATAAAATACAAAATATAAAAAATACATAATACACATAAAACATGTAGGAACCCCCATAAATGTCATAGCCCCGAATAGCCTGGATCTGAGCTCCCAAGTTGACCAAATAGCGCTAAGATCCCACGAACACAGCCGTAACGCCACGGTGATAAAGTTTTGACTGACAGCTCATGAGGCGCCTGCCCCAAATAGTTCCATAGTTTCTGATGTAGCGGTCGGTCAATTTCGGGAGTTCCGAACCAAACAAAACAAAGAACAGCGCTCTCCTGACTTGTCTCTAAAATTAAGCAGGTATTTGCGAAGTTGACCAGTGTTCGCGGGGTTGACTGTCCGACTTGGAGTTCCAGACACTCGACGACCAAGTCCTGCTGCCCCTATTTGTTCAACAAGATGGCCGCCATTTTCTTCAGGATGTGGTGTTCGGTTATACAAATGGAGGCCACATGGGGAGAGCACTAATTCCTGTGGTTTTCTTTGTACTTAGTGAGCCAGGGGGCTGTCGGTGTTCGGTAGATTTATCTGGGAATAAAAGTATGTAGTTTTGTCACAATACCTTTACAAAGAGATCCTAAAATTAAGGTCAAGATAGAGAGTGAAAATGTAATTAAACTGATATGACTTAGCTCATAGGTTAAACAGGCACTGTTCCCATAACAACTCTTTCAACTCTTGAAGCGATATTACCTATATGGCATTTTTAAGCACATGGAATAACTCAAAATAAACTCCTATTAGTACATAAGTATGGTGAAACATTTAAGGAGTATAATATAAGAATACTCATTAATTATTTAATTAACTCATTAAATATTGTAAATATTCCAGAATTTGTTTTTTCTGAAAGCAGAAATTTCAAAATAATGAATGATTCAAAAAGCAAGAGACAGAAAACACATAAAGCACATAACTGGAAAAGGAGCACCCGGATTAAACATTAGATAAAGTTATAAACATAACAGTGGTAAGGATGGAAAAAAATAAAGCTTTGTTTGAGTCTCATAAAGCAAAGGATTGAAAAACATGTGATGCAGAGGGAACAGTCTCCACAATGATGCATACATGAAGTATAGCTGGGCCCCATATGGGCGGTCCTAATATAAAAGACTTGACAAACATCTCATTTGAGATTGAAATGTTTTAAAGGTCCACACTGACGTAACAAATCACTTATTCCACTATTGCTGGTCCGTTACTTCGTAAATGCATTTGGATTGGGATCATATTTAAGGTACCCTGTGAAATCACATCAGGCGCTATTTGTTTCAGTTCCCAGTTTAGGAGCTGTGCAATGGATGGATAAATGGAAAGTTGTAGACTGAAGACCACCTGGCTAACATCTAATTCTAATTTGATTTTCAAAATCAATGTGGTTGTCTGGGCTCTGAGTCAAAACTGCGTACCAGGGATGGCCAGCTAACGTCACCATCGGACAAGCACCTCTGTGTGAGTAAAGTAATGGGTCTTGGATGCAGACTAGGTTTAAGGCCCAACTACTTCTCTAGACTATTGAAAGGGCTTGGGTGGATGGTAGGTTTTTGGAAGATCCATTGACCACACCCATAAAGGAGCCATAGGGAGTTAAAATGGAACTGAAGGCACCCATGCTGCCAACCATCATCTAGCATTGTAGGAACCATATTCTAAAATGCAAAAAAACAGCTGAAATGCAATCCTTAATAAATTCAATATGGAACAATTTTGGAACACTAGAGAAAATGTTTGAAAACTACTGAAATTAATCAACAGAAATTAGAGGGCTTGTCTCACTAAGCTAAGAAGATTAATATGAACAGAAGCAGAAAAATCTGAGGATTCGTTAATCGAAATGACAGTACACATTATCTAGTTAAATTGGCAGTGGAAAGTCAATTTTACATACACTTCTTTCTGTAATTTGGAAAAACCACATACAGCAATAGAGTTTGCTGGAAGGAATTTATTATGAAACATTTCAAAATAAAAATATTACAGTTCGTGTTTAACTCTAATGTTGCCAAAGTTAGCGTATTGTTTAAAATAAATAAATAAATAAATATATATATATATATATATATATATATATATATATATATATATTTGTGTACTGGGTAATGAGAGGATGTATAATTAAAGTATGCAGTTTTATAAGGACAAAAGTCGGTTGAGTTGTGAGGGCCCATCTGGTATATTAATATGAATAATAAAGGGTGAGGTGGGAGGGGAACTTCTGAAACGGCGATGACAGGTAAGCAGGAGTTACTGGAGGTTTAAAAAGGACAAATAACCCTTCCCACAATTTCAGGCATATGCCTTCTACTTGTGTACGGGGTAATGAGAGGACATATAATTAAAGTACACAGTTTGATAAGGACAACAGTCGGTTGAGGTGTGCCAAAATCAACGAGAGGTTAGACCTGCAAAAAAGAGGGCAAAAATATAAAACAAGTTTAATTATTTTCACAATTAACAATAATTTAGTCATATTATTGTAAGCAAGTCTGATTCATTTCTGGGTTAGGCAAGTTCCCATTGTATGCAGAGGATTTTCAACGTCCCATATTCCTAATTATGTGTGACGGAACATGACCACTAGAGGCTGCTGTTGCTGTTCCGAAACGGAATGAGGAGGTTGGATTAAGGCCTGGGCGGAGTATTAATGTACAAAATAGCATAAATTATTTAGTGATAAGTGGTTTACCTTGTAAAGATAGTAAGGTGTAGTTGGGGACCTGGCTAAACTGGTCTTTGATTACGGAGTCAAAAATTTGAACCGGGCGTCATTTAGAAAAATAGGATAGTATGGGATTTCTACTGAAGGACCTGACTGATATGTTTTGGTATGAGGAATAGATAGAATGTAATGATTGTTGATTCTTTGAATTCTTTGATTAAGGCATGATTGAAGGTCGGTTGCTTTCCAACAGTAAAATTCTGTTCTGTTTGGCCTCAAAAACCATAGAAAGGCAAGTAAGCTGCTGACTTAATTACTATATTGGTAGGGTTAATAAATGGACGTTTGGTTTTTTAGTTAATTTGGAGATTCCCCCAAAGATTTAACTGTCTATAGAGAGTCTTTGGCTGGTTTGTGGAGTTTTGTTCTCAGGATACCTCTCAGCACACCTTTGCCGGATAAGAAGACAAAATGGGAGTTTGATGAGGGTATAGTGTCAACATGTAATGTTAAATTCCTGTTAAGTATAGTTTAATTGTATTGTAGGCTAATTTCAAAGAGATGTGGCAAAAAGTTGTGAAAGCAACCATTCTCTATTAAAACATTTTTATTAAATTGAAATCACACACACATTTCTTAAATATACCATAAGCTCTAGCATAAGCTTCCTTAGTGTTGGTAGACAAATCTGCCTGCGTAAGTGATAAAACTCTGACTTAAGAAAACTTAAGGCATGATTACGTCATTGAACTGCAGAGGATCTCTGGGCTGAATATTCGCTGTTGGATGGTGTCTGCATCCATGTACCAGGTGTTCTGAATAACGCAGATGACAGAGCCACATCTGCGTTTTTCAGAACACCTGGTACATGAATGCAGTGTAATGAGAACTGTAGTTTAGCTGCTAACTCAGTCAGTTTCTTATTAAATTCATGATATTGTGAGATATATTACCGTCCTTTATAATGATGTTGCAAGCTGCCACATTAACAGAAAACATCTAACTGCTTTCCTTATATGTGCTGTTACTATTGTGGGAAAGACCATGAACAGTGCTGAAGTTTGATTAAAGTTATCTAGAATGGCAGTTTCTGGTGGCCATGTAGCTTGTACCCAATCGTCACCGTATATAGCCGCATAACGTATGGCTCCTGCTGTGTCAGTCCATATTACTGGGGAGTCATCCATTATGGATGGGACAAATAATGAATTGCTGTTCCATGAGGACAGAAAAAGATGGCACATTTGAAGTCGGCCCTAGCAGGATGGTCTAAATAAATCTAGAGTTGTCATATTGCAATCCATGTAGCAGTGCAAGTAGTCTAGGGATAAAGGCCCTGCCTTGAGGAATGATCCTTATAGCAAAGTTAAGAGAACCTAACAGTGATTGTAAATCCTTTCTAATGCCGGACCCACAAGTGCTGCAGGAATGTATGTCAGAATTCTGTTCTATTTTTCCTGAGGCAGGTAAGCTTGCATGGATTCAGAATTTAGTATAATACCCAGGAAAGTTATTCCGTATTGGGACTTTATGTTTTGTCTGCAGCTACCGGAGTTCAAAATTCCTTGAGAAATGTCTAGTAGACTGGTTGGTGTGGAGTAGTGAGGTTCAATTTAAGAGGAAATCATCAAGGTAGTGTATCACCGCTGGACACCTGTGATTGTTAAGTAAGAGTTTAGAAATGGATATTTCCATATTTGATATTAATACTTGCATGCTTGATATTGTATCAATGTGCTTTGTAAGGTAATAAAGAGTTTTAGACCTAATGGCCCTTTGGCAGAACTATATTAGACCACATGGACAGGGTGATTTGTGGCTGTGCAATTTTGAGAGTGATTGTGTATCTTTATCTTGCTTTAAGATCTATTATTATTTTCCGGCATGTGTTACTGCCATGTTAAGGCTTCAGTGAAAATGTCAAAAGTATTGGGCTACTATTGGGACCAAAACTCAGACTTGTATAAAGTAATATTGATCTTCCCATTTAACACCATGCAAGCGCCAGAGTGATAGATGTATTGGGAGAAGTTAAAAGGCATTTAAAGTCCATTTTGCTCGTCCAGTCTCCTTTACTAGTACCGATTATAGCTTGAATAGCATCGTCTATTTGCGTATTGTAAAGAAAAGTCTTCCGAAGATATTAAAGTGTATTGTTTATGATGTGATTTATATTGTGTGATATTTAAACCATGAAAAGTGTAATATATCGGGTAGAAAATCCCCTAAACCGCTATTTTCATAAAGCTCAGTGTAAAAGAGTTTGTTTTCCCAAGTGAGCTGTATGCATGTGGGTGAAATACAAATTCATACAACATGTTTCCAAATGATGGCAAGCAAGTACACATAGTTAAAATATCAAAAGAAACATAATATCATCCTTATACTGCTAAATCAAATTATCTAGTGGTCTCTTAGCACATATGTGATTAAAGCATGTATCGAGAGCATGGATCAGACTTGCATGATAAAGGTCTTACATTCTGTTTATATAACTGCAAGAGATATATAAAAAGTATGAACGGATCTAAAGCTATAAACAAGACAGGATATAATCCGTTAGGATACATTTTCTTAGCATAGACTCTGAAATATGGTGAGCATATATGATGGAATCTGCAGGTGCTGTCCACAACCGCGTGTTAAAATTATTACATACCTGCGTTTTCCCAGAAAACAATTTGGTGTACTTAATTTATCTTTTAACTCTTTTTTAACAGTGTCAGGTGTATACTCAGTACTGTCATTACTTGTAGAACGTGTTGCATTGTCGTCAGTACAGAAATTTGCGTGGCCGAGGAACATTTAGCACAAACTGGTGTTTTTAAGTCCTGCATAATAATTCTTTGTCTAGTTGGCCCCAATCAGTATGGACATTAAGTTGGGCTAATGCAGCAACAGCTTTAGCTGAAAGGACTTGATATTGTAAAAAGCGCAGCCGCCATATTTATATATCTTAAAAAGCGTAGCCGCCATATTTATAACCAAGGCCCACCAGTTTGTGCATATACAAATCCAGTTCTTCTCTGTGGTGAGGATCTGAAGGAGCAAATCACGTCCCTAAATAAACCAAAATCTAAATGAATTCTGGAATATTTAGTTTCTTGTTAATTCGGAATCTCTAGCCTTCATTACCACAGACATGCAGGGGTGGACTGACAGGTCAGGCAGATCGGTCATGGACCGAGGGCCCGAGTCAGTCAGGGGGCCCGGCAGCACAGTCATGCTTCTGCTGTGGAGATCAGAGATCCCCACAGCAGAAGGAAGTTACATAAAACAAATCCAGTGAAAGGTTGCAGGGGGCCCATAATGACTTGAAGGGCCCCTGCAACCCATTACAATGCAAATAAACAGCCCCCCTCCCCCCACTGCCAGGTCTCCTCTTTATCCCTACTCAGTGCACAGTGCTCGTGTGAGGATGGGAGGCGGGGCAGGAAGCAACATCACCCCCTGCTTCCCTCTCACACGGAGCACACATACAGCATGGATGGAGGGTGAGAAGAGGAGCCTGTCTGCCCCACTGCTGCTGGAGGAAGATGGAGGGAGTAAACATCAGATTGTACAGGTAAACAGGCCCATACACACACTGCCCCCCCCCCCCACACACACACTGCCCCCCCACACACACACTGCCCCTAAACATATACACACTGCCCCCACCCATATATATATATATATATATATATATATATATATACACTGCCCACCCATATATAAACACACATTGCATGCACTGCCCACCCATATATATATATACACACACTGCCCCACCCATATATATATATATATATATACTGCCCACCCATATATATATATATATATATATATATATATATATATATATATATATATATATATATACATACATACATACACACACACACTGCCCACCCATATATACACACACACACTGCATACATTGCCCACCCATATACACACACACACACTGCATACACTGCCCACCCATATATATATATATATATATATATATACACTGCCCACCCATATATACACACACTACATACACTGCCCTCTCATATATACGCACACACACACTGCCCACCTATAGATACACACACACTGCCCACCAATAGATACACACACACTGCCCACCCATATATACGCTCACACTGCCCACCCATAGATGCGCACACACTGCCCACCCATAGATACACAATCACACACACTGCATACACTGCCCACCCATAGACACACACACACTGCCCACCCATATATACAAACACAAATTGCATACACACACACTGCCCACCCATATATACAAATTGCATACACAGATATTGCAAACACACACACTGCCCACCCATATATACACACACACTGCACACACTTCCCACCCATATATACACACACACACTGCATACACTGCCCACCCATATGTACACACACACTGCCCCCCACACACATACACTTCCCACCCATATATACACACACACACTGCATACACTGCCCACCCATATGTACACACACACACTGCCCCCCACACACATACACTGCCCACCCATTTACGCACACACTGCCTCCCCCCACACATTCACTGTTTACCCATACACACACTGCCCCCCACCCATATATATATATATATATACACTGCCCACCCATATATACACACTGCCCACCCATATATACACATACACTGCCCCCACCCATATATATACACTGCCCCCACCCATATATACACACACACTGCATACACTGCCCGCCCATATATACACACACACACTGCATACACTGGCCACCCATATATACACACACACTGTCCCCACCCATATATATATACACTGCCCCCACCCATATATATATACACTGCCCCCACCCATATATACACACACTGCATACATTGCCCACCCATATATATATTTCCTGGCCATATCCATGGCAGCACAACAATGGGTAGCTCCTCCCTATCCCTAATTAGACAGGAACAGATTTAAATCAGGGGTATAAATACCCCCTCCCACCAATGAACCCTTAGTCTTTTTTTCCTGTCCTATCCCTATAGGACTCCAGTCAGTGTAGACTGTGAACTTACTTTTTTCTTTTTGGCTTACCTGAGGGTTTTTACCTTCGGCCTCAAGGGAGTTTCAGCCTCTCTTCCTTGGGAAGTCTCCAGTACGTGGCCCTGCGCAAAGGATAACCCCCTGGAGATGCTCCTTTAGTGACCAGGAGCCACTTGCAGTGACCCTAGGGGTAGCAAGGAAAAAATTGCCAATAAGGAACATTCCCTGCAGTAACCAAGCGGTAGCAGGAAGTGGCAGAAGAACCTCATCTTCAGAAGATTCTTCTCACCTCTACCTGACGGGCATAGTAAGTTTAAATGCATTTTTTTTATGTATTAAATTGCTAAGGGCTGTCAGGTTTCCCCCCTTCCACCTATTTGTGTATGTGCCATTCATTCTCCTTCAAATAAGGATTTTGTACTCTCCTTTCTTTCCCTTTAAAAGTTTTAAATTTTTACCGGCTTGCCGCCATCCTGGCGGCGTCCTCTTGGTGCTCTGCGCCCGCGCGGGCGCATGCGCGGTCCGACGGCCGCGTTATGCTTCTCCCGCGCATGCGCGGACCGGTGGCTCAAGGGATTCTCTCGTGCTGTCATTGATACTCTACTACAAGCAAGGAAGCGCTCTACATCTTCCACTTACTACAGAATCTGGGACGTTTTTTCCTCCTGGGCTGCATCCAACCACAGGAATATCCAGTCTATCTCCACCAAGGAGATTCTGGAATTTCTACAATCCGGTCTTGATAAGGGTTTAAGCTACAATACCCTGAAGGTACATATTTCAGCTCCATCGGCCCTTACGGATCAAAGATGGGCCTTGAACACAGACGTGATCAGATTTATGGCTGCAGTTTTAAAAATCAAGCCTCCTATCAAGCCCTTCGCCCCACCATGGGATCTTCCCTTGGTGCTGAAAGCTCTGAGCAATTCTCCATTTGAGCCTCTCGAATCCATCTCTCCTCAGTTACTTACCATTAAGACGGTTCTATTGGTGGCCTTAGCCTCTGGTAGACGAGTGTCTGAGCTCCATGCCTTATCAACTAAAGAGCCCTTTACAGTTTTTCATAAGGACAGAGTTATCTTACGGACTGTTCCCGAATTTCGTCCTAAAGTGGTGTCAGCTTTTCACATTAACGAAGAAATAGTACTCCCGGCTCTTCAGTCGGAGTCTTCTACTGAGGATGCTGAACCTCTACCTTCTCCGTTAGATCTTGTTCGATGTCTGTCTATCTATCTACAAAGATCTTCAGCCTGGCGGATCTCTCAAAGACTATTCGTCTTCCCCAACGGTCCCAGAAGTGGGCTTCAGGCTTCTAAGATGGCCATTAGTAGATGGATTGTTGCCGCCATCATTCAGGCTTACCAAGCATCAAAGATGAAAATTCCTGATGGGCTCAAGGCCCACTCCACGAGGTCCCTTTCCTCATCTTGGGCAGCAGCAGCTAATTTGTCACCTGAACTGATTTGCAAAGCAGCCACTTGGTCTTCTCCGAACACGTTTATTAAGCACTACCAGATTGACGTTAAAGCCAGCCACTCAGACTCCTTTGGCAAATCAGTCTTATCTGCAGTTAACTCTACTTGATTATTTTCTATTGCACGTATGTTTTCTAATACACCAGCATTTAAAAGAATCTGTGTTTTTCTTTCCTTTTTCCCTCCCTGGGTTATTGCTTGGGTATTACCCATTGTTGTGCTGCCATGGATTCCTGGTCATAGGCCATGGCAGCACTTAGATCCCGCCCTGGGATATTGCTGTTAACAAAGACTAAGGGTTCATTGGTGGGAGGGGGTATTTATACCCCTGATTTAAATCTGTTCCTGTCTAATTAGGGATAGGGAGGAGCTACCCATTGTTGTGCTGCCATGGCCTATGACCAGGAAAGGAAAATTACGGTAAGTATGGATACATTTTTATCTATCTATATATATATATATATATATATATACACTGCCCACCCATATATACACACACACACACTGCATACACTGCCCACTCATATATACGCACACACTGCCCACCCATATATACGCACACACACACTGCAAACACTGCCCACCTATAGATACACACACACTGCCCACCAATAGATACACACACACACTGCCCACCCATATATACGCTTACACTGCCCACCCATAGATGCGCACACACTGCCCACCCATAGATACACACACACACACACTGCATACACTGCCCACCCATAGATACACACACACACACACACTGCATGCACTGCCCACCCATAGATACACACACACACTGCCCACCCATATATACACACACACATTGCATACACACACACTGCCCACCCATATTTACAAATTGCATACACAAATATTGCATACACACACACTGCCCACCCATATATACACACACACACACACACACACACTGCATACACTGCCCACCCATAAATACACACACTGCACACACTGCCCACCCATATATACACACACACACTGCATACACTGCCCACCCATATATACACGCACACACTGCCCCCCACACACATACACTGCCCACCCATATACGCACACACTGCCTCCCCCCACACATTCACTGTTTACCCATATATACACTGCCCCCACATATACACATTGTCCCACATACACTGCCCCATACACATACTGCCCCCCCACGCACATACACTGCTCCTCATACACATTTACACACTGCCCTCCCCATACACAAATTGCCCCACACACACCATACACATTCACACACTGCCCCCCCATACACACATACACTGCCCACATACACACATTGCCCCACACACCCTACACCCCCGCACACACACACACTTCACCTTTCACACACTCTGCACCACTCACACAAACCACTGCTCCTATGCCCTACTACAGCCTCATATCCCAGAAGACCCCAGGTAAGTTGTCAAACTGTTCTTAAACGGTTTGACTACTTACTTTAAAATTATTTTTAACATTTACCTAGTCCTTAAAGGACCACTATAGGCACCCAGACCACTTCAGCTGAATTAAGTGGTCTGGGTGCCAGGTCCCTGTAGTTTTAACCCTGCAGCTGAAAGCATAGCAGTTTCAGAGAGTTTCACTGAGGGTTAATACAGATGCTAAAGGCCGCTAGAGGTGAAAATCACAGTGAGAAGACGCTGGACGTCCATAGGAACGCATTGAGTAATGCTTTCCTGTGGGTGGTTTGAAAGCGCGCGCAGCTCTTGCCGTGCATGAGCACTCGGATCTGACGTTGGTAGAGGGAGGAGAGTTCCCCAGCGCCGAGTGAGCCCAGCGCAGGAGAAAGGTAAGTGGCTGAAGGGGGGTCCAGAGGGTTGGGGGGGACCTAATGACCCTATAGTGCCAGTAAAATGAGTTTGTTTTCCTGGCACTATAGTGCTCCTTTAATATTTTGTCTTCAAAGGGCCCTGGATATAATTTTGTCCGGGGGCCCAGAAGGCTGTCAGTCTATACCTGCAGACATGTTTAGATTATGTCCTGTGTAGCAATGCGTAGAAAGGCCGAATTAATGCATTTACCCTCTAAAATGTCCCGTTTTATATTTTGAGGGATTAGAAGTATGGTTAGTGGTTTCCAGATTGTCCAACCTGTTAGCTATAGAAGCCACCAGAGATAGTTCTTTTAAGCTATTTTCTTCTTCTTTTTTTTTTTTTTTTAAACCGTTCAGCTTACTTAGCTGTATCTGGAAAGGGAATATTCCTTCATTTAAGTTCTGCTATGATTTTGTGTATTATGCATGATCTGTAGCTGGAATGCTGGGTTGGTTACTACGGTTTGTCTCGTAAGAGGATTAGAACTGAATGGGATACTGGTAAGCGAGAGGTCATTTCTGTGTAGCGAGGCTTTAGACATACTATGGATTTATAGGAAACATTGATTATTGAAGTGTAAGGTGATAGGTATGAAGTAAATTCACTGCCTACTACTAGTGCCAAGTGGCGAAATTATATTATTGCAACTAGTTTGGTGACAGGTGAGGCCCTAACTAATTGCCAAGTGGCTTGAGAGGCTCTACCTATGATTTGGAGTGTGGTGCATTCTTGATGCCACTGATGTAAGTGGTGGGGAGTTGACCTCTCGGTGATGTCTACCAGATTTAAGATAGACTGTTCATGCAGTCGAACACGTGGCGGCGGCCATCTTTATTTAGTCGAACGCGGTCAGCGGTGTGTGCAGCCAAATCCATGGAACTAATGGTTGGTCAAAAGTTTACTTTTTAACCACTGGAGGGAATTGTCTGATTTTTGGGTATGTTTGTATTTGAAGTATGCTGATTAATAATATGTAACTTTATGGAGATTGGATGTATATTTTGTGAGTTATGAATATTGTATAAAACTGTGTATTTTCCTGTCTGTGATAATTATGTTAACCCATTGTGTACAGTAATTATATCACAGGCAGAGGGGAGTATTTTGCTGGAATGAATGGGAGTGTTTAACTGTATTGTATGTATTTGATTGGTTGTTCCACAAGACCACGTGGGTGGTAACCTTGTGGGGAAGGTTGCATATAAGTGCCAATAAACCCTCAGATTGCTGAGTTCCTGTTTTACCCTCAACATAGAGTCTCATCACATGTGTGGGGGAAAAGGCTGCATTTAAACTGGGGGATTGCTATACTCTACATACTCCCCTAGCTATAATCACTAAGCTCTTTTAAGAGCTTGTTCCAGCTTTGCTCTCTGCAGGAAGAGAGGTTCGGTCTGCAGTGCTTATGGTGTCTGTAGAAGTGCTTGGAGCCCTCTTGAAGCATCCATCAACAGTGGTACTCGGTTGGAGTACTGGAGCTCCGTTACAATTTCTATAACCTTGGAATTGTAAATGTTTCAAATGCTTATATAAACTAAAAACTAGCAGAACAAGACAAATATATTTTTTTATTTAGATGACAACAGAAATAAATTATACTGAAATTTGCTAACCAGTATTTCAAAGGAAATTCCTGAGCTACAGCGAGTTAAAATGAGATTCTCCCCCAGGAAGCGATTGCTGAGATCCTGAAGGATTAGGCGGGAATGAGGAAAAGGAGATGGAAGGGAAAAAGGGGGGGGGGGGGGGACAAGAAGAGGGAGAAATAGAGAGAGAAAAAATATAACTTAAAATGATTTAAATGTGCATTATTATTTGAGAAATTCCTTCAATTCTCTATTTGAACTGGTATTTATGATTATTAACGAGTTTGACACAGAGAAATTTTGAACCGTTAAATTGTTAAGTAATTAGAAACATGGAAACATAGAATGTGACGGCAGATAAGAACCATTCGGCCCATCTAGTCTGCCCAATTTTTAAATACTTTCATTATTCCCTGGCCTTATCTTATAGTTAGGATAGCCTGATGCATACCCCACGCATTCTTTAAAAGCATCACAGAAATCACAAATTTGCATTGATGCTACTACTGCAAAGGATACTGGGTGAGCACAAATAATCACATTTTTGCCTCATTCTATTTTGCCTCATTCTATTTTAAACATGGATTCCTTAGTAACATCAGTGCAAATTTCTGATTTCTGTAGGAAAAAGCAAGTTTTATGGCTTGACCTGTGTGCAGCTCTTTGCTTAACATTGTATTGACTATCCACTGACTTCAGGTGAAAGGGGTTTTCAATCACAATTTTTTTCCCCACCATACTTTTCTTGGTTTTTGCTTCGCAAGTACTGCCAAGCCTCAGTAGCAAGCCAGTAGCCAACATCATGCTGATGAGTTGCATTAACAATGAAACAGCTGTCCATGAGTGGTTCACTGTCTTTCCATCTCTTCCTGAGTTGTTTCAAAGCTGTTGTATACATCAAACACAAACTGTAAGGAATCCATTTTTAAAATGGAATGAGGCAAAATGTTTATTCTATGCTGAACTAATTAGCATTTTCCCACCCAGAATCATTTGCAGTAGTAACATTACTGCAAATGTGTGATTTATGTGGAAAAAGCAAGTCTTATGGCTTGACTGATGTGCAGATCTTTGTTTAACATTGTGAATATACACTGCTCAAAAAAATAAAGGGAACATAAAAATAACACATCCTAGATCTGAATTAATTAAATATTCTTCTCACAAGGGGTCTGAGGATCTCATCTCAGTACCAAATGGCAGTCAGGCTAACCCTGGAAAGTACATGGAGGGCTGTGTGGCCCCCCTAAAGAAATGCCACCCCAAACCATTACTGACTCACTGCCAAACCGGTCATGCTGGAGGATGTTGCAGGCAGCAGAACGTTCTCCACGGTGTCTCCAGACTCTGTCACGTCTGTCGCATGTGCTCAGTGTGAACCTGCTTTCATTTGTGAAGAGCACAGGGCGCCAGTGGCGAATTTGCCAATCTTGGTGTTCTCTGGCAAATGCCAAACGTCCTGCACGGTGTTGAGCTGTAAGCACAACTCCCACCTGTGGACGTAGGGCCCTCATACCACCCTCATGGAATGTTTCTGACCACTTGAGCAGACACATGCACATTTGTGACCTGCTGGAGGTCATTTTGCAGGGCTCTGGCAGTGCTCCTCCAGTTCCTCCTTGCACAAAGGCGGAGGTAGCGGTCCTGCTGCTGGGTTGTTGCCCTCCTACGGCCTCCTACGGCCTCCTCCACGTCTCCTGATGTACTGGCCTGTCTCCTGGTAGTGCTTCCATGCTCTGGACACTACGCTGATAAACACAGCAAACCTTCTTGCCACAGCTCGCATTGATGTGCCATCCTGGATGAGCTGCACTACCTGAGCCACTTGTGTGGGTTGTAGACTCCGTCTCATGCTACCACTAGAGTGAAAGCACTGCCAGCATTCA
Source organism: Pelobates fuscus (assembly GCF_036172605.1). Lineage (NCBI taxonomy): Eukaryota > Metazoa > Chordata > Amphibia > Anura > Pelobatidae > Pelobates > Pelobates fuscus. Next base: position 204,276,920 of record NC_086320.1, read on the forward strand.
AAAGTGACCAAAACATCAACCAGGAAGCATAGGAACTGAGAAGTGGTCTGTGGTCACCACCTGCAGAACCACTCCTTTGTTGGGGGTGTCTTGCTAATTGCCTATAATTTCCACCTGTTCTCTATCCCATTTGCACAACAGCATGTGAAATTGATTGTCACTCAGTGTTGTTTCCTAAGTGGACAGTTTGCTTTCACAGAATTGTGATTGACTTGGAGTTACATTGTGTTGTTTAAGTGTTCCCTTTATTTTTTTGAGAAGTGTATATATATATATATATATATATATATATATATATATATATATATATATTTATTATGTGCCAAAAGATAGCCGCTCACCGGACTTTTAAAACTCCAATTCTTTATTTAATTCAAGTTAAAATCAGAGACCAATGTTTCAGTCCCAGATCGGGACTTTCCTCAGGGTCAAACAGGACAACCTGTTTGACCCTGAGGAAAGTCCCGATCTGGGACTAAAACGTTGGTCTCTGATTTTAACTTGAATTAAATAAAGAATTGGAATTTTAAAAGTCCGGTGAGCGGCTATCTTTTGGCACATTGTATCTTTGAAGTCCAGGCCTTGGCACCCGGTAATTTTGAACCTACTACGCGTGAGTGCGGGTGATATTGTTGTCTCTTTTTATATATATATATATATATATATATATATATATATATATATATATATATATATATATATATATATATATATATATATATATATATATATATATATATATATATATATATATATATATATATAAAATCAGCACTCCCAGGTAGCTTTCTTAGGAACTTCTTTTACTGAAAAGTGTAACAGTCAACGTTTCAGTTCCATTCAGGAACTTTCATCAGGGCAACCACGTGGTTGACATGTGGCTTCTTATTTGGCTAAGTCTTTGAATGCTTGTCTAAATTGGGGTATATACCGGTTGTATGCAGATGACTTCCATCGTCCTAGTCTTTTGATGATGTGTACTGGGACATTTTGACTAGATGAAGCTGTTGTTGCACTTATGCGGAATGAATGACCAGTGAAAGCTGATGGGTCGCACCTATTTTTGTAAAGAGAGTTCGTATGTAAACCGTAAACCTGGATGCTGTTAGAGGGTTAACGTGTAGGCTTAGTAGGGGAGCGTTTTTGTCTTGTTCACTTATGTATGGATAAAGCAGGCCAAATAATTGCACTGGGCACCACTTGTCACCTGTGGGGTATATGGGTATGTCAACGGGCGGTCCTGTGTGATTTATTTTGGATTCCCAAAGTGTCAGGACATAGTGGTCTCCTATTTTGTTCAGGTCCGCCATTTTTAGCATTTTGTTGGTATCATTGGTCTTTTCTAAGGTGAATTTGTTTGGTCGCAAAACACCCGTAGAAGGCTAGATAAATAGCCATTTTTAAGATGTTGTTTGTTTCTATTTCGAATGGAAACGTATCCAATATGTCGGATAACGCTCGGAATTTGTTAGCGTCAATGGGTTGTCGTTCTGTGGGTTTGTGATCTTCTAATCGTAGGATACCTTTCAGAATGTTTTTTATGGGGTTTGAAGACATGAAAGTCCTGTGATTAGGGTATGTATTTATGACATGGTATTGTATACCTGTGAGATATAGCTTTATCATATTCTGTGCAAGTTTTAGATGCAAGTTGCAAAAAGATGTAAAAGCCACCGTAGTATCTAATGACAACGGGTTAGTGACTTTGTATTCTGTAATGAACCTGTAAAATACGGTTAAGGCTCGATTGTACGAGCGTCTGGTGTTTGCTGAGAGTGCTGATTGTACCAGCATTCTCCCGTGTGCCATGAGTATAGTTAGTCCAGGGTGAGTTCCTGAAATAGCAGTGATCTGTATGGGGTTTTCTTGGCTGTGGGATGTTCTTGATGGAACAACTGTAAGTTAGAAGGAGAGAGGGCATCAGCTGCTGTGTTGTGGTGGCCCGGTATATGTTCGCACATGAAGTGGAAGTACTGTGTGGCTGCCAACCATACTAGTCTTCTGGCTAACCTCATGATGGTTATGGTTGAGGACCTTCCCTTGTTAAATATGTAGTATGTTGCTGTGTTATCTGTGTAGCACTTTACTGCTTGTCCCTTCCAAAGGTGTCCCCATACTTGGGCTGCTGCCACTATTGGGTAAACCTCGAAAAGGGCAGTGATGGTGTTAAATGATGGTAAAGTTGCTGTCTCTATTGGCCATGCGTCTCTGAACCATTTGTTCCTGAATATTGCTGCATAACCTGAGTGGGCTGCTGCGTCTGTCCATATGAACATGTTGGTGCTGTTTGATTGAGTCAAAAATTTACTCCACCTGGACAAATCTGCCCTGGCTTGTTTGTCCAGTGTGATTACGCTTTGGTCATTTGGGAGCTAAGATAAGAGACTGAGTAGTCTGGATATAAATGCTCATCCTTGTGGGATAATTCTCATGGCAAAGTTATGAGAACCAAGGAGGGATTGTAGGTCTTTCCGATTCGTAGTACCTCTGCTGAGGAACAACTCTATTCTGTCCTGATTCGCTGAACTTTGTCTGCGGGGAGATTTGCCTGCATGGTGACTGAGTCTAGGCATATGCCCAGAAATGACAATCTAGTGATGGGTCCTACAGTTTTGTCCATGGATACCGGTACTCCTAACGTTGAAAAGAGTGCTGCGGTTTTTGTTATGCTTATGGTGTGAATTCTGGGTTTGCTATGGTCCAACTAATTCCCCACACTTATCAACTTATAAAAATCAATCTGCAATGTAAAATATATTCATGTTATAATTATTTTGTATAGGGGCGGGCCTGACTAACATGGCGACAAGACGTGTTTTATACTGGCTCCTGCACAATCTTGAAGCTATCCGATCCTTACCGATCGGTACTGCCAGATCCGGCCGACAAACACAAGTAACCTAATCCTCACAACAGAGGGCATGATGCAGAGCGACCAGCGACCCGATAGGAGCCTGATTACCTCTCCTCGGATCTTGCGGCCTGGTGTGCATTGGGCGAGTGAGGCGGCTGCTTTCCTGTCCCGCAGGTGCCCGGAAGTGATGGAGGACACACACAAGTCCCATTACCCCCCCTTTGGACCAGCTCGGGTGATCCCAGTCCCCCCATGGGTGGTAACCCTGAGGTGGCAAGAACTCAAAGAGCAACTATACAGGCGGAAATAGTGCAGGAAGACTCACCCAATATGGCAGACGCAACAGGCTCCAGTGTGGGCCACCTCGACATCATGGCACGACTGGACAGAGTGTTTACCGACTTTTGGCAGAAGCTGGAGAGCAAAATACAACCACCTGCCCCGATACAAAAGAGTGGCTACTCGCCCCAACGACGATCACTTCAGAGGCTCAAGGCTCAAGCAGCTCAGAGGGCCCTAAAATGGCAGAGGAGAGCGCAGAGCACACCCCTACTTATCAAAGTGGCATAGAGACAGTCCTTCTGGTGATCCACAGCTGTGGTATGGGAAGAGCCAGAAGAACAGTTTGCAGTGTTCTTTGCATACACAGGCCTGCCCACTTCTGACCATAGAAGCCAGCAATCTTCCTCTTTGAAGTGGAACTTGGTTTTGCCCATGAAGGGTATAGGATGAATCCAGCTCTAGGACAATCTAATCCATGACCCAGGACTACATATTAACCTGGCTCAGGTTGATGGGAGTCAGAGTTCCCACTCTGACTCCCTCTCCTTCCTCCTGCGCGGGCTCTGTCTGATAGCTGGGAGGAGTAACCGGGGCAGTCACTTCCTCCCAGCTGTGATCTCATGACAAGGGGCCCGGTCGTGCTGTTAAAGCACCGCATCGCTGACCGGCCCCCTGGAAATACATACCCATCGGGTGGCCCTAACAGCATGAGCGACCCGATGGGCTCCTTCATGTGCGGCCCCGGTGGTTTGCCGCGCAGGCTAGGGCCACAAAACATGGCTGCGACCCCTATTTGTACGCCACTGGCAGCCAGGATATAAATATCAAGTTATAAAAAACAATCTGATGGATAAAGAGGCACATAAAAACCAGTAGCAAGAGAGGTGAGAACGGACAACAGCTCAATTAGCCTGCCCTTCGGTGGGTTCCCGCTCAGATCTAAGACTGGTTTTACCTCATCTTGTGCCATTATAGAGAGAACATATCTGAAGCATATCAGACTGGTCCCACCGATATGGGCAGTCCAGATACAAAATGCCAGAAAATTCCCTCTGCACGAAATATACAGCAACCCCAGACGATCATTGCAACCTTGCAAGGTACCATCAGTGAAGTATAGCCAATATCCCTCAAGGCACTGTGAACAAGGGGTACACATCTGGATTGCCCTTTGAACTTAAGAAGAGAAAAACAAGTAGCAAGAGAGGTGAGAACGGACAATAGCTCAATTAGCCTGCCCTTCGGTGGGTTCCTGCTCAGATCTCAGACTGGTTTTACCTCATCTTGTGCCATTATAGAGAGAACATATCTGAAGCATATCAGACTGGTCCCACCGATATGGGCAGTCCAGATACAAAATGCCAGAAAATTCCCTCTGCACGAAATATACAGCAACCCCAGACGTTCATTGCAACCTTGCAAGGTACCATCAGTGAAGTATAGCCAATATCCCTCAAGGCACCATGAGCAAGGGGTACACATCTGGAAAAACAAGTAGCAAGAGAGGTGAGAACTGAGAACAGCTCAATTAGCCTGCCCTTCAGTGGGTCCCCGCTCAGATCTCAAGCTGGTTAAAGAGGCACAAGACGCATTTCCACTCTCCCTCCCACTTTCCCAATTCATCCCTCCAAACCTAGTGTGCACAAGTCTCAAAAAGATATTCATCCCATTGAAGAAGCTCAGACATTTGACAAAGGGTTCAGAAATAGCCACGCAAACTATATTGCCCCTAGAGATCCTCAATTTCTCAAAATCACATTGAGGGTAGTCAAGCTTCACGTCTTCAGAAACATCCAGTTAAGAAGAAGCTCTCTGTGCTATTAATATGATGTGAAAACTGTGGGTGTAGGTGAAGCTCTGTCAGAGGCTCTGATGCATCTGGGAGAAAATATGTCCAAGCAGTTATAGCAGTATTTACATTTATGACATCACACTATGACATCACCTATTGTGATTTCACTACTAAGGATCACAGTACCTGACGTGGGGGTGAGAAGATATTTCTTATACATATATCAAGGACCTTTCATAATAGTGTAAAAGGAATATTCACAATCAAATTATCTTCACTACATTAGTTTTTATTACTATTTCAACACAGTACTGTTCATTTTACCGAAATATTGGCTCCCTTTATTCATCATCATTCCCGATCCCACTTTGCATCCCCACTTCTTCTCTAAAGTCATTTTTAATTGTCCCTTATGGCATTCCTCCGGTTACTATTTCTCTAAAGGATATATTAATTAAACAGAAATTAGCAATCAACATGAAAACTAAAAAAGTTAGGCAAAAAAATGTTAAGAAGGAAATAATATATATTTTTCCACTATGCTTTTTTTTTTTCATTCAAATGTGTAACACAGTTGTTAATCATCTGCAATTCTGTGTTAAGAAAAAAAAAAAAACATTGTCTTCTAAAGCTATCTAGCACTCTTGATAGGTAGATATCCAAGTGTTTGGAAACACTTGCTTTGCATACCTTTATAAAGGATACCTTTGTAAAGCATACTAAGATCTAAATTGTATGTGTTCAGTCATTATCATTAGCATTACAAACAGTGGTGTATCCTGGTTTTGTGCTGCCCTAGGCAGGACAAAACTCAGGCACCCGACCCCCCCGCGCGACACCCCCACCCCCACCCCCCCCCCTCCCCCTCCCCCGTCCCCCGTCCCGCCTTCTAAATACACACACACAAATTCACTGACAGATACGCATACACTAGCTAACAGACACACACACACACTCTCTAGCAGACACACACACACTCACTGATATATAATATAATATATATATATATATATTATATAATATAATATATATATATAATATATTATATAATATATATAATAATATATATATAATATATATAATATAATATATATATATAATATAATATATTATATAATATATATAATATAATATATATATATATATAATATAATATATAATATAATATATTATATATATATAATATAATATATAATATATAATATATTATATATATATATAATATAATATATAATATAATATATTATATAATATATATATTATATAATATATAAATAATATATATATAAATAATAATATATAATATATATAATAATATAATAATATATATATATATATATATATATATATATATATATATATATATATAATAATATATATATATAATAATAATATATATATATAATAATAATATATATATATATATATAATTAATTTAACCTACCCCCCCAGCCTCCCTACCTTTGGGAATGCTGGGGGGGTTTCTTTACCTCCCTGGGGTCTAGTGGGGCTGCCGGTCGGGCTGCTGGGCTGGTTGCTGGGCGGGCGGGCGGCTGGCAAGGGAGCTCTTCCTCTGAGCTGTCTGCTCAGCTCCCTCGCGCGCCGCAGAGTGAGGCTGGGAGCCGGAAGATGACGTCATCTTCCGGCTCCCAGCCTCACTCTGCGGCGCGCGAGGGAGCTGAGCAGAGAGCTCAGAGGAAGAGCTCCCTCGCCAGCCGCCCGCCCGCCCGCCCAGCAACCAGCCCAGCAGCCCAGTTAGCCGCAAGGCTAACAAGGCATTTGCCCTGGGCATTTGGGGGCGGCGTTTTTTGCCGCCCCCTGGAAAATGCCGCCCAAGGCAAATGCCTTGTTTGCCTCGCGGCTAATACGCCCCTGATTACAAAAAGCAGGAAGTACAAACAATATCATTGATGTGGTGGACCGCCAGTATATCGCCACGGACTCCCTTTCCCAGTGTAAAATAGCTCTAACCAGTTGTGTAATTAATTATAGACAGTATAGTATTCCCCCCATACATTAGTCGACACTGAATGCTAGGAGAAGATCTGTTTTTTTACAGGCAAGCACTCTCATTTTATACATACAGCAAACACCTCTCTGTGCCTGAGAGATAATTGAGTCAAGGAACTTAGAACTCAATTGTCTCCCAGGTACAAAAAAAAATAACAAATTCTCCAACACCCCAAAAGTACCCCCAAAATCCATGGAAACGGGGGGCGGAGCCTGACCGGGAAGCTGGACAGACATGCTTTGTGTGAGCTCCCGGGCCTGATCCAGAATCTTGCCTAAAATAGGGGGTAAAACACCCAACCCAGAACCCTCACCTGCCTCACTGTGGACTACAGAGTCTGGGGAACCGGGGGACACCTCGCAAGCCTGAATGCCGGCGGAATTCTCGGAGCAGAGTCTTGGGGCCTACTCAGTACAGGGCAAGGGAGAGACGGCCGCTCTCCCGGCCCATCAAAACAAGCGATACCCGAAGTATCGGACCTCCCCCCCCCCCCTAGGACCGGTGGGGGTTATCCCGGCTCCACTCAGCCTGTATCACGACAACCCCAGCCACTGGCTTCACCAAGCAACGGAACCAGCGGTCAACCGAGTCCGCAAAGGCCCAAACAAGATGGCGGCCTGCACGAGACCGGCGAAGCAAAGCACCCTCATAAAGCCACCTAAACTTGTCCACGACTTCTTTCAGAGGCTCTGCACCAACCTATGGGCACAATACCACAACAAGGGTCGGTCATTCCGGCTAGCAGTGAAGGAAACGGCGGCATGGATCCGCCCTGCCACCCGGCGCCGCTTGTGCAGACACTCGCATCGCGCCCCCAGAGCAGCAGCCAGACGGAGACTGTGCCGGAGAGCCGGATGGCGGGAAGGAGAGGTTAACTCCACGAGCACCATCACCCGTCTTCGCACACAACTGAGCCAGACTGCCAGACAAACCCGACCCGCTTACCACTCAGCAGCACTAGTGTCCTCCGAACACCACAGCCTCCAAGCAACGGCAAGCTCAGAGCGGTTCCTCGCTTGCAGCCGCGCCAACCGCCAGAACAACAGGACATCAACCCTTACCTCAACCTGGCGCAGACCGCACGATGAAGGACGAAAAGGTCGGTGCCCACCGCAAACCAACATGCGAGGCTACCCCCAGAAGCACACCAGCGGCATCGGGTGAGGACTTACAACTACCCGTTGCCCAGCTACCTGCCTAGACACAAACTGGGACTTGGGACGCTCTCATTGCCATTACTAATGAGTCTTCACAGGCAGATACCACAGCGACAAACCACTGCCTCTGTTTGACAGCTGGGGGGGGGGTTACCCTGGGGTGGCAAAAAGAATGTCAAAAGCTACTCATTTTCAAGCGTTTTTCAGTTGCTCATTTTCAAGCTATTGTATTCCACCTGTATTTATCTGTTTTTAGGGGTTAGCCTACTAAGCAACTTTTCTGAAGCGACCCAAAAGCATATGCCCCCCTACTGGCAGTACCTAATACTAGCAAAGCATGGGGTGTTCTATTCTAGCCTACAACACAACCACTATTGAACTAGCCAGACCTGCTTGCATATTGCAGTTAGCATGTACCTAGCATAAGCAACTAATGGTTTTTTTTTTTAATTTTATTTCTTTTTTTTTTTTTTTATCTACGTGTAATCTGTCGCCTGACTAGCATAACCTAGCGAGATATTAATCCGGATCCTACGATCCTTAGCTTGTATTCTCAAATTGGAGCTTAACTACGTTACATAAAAAAAATTAGGCATTGAAAATCTGGAAATGTACTTTAACTTTGTGTATTATTGTACCGACCCTATAATGTAACTCGCTTTAACGTTTCCTCCGTCTTCTCTTCTGTACCCCATACTATATGCCTTAATAAAAATCAGATTGACAAAAAAAAAAAAAAAAAAAAAAAAAAATCCATGGAAACACCTAGAGAAATCCCCTGATACCTCTGATCAGAGTGCCTAACATATCTAAAAAGCACTCAGATCGGTTTTGGTGGTTTGGGTTCGCCACCGGGGTAAAGTTTTGACCGGCTGGCCACAAGGTAGAAGCCCAAAATAGTCCCAGGGAAATAGTGTCAATGGCCGGTCTCAGTTTGAGGATTCTTATACAAAAACCACACACAATATCCGAATAATTTCAGGTATCGAATGCTCCTCTCAGTCGGTAGTTCATATCTCCCGAAAGCCTTTCGTATAGGTGGTCGGGAACTGGAATGGGCAGCAGTTTCATCTTCCAGGCACCACTGCCTGCGTTTGGGAGACAAAATGGCCGCCATTCATCCTGTCGACCACGTGCGTTCGGTTGCATGAAATGGCCAGCAGCAGTTGCTCAATGATTTATAAGACCGCTGGGTAAAATATATTATTGATCATGGATATCAGTGCTCTAGCAGAAACCTGATAAACAGAAATGCAGTAAATCATTACAATTGGAGAGGGGGGATAGTCTAGACTATTCTCTTCCATTAATGTGATATGAAAAATGCCAGGTGCCTAAAATTGGAAGTATGGGAACCATTAAACTCGCCATCTCTTGTCATCCATTAAGCAACTCCCATCCTGCTCTTCAATATTCACCTGTAAGGTTACCTATGTGAAGTTGCATAACATCACAGCATATGTGTCATTCCTGCACCCAGTCTGACACCTGATGCTCCTCTTGCATCATTACTCATGCCACATGATCTTCCCACACCAATAAAGATGCTGTGTAATTTCCTGGCATTATTTCTGAGGTGAAATGCTCCATACACATCCTCTTACGGAGGTAAAGTTATGTATATTTGTAATGTCGCCAAGCGCCCTGCATCATTTGTGCAATTTAGTTCCCATTTGAGCCTGATAACGCATGTTGCGGCATCTTTGGAATCGAGTAAATAACGAGAGGAGAGCTTCTGACGGTTGCAGTACTTTTATTCTTTTGCATCAAGGATTTGCAGGAGGATTGAACACCAAAAACATTAATCTCTTTAACACCATAAGCACAGAGTATCGAGCACCGTGAAAACTGTAAACTGACATAGAATACCTTTGTTTACAGAGATCACCAAAAAGGGGGTAACCAACAGGGTTACTGTACGCTCCGGATCTCGCAAGAGTGAACTATAACCCTGGAGCTGCGGGCTAGAGTTCACTCTCACCACCGAGACCACCAAGGATTCCCCACGGACCACCAGGGATTGAGAAAATGCCCCCCCTCCTAAATATACATTTATATAAAAAGCCCCACATACACATACACACACACACACACATTGCCCCCCATACACACACTGCCTCCCCACACACACACAGCCCCCATACACACATTGCCCCCACACACATACACAGCCCCCCCATACACACACTGCCTCCCACACACATACACTGACTCCCCATACACATACACAGCCCCCCATACACACACTGCCCGCATTCTCACATTGCCCACACACACACACACAATCTACCCACACACACACACATACACTGCCCCATACACATACACTGCCCCCATACACACTCACACATTGCCCCACACACATATTTCCCCACACACCCTTCACACACATTCACACACTACACCCCCCCCCACACACACTGAACCTTTCACACACACACTGCACCCTCACACATTGCACCACTCACACACACCACTGCTCCTGTGCACTACTACAGTCCCATATCCCAGCAGACCCCTGGTAAATTGTCAAACTGTTCTTAAATGGTTTGACTACTTACTCTGGGAGGGGGTCCCGGCACTCCTGGCACCATAACCACTACACAAAGCTGTAGTGGTTATTGTGCATGGATTATTACTTTAAATAATTTACAAGTGCCCCTCCTGAAATCAGGCTCTGGATCCGCCACTGATCAGAATGCTGAGTCACAGAGCTTTTTGCCTCCAAAATTAGAGGAAGGAGGGGGTCTGCTGCTCAAACATTCCCCAGGGAAACAAGAGGAAGGCACAAATGTTCCACCTATTACAGTCAGTGCTAAACACAGATTTAAAGCAATAAGCGCACAGTTACAACACATTTACATTGTCTCTTGATTTTTGTGGTTTTCACTCAGCTTTTCTTGACTACTCTGTTTTCTGGCACCCTTGACCTGCCTCTGACTCTCATTTACCAGATCTCGGGCTCCCCTTGTACCTGCCTTGTTTTGATTATACTTTTGTTATTTATACATTAAGCCTAGTCATTTGAAGGATCTTTAAAACATTATAGAGTGTCTCTATCTAGTTCTGGTTGGTTCACACTTAGCATATTGGGGTGATTAACGTGGCACTGCCTTTACATTCAAAGATGCTGTTTAATATGAATCCTAGGGTTTTCTAAAGTGATGTTAAATTGACTTTGACTACCCAAAAACTTACACTATAGTGCATAATCCTTTGTTTTGTTTAATTTGAATTTAGGGCAAAATAGCCAATTTGGATAACTTCTCCAATTTACCCATGTTAAGTTTGCTTTCAATTTCTGATTTATATTTTAGTAAATACTCATGGCAGTAGTTAGGATTTTTGAAAATATTTTTTCCTTTTTTTTTTCAAAACGTTTTCCCTGAACACTTTTTCATATGCTAATCCTGTAAATATGATCCTATTTTCTGCTGTCCCCTTCCAACCACGGACCTAGGTCCAAGTCTAGACAGTGTCATGGTAAGTATGTCCTTATACCTGACCTACAAAATGCCCAGTGCACCCAAGATTCAAATACCATAAGCATGAGAAATGAGAAATGGGATTGATGTCTCAATTTGCTGTTAGCAATAAGTTATATAAGCTATGTTATGACAAATCCACAATGATCTGATGCTGTAGTTTGTTAGTTGGCAGCCGTTTCGATGCAGAATGCCCCACTAATTACTTTTGCTAATATATCCAGAGATCCTGATTGGAGAATTATGTTTTGTTAAATTGTAATTTCATGAAAAGTAGTTTGATTTTGAAGTGGAATGTGCTAATTTTGCTTAAGTGTGAAAAGGATGGGAGCAAGGGGATGAATGTAGCAAAACATTTTCAGTAAATGTAAAAATAAATCATTCAAACCAAAACAAAAATAGAGATCAATCTTCTGTGAATTGATTGCATTGCATCCATATATACATTTTATTATTTCCCTTTATCATTAACAGAGTATGATGAATAAGCAAGTTAATTTTGTTGCATATTCCTTAATCCCAAATTAGCAAACTAAATAATTTGAGTTACATAAAATAATTCATAATTAAACTTATGTATTCAGTCAGAGCCAATCCTGAGGGGGTGCGACAGCCCAGGTGCTCTATAGATGGGTGGGGTGTTCAGTGCTAGGCTCCACCTCTTCCTGCTCCCCAAGTCAGTATCAGACAGCAGAGGGGACAGGGCTTAATGAGATAGGGTGTTATCTATCTGAGGGGGAAGAGCCTAACACTAAATACCCTGCCTATCTAAAGAGCACCTGGGCAATCCACACACCCCCAGATCATCTCTGTATTCATTCGACTGGTAATAAAGGAGAACTGACAAGAGACTTGTACATTAAAGGCCAAAAAAATCACATCAGAACAATTTACAAAATCTCTTTCTTTGGCTCAGCTATTTTGTTCTAACCTTTGCAATTACAAAAGGAGAGAAAGGAGGCTGTCCCTAAATAATGTGTAAGAAAATAAATAAATAAGTAAATTAAAAATATGTTATTTTATTCGGTAAGACTAAAAACACACACAATTACTGACAAAGTTGCTAGTCACTACTGTCCCAATAATGGATACCTGGGGCAGACACGGCGGCTGCAACTAGACAAACTACGTAAAAAATAGATACAAACGGGAAGACAGTAAACAAAACGTAAATAGACAAAGACAGGGCAAGAACCACACAGAAGTTTAGTAGATAAGTCCCCACCCCGAAAATGGTACAGTGCACACGATACTATTGCCCTGGATTAGCCAACTGGCAAGATCGTAAGGTATAAGTGCAGTGTAACAAAAGTATCAAACAAAGTTCACAAAATGGCTACAAAGTGCCAAAAGTGCCCCTTTGGAGTAAGGGATTCGTGTAATTAACTAGAGGATCTTTAAAGGTGGATGGTGGGAGCTTAGATGTGAGTAAGTGCCCTGAAAGACATAAAAGTTATGACTAGTATCCACACAGGGAGAGTACGCCGGAGTCCCAATGGTATTAGTGGAGGATATAGCCGTAGGTCAGCACCCTATTGGTAACGTTGTGAAATTGATTAGAGTTAAAATAATGTAATATCCAGCCTAGGTACTGAAAGCCACAGTCTAATCTGTACTTGTATCCTGATCTGTGCCTTCAGGGGCACCTAGCTTATAATAGAACTATGATAGTACTAGATATACTGTGCCTTCATGGGCACCTACGTGGTTATCAAAGATATACTGTGCCTTCATGGGCACCTATGTGGTTATCAAAACTATGCTCTTACTAACGGCTGTTCTAATCTGTGCCTTCGTGGGCACCTAGCTATACCCGTAGTAGTTAGCAAACTTGGATGCTGAATCAGATCTAATAGTCTAAGTCCAGCGGTCCTCGGTGTAACAGAGATAGCTGTAAGGCTGTAAAGTTTAGCGTGTAAAGTAGCACGAAAATTCATATAAAGTAAGTAACACCGGAGCAAATGTCGAGCCCCGATGCGCGTTTCACCAAACACAAGCTCATCAGGGGGAACCGGCTCCCCCAACAAGGTGAGTTTAAATAGCCTGCCTAGATTTCTTATTGGACCAACCAAATGTATGATGTCATTTGCAGTTGTTGAACGTACGGTGGCTGAGCGCGATCAATCCGAGTCAGACTGCGCTAACTATGAAATACCCCGTGATGTTCAACTATTATATACACAAAGTAACACCCAAAAGAATACTGATTAGGTGAGGGAAATGGTCCATCCTGATAGTGTAGTGGTGATGCACCCTAAGGAGTGACACATAATAATAATAATAATAAATGGTGGAAAATATGGTAATTCCCCCAGGATGGAAACAAATACCCACATAAGAAAAGTTCTTCATGATTGTTGCCAACTATTTAAATTAGTGGCATGATAAATCAGCAGTAAGGAATGTGTGGTTTGTATAATAATGAATAATGCAAATTGTAAGTATATCACAGTAATTGGTGGTTGATCACAATGGAAAGACATGTTATTTAAAGGTGTGTCTTAGTAAATAATTATTTAACTGAAAATGTCCAAATGATGGAAATGCAACAAAAGTGCTTGTCCGTTGAGAATAGCTAACATATTATACAGTGCTTGTCATCGGTGAATGAATGCAGTGTAATTAAATTCTTCATTCAGTCCCGATGGAACCAAAGTTTTAAAGAGATAAATCCATTTGAATTATTTTTGTAACAATATTTTATTAAAGTTTCCTTTTCTTGAATTGGGCAATAGTCTTTCTATTGCCTGGAATTTAAGATTTTCAGGTTTGCCGTCATGAAATTTCTTGATGTGTCTAGCCACTGGTGTAGGGTTAATGTGTTGTAAAATCCTCCTGCGGAACTGTTGGAATGTCTTGCCAATATATTGTGTACCACAACTGCACGTTATTAGATACACAACACGGGTGGTACTGCAGTTGACCAAAGCATTAGTGGTTATGGTAATCTTGGATTTTGTAGATTGAACAGTCTTTAAGGGTGTGATATACTGGCATGCCTTGCGATGGCCACACCTGTACGTCCCTTGTGTACTGGATAACCAATTGCTGGGTGAAGATGGTGATGGCAAGTGACTATGGACCAAAAGTTCCTGTAGGTTGGTAGGTCTCCGTGCTGTGAGGGGTGGATAGTTTGGTAGGATGTCTTTGAGAAAGGGATTGTGAAGCAGAATGGGCCAGTTATTGTGGAGTATGTTTGACATTGTCCTCCAGCCTTGATCAAAAGTGGCAACACACCTAGGTGTCTTGGAGTCCACTTTTGGTTTAATCGTGGTGAGACTCTGGTGTCTATTTATTCCACTGGCTCTTTGAAATGCCTGCTTTAGAATACGGTTCGAATATCCCAGCTCTTTAAATCTGAACCTTAACAGTTTGCATTCTCTGTCATATGTGGAGTCTTTGGAGCAATTTTTTCTCGCCCGTAGGTATTGGCCGAATGGAATGGATGCTTTTAGTTTAAAGGGATGATGGCTTTCCCAGTGAAGAAAACTGTTGGTCGAGGTGGATTTGCGGAACAGTTCAGTTTGAATGGTGCCTGCTTCTGTGAGTATTATTTTAAGGTCTAGGAACACCAATTCGTGTTCATTGATCACGTGGGTGAGCTTTAAATTAATCTCATTGTCATTGAGGGTCTGTACAAACTCCTCAAAAATTTGGATGGGACCTGTCCAGAGGAGCAACAAGTCGTCAATGTATCTATGCCAGCTCAAAATATAACCATGATACTGGCCAAATTCTGCTGACATGACGACATGTTGCTCCCACCATCCCAAAAATAAGTTGGCGTATGTAGGTGCGCAAGTTGTGCCCATAGCGGTCCCGGAAGTTTGTAAGTAATACTGTCCGTTAAAGGTGAAATAATTGTGGGTCAGTATAAAATTAAGGGCATTAGTAAAGAACTTCTTTTGAAAATCACTATAAGAAGTATTTTCAAGAAAAATTTCACACGCTCTAAGGCCTTTGCAACCTTTGCAATTAGAATACAAATAATAGTGGAAAATGGTACTGAACAGTCAAGGTAAATGATGCAGCTATATCATCTGTGAAATATTCACAGGGAAAAAAATCACCAAAATTGAAACATGCAAAAAAACAATAAAGTAAAAGTTCACACAACCCCGCATAAAATGTTATCCTCCACGTACAAAATAACAGAGATATATTTGCAAGAGAAAACACAGAGCAAATATCACACCAATATCAGTGCAACATGTATATATAAATGGAACTTCACACAAGGCAGTACAGCACTCATAATCTCCAGAGCCAGCAATTTTATGCTCTAATTTATGCACTTGAAATTGGCTTAAATCTCATGTGATTTCTTTGTTTCCCCTCCACTCTCAGCTCAGTAATGGAACATAAAATGAAAATTGAGTTGATTTCAGAAGGCTTTATTATAAAATGCTTTAAATACACGCTTAAAATAGTGGTGCTTGTAACGGACCGTTTCACTTACAAGAGGATAAAACCCAGTTTAGGCGATATCCCCCTTTTCAGATGCACAGGCAGCTACTGCAAACACCGTTCTCCCGACTGGAACCACACGAACACTCTGAACTGGAACAGCTGAACAAGAAAAGCATACAATCCGCTTACACTCCTGGCAGTCAGCTTACAATCCAATTCCCCCCAAGAACGAGACGACACTTCATTTTGAGGGTTAAACAGGAACTACAGACTGGCTCATCCAGCCTGGCTTTTATTACAAACAAGTACATACAGGACACTCCCAGGGGGAGGATGAAATTAACCAATCACAGGGATGTACCTCCCACACATTTCCTCCCCTTAGATTAGCACTTAATATAATTATACCGTACACCCGTTTCCCCAATTCCTGGATGTACCCCAAATACATATGCTACACCTCCAAAACAGGTATCCCCTGATAGCCCTTATTCAGGGGGACAACATATTCAAGAATCAGGTCATTCGGATGAATGGTTCAGGAGATATGAGGTTCCAAAGATTTGACCGACCGCATGGGTAAAGTATCCGAAAACAGTTCCATGCATTTTGGCCCTGCGGTCGGTCACAAACAAGTGAATGAAACAGACGAATTACTGGTGTTATAGAGACTAAGGGGGATTCGCATGAATCCCCTAGTTCGTACGTTTCTTTCTACCGAACGGCGGGCCGTTCGGAAGTTTCCCCACGAAATCCTGGAAGTCTGGAGGTCTCAGCGGTGTTTGCCTAGTCGAGTGTCCGATTTCAGTTCCAGACACTCGACGGCAAAACACCGCTGTTCGGTAGTTTAAGATGGCCGCCGCCACGTGTTTGTTTCCCGAATGGCGGCCACCCAGAGGACAAAGAATACATTACATGGATTGCCAATTACCTGTTTGCAACATTGTTGCAAACGGTAATTGGAGGCACACTTATTCCTGGGTGGTCTGGTTCTTCGGTAGTTTCACTCAATATAATGAATGGAGTGATTCTACCGAACGATCAGATGAATGCTGCATATATATCACCCAGGTTAACTGCATACAAAAATACATACATGACATTAAAGTATTAAAGGCAGGATTACTGTAATACGCTCCACAGTCTTAAAGGGACAGTAGTCCCAAAAGTCCCAATCTGTTCATAGATGCTTTTAAAAGGGCCGGTAGCAGCAATATACATTATTACATGCCCAAATATAGTTTTTCCAGTACAATATGTCCAGGGGCCATAGTCGCAGGCCAGGAGGCTAGCAACCAGGCTTCTCCAGTTCACAGTGGCGAAGTTGGTTTCGCCACAGTGCTTATATGTAATAAACATCCCCACGCCATACAGTGTCTCTATACAAGGTTCATCAATGTGCATATTTCACAGTATACAAACTTCCCTTAACTACCCACTACATTTACATATTTTCTATTTGCGAGTTTCAGGATTGCATCCGATTTCTTTCCTCCTTTGGTCATATTGATCTAAGTCTGTTGCGATCCTTTAGACAACAATAACCCTAATGGAGGTGGCTTCAGCTTTATTTGCTGCATCTTCAAAACAGCAAGCTAGACTTTGCAACAAATCTTGCTGGAACTGGAAACCATAAGTATGTCAGTAGCCATGTTAGAAAGTATGTGAAACTCAAAAGAAACCTTTTTTTAATAAAGGGCACTTCCACCCCTTTGTTTTACAACCACAATGCTTAAATCTTTAGGATTCCAGAAACAAAAATGTTTAAAAACTGTACATCAAAAGCAAAACGTAAAATGAAAACATAAAAAATAACTATAAAAAGGGAAAATAAAATTTACACCCAGGGGAAAGAGATCTTATTTTAGATAGCTGTCAATCTGAATCCCGGAAGTGATGTCACACGCATGTTTCGTAGTGCATGATGACCTCACTAATAAGCGATAGAATACTGACAGCCGATACCATACACTCCCCCCTGCATGAGCGCCCGTGATTGGATGTATCACAGACAGGGCCGGCGCTACCTGTAAGGCGGACTAGGCAGCCGCCTAGGGCGCCCCTTGGGAAGGGGCGCCGCCAGGAGCGCCGGCCCCCCTCATGCTGCAGCCGCCCAAGCGCTCTGTAGAGAGCCTCAGGCGGCTGCAGCTTTGCCCGGGCTGGTGCGTCCATGAGGGCGCTGCACCCATGCGCAGCATGAGGAGAGGGGCTGACAGGAGGGAATCGCTCAGCGCTCTCTCCTGTCACTACCTCACTGTAGCGTGGCCGAGCCCTGTATGGTCCGCGGGTACAGGGAGCATCTGTCTTCTGTACCCGGCCGGACTAACAGGAAGTGCACACTCAGTGTTCACTTCCTGTTAGTCCGGCCGGGTACAGGAAACAAAAGCTCCCTGTACCCGCGGATCATACAGGGCTCGGCCACGCTACAACATAGGTATGGGAGGGTTGGGGGGGATAAATTGAAAGGGGGGGAATAAATGGAAAGGGAGGGGGGAATAAATTGACAGGGAGGGGAGGGGAATAAATGGAAAGGGAGGGGGCGTCATAAATTGATAGGGAGGGGGTAATAAATTGACTGGGAGGGTGGGGGGAATAAATTGAAAGGGGGGATAAATTGACAGGGAGGGGAGGGGAATAAATTGAAAGGGTTGGGGGGTAATAAATTGGCAGGGAGGGTTGGGGTAATAAATTGAAAGGGAGGGGGTAATAAATTGACAGCCAGGGAGGGTGGGGGGAATAAATTGAAAGGGGGGAATAAATGGGCAGGGGGGGATAAATTGACAGGCAGGGTGGGGGGAATAAATTGACAGGGAGGGTGGGGGTAATAAATTGAAAGGGGGGGTACATGGACAGGGAGGGGGGGATAAATTGACAGGCAGGGTGGGGGGAATAAATTGACAGGGAGGGTGGGGGGAATAAATTGAAAGGGAGGGGGGGGATAAATGGACAGGGAGGTGGGGGATAAATTGAAAGGCAGGGTGGGGGGAATAAATTGAAAGGGAGGGTGGGGGGTATAAATTGACAGGGAGGGTGGGGGAATAAATTGACAGGGAGGGTGGGGGAATAAATTGAAAGGGGGGGATACATTGAAAGGGAGGGGAAAGAAATTGACAGGGTGGGGGTAAGAAATTGACAGGGAGGGGATTTGACGGGGTTGGGAGGGGGAATGAGAGTGGGGAGGGGAAAAGAGAGTGACAACGGGGGAGACGAGAGTGACAAGGGAGGGGGGAGAAGAGAGGGATAAGGGGGGTAGAAGAGAGTGACAAGGAAGGGAGAGGGGGAGAAGAGAGTGACAAAGCAGGAGGGAGAGATTGACATCCATCACACACACACAATGCACCCCTTACACACAAAGACAATGCACCCCTTGCACACAGAAAAACACACAATGCATTACACACACAGACACACACACACAAGCAATGCAACTCTAACACACAATGCAACCCTTACACACAATGCATTCCTTACACACACTTAATGCACCCCTTACACACACTCAATGCACCCCTTACAGACGCACACACTGCATCCAGTACATACACAGAAACACACCTTGCAGCCCTTACACATACAAACACAGATTCACACAATGAATTCCTTACCCACATATCAGGACATCCCCTACTCCACCTCCTGTGAACAAACTCATTGGTGGAACATGAAGGTGGACCCTGGGACCCAGACCTTGAGCTGTGTAAAGGGCGTTAAAAAAAATGGAGCTGCTTCCCGTTCTCCCAGAACATTGATTTTTGTGACCACAGTTACAAACAGCCTCCAGAGCGAGCCTGTTCTACACCAGACCAGTGGAGCCAGACTGCAGCTAGAGCCCATCATCATCCTCATCTGGTTGTAAGTAGGCAATCTAGTATATTATTCGTGGCACTAATCTCTAATTTACCTCACATTAAAGAAACACTATAGTCCCCAGAACCACTTCAGCTTAATGTAGTGGTTCTGGTGTCTATAGCCTGTCCCTGCAGGCCTTTTAATGTAAACACGGCGGCACTGCAGCACTGGCGTTAGTTAACATGGCAGATCATATGGGTGGGGCATTGTGATGTCATATAGGGGGGCGGCAAACTTTACTTTGGCCTAGGGCGGCAAAAATCCTTGCACCGGCCCTGATCACAAACGCCACGCAGCAATCAACTTTCCCTCACAGACTATTTAAACTGGAACCGGCAGCATCCACATTACCAACTGAGAAAGCTGAATTTGATCGGCGAAACACGTCTTGGACTTCATACCACCAGCACTTAAATGTAAATTTATATAGTTTTTATTTTGTAACAATAACTATTTAATTCTACATGATGGTAAGCCTCGTGTATCATCAATGCTTCTGTGAAGAAGGGCTATGTCACCCTAATTTGACATATAAGCCTGTATACCTAGAGCCAAGTCAGATGTTCTATATACAGGCATTTCTCACTTTATGAACTCCCGCTTTATGAACTTTTTTTTATGCGCCACCATTTTGTTTCACCGCCATTTTGTGTCAGTGGTACACGGATCAGGACCGAGGAGAGTGCTTTGGAGCACAAACAAGAAGAGAAGAAGAAGAATTTGTGGTCAGGAGTAGACAAGAAGAGAGATGAGGATCAGGAACTCAGTTCCTGAAGATAGAGGGAAGTCTAAAAAACAGGTTTAGATTGTACTATATTCTTTTTGTGCTTTAATGGGCATACATTACAGATCCTGTAATATTATCGCACTGTGCGCTATTGAGTAGAGATTTGACTTGATTTGTCTGTGTGTGACTGACATATCTGTCTGTGTGTATGTGCGTTTGCCATTGTGCCATGTTTTGGCAGGCAGCAATAGTAAGGAGCAGGAGCAGGGCTGAAAAGCCTGAAAAAGGCGACAACGAAGAAAGTTTGAAATCTGTAAAAATTCAAGGAATAACAGAAAAGTGCTAAAAAAAGAGATGCACGTTTGAAAGTAAGAGAGGAGAAGGAGGAGCGTTTTAGAGCTGTAAAAATAAAAGGAGTGAAAGAAATGTGATAAAGGAGAGGGGAAAGTTGATATAGAAGAAAGTGAATAAGTAGGAGGGCTTAAGAGAGGTGCCCCCATTCAACAAGTGCAACATGTCTCTCAATTGAATTGTATGAGGATTGATGATAATTTGATGAAGATTTCAATATGGTATGTATTCCTTTAATGTTCCTACAACATACATGTATTTGATATGTTTTCATTTTGTATTTGTACCAAATAATGTAGGTTGTCAATGGTAAAATTTGTTGGTCAGGAACGGAACCCGTGTTTATTACATTGTGTTTATGGGGAATTCATTCTCACTTTATGAACTCTCACTTTATGAACTAGGCTTCGGAAGCAATTAGTTTGTAAAGTTGGGAACTACCTGCAATGTGAAAAGTAACCTATATTTATGTATTATCTTATTATATTGAGGATTTCTACACCAGGGTTAGCATTGCTTCCCTGTTCTCTCCTATTTTTTTATCTCCATTATTGGGGTTATCGCCTAATATGGACGCATAGGGTGTGTGTCACCTTAAGTACACAAAAGAGGAAGAGATCAGAGCCGGTCCTTAAGAGGCTCTAAACCATGTTAGTGATTCCAATAAAGATACTATCCTCAACATCTGTTTATAACTATATTGCATTATATATTTTTTGTTCCATTTCAGGAATCTTTTACCATACATATTCCCTAAAACTCTTAGGGGTAAGTATCTATTTAGCGCTACACACTCCCCACTATCTAACATTGGTTTGTAAAATAGTGTTTGTTTTCCCATTTTTAAATGAGGGTTTTATGCAAGCAAACCTTTCAGTCATTGAGCCAATGTATGACAATTTACATATGCCCATTATCAAACAGATTATTCAGCAACTTGTTAAAGTGTTTGGTTAAATATGCGGTTATGTTTAATTAATGTAGTGATTTGTTGAAAGTGTAAAAGTAATAGCCTTTCATTTAATTTTCACTTTAAAATGCTGTTAAAATAATGAATGTTAAAGCAAACGTAAGTTCTAGGTGTTAAATGTTCATACTTTTCAAGAGCCTCGGTGCCGCCAAAGATAACTGAATTGACATTCACACTGTACTCAGATATTTATATATAGTGAAAACACTTGCATTTGTTTAAGTACATAACCAAAAAGTGTTACTTTAATGTACAGGGAAAAGCAATCAGTAAATTGCATTTTATTTTCTAGACTGCACATACAGTGAAAGCAAGCAAACATGGGGACAATGTACTATTTACATTGTACTTTTACATTATCTTTTTTATTTAAAGTTTTAACACATGGAGAATCCATTACTCACACTCAGTTGTTGTACTAAATACCCTGTAATAATGTTTCCAACCAATGGCTGAGATATAATTATGGGAATGATAGTGAAACAATTGCAGGATTATAATACTTAGCATACCAATTGTACTAGGCACCTTGATAAATACAGAAATAGAATCAATGTTTATATAGATCATAATTAATACAGCATTTTTTTTTTTTTTTAAGATGGTAAGAAACAACATGCAATTATTGTTCTCTCTATGTGTTTTAGTTACATATTAGCTTCCATTAGAAAATGTACATTGGGCATAAACAAAATTATCATTGAAAAATATTAAACAGTGAATGAATGCCCATCGGACACATGCTAAAATCCACTGTTTTACAGTTCACTTATACACCACATTGTTTTTTATGTTATTAACATATAGAACCACATAAATGGCAAAGAAAATAGATAGATGTAAGCTTTCGTTCAACTGCAGAGACCCACAGACTGGCACAGCATATGTGAAGGCAGACTAATTCATATTGTTTCTGCCCTACTGAGCACTTTGTCAATTGAGTAGCAAAACTAACATAATGACAGAGTAAGTCACTACCCCATTTCAAAATCTCTGTGAATAAGTGTCTACTGTCATTGGTCTCTTTCTTTATGTACCGTATATACTCGAGTATAAGCCGACCCGAATATAAGCCGAGGCCCCTAATTTTACCCCCAAAAAACTGGGAAAACTTATTGACTCGAGTATAAGACTAGGGTGGGAAATGCAGCAGCTACTGGTAAATTAAATAAAATTACAAATAAATAAAATTACAGCCTAAAAAAATTATATTAATTGAATATTTATTTACAGTGTGTGTATATAATGAATGCAGTGTGTGTGTGTATGAATGCAGCGTGTGTATGAATGCAGTGTGTGTGTATGAATGCAGTGTGTGTGTATAAATGCAGTGTGTGTGTGTATGAATGCAGTGTGTGTGTATAAATGCAGTGTGTGTGTGTATGAATGCAGTGTGTGTGTATGAATGCAGTGTGTGTATGAATGCACTGTGTGTATGAATGCACTGTGTGTATGAATGCACTGTGTGTATGAGTGCACTGTGTGTATGAGTGCAGTGTGTGTATGAGTGCAGTGTGTGTATGAGTGCAGTGTGTACGAGTGCAGTGTGTGTGTATGAGTGCAGTGTGTGTGTATGAGTGCAGTGTATGTGTATGAATGCAGTGTGTGTGTATGAGTGCAGTGTGTGTATGAATTCAGTGTGTGTATGAGTGCAGTGTGTGTGTATGAGTGAAGTGTGTGTATATGAGTGCAGTGTGTGTGTATGCGTGCAGTGTGTGTATATGAGTGCAGTGTGTGTATATGAGTGCAGTGTGTGTGTATGAGTGCAGTGTGTATATGCACGCCACATTCCCTCATTTCTTATGTACAACCACCTACTGACAGATTTAGCCTGAGCAGTACTATGGGCAGCTGTTTATGTTTATGCTAGTTGTTTTTATGCTTAAGTTTTCTGCTCCCTCTAACCGTGGGTGCCAGTGGTTTGTTATGCCAACCCAACTCAGTGGATTACAATTCATGGCAGTATGCCTTTCCTATCTGAGATACTATTGTCATGCTTTATGGTAAACTGCCCTAGCTCAACCAACCTGTTCTCTCTATCAATAACATGTTAATTGATTAGTTTGTATACTTTTGTCAAAAAAGAAAAAAAAGTGCAACTATCTCATGCCATGGCAATGTATTTTCCTGTAAGTTAATGCAATGCTTGTCAACGCTGTCGCGGCGCCACACACCTTTTTGTTCTTTGCACAATAAAAATAAAGAATTAAAAATAAAAAAAAATAATTACTGTTGTGCATCACCAGCATAACGTCAGTTGTACGTTGGGAGGTTTGCCTTGGGAATAGAATTCCCCACATTTCAAGCTAAGAATTGTTGGATGGTTGTGGAAACATGATTTTTTTGTCCATGCCATGGGGCATGTCTTCTAAAAACTAAGGAGCCAGCAGCTGATCACTATTAATATATCTAATGATCGGGCAACAATTTTTGTGAACTGAAATGCATTCAAATTCAAAGTAGATTAAACTACAACATCTGGAGTACCAAAGGTTGCCTACCCCTGGTTGATTACATAAATAATGGTATCATAATATAACATGGTATTATAAATACCATCTGGAGTGCCAAAGCTTGCATACCCCTGTTGATAACATACATAACGGTATCATAATATAATGTATTTTTGTTTTTTATATCACTAAAATCTTCAGATGTAGGTTAATTATGAACATTAAGAGTACCACTAAATTGTATGATATTAATATTTATACCACATGGGTTACTTGAAAACGTGTGATATAGAAAAAAAAAACATTAATTTTGAAATTATTACTTTTATTTTTTGTATTTCCTTTTTTTGCAAATAATTTTTTTATTGCAAACATATTTTGCAGAAATTCTTTTTTTTCCACTTAAGGGTATATGAGGGCATGGTGTAATATTTTTGTGTTTAGAGTTTGAACTATGCTGAGGCTATTTATTGTATTCCCTGGTTGCAACAGGTGACACTGTGATGACAAAATGTATGCCCCTTGACATTTCACCAGATAGAATGGAACAACTTTAAGTGCAGCCAGCTCTACCAGCTATCCTGTCATAAAGAACTCCCTAAGTGAGAACAGAGGTAGGAAAACAAAGAGACAAAAACTAAAATAATTTTCAATATGACCACCATAAATTAACTGTTTGAGCCTCAGTGGTTCAAAAATATATCTATTGCATTAATCCTACAAGGCTACAAAATGACATTTACCATAATTACAAAGCTAAAATTTAATCTGAAATTGGTTATAATTTGATTCCATATGTTTCTATTAAGTCCACTGTTCCTATTCAGGGGTAGTCAACCCTCAGCACTCCAGTTTTTTTCAGACGTCTCCCTTGATGCTTTGCCAGCATTATTCCTGTAAGAGCAAGAACTGATCTAGGTAATATTATCTAGCTAATTACTAAGATAAACTATGGTCCAACTTGGGATCCCAAGGGACACCACTAAATTCAAAGTACAGAATCATGCTAGGATAAATTAATGTATTCCTGGTATGAGTTGCTGAACCTGTAAAGTATTTACACTCAGTAACAAGCTCAGTTATTATATTCAAAATAGCGTTAAAGAGCCAAATCTATGTGTGTGTGAAAGATGTTTAATATTCAATATTCAAAATATATGCAGTGTCAGATATGCCAGAAATAACACAATACTTACCCCAAAAAAACATTTTACATTTGAAAGATGTAAACATGTGTTCATGTTGCTCACATAGCCCCACAATATTATTTATTTTTTTATATCATGTTTTCATGTTTTTATTTAAATTTTTATGTTGATTACATCAGTCATTGAAGATATGACCCAAAGAACAATCAAATACATAGGATGCAGAAAAGAAAAAAAGGGGGGGGGGGGGACAGACCATAGCATTTTTACAAAATGCATATAAATTTATAAACAATAACATCACATGCAGAATCATTTATCTCTCTTGCGTATATTGCAAACCACTATCTTTGTCTACAGGTGGGGGAGGGGGGGGGGGTGGAAGAGAAAAAAAAAAGATTAAAAAGATTTTTCTTTCCTTTCTCTTTTCCTTTTTATATTTCTTTTAGCTTCTATGAAAAAATGGCAAGCCGAGTTAAGGGTAGAGAGGACCTATACAAACAAAGATGGCATCAGTGGTTGGAGATAAGAGATCAGTATGTGCCAAAGATGGCATCAGTGGTTGGAGATAAGAGATCAGTATGTGCCAATGATGAACATTGCTACATAGTCCTTAAAAATAAATATAAAAAGGAAAAAGGAAAAGAGCCCCGCAATTTTTATATTTACAAGCTTTTCACATATGTCCTTCTTAAAAAAGTAATCTGCTAGAGACGTGAAAAGTAAAATAATAATAAAAGAGTAAAATGGCACACTCACAGTATAAAAGCAGCCAAAATACCTTTATTAACAATATTAAAAATCACCACAACGTGTTCCAACTTTAAGGAGGTAAAAAGAACTGACCTGACAAGCAAGAGTTTTTATACATAATTGATTCAAATTTGGCACCCAAATGACGTCACAACAACATTTTAAACATTTCTAAAATAAAAATATGAGAATCTATATATGATAAGAGGCTATTTATGTGAAGAATAATGTTAAACGAGGTTTAAAACTCTCGGAATATGTGATTAAAATTGATCACGTGGTCCACGGCCATCTTTGTTATCAGGCCGTGCCACGTGGTTAGCGCTAGGTCTTATGTGTTTATGGGTTTTAGGGAGGAAATAAAAAATAGGAATAATTGGATTTTTTTACAAATAAATAATCAAAACAAATTATGAGAAATAAATTATTTCTATCTTCCTCCAGAATTGTTTTAAATTCAGAATTGAATTGGTGAGTAGGGACGTGGTTTAAAGAGGTGTATATTTTTTTGTTACCCAAGATATTTGAAGATTTCTCTAAATAATAATTAGTGGTCATCAAAACTATCCCTCCTCCCTTGTCTGCTTCTCTAATTACTAAATTGTTCCTTTCCATAAGGTTCTTTAAAATATTAGATTCCTTGTTGGTAAGATTATAAGTGGAACTTTTCTTGTAATTTCTTTTTTGCGTCAGTGAATTCCTGATCTACCATGCGTTCGAATATCTCCAAATAAAGACCCCTACTTTAAATGGGATAGAAATGTGATTTAGGTTTGAATTTCCAATCCGACCGTCTGTCACTAAATTGGCTCCTTGTCATTAGACTGAGTATTCAAAAAAAATCAAATTATTCCTACTTTTTGTTTCCTCCCTAAAACCCATAAACGCCTCCAAAAATCCCTCTGGCCGTCCAATCATAAGTGGTATGCATTCAGTTACTGCTAATTTATCTGCTTTTGCAGATTTTTACTTACAAAAATATACCAAGGGTGCACCATCATATGTAAGAGATACTAAATCTTTCTTACAGGAGATTGAAAGCATTGAATGGGACCCTGAATATAGCTGGGCCACTCTTGATGTCACTTCCTTAAATACGGTCATAAGTCATCAGTTAGGATTAGAAGCCATTGATTATTTTATGGCTAAGGATTCTGATCTATCTATGGGTTTGAGGAATTTTATCTTATCTGCTGTTCGACTTATTTTGGAGCACAATTATTTTTTCTTTAATGGGGATTTGTATTTGCAGATCATGGGTACCACCATGGGCGCCAGGTTTGCCCCCAGTTATGCCAATACCTACATGAGGTGATGGGAAGAAATTTTTGTTTGGTCTGGTCATGACTGGAGGGAAAACCTGGTGCTCTGGTGGCGATATATAGATTGTTATTATTATTTGGAAAGGGTCTTCGGTTATTTTTTATGAATTTGTTAATTTTTTTAACTCTAATCTTTATAATCTAGTATTCACTCCAATATGAGATAAAAATTAGATCAATTTCCTTGATCTCACTTTATATTGTGAAAATGGACAAATTCGAACCAAGTGTTTTTTTTTTTGTTTTTTAAACCTACTGATGGCAACGGCTTTGTTCATCAAGAAAGTTGCAATCATAAACCTTGGTTGAAAGGAATAGCGAAGAGCCAATTCACTCACCTTAGGCGGAATTGTTCCCATGTCCAAGATTTTCAGGTTCAGTCTCAACATATAAAACACAAACTTCTGGAGAAGGGGTACAAGAGGAAAGCTTTAGAAAATTAAATTTGTCTAATAACACAAATAGAGTGGAATACGTTACTCATGGACAAACCCACTCAAGATATCCCTGCTAGCTCATTTAAGTCCGCTTTTATGACCCAATATAGTGTCGATGATAGAAAGATCAAAAGGGGATTACAAAACCATTGGCCAATATTGTTACAAGATCCAATCCTGGGGGGCACATTTGCCAGATCATCCCCAAGTAATATATAAAAAGAATCAAAATTAAAAAAATATGTTGGCTCCCAGTTATGCCATCAAAACAACTGATATAAGAACGAATGGAGGCCTCTTTAGGGGTTGTAATTAATGCAAGGTTTGTGCCACTGTCTATACAGAGAGAACCTATGTGTTTTCTAATTTTGTACCCTATCATATAAAATCAGAAATTGGATGCCACGCGGACTTTGTAGTTTATTTACTGCAGAGTCCGTGTGGCAAACAATATGTGGGACGTACTAAGAGACTTCTTAAAGTTAGATTCTTTGAACACCTAAATAATATTAAAAAGGGACTTATGACTCATTCGGTCCCTGCTCATTGTAAAACTTGCCCCTCCTTTTCGTGGAAACATTTTAGATGTACAGGAATCGAGAGAGTCCTACCACATTGGCGGGGAGGTGATAGAATGAAAAAAATGTCCTAGCGTGAAACATTCAGGATCCACAAGCTAAAAATGCTGGAACCAATGGGATTAAATGTAGAAATAGATCTGGTCTACTTTTTATAATCAAGAGATTGTATGAATTGTGGGATTCATAGTTTGAGATTTTTTCCTCTTTGTGCATTTTTTCCCTTTTAGGGTTTTTATTTAGCGGTGTTTCTTTTAAAAGAGATATAAATAATTACCGTACCTCAAAATATATGTCTTTTATTAAGACAAATATGAAAGAGGTTTTTCTAGTAATTAGTTCATAATACACTGCTTAGGAAATATATGGCCTCATATGTGTGGCCATATGAATAATGGATATGTATGTATTATTATTATTTTTTTTTGTTTGTTTTTTTTTTTTTTGCTGTTCTCATTTCTTATTATGGAGAACGTTTTAATAACTAAGAGGGACAACTAATACATTTTTTTCTATTGAGTTTTTTAGTGGAAAGAATTTAAAAAGATATCCTTAGTTGTTATGGTTATTGCACATTGATCACTTGTCACTTTAAGATATTCAAATTGTGGTTACCATAAAAATTCACATATGTGGGTATTAATATTTGGTGATATATTTACTGCATTAAACAACATTCCTCTGTATTGTTGAGGATAGTAATGGTATTTCTCTTAATAGACATGTACCCTACTTAGTTTCTTTCATAAACATTGCTATCTGTTCATCATTATGCTGGCGACCATCAGGGGGCTACAACTACATATCCTAATACCATCTAATTTTGGAACACATGGGATAATGGAACGCAAAAGTGTTATGCCGTTTACACTTCCGGCTTCGGCTGATCGCAAATGTGATCTCATTGGAACACATAGTTGAACGCGGAAGCATTGTATCGCCCGCACTTCCGGTTCTGGCTGATTGCAGATGCAAGCAATGGTGATCATGATGAAATGAAAATAAGAAAACTACAACAGCTAAATAAGACCAGCCATCACACCAATAATAATGGAAACACCAACAGATCCACCAATGGACACAGGGAGTAGTAGGTGGGGGGAGGAAGGGGAATAGGCTGCTTTCATATTGTTTGTATTTGTTTTTAAGTTGTATGGTCCCTGAGGAAGTTCCAGTACTGGGATGAAATGTGTAGGACCTTTGCGGTTTATATTTTATATTTTATTATTTATGGGTGATTGTTTACCTTCCAATAGAGCCGCTGAACTTTGTTTACCACTTACTGAAGTCCTGTTTTACATCCACCCTACTGGATCAACAGGAGGGAAAAAGAGAGCCCCCCAACAACATCGGGGGAGGCACCCTTGAGCGATATTACCATTCATATCCTGTGAGTGCATTTCATTTCATTTAATTGCTTACCAAACTGTATTACACTATATATTTGTTTTGTTCCTTATTTTTAGATTTCACAGCCAAATGTTTTTGGTTTTTCAATATACTGTATGCATTTTATAAATTTAACAGTATTTGAAAATACAGAACAAATAGACTGATCTATGTCATATTAAATTTAAAATGTTCATTTTGATATTACCGATTCCCAGTTTAATAGGTGGTAGTGTTTAAAGAAAAACTCCCAAACCCAAATCACTTGAGCTTGCTAAAGTGCTTTATGGGCTAACATAGTGTCCCATTTATAGTGTCCCCTCACTTTATAAAAGAGATATCAGCACTTTTTATTATGATTAGGTTGAACTTCCTTGTCTGAACCTTCCTGACAGCTGAGAGGGTACTTCTTCTGGTTGCTTCATGCCCCAACCCAAAGGTGGAAGCTATGCTTCCCATGAAGAAGCAATTAATTCAATGCTTCTCTATGATAAGTATTGAAGTCTCAGCATGGGGTTCCAACAATCAAAATAGAATTTAAAACACTCCAGAGTCACAAATCAAGAGTATTAATTTAATTTCAATGCTCACTCTTTAAACATCTCTTCCAGATATCCCATGCACCATGCCAGTTGTTGGCCGTTTACCTACTTCCTGTATAACTAAATTGTTATATTAATGGAAGATACATGCTGAAAGTAGTATAAGAACATTCTAATGTAGTTAGAATATGTATCATGTATCATAAATTATTATATGAACATAAACACAAATTAGCCTTCAACGCTTCTTATGTGATTTTTTTTAAATTTCATTTGTCCAAAAGATTATTGATAAATATATTTTCCATTTTTTGCCATTGAGGATCTTTTTATATGCACATGGCTTGAATTTTTGTAAAAAAAAAAAGTACTTTAAACATTTATAGCAAAAATAAATGTTAAGTACAGCATAATAATATTACAGCTACTTATATTAATAATATGCAACAATAGCATCTGTACATATTATATACACTTATATAAAGTATGCTATTTTGTGCTTTATGTCAAGGACTATATTGGTTCATAGGCCAATAAAAAAAATGCATAGCTACTCTATCATGCTTCTTGTGTGTCTAAATGAAATATCTGTATGAATTCCAGATGGAAAACCTTAGCACAGTGCTGCTTCACGGTTCCCCAGACAAGTCATTTTGATAGACATATTCTCTAAGGGCATTGTATGGAGGCAGGGCATGCACAGATAATTTTGCTGGATAGCCTACTCTATGTAATTGTCTGTAAAAACACTATAAATCTCCTTCATATCCTGCATCCAGATGGTACTCACAATAACATGCAAGCAATCGTGATTCATATGACTTTCTAGCTTATTAAAATCCGGACTACATGATCATTATACAAATATACATTTTCATGTAATTAATAGATTAAAGGCTAGTTATCAAGTTACTCATGAATCCCTAAAACACGCAAATATGTCTAGTAATTATTTTTAATATTTAAGATTCCAGGCTGAGAACATTCTCATTATTAAAATATTTTTAATTGATTATGGTAAAATATACAGGGTACTATGAATACCTCCATTAAATGTTCTTATTTTGTTTGTCCAAAAGTAGTTCTGCTAAGTAAGATAAACTAACTAACCTACTACTATATTGATCCCTATGTCTGAATCTTTTACTTTTTTCCCTGTGCTCAAGTTAACAGTGCTTGATGGGCAGAGCTTAAGCAAGATTCTGTTTCTGTTGCCAATCAAATTTATCCACAAACAGTAGACATCATGGACACTGGAGAACAAAATGGCTTATATTGGCAGATATTGAAATTTAACACAAGGGAGAAAACTATAATAAATCTAATTAAAGTAAAGTTGGAGTATAATCAGTGAGATACAAATAATAATAATAATAATAATAATAATATGACAGGACTGCTTAAGACCCATAATCAAAATCTTCAATATAGACCTTAACAAATGTTAACTGGGGGGGGGGGAGCAGAGCCTGACCTGCTAACTGAACAGAAGAGTGTTCACTGGGCTCCCATTGCATCTGCCGATTAATCGATCATACATATCGATACAAAGCTCATGCACACATCGGGGTGCCCTACCAGTGTTCAGGGTGCCTTGGTGAATTTCCTGATACCTCACTCGCATACGTGGGTGCATGGAACATGAGGTATCCGGCCGTGGCCTGCGGGCAATGGAACTGGGGAGAGACGGCTGTTCTCCTTGTCCTTGCATAAGCGGACCCACTGACACTGTACCCACGGACCAGTGAGGATGATCCCGGTCCACCCCTGGGAGGCAGCCCGGCTAGACAGGAGACAAAAGACAGGCCCACACAGGCAACCTGCAGACACAAAGTAGAGCACAATGGTGGATGCTACGGGCACTTCAAACCACTGTGAGGCACTGCTGGAAAGCACCTTTGATGCCTTCTGGAGGAAATTGGCACTCAGACTGCAGCAGGCTGCAACACATACAACAGACAAGTGCTTACCAGAGGTGCCATCTCGGTGCTCCCAATACAGACAAGCAGCTCCTAGACTGAAGGGTGCCGGCAACTTGCACCGGAGAAAGCGACATCTCCCGCCCGCAAGCCTACCAGTCTCTGTATGGTGAAGACTGGGATCCATCACAAGAACGTGCACATACGACAAGCAGCCAGAAAGCAACTATGATAGTGGGCTATCACAGGGCCTCCTACCCTTTCTGAGGTGCCACGAGGAACCCTGTCTGTGATGAGCGGCCTAAACTGCCAATCCACCTTGAGCTATGACAGCCTACAGTGCTCACCTTTGTTGCAGGACTATTTTGATCCTCTGGCTGGCATAGGTTAGACTGGGACTGCAGTGTTTAAGGGCCATTCACCTTACCCTCTGAGGATATATGAGCCACGTCCACCTACTTTAGTACCCTCTTTTGCCATTCTTAAATTACTTGCTCCACAGCCACCAAGATGCTCCTCTGACTGGTTTGGGCTCTCCTAGGGGACTTCTCCTGTCTTATGCTCTATACCTTGTTCTCTTCATATAACCTACTAGCCAAGCATATTAATTAATACCTAAGTTACTATTTTTCTAAACCTCCTCTGCAAGTCTGAGTGGTATTATTTGTTATTAAGCTCAGCTAACATCACACAGTCAGGTTACTATAATGTGCTAAAATGTGTGTGGATCTTCTTTTCCTTCATAGTTAGGTATAAATGTTAAGCATGTTCCTAACATTATAAAAAAAATGTGCAGTTACTCTGAAAGCTGTGTCACTGTCTTATAACATTTGTTATTATTAGGCTTGTTTGAGCTGTCATGGCTGTACAAGCTTGTTTTGTTATCTTATGCACATCCAAAATAATGAATACAAAAAAAAATGTTAACTGATTAATGTGTAAGTGGTCTCATCCAAGGACCATTTTCCTCTCGAAGAAAGAACTCCCTAACCTAGGTGACTCACGTCACATTAAATTATAATTATGTCTTTCCCCCTATTTATCTCCTGTCCAGATCCATGCCCTAGGTGCCACTATCTTAGTATTGTCAGATGAAGGCCCTGCGGGACACATCACCTGCCTACTAGCTAGAGCTGTGAAATTCCCTCACATGCCTAGTTGTAGGAGGGAGATACTCGCTCGTTGCTCCCTCCTTGTAATACGTAAAAATAGAAACACTCCCCAGAGGAAGAGAAACGGAAGCAATTGAGGAAAGGTAAGTTTGGCATGACAGTGTAACTTTAAATGACCAGTTGCTTATTTCCCCCATAAAAACAGGTCCATTGAGGTTATACAGGGCTTGACTATTGAGTGTTTATCCATTGTTCACTCTGTTTTCTCCACTAGCTTCCACTACATTTAACATAATTGACTCCGACTTTCAAAACTCTCTTTTAAATTTCTACTGTTTCAACCTCTCCAAGCCTCTGAAGTTCTACAAATCTTATCGATCAATGTTCAAACCAGCATGGATAAACGGATAAAGTGGCTCTCTGTACCTCATGGTTCGGACTGACTGTTTGGTAATACCTGGCTTGTTTAAACAGACTCTGCTGCTTTTCCTGTTCCATTGGACTTACTCTGCAATATCTTGTTATAACGAGACTATAGACTTTGGATCTCTCTTAGGGTTTCTCCCTCAACTACTGCGCCTAGTAAACTGATGAATCTCTTGGTGAACAAATCAGATTTTATTAAGGTTACTCTTATTAATCTGTTTTTCACTGTTTAGTTAACATTCCCTCAGAGAAAAAAAAAGTTATTGTCTTTAATCTATGCTTTGGAAAGCTTTACTTATTCTTTTTTATATGTGCAGAAATAAGAACAGGATGTATTTTGGAATTAAAATAAAAGGAGGCATAAGAAAAATAGAATTTTTTAAAAAATGACTTTATATTGCACGATATTTAAAAGGATACATGACACTGTGCTGCAAAATGGGTGTGATATGACTTATTTATATATTTGTGTGATAGTGTTTGCACACACATTTGGGGGGGGCAAAGCGAGATGATGTAGCGTGCATTGCTGCATCCTCATGGAACGCGACTGAGGGAGCAATTAAGGGAGCTGACTAAAAGTGGAGGAGACGACCCAACTTACCTGGTGTGCCACTAGGGGTGCCTATCAGAGCCGCACAAAATGGAGAAGTAAGGGGTGCAGGAAGCTACTCCTTACGCCGGATAAAGCCACAGACAGCTACCCCAACAGATAAACCCAAGTGAGCCTAACCCATGTGAGCACATCCAGCAAGAAAATAAAACATGGATAACAGGAAAAAACTGAAAGTGGGAGTCCACATCCACAAGCTAAGTGATAATTGTTACTAAAATGTCTACATGGCAGGGGTTAGGATAAACATTGGGTCTCCTGAAAATTAGTGGACCCCTAAGAAAGAGGTGAAAATAAGGGACAATATAGAGGGCAGCATACAGAGGGCAATATATGATTTAAAGAATATTTAAATCAAATCAATCTCTGCTCATAGCGTGGAACAGATAGCTAAAAAGGTTTGTAGTGTGCTAAGTGGATTTGCCCAGAGGGCTTTATTACTCCTAGTGTTTTTCCTTTTAGTTATTGACTGTACATAATGCTGTTAGAACCCCTCGCAATTTTAATAAGACAAAACAAAAAATGTAAAGAATTCATTAGGACAAACCAAATTAAACATTTATGCAGATGACATTTTACTAACACTAGAATTATTATTAATATTACAACATGAGGGAGTTGGGAAATGACTTAAATGGAGGAAGCCAAAAGACCCACCATATATGCCAGGGGGTGCAAGGGAATGAAATCCTTCATTAGGAGAGTTCTGATTTCCTTCCTAATCATTGTAGTTTCTGATTAAAAAAACTGAGGATCGCTGATCTTGGAGTCAACTAGAAATCCCCAAAACTGGGTAGGATTGAGAATTGCTTTCTTGTAATTGATAACGAAGCCTAATTCTGTAA
Source organism: Pelobates fuscus (assembly GCF_036172605.1). Lineage (NCBI taxonomy): Eukaryota > Metazoa > Chordata > Amphibia > Anura > Pelobatidae > Pelobates > Pelobates fuscus. The sequence goes on from NC_086320.1 coordinate 204,312,345, forward strand.
GGAGAGTCAGTGTCCACAACATATGAGTGTGTTATTGGTGCATAATAAGAATATCGTTCAAATATATAATTAACCCCACTCCTCTGCTCTGAAAGGAGATAACTGGTTCCACTTTCAAGCTTTCCAAGTAAATTGTAAATAAGGTTGATACATTGATTACAGATATGTGTCCAGATTCTTTCTTTTTTACAATTAAAAGGTTGCTGAGAAAACCTGGAGAATTTAGAGGAATTCACTCAGACTTTTAATTTATTTCGTGCAAACCTGTCCAAAGATTTGTGTAGCCATGTTTCTATGTATTTAGAAACTATAGGCATAAGAATCCATTCACCAGACTTTGGATGTTTAATATGGCCTGAGGATTGCCTTGAATCTAGCAGGGTCACTTCTGAATTTAAGTTTCAGAATTTAAGTCGAAATTAAGTTCTAAATCAGAAAAATTACTGACTTATTTGGTGGAAGCAGAAACAGGGCTTCTTACTTCTTACTATGAAAGTTTACCAGAGGTTAAACAAAATGAGTCAGCTTTGATCCTTCGAGAGGTCTTCCAAGGAGTAAGCATTGTTTGTGTGGTGATTTTATAAACTATGTTCCTGGTAATTACTTTTGGCCTGTTCTCTGAAATTCTTATGAGACCTAGGCCCCCCTCAGTGCTTCCTGTTCTGGTTAGCCTTTCCAGAATGATGAAATCCTCTACCTAAGCCTCGCTCATCTTCCTCTGCAGACGAAAATTGATCTGAAGGAGTGACAGAACCCTGTATTTGTAATTGTGCAGCACTAATGTTAGTAAGGGCTAAAGCCACAGATAAAAAAAATCTCACACACATATTCAGAAACAATGTCACATAACCCCCTCCCCCCACTCACACTCAGTCCCCCAGTGTCACGTAATCATCCACACATAAAAATGTGGTTAATGGCATTTACAGCCCTGACAGGAAAAGTTGTGCTGAGCAACATTACCGTCCTGACAGGAAAAGTTGTGCTGAACATCAATCATGCACATGGAAACCTGGTAATTACTTTTGGGGTCAAAGGCCGGTTATTGCCAATCAAATCCACAGAAGGGTTTGTGCTGAGCAGCAATCGTGCACATGGAAACCTTTGGGGTCAAATGCTGGTTACAGCCAATAGGATCCACAGGAGAGGTATTTAAACCCAACTCTCCTCTTGCTCATTGCCCTGTCGTGATTTCATGCCTATGGGTATCCGAGAGTGCGTTCCTGATCTTTATTTTCTGGTATTTGACTTTGGCTTTGTTTTGACTTCCCCTGATATCTGGTATCCTTGACTTTTGGCTTTCCCTCATCGTTGTGTCTGATTCTGTGTCCCTGACCTCGGCAAGTATTTTAACTATTCTTGGAGACTTTAAGTCCGGCTATTCTAAGGTCCGGTTATATGTTACCCTTAGTCCTATATGTGACACAGTACTGCGTGCTGGATCAACTAGTAATCCTGACAATCAGTCACCCCTCCCCCACCCAGAAACCCCCCTCATACACTCAGTCACCCTGTCACATCACCCTCCCACACACTCACTCAGTCACCATGTCACATCACCCACTACCTAACGCAGGCTCAGTCATCTTGTCACAGTCACCTCCTCCACACAAACTCAATAACCAGTCACATCACCCCTCCCCCACACACAGTAGTTTTATCACAGTCACCCACTCCCCCCACATATACTCTGTCACCCGATAACATCACCCCAACTTACTTACACAGTCAGTCACCATGTCACATCACCCTCCACACTACCCTTCACACACAGTCATTATGTCACAGTCACACCCAATACTAAACCCTCACACACAGTCAACATGTCACAGTCACACCCCACACTAACCCATAACACACAGTCTTCGGCAGCACATATACTAAAATTGGATCACAGGAAACTATGATTCTACACAGATCCCACAGTTCCACAAACTTCTTTTTCCATACAGCCACAGCCACGAGGCTCCTAAAAGAAGTAAACAGGCAAAGAAGACCCCCAGGAAACTTCCACAGGTCAACCCCCCTTTTTCCCTACAGCCACAAACACGTGGCTCCTAAAAGGAGTAAAACAGGCAACAGGACTCCAGGCAAATCCCCCGGGTCCACCCCCCTTTATCCCAAAAAAGGGGAAACAGACAAACACAGGACCCTCAGGCAAACTACCACGGGTCCACCCCCCTTTATCCCAAAAAGGGGGAAACAAATAAACATTCAGCCCGGGCAACCAAACAAGACACAGCCAGGCAACAGATAGACTAAATGCAGGTAATAAATGGGTAATAAGACTCCGGGCAAGATATTACCTGTCTTTGATGTCCTCCCGGGAAGCAGTCACAGACACGTGGACGGGTCAATCAAAGGGGCCGGAACATACCGGTGGCTCTGCAGAAGTCTCTACCGTGTACCTGGAGGTGATCAATCTCCTTTCCTTCCCCCTGGATTCCTCCGTCCACCCTTGTCTTCCTTAGGACGGCTCACCGGCCAGACATAGCCCGGAGTCCCTGTTCGGGCGCCAAAGTTGTTATGGTACTTTTTCAGTAAACCAAAATGTTTAAAAATGTCTATCTGTTCCTGTCCAAATTAAAAGGAATTGAATTGCGTATATACGCTGAAGTAATTCAGTCTGACACACGGAGTTCAGGTTAAAATAACTTCGAGGAAATTTATTGGCAAGTGAAGTATCTGAGGGCCCTTTTAAGAGACATTTTCGTCATCATTGATTATCAAGATATCAGTGAATAAACATAATTAATTGGATTAATTGTTAAGTGTCTGGATTAGTGTCCACCTATCAATATAATTAATTGGATCAAAAACTAAGTGGTTAGTTCCGTGTCCACCCACCAAGAGGTGGTATTATTTTAGACACGGGTGGGGACAAGGGGGTCTTGAGCGTCATTTTACTCGGTCGGTGATGTCAGATCTCGTGGTTAGGTGCAAGGTCTCTTATGAATAGAACATTTCATTACTACTGTGTTCTCATGGCCTTTAAATTATACTATGTTGCGAGTTAGGGGAAATTCAGCAGTTCCTGGGTTAGTCATATCTTTATGGAGAATACAGTCTTTGTCTATTGTGTTAGATGTGCTGGGAAATTCTGTCATGTAATGTAGTTTTCATATGGAGAAGTCAGGTTATGAGGACAAAATGGAGGATTTGTCACGGTATCAGGTTAAAAATCTTTATTGTACTTGTATTGAATTACTGCACTAACTCCATTTTTAACCTGATACCGTGACAAATCCTCCATTTTATCCTCATAACCTGACTTCTCCATATGAAAACTACATTACATGACAGAATTTCCCAGCACATCTACACAATAGACAAAGACTGTATTCTCCATAAAGATATGACTAACCCAGGAACTGCTGAATTTCCCCTAACTCGCAACATAGTATAATTTAAAGGCCATGAGAACACAGTAGTAATGAAATGTTCTATTCATAAGAGACCTTGCATCTAACCACGAGATCTGACATCACCGACCGAGTAAAATGACGCTCAAGACCCCCTTGTCCCCACCCGTGTCTAAAATAATACCACCTCTTGGTGGGTGGACACGGAACTAACCACTTAGTTTTTGATCCAATTAATTATATTGATAGGTGGACACTAATCCAGACACTTAACAATTAATCCAATTAATGATGTTTATTCACTGATATCTTGATAATCAATGATGACGAAAATGTCTCTTAAAAGGGCCTGCGCGCCCTCAGATACTTCACTTGCCAATAAATTTCCTCGAAGTTATTTTAACCTGAACTCCGTGTGTCAGACTGAATTACTTCAGCGTATATACACAATTCAATTCCTTTTAATTTGGACAGGAACAGATATACATTTTTAAACATTTTGGTTTACTGAAAAAGTACCATAACAACTTTGGCGCCCGAACAGGGACTCCGGGCTATGTCTGGCCGGTGAGCCGTCCTAAGGAAGACAAGGGTGGACGGAGGAATCCAGGGGGAAGGAAAGGAGATTGATCACCTCCAGGTACACGGTAGAGACTTCTGCAGAGCCACCGGTATGTTCCGGCCCCTTTGATTGACCCGTCCACGTGTCTGTGACTGCTTCCCGGGAGGACATCAAAGACAGGTAATATCTTGCCCGGAGTCTTATTACCCATTTATTACCTGCATTTAGTCTATCTGTTGCCTGGCTGTGTCTTGTTTGGTTGCCCGGGCTGAATGTTTATTTGTTTCCCCTTTTTTGGGATAAAGGGGGGTGGACCCGGGGGATTTGCCTGGAGTCCTGTTGCCTGTTTTACTCCTTTTAGGAGCCACGTGTTTGTGGCTGTAGGGAAAAAGGGGGGTTGACCTGTGGAAGTTTCCTGGGGGTCTTCTTTGCCTGTTTACTTCTTTTAGGAGCCTCGTGGCTGTGGCTGTATGGAAAAAGAAGTTTGTGGAACTGTGGGATCTGTGTAGAATCATAGTTTCCTGTGATCCAATTTTGTGTCACTTTGATAGCCTAGCTAGCTTCACTGTGCGCTTTCGGACCCTCCGGCTCTAGTTGAGTTGGGGGCATCCTGACCCGGACCCTCCAGCTCTAGTTGAGTTGGGGGTTTCCTGACCCGGACCCTCCAGCTCTAGTTGAGTTGGGGGTTTCCTGACCCGGACCCTTCGGCTCTAGTTGAGTTGAAGGTTCCCTGATTATTTAATTGTGGTAGGAGACTTAGTCTTGTGGCAGGGGACTCAGTTTCCTGGGGGGATTCAGGTAGGCATTGCTTGTTTTCCGCATCACGTGGTAGTGAGACTTATAAAGTGGGTCTTTATAGGGGCACTACGGGAGTGAGGATAGAGGCGGCCACTTTTGAGTGGACTGCTGTAACTAGGGAGGCTAGACAGGATTCGGGTATGATTGCTGTTTCCTGTGGCCGCTGGTAGTGAGACTTGAGGAAGTCATTCTCCGAGCGGGGACACTACGAGGTTGAGGGAGGTGACTTTGGAGTAAGCACATGAGAAGGAAAGGGATCACTGTTGATTTCATTTGAACTGTGATGCATGCACTGTATTTCAACTGTATTGTTGTCTTGTCTGTTTAATTAGGAGTCATTCAAACTTCTGTGTCTGTCTCTAAGGATTTTTCCTTACCTTTTACCTTTTCTACACTTCCTGTACTATTATACTATCCACTCCCATTCCTCTTAAAAAAGAAGTGATTGGTCACACACTTCTCACCTCGCTCCAATCCGTGTCTACCACCCCGGGTAGGCGGATTCAGTGACTAGTCTACGTTTTGGGAAGACGCACTTGAGAAGGGCCCACAATTCTCAGGTGGCAGTCGAGCATTGTAGACGTTCCTGTTCAATTTTCCTTGCCTTTCCCTATATCTAGGACGCTGGTGTAGGGGGAAAGGGATTATGGGGCAGGATTTAAGTAAGCCCAGTAAGGGCTGGTTAGCATGTGATTTAGTTGATGACAGAGAGGGTGAGGAGATGGTTAAAGGTGTTGAAAAGATTGCAAAAGTATGTAAAATTGCTGTGCCGACAGGTGGCAGATTGCAACCAGAAAGTTGGCGTAGATTATTGATGGAGAAGAGAGGCAAGCTTGCAAATAATGATTTATTAAAAACAGCTGAAGCATGGTACAGAGTAGCGAAGGCTATTCAGCAAGAAGGCTGGGTTGAGGAAGAAATAATTCACAAGGGTGTGAAAATGTTTGTGTACCATAATAATTGTGTCGCTGGGGCTTGTCCTCAGCCAGCGCCCCAAAATGGCGCCCAGGGGATGTCTCTCCCCAAGGTTCAGTCAGCAATGGGAGATTGCCAGCTGACTAGGTATCCCGCTCCCAATCCTCCCAACCCCCATCCCGTCACCTCTCCCGTTTGCCCGGTCCTAAATTCTGATGGATCTTACTTTTCCCCCTCTCCTTCCCTACCATTCCCATCATCCTCATCCATCCCTAAACCACCCTCTATTTCTAATGCTAACATCTCATCTGCCATTCCTTCCCCACACTTTGTCTCCGTTGATAATCCTTCCCTCCCATCTGCATCTGCCCAATTCACTAACCCCTCCTCCCCTGCCACTGTTAATCTTGCTGATCCCACTCCGGCTCCTCCCTCTTCACCCGCCTCTACTGATTCTTCTCCATCCTCTCCCTTGCCCGCCCCAACCACGACCCAGGTTCCCACCCCCTTTGCTAACCCCTACCCAACCTTCCTGCCCACTCCAGGTTCCGCCCCAGCCCCCACCCAGATGGCTTGGCCATACCCCTACCCATACCCCATGTCCATGCCCTATCCTAATTATCCATACCCCTTTCCCCAAGCCACTCCCCAGGTTCCGGTCATGCCCAGTCCGATACAGTCTGCCCCGGATGTGCCCACATCCAACATGGCCGCCACTTCTTCCCTTAACCCCAATGCAACTTCCTTCCCCGCCTCCAATATGGCGGCCCCCAGTCATTCAGCACCCCTGATGCCGGTGCTTCCCGGTGATTACCGATCCCATGATTATGACCCAATGGCGACTCCCGCCTCCGGGACTCCCTCTCATCCCCCGGCCCTGTCACCTCAGGTGATCCCCTCACGCAGAAGGGCCCAGATCATAGAATTAGATGAGGAAGAGGATGACAGGGATGACAGGCTGTCCCAGGATTCATTAGAGGCTGCAAGAGTCTCGACCCACCGTTCTATTGAAGATCCCTTCGGCCATAAGGGTCGGGGAGAGCGGGCCCCTCCTAAATGTGTTGCTTTTAATCCCACACAAGCTAGTGCTTTAATGAAATCTCTCCCTGACCCAGAGAAGCAGCCTATGCCTTTTTACCGAGGGATAGTTCAGATACAAAAGACTTATTCCGCCGCCTGGCGTGACCTACTGAGCATTTGTGCTATTAAAGCAGGGGATGCATATTGGCCCAGCATGGCCCGCCACCTCAGTACAGATCTGCTTACAAGTGATGTTGATTACCCCTCCGGGGTAACCTTTTGCAATCAATTAAGAGATTGGGCTAAGGATAAACTTGCAGATCAAGCTGCTGGCCTTACTGATGTTGTGCAAGACAAAGGAGAATCAGTGGAAAGGTTTCATGCAAGACTATATCAAATGTTTACAGATTTGGGATTTGATCTCACTGACAAAATTCATTCACAAATGCTATCAGGTGCGTTTGTCCAAGGTGTTAAAGATTCCATACGCAAGGGAATCATTGCTGCACGCCCTGAATACAAGGTTGTTCCTCTAGATACGTTACTCCTAGTTGCTAGAGGTTTGGAATCTGCCCAGACCCCCAGAAGACCCAATCCAGCTCCCCTCATGGTGGCCCGCGCCACCCCCACCACCCCTGGCACCAAGGGTGTCAAGTTAGAGGATGTAACTTGTTTTAATTGTGGGGCTAAGGGACACTACAGAAGTGACTGTCCAGAACCCAAAAGGGAGCCAGGGGAGCCCAAAAAGTTTCACAAGCCTGCCCCGGCCCCTAAGGCCGAGAAAACGGTTCCAATAGTTGAGGAACCAGATGATTAGGAAATTGGCAAACCTGTGTCATTAACCCCTGTCATGGCAGTGTCTACAGGGGATAAAGGGGGGGGGGCACTTGCCACAGTGACTTTACCCATTGAAGGCCAACCTACCACATTTCTTATTGACACAGGCGCAGCCCGAAGTGTTCTCAGAGAACAAGACCTGCCAGACCCATCTTTCTTGTCAAGTATTGATGTCTCCTGTGTTGGAGTGGACGGCCAACCGAGACACAGTCCTCTAACAACCCCTCTGCGGGTTGGCACAAGCTTACTTGCTCGTTTTGTAGTTTCCTCCACATGCCCAATTAACCTGTTAGGCGCTGATGTCCTCTCACGCCTGCAGGCATGTATAACCTTCACTCCAGATGGACAGGTAGAAATGTTTACACCTCTATCTGTTTCAGACACTTCAGCCCTGTGCTCCTTACCTTTGATGCTGCAATTAGAAGAACCCCATAGGAAAGCAGCAGAACCTAGGTCCAATTTCCCAGATGAGTTAAAAACACAGGTGCCTGCTAAGTTATGGCCCTCGGGCCCAGAGGATATAGGTCACCTAAATGTCCCACCTGTGGTGGTTAAGCTTATTCCAGGAGCTAAGTTACCAAGGAAACCACAATATCCTCTAAAACCAGCACAGGCTGCAGCCATTTCTATTCACATCAAAGCACTCCTGGAAAAGGGTGCTCTAGTGAAGTGTAAATCAGAATGTAACACTCCATTATTTCCTGTAAAGAAGAAGACTCTAAAAGGTGAGCCAGTGAAGTACAGAATGGTTCAGGATCTACGTGCTGTCAATGAAACCACTGTCCTGGACACCCCTCTTGTACCAAACCCCCACACTCTGCTCTCTGGCGTCCCACCTTCTGCAAAGTACTTTACAGTCATTGACCTGGCTAATGCCTTTTTCAGTGTTCCACTGGATCCATCCTGTCAATACCTGTTTGCTTTCACCCATGAAATGCAACAGTATACATGGACTGTCATGCCCCAGGGGGCACAAAATTCTCCAAGTCAATTTGCAAAGGCCATGTGTACCATCCTTGACCCATGGCAAGCTGAACACCCAGAAGTTGTTTTACTCCAGTATGTGGATGATTTGCTGCTCTGTGGAGATGATATACCCACTACTGAAAAGAGTTCAATTAGTCTGCTTTGCTATTTGGCAGAACAAGGATGCAAAGCTTCACTTCTCAAACTGCAGTTCTGTCAACCTTCAGTGATTTTCCTTGGACATTGCCTATCTCAAGGTACCAGACATCTCACTCGGGACCGAGTCAGAGCAATTCTGGACATTCCACCCCCAAGGACTTCGAAATCTCTTCATGCCTTCTTAGGCCTCATTTCCTATTGCAGAGCATGGATCCCAGAGGCCTCTCTGCTTATGCAACCTCTCTATGATGCACTCAAGTCAGACCCATTCGGCCTGACCAACGAAGCTCTGGACAATTTCAAATCTCTAAAACGTGCCATTGTCTCTGCTCCTGCCTTGGGCCTACCAGACTATACCAAGCCTTTCAAATTATTTGTCTCTGAAAGACTAGGCCATGCTACAGGAGTTCTTACCCAAACTAATGACTTAAAAGGCCGCCAGAGGCCTATTGGATACTTTTCATGCCAACTGGACATTGTAGCTAGAGGGACCCCTTCCTGCCTTAGGGCTGTTTTTGCTGCAAGAGAACTCATTGAAAGAACCTCAGACCTGGTCCTTGGCCACCCGTTGGTTGTTTTGGCCCCTCATGACATCTCTGCCATTATCAACCAAGTCCAGCTCAAGCACGTGTCTCCCGCTAGACACCTGCGTCTGCAATGTCATCTTCTTCTGCCTGACAACATTTCTATACAAAGATGTCAAGTTCTTAACCCATCCACTCTTCTTCCACTCCCTGAGGGGGGTATCTACTATGGGTTTGTCACAGATGAAACCTACATCTACCTTCTCTGTGGATGTATCAAGGTAGATGTAGGTTTCATCTGTGACAGGTATCCACATTTAACTTTTCACGAAGACAAGATACCTCTCTGTGAAGGTCCGGATTATGCCTTCTGTACCATGTGGTACAAGCCAGACATTACTCCTGAACCTTGCTATGAAGATGAGCTCTACCACTGGTTTGAAGTAAAGCTCACTGCCCAAGATTTCTATTGTGACTCTGAAGGCAACAGCATGGTCCTGATCCAACTGCCCCCAGAACTCAATTACCTGTATCGACATTGGGGTACTGCTATTCCACATATCCCTGTCACCAAGTTGAAAACAAGATCATGGAATGATCTTGGGCCTATGGCAAAATTATGGGCCACCATGGATGAATCACAGCTACAGGAAAATGGCATTGCCAAATACACGACAACTGATCTTCTTGAAGCATGGCCACGCCATTTCCTGGAAAAGGAATTTCAAGATCTGGTCATAGTGAATGACTATGACCCAGAAACTCCTCATGATTGTTTTGAACAGATGAAAATGGAAACAGTGCACTTACCAACTGTGCATGAGAATCCATTACCGGATCCGGATTTTACTCTGTTTGTGGATGGTTCAAGATATGCTGATGAAGAAGGAAAATACCACACAGGATATGCCGTAACCACAACAGAGAAAGTTCTCAAGTCATCACCTTTACCGCCAGCAATGTCTGCGCAAGAAGCTGAATTGCAAGCCCTGACTTCAGCATGCAAAATTTCCAAAGGAAAACGTGCCAACATCTATACAGATTCAAGATATGCTCTGGGTGTGGCACATGACTTCGGCCTCATTTGGAAGACAAGAGGATTTCTTACCACTGCCGGTACACCAGTCAAACACAGCTCTGCAATCAAGGAACTAATGGATGCCCTCCTACTCCCTGAAGAAGTGGCCGTTTTGAAAGTTAAGGCACATGGGAAATTGGATTCAGATGAAGCTAAGGGCAACCATTTAGCTGACCAGGCTGCTAAGAAAGCGGCCAGAGATTTGCAGGAAGTGGATGAAGAAGTGTCCGGTCAAGAAGAAGAAATTCCTATCTTTACCTTGCAAACTCTTCCTACTGACCTAAGAATTTTGCGAGAACAACAAGCTACAATTACCCCTGAAGAAATCCAGAAATGGAAGAAGAAAGGAGCTGTCCTAAAGGACGGAATTTACTACAACAATTCTAAATTTTGCCTTCCAAGAAACTTATACCCAGCAGTTGTCCAATGGGCACATGGGCCTGCACATCTGTCAAACGACCTAATGGCCGCCCTCATTCAAAAATACTATGATGCACCTGGAATCACAACCCTGATCAACAGCTTCTGCAAGGCCTGTGTCATTTGTGCAAAATGTAATCCAGGAAGACCAATCAAGGTGCCTGCAAAGCACCTAGCAAAACCCATGTACCCATTCCAGAGAATTCAAATTGATCACATCCAAATGCCCAAGAGTGGGTCTCATGAATATGCACTAGTAATGGTGGACATGTTCTCAGGCTGGCCAGAAGCCTACCCTGTGGCCAATATCACTGCAAAAACAACCGCAAGACGCCTACTTACAGACATTGTATGTAGATTTGGACTTCCAGAAGTCATTGAAAGTGATCAAGGCCCAGCCTTTACAGCAACAGTGACTAAAGAAATTTGGACTGCTCTGGGGGTGACCCTAGCCTTCCACACCCCTTACCACCCACAAAGTAGTGGTAAAGTAGAGCGCATGAATGGCACTCTAAAAGCCAGAATGTTAAAAATGTCACAAGAAACAAAAATGCCCTGGCCAGAAAGCCTGTCAATAGCTTTGTTCAGCGTTAGGCACACACCTAGAGGGAAGCACTCGTTATCCCCATATGAAATTCTATTTGGGACAGCACCCAGGCTAGGTTGTTATTATCCACAGCAGTTACAGCTTCAATCAGATGTTTTAGTAGACTATGTAACTGAACTTGCAAGTGCCTTGAACAAAATACATGCCCAAGTTTTCTCTTCAATTCCAGATCCTGATTTGGACACAGGTACCCATAACCTGCTTCCCGGAGATTGGGTTCTGGTTAAGAAGTTCGTGCGGAAAAGTACCCTGGAACCAAGATTTGACGGGCCATTCCAAGTTCTCCTGATCACCGCAACCTCCGTCAAATTGGCCGGCAGGCCACATTGGATCCACGCTTCCCACTGCAAGAAGTCTCCTGCCCCAGAGGAAGCAGATACCGCACCACCATGTACCTCTGGTACATTGTCTCCTTAATTAGTTTAATTAAGGCCCAGCAAGTAGCCATCACTAAAGATGTTAGTGGGTACACCTTCTGGTATAATTCATCATGTACCCGTGTGGCTACCTATACCTTTGATTATTGTGACATCGTAGAATGCCCATTCTCTACAACACAAATCCAGAATATCTATAGAGATATCCCTCATGCAAAAGACCCATATGTTTGTGTAGTTGACAAACAATGGGGGCACAATTGTGGCCGTTGGGGGGCGGCGGGATGGAATGCCGGGCCTTCCTGGGGTTACAAGCCAAAAAGTGCCTTATCTAAAGTAGATGATCATGGTAGGTCCCTCCTTCAAAGAATGACTCTAAGAAAGCCTGGAGGAGGCACACCAATGAAATTAATTCTTAATATTGAGCATCCAAGCCCAACAGATGCAGACCGATATGTACTGGGAATGTATTGGAAAAAGGGTTCCTACACTAAATTAGGGCATTTCTACCTTAAAGATATGTGTAATTCCCCTGAGTGGCGAGGAGCTACTCACATGGTCATAAATCCATTAAAACCACACATCCAGTCCTTTAAGGACATGATGGCCATTGCCAACATAGAAACATAGAAACATAGAAACATAGAATGTGACGGCAGATAAGAACCATTCGGCCCATCTAGTCTGCCCAGTTTTCTAAATACTTTCATTAGTCCCATGGCTTATCTTATAGTTAGGATAGCCTTATGCCTATCCCACGCATGCTTAAACTCCTTTACTGTGTTAACCTCTACCACTTCAGCTGGAAGGCTATTCCATGCATCCACTACCCTCTCAGTAAAGTAATACTTCCTGATATTATTTTTAAACCTTTGTCCCTCTAATTTAAGACTATGTCCTCTTGTTGTGGTAGTTTTTCTTCTTTTAAATATAGTCTCCTCCTTTACTGTGTTGATTCCCTTTATGTATTTAAATGTTTCTATCATATCCCCCCTGTCTCGTCTTTCCTCCAAGCTATACATGTTAAGATCCTTTAACCTTTCCTGGTAAGTTTTATCCTGTAATCCATGAACCAGTTTAGTAGCCCTTCTTTGAACTCTCTCTAAGGTATCAATATCCTTCTGAAGATACGGTCTCCAGTACTGCGTACAATACTCCAAGTGAGGTCTCACCAGTGTTCTGTACAATGGCATGAGCACTTCCCTCTTTCTACTGCTAATACCTCTCCCTATACAACCAAGCATTAGCATTTCCTGCTGCTCTATTACATTGTCTGCCTACCTTTAAGTCATCAGAAATAATCACCCCTAAATCCCTTTCCTCAGATGTTGAGGTTAGGACTCTATCAAATATTCTGTACTCTGCCCTTGGGTTTTTACGTCCAAGATGCATTATCTTGCACTTATCCACATTAAATGTCAGTTGCCACAACTCTGACCATTTTTCTAGTTTACCTAAATCATTTTCCATTTGGCTTATCCCTCCTGGAACATCAACCCTGTTACATATCTTAGTATCATCCGCAAAAAGACACACCTTACCATCAAGACCTTCTGCAATATCACTAATAAAAATATTAAAAAGAGAATGGGTCCAAGTACAGATCCCTGAGGTACCCCACTGGTGACAAGCCCAAGCTTCGAATATACTCCATTGACTACAACCCTCTGTTGCCTGTCACTCAGCCACTGCCTTACCCATTCAACAATATTGGAATCCAAACTCAAAGATTGTAGTTTATTGATAAGCCTTCTATGTGCAACAGTGTCAAAAGCCTTACTGAAATCTAGGTAAGCAATGTCTACTGCACCACCCTGATCTATAATTTTAGTTACCCAATCAAAAAAATCAATAAGATTAGTTTGGCATGATCTCCCTGAAGTAAACCCATGTTGTCTCTGATCTTGAAATCCATGTGTTTTTAGATGTTCAACAATCCTATCCTTTAACATGGTTTCCATCACTTTCCCCACTACTGAAGTAAGGCTTACTGGCCTATAGTTGCCCGACTCCTCCCTATTACCTTTCTTGTGAATGGGCACAACATTCGCTAACTTCCAATCTTCTGGGACTACTCCTGTTATCAATGATTGGTTAAATAAATCTGTTAATGGTTTTGCTAGTACACCACTAAGCTCTTTTAATAGCTTTGGGTGTATTCCATCAGGTCCCATTGACTTATTTGTCTTTACTTTTGACAGTTGAAATAGAACCTCTTCCTCTGTAAACCCACGTGTAATAAATGACTCATTTATCCTTTTTCTTAACTGAGGTCCCTTTCCTTCATTTTCATCTGTAAATACCGAACAAAAATATTCATTGAGGCAGTCAGCTAGACCTTTATCCTCATCTACATACCTTCCTTCTTTTGTTTTTAATCTGACTAATCCTTGTTTTACTTTTCTTTTCTCATTTATATATCTAAAAAAAGTTTTGTCCCCCTTTTTTACTGACTGTGCTATTTTCTCTTCTGTGTGTGATTTGGAAGCTCTTATAACTTGTTTAGCCTCTTTCTGCCTAATCTTATAGGTCATTCTGTCTTCCTCACTCTGGGTTTTTTTATAATTACTAAATGCTAACTTTTTGTTTTTTACTATTTTGGCCACATCTGCGGAGTACCACAGTGGTTTCTTGAATTTTTTGCTTTTACTGACAAGCCTAATGCAATTTTCTGTTGCCTTCAGTAGTGCAACTTTTAAATAATCCCATTTCTTTTGGACTCCATTTAAATTGCTCCAGTCTGATAATGACTCCTTTACACATATTCTAATTTTAGAAAAGTCTGTTTTTCTAAAGTCTAAAACTTTTGTTTTTGTGTGGTGTGACTCAGTCACTGTTCTTATATTAAACCACACTGACTGATGATCACTGGATCCTAAACTTTCACTTACAGTAATATCTGATACCAAATCTCCATTTGTTAACACTAAATCTAGTATGGCCTCTTTACGAGTTGGCTCCTCAACGACTTGTTTTAGAGACAATGTCAGTAGGGAGTTTAGAATATGTGTGCTCCTGGCACAAGTAGCTATTTTTGTTTTCCAATTCACATCAGGAAGATTAAAGTCACCCATGATGATAACTTCCCCCTTCATTGTCATTTTAGCTATTTCTTCAACTAGTAGATTATCTAACTCTTCAATTTGTCCTGGGGGCCTATAAATCACACCTACACGAGTTACTGTGTGATTACCAAATTCTAACGTAACCCAAACGGACTCTATGTTCGCCTCACTAACCTTTATTAGGCTAGATTTTATGCTATCCTTTACATACAGGGCCACCCCTCCCCCTTTCTTGCCTTCCCTGTCTTTTCTATATAAAGAGTACCCTGGTATTGCTATGTCCCAGTCATTTTTCTCATTATACCATGTCTCAGTAACAGCGACTAAATCTACACTATCAGTTGCCATTATTGCCACAAGTTCATGGATCTTATTCCCTAAACTGCGAGCATTTGTAGACATGACTCTAAGCTTATCATTTTTTAACACACTTGCTACAGGCACCTTCTGTCCTTGTTTTGGGGGACAATTGGATTGATGTTTTATCACCCTTTTGCCCCCCCTCCTAGTTTAAATACATCCTAGCAAAACCTCTGAACTGCTCACTGAGAACATTTGTTCCCTTTTGAGAAAGATGCAAACCATCTTTTTTGTACAGTTTATTTCCATTCCAAACAGAGGTACCATGAGCAATAAAGCCAAATCCTTGCTCCCGACACCATTCACCAAGCCACAAGTTAAAGTCCCTAATACGCAGCCGCCTGTCGTTCTGAGTGTTATGCACAGGCAGAACTTCAGAGAATGACAGTGTGGAAGCAACCTGCCGTATATCATTGGCAAAAACACTAAAAACTTCCTTAACCTCTGAAACCTCATTGCAAGCGAAGTCATTTGTCCCTAAATGGACAAGTACATCCAATGCCCCTTCCTGCTTTGCTTGCTTAACAATATTACAGATACGTCTCCTGTCTCTGTGAGCTGTAGCTCCAGGAAGACACCTCACAAGACCACCATTGTCCATCTCCACACCTCTTATGATGGAATCCCCCAACAACAACTGCTTTCTATTAGGCCTCACCATAGTCTTCAAGCCTCTCTGCACAACACCACTAGCCTCAGTGCCTCTCTGCACAACACCACTAGCCTCAGTGCCTCTCTGCACAACACCACTAGCCTCAGTGCCTCTCTGCACAACACGACTAGGCCAACCCCACCTTTGAAGATACCATGGCCACTGAAACAGGTTTTAATGATGTTAACCTATGGTTAGAATGGATGAAATATAATGCCAACAAGCATAACAGAACCGCATGCTATGTGTGTGGTGGTGCCCGGCCTCATCTGGGCACTGTACCTTTAACCCTGCCAGTAGATGCAGAAAATTGTGTTTTAAGTTTTTTTGCCTACCAATATGATTTCAACAGGTCTCTATGTCAAGCATGGACAGCGGAGTATCCTCTTCTAGCCAAAAATGTCAGACCTCCTAATGGTATTACAATATATAAAGGTAATTACACTTGCTATGCCATGCACGATGGGATTGGTAAATTTGTGGGTAACTTTCCCGAAGGATATTGTGCTACATATAGAACTGTTCCTGTACGTTTACTGCAGCATCACACTAGGTCATTAGGAGATATTTACTGGTTGTGTGGGGATTTACAGTTAAGATCCAGAATGGACACAGAGTGGTGGGGGGAGTGTACTTTGACTAAGGCCATTATGCCTATACACATTATCTCTGACACACACCTCAACACCCATGAGCCCAGCCACACTAAGGTTAAGCGTGAAGCCCCAGTAAAAGGAAGTTTTGACCCTCACATTTACATTGATGCCATTGGGGTGCCTAGGGGGGTACCCAATGAGTTTAAAGCAAGAGATGAGGTTGCTGCAGGATTTGAATAAATTTTTACCATAGTTACCGCAAACAAGAATTTAAACTGGATAAATTATATTTATTACAATCAACAGCGTTTTGTTAATTACACCAGAGACGCCCTCCAGGGATTAGCCGAACAGTTACAGGCCACATCCCAAATGGCCTTCCAGAATAGAATAGCCCTAGATATGATCCTAGCCGAAAAAGGAGGGGTATGTAAATTTTTGTCCGACACCATGACATGTTGTACCTACATCCCAGAAAACACAGGCCCTAATGGTAAAGTTACTTTAGCCATAGAAAAATTAAATGACCTCTCTGAAGAGTTAAAAATAAATTCTGGGATAAAAGATCCCTGGGACAGATGGTTTGGTTGGATGACGGGTTGGCAAAAGGCTTTAATGCATATTGGTATGGCAATTCTAATTTTCCTTTTTATCTTTGCTCTTCTCTTTTGTTGTGTCTTCCCTTGTCTGAGAAAAGCCCTCACGAAGACTGTTGACCAAGTGGCACCCACTTTCACACATCTTGAAGTTGATGACCAAGATTTCCAGGATCTCAACTCACCCTGTTTGCCGCTGCAATCTATCCCTTTTGATGATAAAGTGCGAGAGTTCTAGGAAGGGACCACCTTAGGGACAGCATCTGTCAGTGAATGGTAAAGGCCCCGTGTGGAGAAGTGGTGGGTTAGCCGCCATGGGCCACCCATGGGTGTGAAGTGTTCAAGAGCCATACTGACAGATGAGTTAGCCTATTAGGGTCAGAATTAGGGACAGACTTGCACTTTACATTAACACCTAGCTAGCGGCCACGGGGTTTCTGTGCCTTTGGGCTAACACGTCTTCTGATATTAACAAATAAAGTTTTTATCTCTTAGAATTTAACATTTCATAGGGGGGACTGATGTAGAATTATTAAAAAATCTTTATTGTACTTGTATTGAATTACTGCACTAACTCCATTTTTAACCTGATACCGTGACAAATCCTCCATTTTGTCCTCATAACCTGACTTCTCCATATGAAAACTACATTACATGACAGAATTTCCCAGCACATCTAACACAATAGACAAAGACTGTATTCTCCATAAAGATATGACTAACCCAGGAACTGCTGAATTTCCCCTAACTCGCAACATAGTATAATTTAAAGGCCATGAGAACACAGTAGTAATGAAATGTTCTATTCATAAGAGACCTTGCACCTAACCACGAGATCTGACATCACCGACCGAGTAAAATGACGCTCAAGACCCCCTTGTCCCCACCCGTGTCTAAAATAATACCACCTCTTGGTGGGTGGACACGGAACTAACCACTTAGTTTTTGATCCAATTAATTATATTGATAGGTGGACACTAATCCAGACACTTAACAATTAATCCAATTAATTATGTTTATTCACTGATATCTTGATAGTCAATGATGACGAAAATGTCTCTTAAAAGGGCCTGCGCGCCCTCAGATACTTCACTTGCCAATAAATTTCCTCGAAGTTATTTTAACCTGAACTCCGTGTGTCAGACTGAATTACTTCAGCGTATATACGCAATTCAATTCCTTTTAATTTGGACAGGAACAGATAGACATTTTTAAACATTTTGGTTTACTGAAAAAGTACCATAACACAGTCACTTCCCACACTTACCCCTCACATACAGTAACATTGCCAAAGTCAATCTGTCACAACCACCCTGCCACAGTCACCCTCATAAACACACAAGAAGCCTTAGGTTCCCTGAGAGTAACCCTCATACTCAACACAGCCCCATTGTAAACACAACGTGCACAGCAAGACCACAAACACCTCCCCAATACACACTGAAAGAAGCTCCCTCCAAACAGGTGCTCCCAGACACAGAGATTCCCACACACACACGGACACAGGTATGCATTGCAAGCAAAGTCATTCATGTAGATACACACAGGTACCAATACACACGGCCAGACACACATTGACACACTGTGATTGTGTGACTGTATCTGTATATGTACAGATACAGTCACACAATCACAGTGTGTCAGTATATATATATATATATATATATATATATTTATATATTTATATATATATATAGTGAAGGAGTTAAATATTGTGTGAAAGTTCTACAGATAATATTTTCTCCCTTTTATTACAAAATTTCAGACACAATGAGGTATGACACAAGCAGAAATGCCTCTGTAGTTTCATTTCTCAACCATCTGCTGTTTGAAGTTACATCCCTTTGCTTATGCAGCTCTAGCTGCACCTCCACTGTCTCCAACTCACTGTCAGGGTGGTGGTCCGATGTCCAGCGTTTGTCCAGCGTTTGTGCAGCCACATACCAAGACCCTGAATCAGCTTCAGCGGATACCAGGAACTAGGAGCTTGGAAATTAAGCAGACCTCCCAGGAGCTGAATAGGGAGGCTCTGCAGCAAGATTGTATCCAGTACTAGAAACAAGGCAAGACTAGAGATAGGCACCAAACATGAAAACAAGACAGAACTAATAGAACCCAGAACTAGAGAAGGATAGTAAGTAAACCCAGAACATATACACAAGACATGAGGAAAACATGAACATAACATGGGCATGACTTGACATGGGCTGGGTATACAAACTAAAACAAGACAAGATAACATAGGCAAAACAAGAGGAGATATAACTAAGTACTACATATGAAAATCATGGGGATTTAGTCACACTATATGATCATACATTGCATAAGTCTGCCAACAACGCCAATTTACCCCATATCTGGCAGGTCCTACACTGCCTAATGTATGCTAAAACAACCACAGATTCAGAACACATATATAGCACTTACCTGCAAGAAAGGACAGAAGCAGTGAGCAGCTGCCTGCAGGAACACTGAAACAATGAAAGATGGAAACAAACGGGTGTGGCAAATAAAACAAACATTTAAAGGAAACCTGGAGACTGGGAAATCCAGGGACGAACTATAGGAATGAACCCAGAAATCCCAGCATAAAGAAAACCAGGCAGACTAGAAAACCAAAAAAAAACAAGGAAAACTAAGCAAGAATAGCAAAAAGAGTACTGGATACCAGAAGCCAAGTCCAGACATCAGAACAGAGCAGAGCAGGACGTGACACTCACACAGCCTCACTAGACACTTTCTGAAAAAGAGTCTAAACATTGGTTTCCTTTATTGCAGTGTGTGTTTCATTTAGAATTTCTTATCTCCTTGCTCTATGAATTGCCTATTAACTTAGCCCACAGCACTATCTTTTGTGTGATTACTTTTATATTAATAGAGCAGGAGATGCAAAACTCTAAAGTAAACACACTGTGCTATAACAATTAAACCTTTTTTACTTTTCATTTAGGTTGTGTGAGTCACAGCTAATATAGGTACGGTTAGGGCTACATGAATAACGTTATTTAGCTCAGAAAATATAGAAGATTAAGCAATGAGATTGCAGGGATATGAACTATACAGCAATACCACTTAATTAAACTCAAGTTGTTTGGTGCCTAGAGTATATCTTTAAAGACATAAATAGAATTGGTAGAAATACACCATGGCTTCATAAAAATGGCATCAGAATGTATAGCTATATATTAGCATATAGTTACAGATCCACTAAACTATTGTATGTTATTGCATTATTTTGCCTTAACATTCTGCACAGATTTTCCCTGAGTAAATTTTCCTTTTCCTCCTCTTTCCATTTTTTGAAATACAAGAATAACATTTCTTCAACTTATTTTTTATTGAGGTTTTGTTGTCAAGAAATAGGGGTAGAGAAAAAAGTTAGGGTAGGGGAACCATTTCACCAAGTACAAGAAATGCATTGTAAGGTGATATAATGCAGTACAGCAGGATAGATTACATTACAATATATTAGAATACATATTTAATCAACCTTCATGTTAGACAATTCCAAGGGAGTCTGCCCCGCACCCTTTATAACTTTATGTGTTACCCAATGTGTCCACGTATCACCCCAGAGCTGACATTTCATAGTAGCTCTTATTGTAAATTTCTCATACAGATAATATTGGTGGATTTTCATACGCAGCTCTGCTATTGTGGTCCTTCCGATGTAACACAAGTAGATTCCTAGCTGCTAAAATCACTATAGCTGCTATATGTTTATCCTGTTTTGACCACGTAGTTGGATAAAGCAGTCCCAGACCACGTAGTGGAGTGATAGACCCTTCAAGGATGTGAAATTTGTGTAGTATATCCTGCACCTCATCCCATATTGGCTTTATGGTGTTGCAGTCATACCAGACATGCATCATGTTACCCTCTGAATTCCCACACCTTCAAGAATAACATTTTAAATTCAAACTTACTATTTGGAAAGATAAATTCGGCATCTCTTTTATATGTCTTTATAACTGCATGATAAAGTATAGGGAATGAATGAAGTTTTGCATGGATATTGAAAATCCAGAAGGTAAATGAGTGTTTATGGGCTATATTTTACATTGCATTACTTTGTAATACAAAAGGAAAGTAGAAATCTGTGTACATAATTTTGGTTCCCAATGAGTTAACACCTCCATATCCTCATTCTTATCCTCAAAACCTCATTTTTTTTTCTCTCTAGAGAATGGTTAATGTCTGTTCTGTATTTGGGAAGAATGTACAATTGCTCATAATCATATTTAAAAACAAACACATTTTCCTGTGGTTTTTAATGAGTTATACCAGGGATAGGCAACCTTCGGCTCTGCAGATGTTTTGGACTACACCTCCCATGATGCTTTGCCAGCATTATGTGTGTAAGAGCATTATGGGGGATGTAGTCCACAACATCTGGAGAGCCGAAGGTTGCCTATCCCTGAGTTATACTATTATTCTAATTCTCCTATTTTATTATCTCTGATTTTCTTTTAAAGAATCTTTGTCAATAGCGTGTTGGTTTTATTGCTTCTAAAGTTTTATGGTTGCTTTAATATAGGTTCTGTTGAACTTTTATGTTTTGATTCCAATTTACCTTGACATTTCTTGTTCACATGAGTTGTATTTATCTGCAGGTTTGATCATTTATTCCTTCTAAGTTGTTGTATAGGTAAGTAATATTTGTTTCTCTTGTGATCCAGTCACAATTGGTTAAACCCAAAGTAATGTTTCCCAGACACTCCAGTAGTGGTTTCACAGCTCTTTTACTATTCCTGATTTAAAAAAATGCAAACATCTGGCAAGCAGTTTATTATTTCTAATATTTAATACATTCTAATTTTTCCTTCGGTTTGTGTTTGATTTGTTTCTGTTAATACTTAAGTTAATAGATACCACCTATTGTTATATTGGAGAAATCTGTTATAGTATGAGATTAAAAAGGTTATATACTGAGCAGAAAATCTTGTCTAAATGGACAAGATTCAGTAAATATGACAAATTCCGGCCAATAACAATTCTGGTCGAAATTTGGTAGATTTAAGTTTAATCTGTGTCATTCAGTTGGAAGCATACAGTGTAAGCAGATGGAGTTGCTCCATATGGTACAGGGTCAGAGTTTAGTGAATCAAGTCTAATATCTAATACAAATAAGGGGATTCACTAAGGTGAATATTCAGAGTGAATTTTAAATTTAGGACCAAAGAAGTAGAACTGAATCCATAGCTGACTTAGATATTTTTTTACATTTCAGCTACTTTTACCTTAAATTTGAAATTCACTTCAAATTCTCACTTTTGTAAATAACCCTTCCAGAGTATTGTGTATTTTTCCATTCAAGTTTAAATGGACACTGTAGGCACCCAGACCACTTCTGCCCATTGGAGTGGTCTGGGTGCCAACTCCTACTACCCTTAACCCTGCAAGTGTAATTATTTCAGTTTTTTATAAACTGCAATAATTACCTTGCAGGGTTAACTCCACCTCTAGTGGCTGTCTACTAGGTCTCCCCGGCCGGTGGGCGGGATCAGTCTCGCCCACCGGCCGATGTAATGCAGTAGCTGATTTGGAAAAATGCACAGCTATAGTCACAGCCTGGCTTTAGTCTCAATCTCCAAAAAAATCGACCATCCCTTGGTAGCACACAGAAAAGGATTAAGTCCAATAAATATCAGACAAGGGTAGAATATTAAAATGAAAAAAGAAGAGAGGCAAAGGATTCAATATATATATACAATGGAATACTAGACAAAAAGGGGTGGATAAAATATAACTTTCAATTATGAATCCTTAAAATGTCTCGTAAGACGTAGAAAATCCCATTACAACACACAAATAATAGTACTATAAACACAGAAACAAAATATTAAAATAGGCAGAGGCTGGTCCACAGACTGGAAGTAAATATATATATATATATATATATATTGGGAAGGAACCTGGAAAAAATAGTGAGAAAATCACTAGATCATATGGCAATGAACTGTTAGATAACAGTATGTTCACTGACAAAAAAGTAATAGGTAGTCAGCAGTGATATAACTAACTTATTGGCAACTAAATATCTAAATGGTTATATGGTTATAGGAATGTAACCAAAAAGTATCGCACACCACTCTCAGCTACCAATGTCTATTTGATATATATCATACTAAAGTGAGGATTCCTATAGTTTCCAAAGATATATATCTCAGGGTAGGGTACAGGGAAAGAAAGGGGAGGGGGAGAAAAAGGGTAAGAAAAGTAACTGTCCCTACCGTGCCTTCGAGGGCACCCCTTACCCTTAAATAACCCTTCAGTATAATTACCACCAAATCTTGAAAATAATCTTAAAGAAATAACCGGGAAAATGCCAAAAGAGAAGAAAAAAAAAAAAATAAATAAAAGGATGAACAGTTTCTTAAATGAGATATCACTGCAATCAGTAGTGTGGACTCAGCATGCCCCTGACGTGCCTTTAGAATATTATAACTACCTTCAAATTATGGCAAAGTAAAAGCAGTAAACTTAAAGAGGTCTATCGTTTAGTGAATAATCATGTATATGTTGTTGTACATTTCCAATACTCTTTTCTCTATCTAATCTAATGCTTATGTTCCCTATAATTCATATACAATGGTTCTAAAATAACCTGGGTTAATACTCTAATGGGTAACTTCCTGTTTCTGAAGAAAAATGTTTGCATTTTGTCTACATCTTTTATTTATTTTTTTATTTATTTATTGATAAGTAAGCTGATATAGGATAATTTGCATGAGTATGACATACATTAAGGTTGCATTAGGAAAGAGATTGTGTTATATAGGTAGGTTTAATTACTTGGAATTATGTGAAACACATTTACTAAAGTAATTTAATATTTATGTATTTGTAGTATGTATATTCACTATTTATTAAGTTAAAGTCATTATATTTTATTATTTTTTAACTTGGTCGAGATTTCAATATGTGTTACTTGATGTATTGATCATATTTATTTTTGTTGCAGTATAGAACATAAAGGGATGTACAGTTTAGATAAAGTGGATGTGTGTGTTTTGGTAGTATGCTACTAATTAGTGTAATATATCTGGCCAGTCAGGGTTTTAATCATTGTAATTAAATGTAACATCATGGTACATAGCAAATAAATGTATACAGTAAATAAAAGTAGTGATCACATTAGTGGTATGTAACGTGTTATCCGAAGTCTTCTTAAAATAATTACTTTCCTTTTCATATTCTTCTATTTTACATTGCTCATCTTTTATTCCCTTTATTCTGCTTTTTTTCATCATCCCTCTTTTAAGGATAACTTCGTGGTAAGGGTGGAACTGTAAGTGAGTGATCTCTATCATCTTCCATGTGGAATATTAACTTTTACTAGTTTAAAGAGCTAATAAATAAAATATTAGGAAGAGGGAAAAAATGGAAGATCAACAGATAAAAAACATATTTCAAATCTAATATCTATCCAACTCAGTTGTTCTTGTCCTATGTATCTTTTTTTATTTGCAATGCATGTTATTCATGGTTGTCATAGATGTGCATGTTTCATTTTCTTTCCCATTAAGGATGTCTGCAAAGCTTTTGCAGATTGAATTTCCTCAACTCTATCTAACCATTGCTCTAGTGTCGGAATCCTTAATTGATTCCAAAGGGTAGGTACAAAGGATTTGGCTGCATTGATAAGGTGTTGCAATATGGACTTTTTATATTGTTTTATCGAAGATGGTGTGGAGTGCAATAGCATGTTATATCTTTAATTCTTCTTCACCCCTCCCTTTACATCCTATATGCTACATCTAATGCGTCTACAATCACTCGTAATTAAAGCCTAGTAAATGTTCCTTCTAGTTATTGAATTGGTCAAACTGGGTTAAATAACTGTAAGGGTGAAATGGTAGGCAATACTACAAATATTTTATTCAATGCACAGATTAAGGAACAGAAGTCCTCTACCTCAGCAAACAATAAATATACAAACACAATGAAAGAGAATCTAACGCCGAGTCAGTAATGGTTGTGAGGTAATTAGGGCATAACCCAACATAGAAATCAATAATCAATAAGATTAGTACAGACTAGTGAAATACAAGCCCAATACCAATCCTATTACCCTTATTAAAGTACTAGTCTAACATTGGAATGAAAAAGCCTTAAACATGTATAATAAACAACTCAGCAAACAAATATGGCGATTCAATTCCACCATATGGCCATATTGTGTTAAGCCTTCACAGTATTCCAATATCGATGGGTCTTACACTTTGTAACTTTGTGCACAAATTAAATAGTGCTAGTACTAAATGAACTAAAGTGTATTTAATTCATCTGTTTTAAAAGCATTGTGAAATTGTGATATCGGGGTACTGTGAAGAAGTGGTGGGCTTAACACAATATTGCGATATGGTGGAACTGAAATCCCATATTTGTTTGCTGAAATAGGTGTTTTTAAGTAGCTATATAAAATTAAAAACAGTATTTTTATGTGTGCACTGTTCCTTAATATGTATACTGTATAAATTTTGGTCTCTAGGGCAGCACCATTGCTGAGAAATGCATGTTACGATTGTACCCCAATTTCCTTTTTTCTTTACAATTATTTTATTGGCTTCCCATTTTATGTGCTATTTATAAACATATTTTTGTCTGTTATTCCTAACAGTTTTTAAGTTTGCTTATACTGTGCAATCTTTATAAAACTGTAGCCAATATTATAAAACATAATAAAGTTGTGCTGACTTATTTTCTAGGTATTCTTTGTGTGCTTAATATATATGTATTACTATATTGTTACTGTACACCACTATGTGTTTGCTGTATTTTATTTCTGATATATGTTTTTTTCCCCAATTCTTTCACTTTGAGACACAAAGACTTATTTACTGACGTGAAAATTCATTGTGATTTCTAAGTGAATTGAAATTTTAGTCCAAAATAGAGACATTGTCCAACTAAGCTATAGTTCCACTTTTGACAACTTTAGCCTTAAAATTTAAATTCACTTAGAATTCACTTTGAATTCCCAACAAATCTCACTTTAGTGAATAACCCTACAAATGTCTAAATCTACATTGATCAAGTCATACTATATAAACATATACATATGCCACTTGTTTGAAGATTATCGTCCATTACAATGTAAGATTAATGAAAACAAATATTCATACAGAAATCCCTCAAACTATCTATATAGGTCTCCTACACATAATGTAAATATTGATCTCTCAATTATTTTAAATATATTTAATCTTAAACTTTGTTTTAGTGTGATCCGATAAGAATATTTTATTTTTGTTAAGTACATTGACTAGACAACAAATGACAGACTTATTTATTAAACTGGCAATGTGGGGAAGAATTCAGGAAATCGCTAAATATTGGCAAAAATATACGATCTGGAAAGACCGTTGAGCTGGAGAAATTCTCTAATTGAGTAAAATTAGCACAGAAAGTGCAAGTCACTAGTGAATTCCCACAAATTACAGTTTAGTGAATAGCTGTGTTTGTTTTTATGATGTAGAAAGAGTGAGTTGATGAGTAGGGTTAAGATATAGTTTTCAAAAATATTACAGAACTCGGAGCAAAAGACATCAAACAAGACAATCCCTTAGTTTACATTAAATCCCTCAAACTACCTTTATAGTTCTCCTACACAAAATGGAAATATTGTTCTCTGAATAATTTCAAATTTATTTAATCTTAAAGTTTGTTTTAGTGTGATCACCATAAGTTTAATTCTTTTATGTTTTACAATTATCTGATGGAAAACAAATGTTTTGTGAGTCTGCAGGCTCTGCCAAAATAAAATACGCAGAAAGCATTCATTTTATTAATGAATGTTCTTTTGTCTCCTATAATTCTCTTTTTTATATATGTATTTTATCATAGAATTATTTATTTTATGAGTTTATTTATTTTGGTCTGAAAATGTTAGATCTGCCTACGAAAATTTGTGTTCACCCAATAAATCTGATTTAGCTTTCTGTGTCTTTTTCTCGTTTGTGTTAATTTTGTTTTCTAAGTGAGTAATGTCTTCCTATTTTGAATTGCAGGTTTACATTATTTTAATTAATTCTAAAATTAAGATAAATTGCTGTAATATGTTCCATAGCAGTAAGCTCTTCTTTCACAAGTTTCAATGAATCTTTGGATTGTATACAATATATTTCCCTCTCTACCTGCTTACTCAGGTGTATAAGTAGGAAATTGCATGGAAGTTAAAGTGTTTAACAATGTTATTGATTCTTTTCTTTATTATGTTTTTTTATTATGAGTCTAGATTTCATTTGAAGGATAATTTACCATGTTTATTCAGACCTGGACTTTTTATGTCTTTAGTTTATTCTCTTGTTTTTGAGTTTTATAGTTTGATAGGATCAATGATTAAATTCGTTATTTGGGGGTTTAGTCCAGTCCCATCAAACTGATTACATTTTTACTTATTAAATCTCATTTTTTGTATTTCTCAAAATGCTTATTATTTATTTATCGTTCATGAAGTGCTAAATGTTAGTGGTTCTGTGCTGCATTATAATTGAAGAAACTATATTAGATTAGTCTTTTAAATAACATTTTCCATGATTAAATACACACTTGGGCTTTACTCTTTATTAGGTTATCTATCCACGGTTTCATTTCAGTTGCTTTATTTCAGTCCCCTTAATATGTGTACAACTCTTTCAGTCTTATATAAGCAATTATTTCACAAGACCAATTCACTTATTCTGAAATAGAATGTAAACTTGATTTTACTAGGTCATTAGACCTTATTAACCCCATAAAATCATGCTTCAATGACAAGCCCCACTAGTTACAACACCCCAGTTTCTTACTGAAGGTGTCTAACATCACTATCTTTCCAATAGGTATCTTCCTTTAGCATACCTTCAAGATGGTTAGAATCTAGACTTAGATATAAGTTTTCAGAAGAATCAGCATTCAAATGAAAATGTGAATTTTCAAACGGCAAAATGGACAAATGTGCGGCATTTGTCCATTTGGATGAACCAATCTCACACAGAGGGGAGGGAAGGGGAGAGTGAGCTGATTTCTTTTGGCAAGTCAGAACACTCTTGTGACATGATTTACAATGGGCTTGGCCAATGGTGTGTTACTGTATTCTTCCATTTTTTTTAATAACAATTTTACTTGTGCATGTGGCTTTCTCCAGTTTAAGAGACTACAGTCTCATTTTGTTCGGCATTGCCTTTTGTGTAGTGCACACTGCTCTTCTGAGCAGTCTGATATCCTGACATGGCTTTTATATTAACTTGTTTATTTCTATTATCCTGACCATTCTTGTTTTTCGTGTATACATATCTCTTTACTCCTCTCTCTTGTAATACAATAACTCCAGCCACTCTACGACCCAGTAATATGGCTTTTGGACCATCACTTTGCAGGCATCCTTTTTCCTGTGTGTAAGGGTAAGAGCAAACGTTACAGTAGGTTAGGCAAGTTAGACTAGTAGAGAATTACTATTCTAGCTCTTAGGTCCTTGTAAATTTAAATTAAAATGGATTGACTTATGAAGTTTGTCTGGAAAGTATCTAGCTTGTAACATGAAAAATAAACACATTTATTGAAGAAGATAAAAGAATCATTGTAAATAGGACAATGACACCTCAAAGAAGGCACCTTGGGATTTCACACATTTCTCACAATGTATCTTGCACAGTTTAAACCACTCTGCAAAATCCTTTGATGGAATCACCATCTGTTGCCTCCTTGTATTTACCAGACGGTCTGAAATCGCTTCCGTTCAAAAGTGATTTTAGTTTTGGGAATAGCCAGAAGTCGCATTCTACAAATCTTTTAACTGCTTCTCTACCATATTTGAAGCATTTGTACCAAACATTTTTTTGTGCTGCATTCATTGCATCGTCCCGAGAACCTTCTGAATCATTCAAATAGTCTCCACGGAGAAATGTTCAAACTTAACGCAAAATTTGATGCAAATTTGTTGCGCTACTCACTCAGTCATTATGAATGAAATGGCAATACTATACACATGCTCAATCAACCATCTTAGCTGTAGGGATGACAAGGAGTATATGTGGCCTGCACTCTATTTTGTTCCACAGGGGCTCTTATAATCTCTGCTAAACATTGTCCAAAGTGAACATGTATTTTCAGTAACAGGGAAAGTATTACTTCATCTGCACTCATAAATGTCACCTCATCACATGGAGCAGATTGCCTTAACGAAGTTCAATCTGCCCAAATTGGGGTTCCCTGCTCTGTGGTTGCCTCTAATTGAGGTTAGGGTTTCTTTTACTCTTTTAGCTGATATGTCTGATATCATGTAGTGTAGTTTAAAAGAAACAGAATCTGTTGTCAATTAGGTCAATGTTAAGTAGATATGTGGGATAATGGGGTACCCCTTCTAGCTGCATCAGTAGTGTGGCAACACCTTCTGCCAGCACAGCTGGTAATTTCCTAAAGGCATTGCTGGTACTCTCTCTGGATGTGTACTCCCAGATAAGCACTGAATGAGGACAAATTATTTTTTCTGGGGCTAAAACAAGTGAGTGGGTCATCACATGTCTGCTCACTGTCCTCATCCACTTTTATCTCCTTAGTTGTTTTTTTTTTTTTTTTTTTCTTCCCCTAATTCCCAAATCTCCTAAAAGCGGTGGTTAGTTTCTCCCCCTTTGACTGTATCTGTCTGCAGTGTGGCAATGGCTGCTATCTCCACCAGGACATCAAGTTAACACAAGGGCATTGTGTTTGAGTTCTGGAAGTTCACTCCCCATGCCAAGGACTGAAGGCGTTTGCATACTTTGCTCTGATGATGAAACAGGTGAGTGGGTCTCTCCTTTCGCTTTCTTTTTTGGTGCTGGTGATAGTGAAACATCTCTTTTCTTCTTTTTTTTCTGTGGTGTGGCAACACCTGCTAACTCCTCATCCTAAATTGCCCACTTACTCCCCATTTTTAATTTTTCTTTTAATTTTTCTTTCTCAGACTCTTATCTTTTGAAACCCCCTTGCTTTACTTTCCAAAGCTTCTGCTAAAGAGTAGTTCTGGTTTCTCCATTCTGGCATCTTATGTCTGTGTTGTGGCAAAGCCTGCTTCCTCAGCCAGTGCAGTCAGTTATGGAAATGTGTTTGAGCTCTAGAAGTCCATTACCCACACCAAAGACTGAAGGAGTTTAGATGCTTTTCCCTAAGGGTGAAACAAGTGCATGGGTCATGAATTGCCCACTGACCCCATTTATGTTCCTCTTGCTTTTAATTGACTATCTCTTTAAATCTTGCAATCTTTATTTTTTCACTTTTCTCTTAGTTTCTCAAATTCCACCCAAACACATACAAACAAACACACTCACACAATAAGTAACACTAAACAAAAATGTTGTTAGTTAAAGGACCACTATTGGGCCAGGAAAACAAACTTGTCTGCTATGTTCACAGCTGCAGGGTTAACACTAGGTGTACCTGGCACCCAGACCACTTCATTGAGCTGAAATGGTCTGGGTGCCTATAGCGGTCCTTTAACTAGCTATGCCACACCTGCATTGTCCAATACAACTACTAGTACAACACACAACCAATTCGCATCCATTCAAATTCAAAATAGCTGTTAGTATTGCAAAATAGGTTGGTACTTGGTGGATATACTACTGTATTTTGTATTGTGTTTACCATTAGGAAAAAACAGCACACTAAAATTGAAATCTGTTAACAACTATATAGTGGTGACCTAGTCACACACTTGGATAAATAACAAAATGTCAATCTCCTAATTAAAGTTGTGCACCTGGCATTAGCTAATAGCTAGATACAGCGTCAAGTTCAGTCTAGTCTCACACTAGAAACCTAGAAAGGACCCAGGTTAGGCAAGATGATTTTAATTTTCTTTTCTTTTTTTAATGAACACACCACACTCTCCAAAAGAAGGATTTACTTTTACCAGTCAATACATTTAAAAAAAAAACACTTCTAACAACTGTATATTGGTATCCTTGCCTCACACTATGAACAAAATGCCAATCTCCCTCTCAAGCTGCATATGGGACCATTCACACTGCAAAATCTGGACATTGTTCACACTATTTAACAATGTCCAATGTGGAACAGGTCTGAATTTGGTCCAGGCTTGAATTTGGTGCAGATTTAAGATTGACCAAACACCAGACGACAGCTGAAATCTGGACCAAACATTTCAAATTCGGGTCAGGATTTCTAAAAAAATCCAATAAAAACAATTAAAAACCCTTGGTCTAGCTAGCCTACCACAGCATTAAATAGTTGAAGAAAAATAAATAAATAAATAAAAAGTCCATAACCTGACCTTCCATGTGCCAGGTGGGGGCGTATTTACCAAATGTTTAAAACTAGTGACTGAACAGACAGGCTGTAACAGATCGACGGGCACCCCGACTGGGTACCTCCGTTGAAGGATGCTCCTAGCGTTTCCTGAGGGTTTCCAGTACTCCAGCAGACACCATAACCATTGTAGACTCCTTCAGAGAGCAAAACAGGAACAAGCTCTTACAAGAGCTTAGTAGTGATTTAGCAAGGGAGTCTGACAAGCATAGCAATCCCTTGCAGCATATTCCCCCAATAAGAGACGGCACTCCAAATTGAGGGTGAAGTAAAACTCATTTACTGGGGCTACCTGCCTGGCTTTTATGCAGGTCTCCCACCTGGGGACCAGAGGGAAGACTGGGAAACATATTGGACATTGACCAATCACAAGCTTACAATCCCACAATGCATCACAAGTGTTACATACACATTCTGCCTATCCCCAGGTACCTTAGATCTGAGCGCCCATTACTACCGGATGGCGCTCAGATCACATACATACAGTTCAATCGCCATGGAGCCAAAGTCTTTCATACAGTCTTTCAGTATACGGCTGGGCTCCATGGCATAGCTATCTGGGGTAGCATGGTTTAAACAGTAAAGTACCGAATGGACCGGTGTTCAGATAATTGACTGCAGGTAGGAGAAGGGAGGTCGGTGGCTCAGTGGTGTTCGTGACTTTAACAGTGCACAGAAAGGCACGAACCAGCCTTTCTGCAGGGAAAAAGAACAGTGTTAAACATGGGGCCATAGTCCAGCGGCAGGAGGCGGGCGACCAGGCTCCTGCAGTGGCCAGTGGCGAGGTTGTTTTTTTTCAATATTTCCATTTTTTTCGGAGCCACATGGGCTCCGTGCGTCGCAAACAGCCCGGTCTCACCCACCGAGCTGCCCTACTGCCTGCTGGCCATGTGGCCAGCCTTCCCTCTCCCTATATAAGGGGAGATAGCCCAATATTTCAGCTATCCCCCTGCTTACTGTGCCTGTCTCACATGCTGCATATGTAACAGATCCTGGATAGCAGGATCTGTCCCAGGCACTCTCACAGCTCACACTGCAGCTTACTATGATGTCTAATGCAATGTGACTAGGTTCTCTATCTTAGCAGTAGACTTGCCACACTTTTTTCTACTAAGGAGAAACTTAGATTTACAGGGGTATGTTACTGCTCAAATAAATATCTTTGTTTAAATATCTTTGTTTAACAAGACTATGCCACATGTGATATATGCTAATCAAGCCTTTCTCTCAACAAAAATTATATGGTCTGTTTTCAGCACCAAGCTCCCCTGCCAAGGTTTTGCTGCCCTTCCTGCAAGGGGCTTAAAAGTTTCCACTATACATACACTTCAAAGTGTATCCTAATATTATACCTGAGTGGTCTGTAGATGTGAATCAGCTTCTAGCTGTATGGACCCTTCTACCCCTCAGGGGGACTAACCGGCCCCACATACAGCCCTGTTATTACTAGGTCTACCCGCTACTGGACCATAATAATGAACGTGTGACACCATTGTGGGCTGGGTGACCCCCTCCCTCTGGCAACATGGCTACCTATGAGTACCCTGCTGGCTCTGCAGTGTCCTGTAGGATTAATGCTGAGGGTGACCCCCTCCTGCTTCCTACACTAATGCTCTGGCAATGTCCTGTTATTATCATGCCGAGAGGGAACCCCTCCTACAGTCTGCACTGCTGGATCTGCAGCGTCCGGGTATACCCGTAAGAGAGGGTATACTGATTGAGCTACTGTTCTTACGGTGCCCTGCTATACGCAAATACTGAGGGTGACCCCCTCCTGTGGACTATTCTGCTGGACCTACGGGGTCCTGTTATAACCATAATGAGAGTGACCCCTCTCGCTGACTGCACTACTGGGTGCACAGACCTCTATGATACCACACTGAGGGTGACCCCCTCTTACCTACAGCTCTGCTGGATCTGCAATGCCCGGTTATGGTTATATGAGGGTGACCCCCTCCTGCCGTCTGCACTGCTGGACCGGCAATGTCTGGCTACTTTTATTATACGGCTAACTACTACGGCACTACTGTACCTACAGTATCCGATTATGTTCAGACTGAGGGTGACCCCCTCCCCTGCTGGCCTATACTGCATAGTATGCTTGTGCTTGTTGGGTGACCCCCTCTTGCACTCTGGGTGACCCCCAGCTGGCCGCACCAGGTATCACTCAGACAGTGTTACCTCTATGGCAGTTATGCAATCACGTCTGAAGGCTAACCACTACGGCACTACTGTACCTACAGTGTCCGATTATGCTCAGACTGAGGGTGACCCCCTCCCCTGCTGGCCTATACTGCATAGTATGCTTGTGCTTGTTGGGTGACCCCCTCTTGCACGCTGGGTGACCCCCAGCTGTCAGCACCAGGTATCACTCCGACAGTGTTACCTCTATGGCACTTATGCAATCACGACTAAAGGACAAATCTCCCGTGCCCAGAAGGTCACTTGGCCTGTCCTCATGCCACCCCGCTGACCTCACTGCCAGAAACCATCGGTACCCTACAGGGGGCACTCCACCGGCCATCCTAGACGCTACACCAAGCACCCCTGGTACGCGTTGGCTAATGGATGGATTCATCTAGAGGATCAGTCTTCATGACGGAGTCCGGAAAGGACCCCGCAAACACCTGATACAGGGTTTGCACTCTATCCGGGACTAACCACTGGATGTCGACGACACGCGGACACAGATGTTTCCTCGGGACAAATGACGCGTTACAGCTTGGAAAGCGAAAAATACTAAATTCCCTTTGGGAATGGACCTATATGACTTATAGGTATCGCCTAGTTGGTTTCTACCCCTGAGAACCACAAAACGGCCCTTGTCCGAGCTGGACATCAAACTGACGGATTTGGCATCCAAGGGCTGAGTCTGCTCTCCGGAGTTGCCCTCACGTACAAATTGAGCTGACACGTCTCTATTCATAGGGTTCCCCTTAACTAGCCCCAGAGGTCTCTCAGAAGGTGCCCGGACTCAGGATCAAGGTTGCGGAACCTTGGACCGTTCCATGAGCAATACGCATTACCAAAAGGGGCGTCCATTCCGAAGGACCAAGATGTCCGTCTTCAAGGAAAATGCCAGGCATATGCTCCGCAACCTGCCGGTCACACTTAGGGGCCCAACCCGGTCGATTGACCAGTTGTTATTCGCCATCGAGGCCATACCTCCAGGATCCGGTACTATCAACCGCTCCAACATGACGCTTTCTCGGGTCTTCGGCCTGGTATGACCGAATCATTTGACCTTCAGACGAAGGTCATCTAAAACTTAATTGATGACTCCGACATAGGGGGACCTGGCCTACCTAGGAGTTTCGGACCCCAACCAACTTCGGCCTGGACTCTGGAGTCCAAAGGAGGGACCTCTTCACGTCAACCGCATGGAACTACCTGCAGGTTTGTTCAACATTTACATCTTTCCCAGGGGAAGTAGTACTGCTCGCTACCTTCCAGCCTGGACTTATCACTGGTTGCCCACTTTGGACTGCAGTCGGATCTCACGTAGGATCTCTATCTATAGCGTCTGGACAAGTATTAGTCATTTGTGACAATGTCTGCGGGACGAGACACTCATGTGGCGGACGGCTTCACCCGACCATGGAGAGACCCCAATGATTGGTTGCCTCACCCTCCGGGGTCTCGAGTACTGGCATGATTAAATTCGGTGTGAACTGCCATACGGAGCGGTTCTCCAGTTGGCTGCCGGACGAGGGACGCGTTTTCCAAGCTTGGTCCCCTTCGGGGCGTACGCATCCTGTTTACCTCCAGGATACTTCGGGCTTTGCTTCAGACTGAATTCCTGGGAGTGTCGTTTCGCCTGGCCACACCACTTCGGAGGAGTCCTCCGTGCTTTCCCCTTTTACTGGAGTTTGCCATGGGAAAGCAATCTGCGACTCCCTGTCTCTTCATGTCCTGTGTGGGATCCACAGGGGTAGCCTGCCATGACTGGTGTCTGGAGAGATGTTTGGGTCCCTATGGCTGTCCCCATTGTCTGGCTGAGTTGCCCTCTCAGGGTAGGATCGTATGGGGCCATTCACGTTCTATGTCAGCTAGAGGACGACTGGTATGCGTTTCTCAAGATTCTGGCATTGGTAAGGATCTCTTGGTCTGCCGTCTACCAAGAGGAGTATACCGTACGGGAACCCTATCTCTCGCTATTCCTCAAGTCTAGTGGTATCGTGTGTTCTGTATTTCCTTGAGGAATGACCTGATGACAAGGACTTGCCTTGTGCCAGTTTTTCCGCTTACGGTTTTCCCCAGTACATCTTGTATTTCATGGCGTTCTGACGTCATGGTATCGACGTAGTGTCTTCTTCCTTCTTGCCGTTCAGTACATCGGTTTCTGCTCCGTACATATTTCATTTCTATTCGTGTGTTGTACCCCTATTCTCTGGATAGGCCACGGCTCTGTTGACAGGTTGTACACGACTATGTAGATCCAGGTTCTGGTTCTTTCATCCGTCTACTCATGGACAGCTGTTGATTTCTGCGTACGGCTGTTTTGAACTGTTTCTGCATCTTCGCTCGCCCGTTGGATTTGGTGGATCCTCTCATTGGCTGACCTTGAGAGTTCCTCTGGGACACTTTTGGTTCGGGGTGCTGTCACCTCAGCAACTTTGGAAGCCGTTGGGTCCCTTCTGCATTTTCTCTACACCGCTGCTTGGTTTAGGGAATGGGTTTTTCCATTCTCCTTTTATTTCAGTCCTCTATGTCATATTGCTTCTGGTTCTACTATTTGGGCGTTAAAATTGCAAATATGAAGCCTCCTGTCCTGCCATAAAATTAGGGATTATTCTAGCCTCGGTGAGGGAATAATCTAAATGTTATTAAAGACAGGAGGCGAATATTTCCCCCCCTTTTCTTACGTTCCCTCCCTGGATTTGGGTCTTATAATTAATTGGGGATATTGTTATGTTTTGTGAATGCATTGTTTTACATAATAAAGGTTATTTCTATTATTCGGTGATGATTGTCTGTGTGCATTTTTATTCATCATGTTTGTGTTGTAATTATGTTTTGTCAATGTCTTTTAGTTTAGGTACATACTAGATACTAGGTCTTCATAAGATCTGTAGACTTTGTTTATTCATCAGTAGTGATGTACCGAACTGTCCGCCGGCGGACAGTTCCCGGCGAAATTAGCTTGTTCGCGTTCGCCGCGGCGGGCGGACACATGCGCAGTTCGATCCGCCCCCTATTCGTCATCATTGGGCAAACTTTGACCCTGTGCCTCTCGGTCAGCAGACACATTACAGCCAATCAGCAGCACTCCCTCCCTTCCACACCCTCCAACCTCCCTCCCAGCATCCATTTTCGATTCATTCGGAAGATGCATGCTTAGTGAGAGGAGGGAAAGTTTAGCTGCTGCTGATTACATAGGGAAATTGATAGCTAGGCTAGGGTATTCAGTGTCCACTACAATCCTGAAGGACTCATCTGATCTCTGCTGTAAGGACAGCACCCCAAAAAGCCCTTTTTAGGGCTAGAACATCAGGCTGCTTTTTTTTTTTTTTTCCTGTGTAATGTAATTGCAGGTGCCTGCCTGCCAGCCTGTGTGTCAGGCTCACAGCATATACTGTGCCCACTTGTCCAGTGCCACCACTCATATCTGTTTTAACAATCGGTTAAGCTTTACATTTAAAATAAAATTTTTTTTTCACTGTAATAGAAGAGCAGTTGCCTGCCTGCCAGCTTCTGTGTGAGGTTGGATGCCTTGCCCATTTGCACAGTCAGTGCCACCACTCATATCTGTTTTAACAATCGGTTAAGCTTTAGATTTAAAATAAATAATTTTTTTTCACTGTAATAGAAGAGCAGTTAGTTGTCTGCAAGCATCTGGGTGTCAGGCCTACTTCAGCGTGTGCCCTGCACAACCCTGCCAGCGTGCTTTGACAGTTGCCAATCATATCTGCTGTCTCTTTAGCGTGCTTTTACAAAGAAAAAAGGTTTCCAGTGTAAGCTAATAGCAGCCAGTCAGTGTTCTTCAACGACTCTGTCAGGCCTTCCTTCAGCGTGTGTCCTGCACAAACCTGCCAGCGTACTTTGACAGTTGCCAATCATATCTGGTGTCTCTATAGCGTGCTTTTACAAAGAAAAAAGGTTTCCAGTGTAAGCTAATAGCAGCCAGTCAGTGTCCTTCAAGCGGCTCTGTCAGGCCTTCCTTCAGCGTGTGCCCTGCACAACCCTGCCAGCGTGCTTTGACAGTTGCCAATCATATCTGGTGTCTCTTTAGCGTGCTTTTACAAAGAAAAAAGGTTTCCAGTGTAAGCTAATAGTAGCCAGTCAGTGTCCTTCAAGCGGCTCTGTCAGGCCTTCCTTCAGCGTGTGCCCTGCACAACCCTACCAGTGTACTTTGACAGTTGCCAATCATATCTGGTGTCTCTATAGCGTGCTTTTACAAAGAAAAAAGGTTTCCAGTGTAAGCTAATAGCAGCCAGTCAGTGTCCTTCAAGCGGCTCTGTCAGGCCTTCCATCAGCGTGTGCCCTGCACAACCCTGCCAGCGTGCTTTGACAGTTGCCAATCATATCTGGTGTCTCTTTAGCGTGCTTTTACAAAGAAAAAAGGTTTCCAGTGTAAGCTAATAGCAGCCAGTCAGTGTCCTTCAAGCGGCTCTGTCAGGCCTTCCTTCAGCGTGTGCCCTGCACAACCCTGCCAGCGTGCTTTGACAGTTGCCAATCATATCTGGTGTCTCTTTAGTGTGCTTTTACAAAGAAAAAAGGTTTCCAGTGTAAGCTAATAGCAGCCAGTCAGTGTCCTTCAAGCGGCTCTGTCAGGCCTTCCTTCAGCGTGTGCCCTGCACAACCCTGCCAGCGTACTTTGACAGTTGCCACTCATATCTGGTGTCTCTATAGCGTGCTTTTAAAACCAAAACTTTGTTTCCACTGTAATAGAAGAGCAGTTGCCTGCCTGCCAGCTTCTGTGTGAGTTTCACAGTGGATACTGTGCCCTCTTGCCCAGTGCCACCACTCATATCTGTTTTTACAATAGCTTAAGCTTTAGATTTAAAATAAATAATTTTTTTCACTGTAATAGAAGAGCAGTTAGTTGTCTGCAAGCATCTGGGTGTCAGGCCTACTTCAGCGTGTGCCCTGCACAACCCTGCCAGCGTGCTTTGACAGTTGCCAATCATATCTGCTGTCTCTTTAGCGTGCTTTTACAAAGAAAAAAGGTTTCCAGTGTAAGCTAATAGCAGCCAGTCAGTGTCCTTCAAGCGGCTCTGTCAGGCCTTCCTTCAGCGTGTGCCCTGCACAACCCTGCCAGCGTACTTTGACAGTTGCCACTCATATCTGGTGTCTCTATAGCGTGCTTTTAAAACCAAAACTTTGTTTCCACTGTAATAGAAGAGCAGTTGCCTGCCTGCCAGCTTCTGTGTGAGTTTCACAGTGGATACTGTGCCCTCTTGCCCAGTGCCACCACTCATATCTGTTTTTACAATAGCTTAAGCTTTAGATTTAAAATAAATAATTTTTTTCACTGTAATAGAAGAGCAGTTAGTTGTCTGCAAGCGTCTGGGTGTCAGGCCTACTTCAGCGTGTGCTCTGCAGACCTGTGCCAGTGTGCTTTGACAGTTGCCACTCATATCTTGTGTCTCTATAGCGTGCTTTTACAACCAAATTTTGTTTTTCACTGTTATAGATTAAATAGCAGTTACTTGTCTTCAAGCGGGTGTCTCAGGCCTACTTCAGCGTGTGCTCTGCAGCACTGTTCCAGTGTGCTTTGACAGTTGCCACTCATATCTTGTGTCTCTATAGCGTGCTTTTACAACCAAAATTAGTTTTTCACTGTTATAGATTGAATAGCAGTTACTTGTCTTCAAGCGGGTGTCTCAGGCCTACTTCAGCGTGTGCTCTGCAGCACTGTTCCAGTGCACATTGCCAATCATATCTGGTGTCTCGATAGCGTGCTTTTAAAAACAAAATTTGTTTTTCACTGTTATAGATTGAATAGCAGTTACTTGTCTTCAAGCGGGTGTCTCAGGCCTACTTCAGCGTGTGCTCTGCAGGCCTACTTCAGCGTGTGCTCTGCAGACCTGTGCCAGTGTGCTTTGACAGTTGCCACTCATATCTTGTGTCTCTATAGCGTGCTTTTACAACCAAAATTTGTTTTTCACTGTTATAGATTGAATAGCAGTTACTTGTCTTCAAGCGGGTGTCTCAGGCCTACAGTGTGTGCTCTGCAGAACTGTTACAGTTCACATTGCCAATCATATCTGGTCTCACAGTAGCTTGCACACATAGTACCACTAATCCCCCAAAAAATGACAGGCAGAGGCAGGCCACCCCACAGGGGCCGTCGTGGTCGTGGTGCTGTGATTCCCTTTTGCCCTAGAATAATGCCCAGTTTTCAGAAGCCACGTACCCTGAACTTGAAAAGTTCTGAGGACATAGTTGACTGGCTAACACAGGACACCCAATCTTGTACAGCCTCCGCTCGGAACCTTGACGCACCATCCTCCTCCAGCTTAGCTTCAGGCACCTCTCAAGATAGCACTCACCCGCCTGCCGCCACCACCAAAACTAGCACCACAGCCGCTTTACTTGGTATGTCAGAGGAGTTATTCACACACCCGTTTGAAGAAATGAGTGATGCGCCACCATTATTGCTAGAGGATGTAGATAACAGGGATATGTCTCAGGCAGGCAGCATTAAACACATGGAGGTACGGTGTGATGATGATGATGTTGTACCCGCTGCTGCTTCCTTTTCTGAATTGTCAGATACAAGCGAAGCGGTTGATGATGACGATGCGTCCATGGATGTCACGTGGGTGCCCGCTAGAAGAGAAGAAGAACAGGGCGAAAGTTCAGATCGGGAGACAGAGAGGAGGAGACCAGTTGGAAGCAGGGGGGGTCGTCGCAAGGAGCTAGTGGCACAGTCAGACAGCATGCATCGGCACCCGGGGTCAGCCCGACAGCACGCCAATCAACGCATGCTGTGTCCACCACCAGAATGCCGTCATTGCAGAGCTCAGCAGTGTGGCATTTTTTGTGTGTGTCTGCCTCTGACAACAGCGATGCCATTTGCAATCTGTGCCAAAGGAAACTGAGTCATGGGAGGTCCAACACCCACCTAGGTACAACTGCTTTGCGTAGGCACATGATCTCACATCACAAACGCCTATGGGATCAACACATGAGTACAAGCAGCACGCCTACTCAAAGCCGCCATCCTCCTCCTGGTCCAGCATCTTCAGCCACGTCAACCACTGCTGTCCTTCTTGCCCCCTCTCAACCATCCGCCACTCCGTCTCCCGCCTTGAGCAGTTCCCGCTCATCTGCCCACAGTCATGTGTCTGTCAAGGACATGTTTGAGCGTAAGAAGCCAATGTCACCAAGTCACCCCCTTGCCCAGCGTCTGACAGCTGGCTTGTCCGAACTATTAGCCCGCCAGCTTTTACCATACAATCTGGTTGAGTCTGAGGCGTTCAAAAAATTTGTAGCTATTGGGACACCGCAGTGGAAGGTACCCGGCCGGAATTTCTTTTCACAAAAGGCAATCCCCAACTTGTACTCGATTGTGCAAAAGGAAGTCATGGCATGTCTGGCACACAGTGTTGGGGCAAGGGTCCATCTGACCACTGATACCTGGTCTGCAAAGCATGGTCAGGGCAGGTATATCACCTACACTGCGCATTGGGTAAACCTGCTGACGGCTGACAAGCAAGGAATGCGTGGCATTGCAGAGGAGTTGGTGACACCGCCACGAATTGCAGGCAGTCCTGCTGCCACCTCCTCTACTCCTCCTACTCCATCCTCTTCCATAACCTCCTCGGCTGAGTCCTCTTGTGCCGCTGCTTCTTGCTCCACATCAACGGCACCCCCCCAGCTCCCCAGGTACTATTCCACATCCCGGATACGGCAGTGTCACGCCGTCTTGGGTTTGACTTGCTTGAAAGCAGAGAGTCACACCGGACAAGCACTCCTGTCCGCCCTGAACGCACAGGTGGAAAAGTGGCTGACTCCGCAGCAACTGGATATCGGCAAAGTGGTGTTTGACAACGGAAAAAATTTGATAGCGGCATTGAAGTTGGGCAAGTTGACACATGTGCCGTGCATGGCACATGTGTGTAATCTGATAGTACAACGCTTTGTGCATAAGTACACAGGCTTACAGGACGTCCTGAAGCAGGCCAGGAAGGTGTGTGGCCATTTCAGGCGTTCCTACACGGCCATGGCTCACTTTGCCGATATCCAGCGGCGAAACAACATGCCAGTGAGGCGCTTGATTTGCGACAGCCCTACACGTTGGAATTCAACACTCCTAATGTTCGACCGCCTGCTCCAACAAGAAAAAGCTGTTAATGAATATTTGTATGACCGGGGTGCTAGGACAGCCTCTGGAGAGCTGGGAATTTTTTTGCCACGTTACTGGACGCTCATGCGCAATGCCTGTAGGCTCATGCGTCCTTTTGAGGAGGTGACAAACCTAGTCAGTCGCACCGAAGGCACCATCAGCGACATCATACCATTTGTTTTCTTCATGGAGCGTGCCCTGCGAAGAGTGCTGGATCAGGCTGTAGATGAGCGTGAAGAGGAAGAGGAAGAGTTGTGGTCACCATCACCACCAGAATCAGCCTTATCAGCATCGCTTGCTGGACCTGCGGCAACGCTGGAAGAGGATTGTGAGGAAGAGGAGTCAGAGGAGGATTGTAGCTTTGAGGAGGAGGAGGAGGAGCAAGACCAAACACAACAGGCATCCCAGGGTGCTCGTTGTCACCTATCTGGTACCCGTGGTGTTGTACGTGGCTGGGGGGAAGAACATACCTTCAATGACATCAGTGAGGAGGAGGAATGGGAAATGAGTAGCTCGGCATCCAACCTTGTGCAAATGGGGTCTTTCATGCTGTCCTGCCTGTTGAGGGACCCTCGTATAAAAAGGCTGAAGGAGAATGACCTGTACTGGGTGTCCACGCTACTAGACCCCCGGTATAAGCAGAAAGTGGCGGAAATGTTACCCAATTACAACAAGTCGGAAAGGATGCAGCATTTGCAAAATAAATTAAAAAGTATGCTTTACACAGCGTATAAGGGTGATGTCACAGCACAACGGGAATCTAACAGGGGGAGAGGTGGAAGTCATCCTCCTCCTCCTCCTCCCACGACCACGCCGGCAAGGACAGGACGCTTTAAAGACGTGTTGTTGATGGAGGACATGCGGACCTTTTTAAGTCCTATGCATCGCCACAGCCCTTCGGGATCCACCCTCAGAGAGCGACTCGACCGACAGGTAGCAGACTACCTCGCCTTAACTGCAGATATCGACACTCTGAGGAGCGATGAACCACTTGACTACTGGGTGTGCAGGCTTGACCTGTGGCCTGAGCTATCCCAATTTGCGATAGAACTTCTGGCCTGCCCCGCTTCAAGTGTCCTGTCAGAAAGGACCTTCAGTGCAGCAGGAGGTATTGTCACTGAGAAGAGAAGTCGCCTAGGTCAAAAAAGTCTAGATTACCTCACCTTTATTAAGATGAATGAGGGATGGATCCCGAAGGGACTGACACTGGGCGATACATTCGATTAAAAAAGGCCTGATGAGATGAGCTGCCTTGGGCTAAAAATTGTCCACACGCTGCTGTATTTTAGCTCTGAATGACGTTTGACTTGCGTGACTTATCCGCCACCAACTAGGGTTCAAGCCACCATGTTTTAGGGCACTTTCTGCCTGTGAAACAAACATCAATTTTTCTGGACGCTGCTACAGCAGCGGCTGCAACAATACCAAATTTTTCAGGCATGTGTACATGCCTAATTTTTAGGCCCACTGGTGCAAGTGGACTGATTACAATTACAGGGCCTCTAAAGAGTCCTGTATTGTTATTTGTCGTCACTACCTTCCCGCGTCGGGAGTGGGTCATTTGCGCCCCTGCTGCCTTCCTTGCATGTGGTAGCTGTTTGTCAGGGATTTGTCAATCCATATCTGCCAAGTGACCCTATGTAGGGGGAACAGTCCCTATTCTGCTCTGTGTCAGTGGGTATCATGGTCTCTGTGGACAAGGAACAGTCTCTATTCTGCTCTGTGTCAGTGTGTATCAGGGGTTTTGAGGACAGGTGTCAATCCATATCTGCCAAGTGACCCTATGTAGGGGGAACAGTCTCTATTCTGCTCTGTGTCAGTGTGTATCAGGGATCATTAGGACAGGTGTCAATCCATATCTGCCAAGTGACCCTATGTAGGAGGAACAGTCTCTATTCTGCTCTGTGTCAGTGTGTATCAGGGATCATTAGGACAGGTGTCAATCCATATCT
The DNA here is from genome assembly GCF_036172605.1 of Pelobates fuscus. NCBI lineage: Eukaryota > Metazoa > Chordata > Amphibia > Anura > Pelobatidae > Pelobates > Pelobates fuscus. Next base: position 204,355,774 of record NC_086320.1, read on the forward strand.
GCCAAGTGACCCTATGTAGGAGGAACAGTCTCTATTCTGCTCTGTGTCAGTGTGTATCAGGGATCATTAGGACAGGTGTCAATCCATATCTGCCAAGTGACCCTATGTAGGAGGAACAGTCCCTATTCTGCTCTGTGTCAGTGTGTATCAGGGATCATTAGGACAGGTGTCAATCCATATCTGCCAAGTGACCCTATGTAGGAGGAACAGTCCCTATTCTGCTCTGTGTCAGTGTGTATCAGGGATCATTAGGATAGGTGTCAATCCATATCTGCCAAGTGACCCTATGTAGGGGGAACAGTCTCTATTCTGCTCTGTGTCAGTGTGTATCAGGGATCATTAGGACAGGTGTCAATCCATATCTGCCAAGTGACCCTATGTAAGAGGAACAGTCTCTATTCTGCTCTGTGTCAGTGTGTATCAGGGATCATTAGGATAGGTGTCAATCCATATCTGCCAAGTGACCCTATGTAGGAGGAACAGTCCCTATTCTGCTCTGTGTCAGTGTGTATCAGGGATCATTAGGACAGGTGTCAATCCATATCTGCCAAGTGACCCTATGTAGGAGGAACAGTCCCTATTCTGCTCTGTGTCAGTGGGTATCATGGTCTCTGTGGACAAGGAACAGTCTCTATTCTGCTCTGTGTCAGTGTGTATCAGGGGTTTTGAGGACAGGTGTCAATCCATATCTGCCAAGTGACCCTATGTAGGGGGAACAGTCTCTATTCTGCTCTGTGTCAGTGTGTATCAGGGATCATTAGGACAGGTGTCAATCCATATCTGCCAAGTGACCCTATGTAGGAGGAACAGTCTCTATTCTGCTCTGTGTCAGTGTGTATCAGGGATCATTAGGACAGGTGTCAATCCATATCTGCCAAGTGACCCTATGTAGGAGGAACAGTCTCTATTCTGCTCTGTGTCAGTGTGTATCAGGGATCATTAGGACAGGTGTCAATCCATATCTGCCAAGTGACCCTATGTAGGAGGAACAGTCCCTATTCTGCTCTGTGTCAGTGTGTATCAGGGATCATTAGGACAGGTGTCAATCCATATCTGCCAAGTGACCCTATGTAGGAGGAACAGTCCCTATTCTGCTCTGTGTCAGTGTGTATCAGGGATCATTAGGATAGGTGTCAATCCATATCTGCCAAGTGACCCTATGTAGGGGGAACAGTCTCTATTCTGCTCTGTGTCAGTGTGTATCAGGGATCATTAGGACAGGTGTCAATCCATATCTGCCAAGTGACCCTATGTAGGAGGAACAGTCTCTATTCTGCTCTGTGTCAGTGTGTATCAGGGATCATTAGGATAGGTGTCAATCCATATCTGCCAAGTGACCCTATGTAGGAGGAACAGTCCCTATTCTGCTCTGTGTCAGTGTGTATCAGGGATCATTAGGACAGGTGTCAATCCATATCTGCCAAGTGACCCTATGTAGGAGGAACAGTCCCTATTCTGCTCTGTGTCAGTGTGTATCAGGGATCATTAGGATAGGTGTCAATCCATATCTGCCAAGTGACCCTATGTAGGGGGAACAGTCTCTATTCTGCTCTGTGTCAGTGTGTATCAGGGATCATTAGGATAGGTGTCAATCCATATCTGCCAAGTGACCCTATGTAGGAGGAACAGTCCCTATTCTGCTCTGTGTCAGTGTGTATCAGGGATCATTAGGATAGGTGTCAATCCATATCTGCCAAGTGACCCTATGTAGGGGGAACAGTCTCTATTCTGCTCTGTGTCAGTGTGTATCAGGGATCATTAGGATAGGTGTCAATCCATATCTGCCAAGTGACCCTATGTAGGGGGAACAGTCTCTATTCTGCTCTGTGTCAGTGTGTATCAGGGATCATTAGGATAGGTGTCAATCCATATCTGCCAAGTGACCCTATGTAGGGGGAACAGTCCCTATTCTGCTCTGTGTCAGTGTGTATCATGGTCTCTGTGGACAAGGAACAGTCTCTATTCTGCTCTGTGTCAGTGTGTATCAGGGGTTTTGAGGACAGGTGTCAATCCATATCTGCCAAGTGACCCTATGTAGGGGGAACAGTCTCTATTCTGCTCTGTGTCAGTGTGTATCAGGGGTTTTGAGGACAGGTGTCAATCCATATCTGCCAAGTGACCCTATGTAGGGGGAACAGTCTCTATTCTGCTCTGTGTCAGTGTGTCAGGGCTGGGCTTTGAGGACAGGTGTCAATGTTAGGTGATGTCTGCCCTTTATGGATTAAAAGCAGACTCTGCATCAACTGTGCAATTTTCCATGGGAGTTTTGCCATGGATCCCCCTCTGGCATGCCACAGTCCAGGTGTTAGTCACCTTGAAACAACTTTTCCATCACTATTGTGGCCAGAAAGAGTCCCTGTTGTTTTTAAAATTCGCCTGCCCTTTGAAGTCAATGGCGGGTCGCGCGGTTCGCCGGTTCGCGAACATTTGCAGAAGTTCGCGTTCGCCGTTCGCGAACCGAAAATTCCGGGTTCGCGACAACATTATTCATCAGGTATTATGATGTGCAAGTGATATTGTGTGGATATGACATCTTGCCTTGACAGTTTACTTTCACAATGTTTTCCTTTTTCTTGCAGTGTAATCTATTTTCTCTCTGGGCTTGACGATTATTTCTCTGGATGTGTCTGCTACAAGGTGGATTCGTTGGTTTCCTTGCTCTCCTGCTCGACCTCATCAAAGAAAGGGGAAGTGGAAGAGCCTGCTTAGGGGTTTTATACTACTGTTGCTTTGTTCTGATTGGTTGTTTTGAAAAGTTCTGTTAACTGTTTCTTTGCTGCTGGAGGTTTCAGTAAAGAAGGTAAAGCAAATATTCGCCTCCTGTCTTTAATAAAATTTAGATTATTCCCTCACCGAGGCTAGAATACTCCCTAATTATTTTAGACCCTGGAGCAAGTTTATTAGAGAATTTATATTTCACACAATAATCAAAACCGATTATAAAAATAAATAATTTATTGTGAATAATAAAAATAATGTAAACATGCATGACAATTAGTGAATAGTCAATAACAACATGAGGTAGAATATGGCAATATTACGATTACAATGATCACAACAAGATAACTTCTAAATCACTGAGTCTTCGAGTAATGCGGTTAGTAATCAACTACCAGTAGGGGTCAGTATACATAGCAAGTAACAGTACAGATTTTAGTACATTTTAAACAATCCGTTTGCTATTAGTGAAACAGTATCCAGCAACACCCAGTTAAATTCTAAAAACTATACACATTAAACTTAAGTATATCTCCTCTACAACTTAAGGCATATTGTAATACATTTTACCAATAAAGATAAATAGAGATATTACAAAAATGCTAAATGACTATTTGATAATCACAGATTTATCAAATCAGACAAACAACTGGCAGACAGAATACGCAGCACATAGCAATAAAAACAGATGCTAGTAGTCATATAAGATAATAAACGGTTAGGCTATTCAACTAGCTCACTGCTGGCTGTAGTTCTCACTAAGTAAGCACTTAACATTAAAAACACAGTTTCAATGCAGTTAAACAGTTTCACACAATTAGTTCAACTTAATTTCTTTACCATCCAGTGACCAAGAACATCTTAAATCTCAAACATCTTTCTTTACTACAGTATTTTAAATAACTGATATTACAACTAATACAATCTCTTCAGTAGCTGGTAACAAATAAGAATGTCTCTGGACAATAACTTTACATGCTAAACTTGTCATTTTACCAGAGAATCAATAAAATGTATTAATTTCAGCAGACATCTGAAATTCTAAATTATATTTTTGACATCACAATGCCCTACCCATATGATCTGCCATATGAACTAACGCCAGTGCTGCACACAGTGTGTGTTTACATTAAAAAGCCTGCAGGGACAAAATAGACACCAGAACCACTTAATTAAGCTGCAGTGGTTCTGGGGACTAAAGTGTCCCTTTAATGTGAGGTAAATTAGATATTAGTGTCACTAATAATATACTAGATTGCCTACTTACAACCAGATGAGGATGGTGATGGGCTCTGGCTGCAGTCTGGCTCCACTGGTCTGGTGTAGAACAGGATCTCTGGAGGCTGTTTGTAACTGTGGTCACAAAATTCAATGTTCTGGGAGAACGGCAAGCAGCTCCATTTTTCTGGGGCCCCTTACACAGCTCAAGGTGCGTTGAGTGTGTGTAAGATGCATTGTGTTTCTGTGTGTGTGTAAGAGAAGCAATGTGTGTTTGCATGTCTGTGTAAGGGATGCATTGTGTGTTTCTGTGTATGTGTGCAAAGGATGCATTGTCTTTATGTGTAAGGGTTGCATTGTGTGTGTGTGTGTGTAATGGATGCATTGTGTGTTTCTCTGTGTGTAAGGGAAGCATGTTGTGTTTCTGTGTGTGTAGGGATGCATTGTGTGTTTCTGAGTATGTATAGGGATGCTGTGTGTGTGTGTGTAGTGTGAAAGAGCTCTCTGTCCTGCCCCCTGTCCTACAGAGATCTCCCTTCCGTCCCTTAGAGATCTCCCCTACCCCTTAGTGGTCTCTCATCTCCTCCCCTCCCCTGTCCCTTAGTGGTCTCTACTCTCCTCCCCCCCACCTCCCTTAGTGGTCTCGACTCTCACCCCACCCTCCCCTAGTTGTCTATCCTCCACACACCCCCTCCCTCCCTTAGTGTTCTCTGCTCTCCCCCACCCTCCCTTAGCAGTCTCTCCTCACCGCCCTCCCCAAGTGGTCTCTCCACCACCCCCTCCCTCCTTTAGTGGTCTCTCCCTCTCCCACGTTCTTCTCAACCACCCCTCGTGTTCTCCTCCCCCTCTCCTCTTGTTCTCCTCTTCTCCCCCCTGTAATCTTTTCTTCTCCACCTCCCTGTAATCTTCTCGTCTTCTCCCCCTCCCTGTAATCTCTTCTCCCCCCCGTAATCTTCTCTTCTCCCCCCTCCCTCCAATCTCTTCTTCTCCCCCGTAATCTTCTCTTCTCCCCCTCCCTCCAATCTTTTCTTCCCCCCTGTAATCTCTTCTTCCCCACCCCTCCCTTCCTGTAATCTCTTCTCCCCCCTCCCTGTAATCTCTTCTCCCCCCTGTAATCTCTTCTCCCCCCCTCCCTGTAATCTCTTCTTCCCCCCTACCTTCCTGTAATCTTTCCCCCTCCCTCCCTGTAATCTCTTCTTCCCCCCCTCCCTCCCTGTAATCTCTTCTTTCCCCCTCCCTCCCTGTAATCTCTTCTCCCCCCTCCTTGTACTCTCTTCTCCCCCTCCCTGTAATCTCTTCTTCTCCCCCCGTAATCTTCTCTTCTCCCCCCTCCCTCCAATCTCTTCTTCTCCCCCCGTAATCTTCTCTTCTCCCCCTCCCCCCAATCTCTTCTTTCCCCCCTCCCTCCCTGTAATCTCTTCTTCCCCACCACTCCCTTCCTGTAATCTCTTCTCCCCCCTCCCTGTAATCTCTTCTCCCCCTCCCTGTAATCTATTCTCCCCCCTCCCTTTAATCTCTTCTTTCCCCCTCCCTTCCTGTAATATTTCCCCCTCCCGCCCTATAATCTCTTCTTCCCCCTCCCTCCAATCTCTTCTTCTTCCCCCTGTAATCTCTTCTTCCCCCCTCCCTTCCTGTAATCTTTCCCCCTCCCGCCCTGTAATCTCTTCTTCCCTCTCCCTCCCTGTAATTTCTTCTTCCCCCCCTACCTCCGTGTAATCTCTTCTTTCCCCCTCCCTCCCTGTAATCTCTTCTCCCCCCTCCCTGTAATCTCTTCTCCCCCTCCCTCCCTGTTATCTCTTCTTCCCCCTGTAATCTCTTCTTTCCCCCTCCCTCCCTCCATGTAATCTCTCCCCCCTGTAATCTCTTCTTTCCCCCTCCCTCCCTCCCTGTAATCTCTCCCCCCTGTAATCTCTTCTTTCCCCCTCCCTCCCTCCCTGTAATCTCTTCTTCCTCGCCTCCCCCCTCCCTGTAATCTCTAATTCTCCCCCCCCCCTTTTCTCCTCACCTTTCCTTCCTGTAGCGTGGCCGAGCTCCTTTCCGGTCCGCGGTACAGGAGTTTATGTTTCCTGTACCCGGCCGGACTGACAGGAAATGCACACCGAGTGCCACGCTACAAGGGAGGGGAGGTGAGGCAGTGTGGCAGCCGCCTGAGCTCTCTTTATAGAGCGCTCAGGTGGCTGCAGCATTTAAAGGGCCGGCGATGGGGGCGCAGGCTGCCTAGTTCGCCTTATAGGAAGTGCCGGCCCTGTAGGTATGATTTCATATTTTGGGATCTGTTTGAACATTATCCAGGTATATTTGTTTTTAGGAAAAAATAAAATAAACCAATTATATTTACCAGTCTTCTGTAGTAAACTATTTTGTGTTCTGAAGAGGTAATAATTCAGTGGATATATGAGTGTGGTTAAGTGGATTAGAGTTGGAAACGTTAAATTAAGGAAATTCTGGAAGAATGAAGAGAAGTTCTGGAAAACTCTAAGTCACAGAATTGATCTTTCAAACAAATACTTTCAACAGGGTGTGCCCAGAAGAGTGTATGCCCTACTGTGCCCCCTGTGTAACTAATGTTTAAACAAAATCTGATAATTTTCACTCCCAAACTTTTGTTGTGACTAGTGGAACCAGATGGGTGTACACTATTATAATGAGTGTGACCTCAACCAATTTTTTTCCAGTTTGACCAATAAATTGTTCCATCAATATTTTCATCATCAATCCCAATACCATCTCTTAAGGAGTTAAATGATTCTTATGACGAAAATTACCATCAAAAGCTGATAAGGTTATGTTTGTTTAATCATGGAGACCTGTCAAGGTTCTGAAGCTTTTGGTAGACTTTTAACGGACAGAGAGGCTCTCAAACCTCGCTGTAATTAAGATTCTGGCACCTCTGTCCTTCAATTCACCTCAAAGTCTGAATGGGTTATTGTAAGAATATCTACTAAATGTGGATTCCATCATTGTAATTAATTGCTCATAGGATGGGTACATCTTCTGAGGCAATCACACATTAGCTTATCTGTGTCTGGATTTAGTTACACAAAGATATTGTTTTAGAATATAGATGTAAGTGTATTAGTTATAACTTTTCAACATATAAACATATACCGTATATACTCGAGTATAAGCCGACCCGAATATAAGCCGAGGCCCCTAATTTTACCCAAAAAAACTGGGAAAACTTATTGACTCGAGTAGGGTGGGAAATGCAGCAGCTGCTGGTAAATTTCTAAATAAAATTAGATCCTAAAAAAATTATATTAATTGAATATTTATTTACAGTGTGTGTATATAATGAATGCAGTGTGTGTCTCTCGCGAGATTTACACTGTGAGCTGACAGAAGAGCTAAACGGACCGGCGGAGGAGGAGAGAGCTGACAGGAGCTGCAGGAAAGGTAAGTAACATCTCTCTGCAGCCCCCACAGCCCCCATTGTCTGTATTATGGCAATGAAAATTGCCATAATACAGACTCTGACTCGAGTATAAGCCGAGTTGGGGTTTTTCAGCACAAAAAATGTGCTGAAAAACTCGGCTTATACTCGAGTATATACGGTATATCTTTAATATATAAACATATAGTGAGGAGTAATATGTATATAATCAAGCCTATAATTTTATTTCTTTACATTCCACCAATAGCAGCAAAGAATACAAAACATAATGAAAAAATAATGCATACATAGTAACATAGGCCACTCTCAGCCAAGTCCCAGTATAATAGCAGGCACCACCATCAGATCTTCCTCTTTCTTTTCTGCTCCACAGTCAGATAAGTACCTAATTTTCTCTGTTCTGTGGGTTTTGCAAATGTTTGTGGTTTGTTACTATTTTGCTGTTGTTTTAAATTTTCAGTCTCTGTTACTGAGTGTTTATGGTAAACTCAGTGTTCCCAGACCAGCTGAAGCCTTTTTCTCTGTTTGGGGGTCTTTTTGTTGTACCCCTGTCCTTCTCGTTCATAGTCTCAAATTAGAGGGGCAAAGGTTTAAAAATAATATCAGGAAGTATTACTTTACTGAGATGGTAGTGGATGCATGGAATAGCCTTCCAGCTGAAGTGGTAGAGGTTAACACACTGAGGGAGTTTAAGCATGCGTGAGATAGGCATAAGGCTATCCTAGACTTAAGATAAGGCCAGGGACTAATTAAAAGTATTTAAAAATATTGTGCAGACTAGATGGGCCGAATGGTTCTTATCTGCTGTCCCATTCTATGTTTCTATGTTTTATATATGTTTTTCCCCCTACTTGAGGCTTCTGTTTTTTGTTGACTTCTATCTGGTTTCTACTCCTGTTTTGTTTCTTGTCTTTTCCTCTTGATTTTCCCTTTGTTTTTCCCTCAATTTTGGGGAACCCTGGGGTCCCAGGCCATTTTGGCACCATTTGGCTCCCTTTTTGAATCACCTGTTCAGCTTTGTTCGTCCAGTGTGGGGCTGGCGTATGGCAGTTTGCTCCCATGAATGCCAGCCAAACTCGTTTCTTGGCCATGTTTGAAATAGCGTTCGAGGACTTGTAGCCGAACGTTTAACTGTTTTGACCCGTTCGCGGGTTTTGCCTTACTGGACGCTTTTCGAGCTGAATGCACCCGTTCAGTAGTTTGTTTTGGCCGCTTTCGCAGGGTTTTTGCCTCCCGCGAGTCTCGCGAGCTGCAGGGACTGTGTTTTTCCTTCCGGGTTTTCTCCTCTCCCTCTTTTGTCTTTGCCTGGTCTGTCTTGTGTAGTTATTGCTGGTATGGACCCTGGTGAGATTTTTGCCTTAGTACTTTTCCCTGGATTGTTAGTTTGGGTGATTAACCCTTACTGTTGTGATAACTTTGCAGCTGTTTAGGTACCAATTAATACATCTGTGCAAATATATAGCGTGGGTCATTTATTATGCCTAAACCTAACGTGCCTGCCTGTTCACCTACACCTGGGGAGATAGATGCCCCACTGGCCCTGGGGGAGATCCCCACTATCTCGGGCTCCCCGCCCTGTTGGTGGGCCTGTCTGGCCATGCTGAGGGAGCTCAAGGTTCAGCGCTACAGCGCTCAGTGATGGATGCCCTTTCGCAGACTATCACCCAGACCCTGCTCGCGCGTCTGGCAGACGCTCTATTTCCTGGCTTCACGGCGCACCACGTGTGGCCGGCAGTGAATGCTTCCAGTGGGGCACCCAGAAAGGCTCTATGCAAATCAAACATACCTCCCCCTCTGCCTCCAGAACCCTTATGACTGGCGTACATTCGGTCACCCCAGAAAGCGTGTCTCATCCACACAAGAGAGCCTTTCCGTGCCATGCATAACGGGCGCCAGCGATGTGAGAACACAAAAAGAGAATGACTCCGACTCAGAAATCGGGTCTACTGAGGAGGCTGGTGAGGAGTCTGAGAGCAACTCTGAGAGGGATTCGGCTGAGTTGGGCCTTGACCTCCTTTCCTCCACTCAAGCGGAGATGTCCGGAGGCGATCTTGGGGCTGCTCCTCCCACGGATGTGGGGACTGCCCTCATGGATCCATTTGGCGAACCTTTATTCAACCCTAATGAGCTCCACCATCCGAGGTCAGCTGAGTGGCTCCCAGCGGACCATGTTTCCCAATACCTTGAGAGCACCTTGAGAGCCACTCCACAAGGCAGACCGCAATCAGCTAAGGGCAGAGTGTCCCAGACCTGCAGTGCCTAACAGTGTGTGAGACCCTGGAGGTATACTCTAAGATTACCCAGTTTCTGGCTAAATTGGGTTCAAACCCACGCAAAGGACTGGATTCGGCACTTAGATCGTGCCAAGACAATCGTATAGTAGCCCCAGAGGAATTCTGCGGTTGGGTCCAAAGAGCATTTGCATCAATTTTGGAAGCAAATAACAAGCAGGAAGCCCAAACAAGCTCCACCACAGCTGAAAGTGTCACTTCTGAAGAAGCCTGATGGGCGAAACGCTTAAAGTGGGACTCTATTACTCTATTTATAGCTATTTTTGTTTTATATACTTGTTATTAATTATTAAATATTACTTTTTAAAGCTATATTATCCATTTCACATTTTTACTTCCTGGTCATCATATCCATCGGTGGGGATTGTACCACCCAAGCTGATTATACTAGAGCAAGTTTCTGCTCTAGGAAATGTGAGTACTATATCTTTCATTTGTACTTTTATACATTTTAACAGTACATACTACACCATTGGAGTTTTCTTTCCATTTTTTTTATAAATACTACCACTATTGAAAAATTTGAAGCACCGGCTGTGATACAGATCCTTAGACGGGGATAATTCCGTCCAAACTACATTACGGTAGAGCTCCTGGAAAGCTCTACCAAATGTGAGTGCAAATTACCTCAATTCACTCTATCCATTTTCTGTTTCAATATATTACACTATGATGTATTTTCTCTGTTTTTATTTCTGAGGAAAAACAAGAATAGTCTAGTGTTTCTATGTACGTATATTTTACATATTAATCACTATTTGGAGCACGGTTCCTTTCCTTCTCTTTGTGTACACCCTAAACATGACAGCCATCTTTCACAACAATGTACTGCTATATACTCATACCCTCAGTGCAACTAGCCATGATATACGCACGTTCAGCCTAGCATGCTCAAATATAACACTTCTGTCTAAAAAAAATAAAAAAAAAATAATACAAAAAAAAAAGAATGCAGCTTCCGGATGAATCTAAAATGGATGCTGTCCAGGAGGTGGGAGGGTCTGGGAGGGAGGGTCTGCTGCTGATTGGCTGGAATGTGTCTGCTGACTGTGAGGTACAGGGTCAAAGTTTACTCAATGATGACGAATAGGGGGCGGACCGAACATCGCATATGTTCGCCATCCGTGGCGAACGCGAACAAGCTATGTTTGCTGGGAAGTATTCGCCAGCAAACTATTCGGGACATCTCTAGTCAGGATAGATGCCTTTGGAATGGGAGGTACGGGTTGAGATGGTACGCATACCAGTGTCTCAGGGGCCAAATAAGCATTTCTGGACAAGAGTGTCTGATGGGCCTGGGCAATCTGGTCCATACGGTGATCCTGTTCTTAAAATCTTGCCTCATAAGAGGCCATTTGCTGTCCTAAACCTGCAGGGCCCATGGTCCTATCATAATGTCATGATGTAATACCCCAACACGCAGAGTTTAGGATAGCAAGGGACAAGACTAGGATATAAATTATTACCTGGACTTAGAATGGCCAGACTACACGTCAGACAGAGGTAAAGCGTAATCAGAAACGAGACGAGGTCATGGTAACAGAGAGACTACGAAAATGAGAACAAACCAGAGTCAGGTAGATGGTAATCAGTCACACGGGCAAACAAGACAGGAAAGGGTTCAAGATAAATTCAGAGTCAAGAACAAAGCCATGGTTAATACCAAAATAAACAAAATAGATTAAGGAACGCACTAAAGGGTACTGACACAGAAACCACGATAGGACAAAGTGGATAGGGCTAGGGAAGTTTAAATATCTTTTAACATTTGATTGGCCCACGTCATGCCTACGCCCCCAAAACGTTCGTGTGTCGGGGTGCTGGAATGACGTGGGCCAATGGGAGCCTGAATCAACTTTTGGCTCCCACTGCCCCTTTAAGAGCGAGCTCGTGACTCGAGCCGTGCTCCTAGTGCCAGGCGGGCCACGTGACCGATCACTGCGGTCAGTGCACGCGGCTAAGTCCGAAGAGGAGATCAAGCCGCACGCGGCTCGTGTGGAGGCAAGAGTGATCCAGCCACGCGCGGCTCAAGCTTAGGAGCCAGGTCGGTCCCAGGATAAGGTAAATACAGGCACAACCACTTATCCCAATCACACACCTTTCCTAACGTCCTATCCCATTAAAAGCATATTACTGCGTATTTAATAAAACAGATAGACCCCCTACTTCATCCAGGTTACCGATCGATGGTTCGATATTCTGAGCCCTCTCTGATTTACTGTACACGACTATTCGATATTCCCACAAATTTTATATAGCATTTTATGTTTTTTTGAGACCACCTTAAAAGTATTGGATATCGCTAAAAATCATGATCACTATATACTTTCTCTACAAACCTCTAAAACGAACCAAACTACTCATCCATCTGCTATACCACTTTATCCCACCTAGAACAGTTAAAATACTTGACTCTTACTTACCCACACTCAGTCATGCCACACACATTTCACCACTACTCTCACTGAATCCCTCTGACTACGGCTAAATTCATCTTCTACATCAGAACACTACTCCTAAGATTGGGTTGTATCCATGTCTCGGGTCTTCAATTTAGAATAGGGGCAGCTTCGGTCTCCTTCAACACTGACACTCCAGTGCATATTATTAAAAGATTGGGCCGATGGAAATCCTCAGTCTACAACCGATATATTCCTCATCCTGAGAAAGAAATGAGGGAAGCTTTTAAAAGTTTGGCTTTGTAAATTTGATGCAATAAGTGTGTTTTTCTTTAATACCTTTTCACCCTCTTTGCATGAACCCTATTTACATATATTACTAATGTTACTGAACATATATATTATATTATTCACTCACTCACTCTCTGGGCCGGCCTAAGACATCATGCTGCCTAGGTCCAACGATAAATGACTATGGGGGATAATAAACACAGGCTACTGGCTATGGGGGGGATAATGTATAATAAACACAGGTTACTGGCTATGGGAGGGATAATGTATAATAAACACAGGTTACTTGCCATGGGAGGATAATGTATAATAAGCACAGGTTACTGGCTATGGGGGGGATAATGTATAATAAACACAGGTTACTGGCTATGGGAGGATAATGTATAATAAACACAGGTTGCTGGCTATGGGAGGGATAATGTATAATAAACACAGGTTACTGGCTATGAGAGGATACTGTATAATCAACACAGGTTACTGGTTGTGGGGGATAATGTATAATAAACACAGGTTACTGGTTGTGGGAGGGTAATGTATAATAAACACCAGTTACTGGTTGTGGGGGGATAATGTATAATAAACACAGGTTACTGGCTATGAGAGGATACTGTATAATAAACACAGGTCACTGGCTATGGGGGGGTAATGTATAATAAGCACAGGTTACTGGCTATGGGAGGATAATGTATAATAAACACAGGTTACTGGCTATGGGAGGGATAATGTATAATAAACACAGGTTACTGGCTATGGGGGGATAATGTATAATAAACACAGGTTACTGGCTATGGGGGGGATAATGTATAATAAACACATGTTACTGGCTATGGGGGATAATGTATAATAAACACAGGTTACTGGCTATGGAGGATAATGTATAATAAACACAAACACAAAAAAAAATACAAAAAAAGAATGCAGCTTCAGAATTAATCTAAATTGTATGCTGTCTAGGAGGTGGGAAGGTCTGGGAGGGAGGGTCTGCTGCTGATTGGCTGGAATGTGTCTGCTGACTGTGAGGTACAGGGTCAAAGTTTACTCAATAATGATGAATAGGGGGCGGACCGAACATCGTATATGTTCGCCGTCCGTGGCGAACGCAAACAAGCTATGTTCACCAGGAACTATTCGCCAGCGAACCGTTCGGGACATCACTAGTTTGCTTACTAGCAAACTAATCTGAGCATTCTTACTGATATTAGATAGAAACTTTACCTACTGTAAGAGCTCAGTCTGCATGAAGTCCTCCATGGGTGCAATAGTATTACCTTTATTGAGGTGTGGTTTTCATTTGTTTCATCTTTTTTGCAGTGGCATCTATTATTATGGATATTCATTTGCCTATTTTAGAGGCTCAAAAAAATAATAATTAGAAGAAAACTTATTTGGTAAGTAACCACTCAAAACTCTGTGGGAACATATCCACCCCCATTGATAATTAATTAGGGATCACATCCACTGCTCGTGAGTAGGGGCTGGGGGGAACCTTGGTCCTCTTGACCTGAATATTATAATTAGGGTCCCCACCTATGGGTGGGTGCCGGTGAGAGGACATAAGGTCCTCCCTCCTCAATATTATAATTAGGTTCCCTATTCGCCTCCAATGGATGGGAGCTATGATCCTTCCATAGGTCTCTCTTTACTGGAAGTGGTTTGAAAGACTGTGTAAGGCACAACAAGCACTTCATATACATAGTTATTTAACTCCTAAATTGCAGAGAATAGAGCTATGAGATTGCAGGGGCATGATCTATACACAAAAACTGGTTCATTAACTTAAAGTATGTAATTTCATTTATTTTATATTTTTATTGCAACAAAAAGTGGTGTGGACTTGCCACTGCTGCCACTGCTGCCCCTATGGATGAGATTTTAGTAATATCATATAATTGAGATGAACAGCATTTCTTTCTCACATACTATATTATTTATTTATGTGTTTATTATTTTCTATTTGTGTGCAAATAGCTGCATGATAGAGGTTAGTTTTAGAGCCAATTGTTGTGTAATGCCACAGTCATTCAGCTGCTTGACATACATCCATTATAATTTTGCAAAAGTTCATGATTCTAGATAAATGTGGACATCAATAATGCATATTACCAAATGCATACCTAATGTGCACAAGCAATCGTCCATTCATAAGATCTATTTGTTTCTGTTGACTCTAGTCTTTTCGTAAAATGAAAATATCTGTGTAGCTCAAAGTGCATATAAAAGCAATGCAGTAGAACATATTTTTTAGATTCATAATTAATAGAAACATAGAATGTGATGGCAGATAAGAACCATTCGGCCCATCTAGTCTGCCCAATTTCTAAATACTTTCATTAGTCCCTGGCCTTATCTTATAGTTAGGATAGCCTTATGCCTATCCCACACATGCTTAAACTCCTTTACTGTGTTAACCTCTACCACTTCAGATGGAAGGCTATTCCATGCATCCACTACCCTCTCAGTAAAGTAATACTTCCTGATATTATTTTTAAACCTTTGCCCCTCTAATTTAAGACTATGTCCTCTTGTGGTAGCTTTTTTTCTTTTAAATATAGTCTCCTCCTTTAGTGTGTTGATTCCCTTTATGTATTTAAATGTTTCTATCATATCCCCCCGTCTTGTCTTTCCTCCAAGCTATACATGTTAAGTTCCTTTAACCTTTCCTTGTAAGTTTTATCCTGCAATCCATGAACCAGCTTAGTAGTCCTTCTCTGAACTCTCTCTCAAGTATCAATATCCTCCAGGAGATAAGGTCTCCAGTACTGTGTAAAATACTACAAGTGAGGTCTCACCAGTGTTCTGTACAATGGCATGAGCACTTCCCTCTTTCTACTGCTAATACCTCTCCCTATACAACCAAGCATTATGCTAGCATTTCCTGATGCTCTATTACATTGTCTGCCTACCTTTAAGTCATCCGAAATAATTACCCCTAAATCCCTTTCCTCAAATGTTGAGGTTAGGACTTTATCAAATATTTTGTACTCTGCCCTTGGGTTTTTACTTCCAAGATGCATTATCGTGCACTTATCCACATTAAATTTCAGTTGCCACAACTCTGACCATTTTTCTAGTTTACCTAAATCATTTGCCATTTGGCTTATCCCTCCTGGAACATCAACCCTGTTACATATCTTAGAATCATCAGCAAAAAGACAAACCTTACCATCAAGACCTTCAGCAATATCACTAATATAAATATTAAAGAGAATGGGTCCAAGTACAGATCCCTGAGGTACCCCACTGCTGACAAGCCCATGTTTCGAATATTCTCCATTGACTACAACCCTCTGTTGCCTGTCATTCAGCCACTGCCTTACCCATTCAACAATATTGGAATCCAAACTTAAAGATTGCAGTTAATTGATAAGCCTTCTATGTGCAACAGTGTCAAAAGCCTTACTGAAATCTAGGTAAGCAATGTCTACTGCACCACCCTGATCTATTATTTTAGTTACCCAATCACAAAAATCAATATGATTAGTTTGGCATGATCTCCCTGAAGTAAACCTGTGTTGTCTCTGATCTTGAAATCCATGTGATTTTAGATATTCAATAATCCTATCCTTTAACATAGTTTCCATTACTTTCCCCACTACTGAAGTAAGGCTTACTGGCCTATAGTTGCCCAACTCCTCCCTACTATCTTTCTTGTGAATGGGCACAACATTTGCTAACTTCCAATCTTCTGGGACTCCTCCTATTAACAATGATTGGTTAAATACATCTGTCAATGGTTTTGCTAGTACACCACTAAGATATTTTAATAACTTTGGGTGTATTCCATCAGGTCCCATTGACTTATTTGTCTTTACTTTTAACAATTGAAATAGAACTTCTTCCTCTGTAAACTCACGTGTAACAAATAACTCATTTGTCATTTTTTCCTAACTGAGGCTCATTTCCTTCATTTTCATCTGTTTATACTGAACAAACATATTAATTGAGGCAGTCAGCTAGACCTTTATCCTCTTCCACATACCTTCCTTCTTTTGTTTTTAATCTAACTAATCCTTCTTTTACTTTCCTTTTCTCATTTATGTATCTAAAAAATTGTCCCCTTTTTTTTACTGACTGTGCTATTTTCTCTTCTGTGTGTGATTTGGAAGCTCTTATAACTTGCCAAGCCTCTTTCTGCCTAATCTTATAAATCTGTCTATCTTCCTCACTCTGTTTTTTTTTTTTTATAATTTCTAAACACTAACCTTTTGTTTTTTTACTATTTTGGCCACATCTGCGGAGTACCACAGTAGTTTCTTGATTTTTTTGCTTTTACTGACAAGCCTAATGCAATTTTCTGTTGCATTTAGCAGTGTAACTTTTAAATAATACCATTTCTCTTGGACTTCATTTAAATTTCTTCAGTCTGATAACGACTCCTTTACACATATTCTAATTTTAGAAAAGTCTGTTTTTCTAAAGTCTAAAACTTTTGTTTTTGTGTGGTGTGACTCAGTCACTGTTCTTATATTAAACCACACTGACTGATGATCACTGGATCCTAAACTCTCACCTACAGTAATATCTGATACCAAATCTCCATTTGTTAACACTAAATCTAGTATGGCCTTTTTATGGGTTCACTCCTCAATGACTTGTTTTAGAGACAATCCCAGTAGGGAGTTTAGAATATGTGTGCTCCTGGCACAAGCAGCTATTTTGGTTTTTCAGTTAACATCAGGACGATTAAAGTGACCCATGATAATAACTTCCCCCTTCATTATCATTTCAGCTATTTCCTCAACTAGTAGATTATCTAACTCTTTTATTTGTCCTGGGGGCCTATTAATCACACCTAAACGAGTTACTGTGTAATTACCAAATTCTAACATAACCCAAACGGACTCTATGTTCGCCTCACTAACTTTTATTAGGTTAGATTTTATGCTATCCTTCACATACAGGGCAAACCCTCCCTGTTTCTTGCCTTCCCTGTCTTTTCTTTATAAAGAGTACCCTGGTATTGCTATCTCCCAGTCATTTTTCTCATTATACCATGTCTCAGTAACCACAACTAAATCTACATTATCAGTTGCCATTATTGCCACAAGTTCATGGATCTTATTCCCTAAAATGTGAGCATTTGTAGACATGACTCTAAGCTTATAATTGTATAACACACTTGCTCCAGGCACCTTCTGTCCTTGTTTTGGGCGGCAATCTCATTGATGTTTTATTTCCCTTTTACCCTCCCTCCTAGTTTAAATACATCCTAGCAAAACCTCTGAACTGCTCACTGTGAAAATGTTTTCCCTTTGTTTTCCCTTATTTCCATTCCAAAAAGAGCTAACATGAGAAATGAAATGCGTCCACCTGATGTTCTGAGCGTTATGCACAGGCAGAACTTCAGAAAATGACAGTGTGGAAGTAACCTGCCATTAGTGATGTCGCGAACATAACATTTTCGGTTCGCGAACGCGAACTTCCTCAAATGTTCGCGAACGGGCGAACCGGGCGAACCGTCATAGACTTCAATGGGCAGGCACATTTTAAAACCCACAGGGACTCTTTCTGGCCACAATAGTGATGGAAAAGTTGTTTCAAGGGGACTAACACCTGGACTGTGGCATGCCGGAGAGGGATCCATGGCAAAACTCCCATGGAAAATTACATAGTTGATGCAGAGTCTGGTTTTAATCCATAAAGGGCATAAATCACCTAACATTCCTAAATTGTTTGGAATAACCTGCTTTAAAACACCAGGTATGATGTTGTATCGATCAGGTAGTGTAAGGGTTACGCCCGCTTCACAGTGACAGACCAAACTCCCCGTTTAACACACCGCAAACAACCGCAAACATTCCATTTGCACAACCGCAAACTCCCCATTTGCACAAGGTTGGATACCAAGCTAGCCATGTCCCGTTCCTTGTCCTCACTGATGTCGTTGAAGGTCTCTTCCTCCACCCAGCCATGTACAACACCAAGGGTCCCCGAAAGGTGACAACAAGCCCCTTGGGACGCCTGCTGTGTTTGGTCTTCCACCTCCTCAAAGCCACCTTCCTCTTCCACCTGACTCCTCTTCTTCAGACTCCTCTCTCTGCGTTGCCTCTCTCTGCGTTATTATAAGGTGTGTTAAGTAGTACTATTCCTATCAGTTTAATCCCTGTTACGTCCCCTCTCAGGGGACGTGTATATGGCATTGATTTTAGGAACCGGGAGATGGAAAAAGATGCTTGGTCAGTCCTCCTACTTCAAATTTGGGGCACTGCGCGTGCAATCTAATGTGCCACTAGATAGGAGTGGTGTGTCTATTCTTATCAGTTTAATCCCTGTTACGTCCCCTATCAGGGGACTTGTATATAAGGCATCGATTTTAGGAAGCGGGAGATGGAAAAACATGCTTGGTCGGTCCTCCTACTTCAAATTTGGGGCACTGTGCGTGCAATCTAATGTGCCACCAGATAGGAGTGGTGTGTTAAGTAGTCCCCCTCATCAGGCCTTTTTTAGTCAAATGTATCGCCCACTGTCAGTCTCTTCGGGATCCATCGCTCATTAATCTTAATAAAGGTGAGGTAATCTGGACTTTTTTGACCTAGGCGACTTCTCTTCTCAGTGACAATACCTCCTGCTGCACTGAAGGTCCTTTCTGACAGGACACTTGAAGCGGGGCAGGCCAGAAGTTCTATTGCAAATTGGGATAGCTCAGGCCACAGGTCAAGCCTGCACACCCAGTAGTCAAGGGGTTCATCACTCCTCAGAGTGTCGATATCTGCAGTTAAGGCGAGGTAGTCTGCTACCTGTCGGTCGAGTCATTCTCTGAGGGTGGACCCCGAAGGGCTGTGGCGATGCGTAGGACTTAAAAAGCTCTGCATGTCCTCCATCAACAACACGTCTGTAAAGCGTCCTGTCCTTGCCGGCGTGGTCGTGGGAGGAGGAGGATTACTTTCACCTCTTCCCCTGTTAGATTCCCGTTGTGCTGTGACATCACCCTTATACGCTGTGTAAAGCATACTTTTTAATTGATTTTGGAACTGCTGCATCCTTTCCGACTTGTCGTAATTCGGTAACATTTCAGGCACTTTCTGCTTATACCGGGGGTCTAGTAGCATGGACACCCAGTACAGGTCGTTCTCCTTCAGCCTTTTTATACGAGGGTCCCTCAACAGGCACGACAGCATAAAAGACCCCATTTGCACAAGGTTGGATGCCGAGCTACTTATGTCCTGTTCCTCGTCCTCAGTGATCTCTCTGAAGGTATGTTCTGCTCCCTAGCCAAGTACAACACCACGGGTACCAGATAGGTAAAAACGAGCACCCTGGGATGCCTGTTGTGGTTGGTCTTCCTCCTCCTCCTCAAAGCCACATTCCTCCTCTGACTCCTCTTCCTCACAATCCTCTTCCAGCGTTGCTGCAGGTCCAGCAAGCGATGCTGATAAGGCTGTTTCTGGTGGTGATGGTGACCACAACTATTCCTCTTCACACTCATCTACGGCCTGATCCAGCACTCTTCGCAGGGCACGCTCCAGGAAGAAAACAAATGGCATGATGTCGCTGATGGTGCCTCCGGTGTGACTGACTAGGTTTGTCACCTCCTCAAAAGGACGCATGAGCCTACAGGCATTGTGCATGAGCGTCCAGTAACGTGGCAAAAAAATTTCCAGCTCCGCAGAGGCTGTCCTAGCACCCCGGTCATACAAATACTCGTTAACAGCTTTTTCTTGTTGGAGCAGGCGGTCGAACATTAGGAGTGTTGAATTCCAACGTGTCGGGCTGTCGCAAATCAAGCGCCTCACTGGCATGTTGTTTCGCCGCTGGATATCGGAAAAGTGCACCATGGCCGTGTAGGAATGCCTGAAATGGCCACACACCTTCCTGGCCTGCTTAAGGACGTCCTGTAAGCCTGGGTACTTATGCACAAAGTGTTGTACGATCAGATTACACACATGTGCCACGCACGGCACATGTGTCAACTTGCCCAAATGCAATGCTGCCAACAAATTTCTTCCGTTGTCACAAACCACTTTGCCGGTCTCCAGTTGGTGCGGAATCAGTCACTGATCCACCTGTGCGTTCAGGGCGGACAGGAGTGCTGGTCCGGTGTGACTCTCTGCTTTCAGGCAAGTCAATCCCAAGATGGCGTGACACTGCCGTATTGGGGATGTGGAACAGTACCTGGGGAGCTGGGGGGGTGCCGTTGATGTGGAGCAAGACGCAGCAGCAGAAGAGGACTCAGCCGAGGAGGTTATGGAAGAGGATGGAGTAGGAGGAGTAGAAGAGGTGGCAGCAGGCCTGCCTGCAAGTCGTGGCGGTGTCACCAACTCCTCTGCAGAGCCACGCATTCCATGCTTGGCAGCCGTCAGCAGGTTTACCCAATGCGCAGTGTAGGTGATATACCTGCCCTTTAGAAATACATACAATTAGTGGAACACACGTCTGATGATTCTAGAAAATAAGACAGAATGGCATAGTATAATACTGTTTAGTATAGATATATATGAAAAAAATAAAGCAATATTACTCACAAGCCCAGAGCCAAATTAGCATATGGCTCTCATGGGAAGCGTGATGGGACGCTTAATAGGATGTCCCCATCCTTCTTCTTGTTGTTCCTTAAATAGTAGTTGGTGAAGGATGCAATATTCAGATGTCTTTCAAATTGCAGATGTGTCTTTATTTGATGAATAAAAGTTGTACAAAGGTAAAGGATAAAAATTCCAATTGAAAATTTAAAAGGTAATATAAATAAAAGTCCTGTATATACAGTCTGATCCAATATATACAGGACTTTTATTTATATTACCTTTTAAATTTTCAATTGGAATTTTTATCCTTTACCTTTGTACAACTTTTATTCATCAAATAAAGACACATCTGCAATTTGAAAGACATCTGAATATTGCATCCTTCACCAACTACTATTTAAGGAACAACAAGAAGAAGGATGGGGACATCCTATTAAGCGTCCCATAACGCTTCCCATGAGAGCCATATGCTAATTTGGCTCTGGGCTTGTGAGTAATATTGCTTTATTTTTTTCATATATATCTATACTAAACAGTATTATACTATGCCATTCTGTCTTATTTTCTAGAATCATCAGACGTGTGTTCCACTAATTGTATGTATTTCTAATATTTTCTGTATAAGTGGTATAAGGGGTTCCCACTTGGTGGTCTGTAGCCATTTCTTGGCTACCACACGTATTTTACTACTGTATATTCACTTGTTTATTCCTTGATATACCTGCCCTGACCATGCTTTGCAGACCAGGTATCAGTGGTCAGATGGACCCTTGCCCCAACACGGTGTGCCAGACATGTCATTACTTCCTTTTGCACAATCAAGTACAGGTTGCGGATTGCCTTTTGTGCAAAGAAATTTCGGCCGGGTACCTTCCACTGCGGTGTCCCAATAGCTACAAATTTTTTGAACGCCTCAGACTCCACCAGCTTTTATGGTAAAAGCTGGCGGACTTAGAGTTCAGTCAAGCCAGCTGTCAGACACCAGGCAAGGGGGTGACTTTGTGACATTGGCTTCTTACGCTCAAACATGTCCTTGACAGACACCTGACTGTGGGCAGATGAGCAGGAACTGCTCAAGGCGAGAGACGGAGGGGCGGATGGTTGAGAGGGGGCAAGGAGGACAGCAGTGGTTAACGTTGCTGAAGATGCTGGACCAGGAGGAGGGTGGCGGCTTTGAGTTTGTGTGCTGCTTGTACTCATGTGTTAATCCCATAGGCGTTTGTGATGTGTGATCATGTGCCTTTGCAAAGCAGTTGTTCCTATTTGGGTGTTGGACTTCCCACGACTCAGTTTCTTTTGGCACAGGTTGCAAATGGCATCGCTGTTGTGAGAGGCAGACACACACAAAAAAAAATGCCACACTGTTGAGCTCTGCAATGACAGCATTCTGGTGGTGGCAACAGCATGCGTTGATTGGTGTGCTGTCTGGCTGACCCTGGGTGCCGATGCATGCTGTCTGACTGTGCCACTAGCTCCTTGTGACGACCTCCCTCTGCTTCCAACTCGTCTCCTCCTCCTCCTCTCTCTCTCCCAATCTGAACTTTCCCCCTGTTCTTCTTCTCTTCTAGCAGGCACCCACGTGACATCCACGGACGCATCGTCATCATCAACCGCTTCACTTGTATCTGACAACTCAGCAAAGGAAGCAGCAGTGGGTACAACATCATCATCATCACACCATACGTGTGTAATGCTGCCTGACTGAGACATATCCCTGTTACCAATAATCAGGGCTGGTGCTAGGATTTTTAGTTACACAGGCGAAGATGCATTTTGGCGCCCCCAACCCTCATTAAAAAAAAAAAAATGCATCTTCACCTGTGTGTCTTTCCTCCCAAGCCACAGGCACACAGGCATCATTTTTCAGTCACACAGTCAAAGTCATACAGGTACACTGTCATACAAAGACAGCAATAATCATACAGAGACATACAGACACATACAGTCAGAGACATACAAGCAGAGACATACATGCATACAGAGACATGCAGGCATACCGTCATACAGACACATACATACAGACAGGCATACAGAAACATACATACAAAGACATACAGGCATGCAGACACATACATACATACATACAGGCATACAAAGACATACACACATACAGATACATGCATGCATACAGAGACATAACGTCATACAGACACATTCATATAGACAGGCATACAGACACATACATACATACAGAGGCATATCGTCATACAGACACATACATACATACAGAAACATGCATACAAAGACATACAGGCATACAGAGACACACAGACACACACATACGTACATACAGAGACATAAAGGCATACAGTTACATACATGCATACAGAGACACACAGACACACACATACGTACATACAGAGACATAAAGGCATACAGTTACATACATGCATACAGAGACATATATACAGACATTCAGAGACAAACATACATCCAGTTACATACATGCATACAGAGACATACAGAAACATACGTACAAGACATACAGGCATACGGACACATACATACATACAGAGGCATACCATCATACAGATACATACATACAGACAGGCATACAGAAAAATACATACTCACTCACACACACACACACACACACAAACTCAGACACATACTCGAACACACACATACTCACATGCGCACACACACACTGACATACTCACACACACCGACTGACACGCTCACTCACACACAAACTCATAGACACACTTACACACATACTGACAGACACACATACTGACAAACACACATACTGACAGACACACACACACTCACTCACACACACACACCGACAGACACACTCACTCACACACAAACTCATAGACACACTTACACACACACTGACAGACACACACACTGACAGACACTCACACTCACATGCACACACACAGTAATTAATAAAGTAATTAATAATAAATTACATTTAAATGTCCCACCCAGCCTCCCTACCTGGAGTGCTGGCGTGGGTCTCTCATTGGTGGTCCAGTGGGGCTGCTGGGAGGCGTGCAGCTGAAGTTGATTAGGAGGCGGCGAGGGAGCTCTCTGATCTCTCTGACCGGCTCCCTCGCAGGCTGTTTTCTGATGCCGCGGGAGCCGGAATATGACGTCATATTCCGGCTCCCGCGGTATCAGCAAAAGGCGCGCGAGGGAGCCGGTCAGAGAGATCAGAGAGCTCCCTCGCCGTCTCCTAATCAACTTCAGCCGCACGCCTCCCAGCAGCTCCGGGGATCCAGGAGGTGACCAGGCAGGAGGGAGCACTTCCCTCCTGCCGGTCACTGGAATTTTGCGCCCCCAGAGCCGGTGCGCCCTAAGGCGGCCGCCTGTGCCGCCTTATGGACGCGCCGGCCCTGTATACCATGTTATGTTTGTAACACCTGTCAAAGAAATGCTTGCAACAGCTGTTGGAGCTGTGCAAGCCCAATGTTATTTTATGCACAACCAAAATAAAAATAAAGAATTTAAAAAAATAATAATAATAAAGAATTTAAAAAAAAAATTAAATATAAAAAAAAAAAATTAAATATAAAAAAAAATCAATCTTACCCCCTTCAAGTGCTGGCAGACAGTTCTAAAGTGATGGGGATCTGAGGAGACTGCAGGCACTCCAACACTATGGGGAGCAGTCTTGCAGAAGAGGCAGCTCTCCCAAAGTAAGTCTGCTGCCGCCTGCCTGCAGGACTTTGACAATATGGAGTCAGGGGAAAGGGGAAGGGGGAAGGGGGAGGGGGCGGAAGTCAGGCCACCTACTCGGCTCACCATATTAAACTAAAGTCCGCCTGGGCCTATCTGCCTCTCTCCCCTCCCCTGCCCTCTCCTCCCCTCCCCTCCCCTCCCCTCCACTCCCCTGCCCTCCCACTCCCCGGCCCTGATGCATCCGACGGTGGACCGCAGGGGACTCTGGGGGAGGTGTAAGTCACGCCCTCCTCCTGACATCATCAGGAGTGGGCGGCGCGGCAGGAACTTCACCTCCGGTCCGGAAGTAAGGGAAGCAGGCAGCCTCAGCAGGGCAAGGTAGGCTGCGGTATTATAAAAATCCGAATCCCGATAGCTGGGGATTCTGATTTTTGCGCCCCCCTGCTCGGGCGCCCTAAGGCAGCCGCCTGGGCCGCCTTATGGACGCGCCGGCCCTGCCAATAATGGTTGCGCATCACTCATTTCTTCCAACTCATGTGTAAATAACTCCTCTGACATACCAAGTGAAGCAGCTGTGGTGCTAGTGTTGGTGGTGGTGGCAGGCGGCCGAGTGTTAACTTGAGAGGTGCCCGAAGCTAAGCTGGAGGAGGATGGTGCGTTGAGGTTCCGAGCGGAAGCTGTAGAAGACTGGGTGTCCTGTGTTAGCCAGTCAACTATGTCCTCAGAACTTTTCAAGTTCAGGGTACGTGGCCTCTGAACACTGGGCATTATTCTAGGGCCAAAGGGAATCACAGAACCACGACCACGACGGCCCCTGCGTGGTGGCCTGCCTCTGCTTGTCATTTTTTTTTCGATTAGTGGTACTATGCGTGCAAGCTACTGTGACAACAGATATGAGTGGCACTGGTGTGACACTGTGCCCTGGCAGGCCCTGAAACGCACACTCATGAAGGAAACTGACTGCTATTATATCACAGTCCAAAATGTTTATTTTTTATTAAATGCAAGCTATTGGGACACCAGTTATGAGTGTGTGGTGGCACTGGGCAGGCCCTGAAATGCACACTAGTGAAGGAAACTGACTGCTATTATATTACAGTCCAAAAAGGTTTTTTTTTGTTAAATGCAAGCTATTGTGACACCAGATATGAGTGGTGGCACTGGGCAAGTGGGCACAGTGTACGCTGCGAGCCTGACACACACGCTGGCAGACAACTAACTGCTATTCAATCTATTAGAAGTCCAAATTGTATTTTTTTTTTAAAAATGTACACTACTGTTACACCAGATATGAGTTGCACTGGTGTGATACTGTGCACTGGCAGGCCCTGAAACGCACACTCGTGAAGGAAACTGACTGCTATTATATTACAGTTCAAAAAGTTTTGTTTTTTTTAAATGCAAGCTATTGTGACACCAGTAAGTGAGTGGTGGCACTGGGCAGGCCCTGAAACGCACACTAGTGAAAGAAACTGAATGCTATTATATTACAGTCGAAAAAGTTTAGGTTTTTTTTAAATGCAAGCTATCGGGACACCAGTGAGTGAGTGGTGGCACTGGGCAGGCCCTGAAATGCACACTCATGAAGGAAACTGACTGCTATTATATCACAGTCCAAAATGTTAATTTTTTATTAAATGCAAGCTATTGGGACACCAGTTATGAGTGTGTGGTGGACCTGGGCAGGCCCTGAAATGCACACTAGTGAAGGAAACTGACTGCTATTATATTACAGTCCAAAATGTTAATTTTTTGTTAAATGCAAGCTATTGTGACACCAGATATGAGTGGTGGCACTGGGCAAGTGGGAACAGTATACGCTGCGAGCCTGACACACACGCTGGCAGACAACTAACTGCTATTCAATCTATTAGAAGTCCAAATTGTATTTTTTTTTTTTAAATGTACACTACTGTTACACCAGATATGAGTTGCACTGGTGTGATACTGTGCACTGGCAGGCCCTGAAACACACACTCGTGAAGGAAACTGACTGCTATTATATTACAGTTCAAAAAGTTGTTTTTTTTTTAAATGCAAGCTATTGTGACACCAGTGAGTGAGTGGTGGCACTGGGCAGGCCCTGAAACGCACACTAGTGAAGGAAACTGAATGCTATTATATTACAGTCGAAAAAGTTTAGGGTTTTTTTAAATGCAAGCTATCGGGACACCAGTGAGTGAGTGGTGGCACTGGGCAGGCCCTGAAATGCACACTAGTGAAGGAAACTGACTGCTATTATATTACAGTAAAAAAGTTTAGTTTTTTTTAAATGCAAGCTATAGGGACACCAGTGAGTGAGTGGTGGCACTGGGCAAGTGGGCACAGTATACGCTGTGAGTCTGACACACACGCTGGCAGACAACTAACTGCTATTCAATCTATTACAGTCAAAATTGTATTATTTTTTTTAAAATGTACACTACTGTTACACCAGATATGAGTTGCACTGGTGTGACACTGTGCCCTGGCAGGCCCTGAAACGCACAATCGTGAAGGAAACTGACTGCTATTATATTACAGTCCAAAAAGTTTTTTTTTTTTTTTTTTTTAAATGCAAGCTATTGTGACACCAGTGAGTGAGTGGTGGCACTGGGCAAGTGGGCACAGTATACGCTGTGAGCCTGACACACACGCTGGCAGACAACTAACTGCTATTCAATCTATTACAGTCAAAATTCTATATTTTTTTAAAAATGTACACTACTGTTACACCAGATATGAGTTGCGCTGGTGTGACACTGTGCCCTGGCAGACCCTGAAACGCACACTAGTGAAGGAAACTGACTGCTATTATATTACAGTCCAAAAAGTTTTTTTTTTGTTAAATGCAAGCTTTTGTGACACCAGTGAGTGAGTGGTGGCACTGGGCAAGTGGGCACAGTATACGCTGCGAGCCTGACACACACACTGGCAGACAACTAACTGCTATTCAATCTATTACAGTCAAAATTCTATTTTTTTTTTTTAAATGTACACTACTGTTACACCAGATATGAGTTGCACTGGTTTGATACTGTGCACTGGCAGGCCCTGAAACGCACACTCGTGAAGGAAACTGACTGCTATTATATTACAGTCCAAAAAGTTTTTTTTTTGTTAAATGCAAGCTTTTGTGACACCAGTGAGTGAGTGGTGGCACTGGGCAGGCCCTGAAACGCACACTAGTGAAGGAAACTGACTGCTATTATACTACATAAAAAAAGTTTTTTTTTGTTTAAATGCAAGCTATTGTGACACCAGTGAGTGAGTGGTGGCACTGGGCAAGTGGGCACAGTATATGCTGCGAGCCTGACACACAGGCTTGCTGGCAGGCAGGCAACTGCAATTACATTACACAGGAAAAAAAAAAGAAGACTGATGTTCTAGCCCTAAAAAGGGCTTTTTTGGATGCTGTCCTTACAGCAGAGATCAGATGAGTCCTTCAGGACTGTAGTGGACACTGAATACACTAGGCTAGCTATCAATTTCCATATCAAATCAGCAGCAGCTACACTGTCCCTACTCTCACTAAGAATGCAGCTTCACAATGAATGTAAAATGGATGCTGTCCAGGAGGTGGGAGGGTCTGGGAGGGAGGGTCTGCTGCTGAATGGCTGGAATGTGTCTGCTGACTGTGAGGTGCAGGCCAGGGTCAAAGTTTACTCAATGATGACGAATAGGGGGCGAATGCGAACAAGCGATGTTCGCCGGGAACTATTCGCCAGCAAACAGTTCGGGACATCACTACCTGCCATATATGATTGGCAAAAACTTCCTTTACCTCTGAAAATTCATTGCAAGCCAAGTCATTTGTCCCTAGATGGATAAATACATCCAATTCACCTTCCTGCTTTGCTCGCTTAACAATATTACAAATACGTCTCCTGTCTCTGTGAGCAGTAGCTCCGGGAAGACATCTCACAAGACCACTATTGTCCAGCTCCACACCTCTTATGATAGAATCCCCCAACAACAACTGCTTTCTATTAGGTCTCACAATAGTCTGCAAGCCTGTCTCCATAATACCACTACACTCGGTGCCTGAGCCTGTCTCCACAACACTACTACACTTGGTGCCTGAGTCTATCTTCAAAACACCACTACTCTCAGTGCCTGATCCTGTCTCTATAACACCACTATACTTGGTGCCCGAGCCTGTCTCCATAACACCATTACAATCTGAAAGTGCTGAAAATGAATTATGTAGAGCAACAGACTGTGCAATATGCCTTTTATCCACAACTCTAAGTCTACTTGATCCTACAGTAATACATCTGCCATTCCTAGTATGTCTCTGCGGCAGTGGCTATGCAGCAGTTCCAGCCTGAGTTTGTTTACCAGATAATTTACAAATCTCAGACTTCAAAAATACAATCTGCCGCAATAGAGAGAACTGTTAGCTTAGACAGCATCCAAATCTCAAAAAAGTGGAACGTGCAACAAATTCATAACAACTATTACACTAAACTAAGTGCCATTTTAATGAAGTGAATAATTTAAATCAAACCAATCTTACAATTCTTTTTTGTCCTCCTGTATACCTCAGATTACCTCCAGTTAATCTCCAGAATATCTCTAATCACAAACTTTGAAGCAGCACTTAGATGTAGCAACCAAACTATATGTTCTAAACTGATACTCTATGATACTTTCTATATCTTCTGGTACTCAATCCTGTGGTGGAAGTCTATCACTAAAGATAAAATAATCGCTGGCAAATGAATAGACTTTTTTTTCATTAGCATAACTGGGCTAATAATCAAACACTATATAGTCCCATAATCTAACATCTAGTTTTTAGAAAAATCTAAACATGATATGTATGAACATGGGGTCAGAGTTTCAGATCTGAATCAAATATAAGCCCAATAAAAAAAAAAAATAAACACACACCCACACTCACACACACACACACCTCTAACCTTTGTTTGTGCCATGTTGAGTGACTTTCCATGATTAATTAGCCATGAAATATTACGTTTCAACCTGGTGCACAGATAAAAACAAAGAATGCTTTATTTTCATACTTTTCGGATAATGGTTCTACAGGAAGGTCAGAAAACACAGTTGTGGCGTGATGTGTGTAAGTGGTTTTGTGTTTTAGACTTATGTCGATTATGCTTCTTTTCCTTGCCTCTTGCATGTGGTTTCCCATTTCTCCTGTCTGTGTTCCAGGTGAAGTTATACTACTCTAGGAGAAAAAGTATCCTAAGTTTATAGAAAGACAAAGCAAAACAATGTGTTGGAGTAAGTAATAGTAGAATAATGAAGACTATTTAGAAGAAAATTTCATTTGTCAACCCCTAAAATAATGGGGAAATGGACATTATTTTGATGCGGAAAAGCTGATGAGTGGATAAGTATTTACATTTTAAAAATGTGATGCTTGCAGTTGAGTTGTATGTAGTAAAGTCACACGTCTTTACACAAATAAGTTGGTAAATGTCTCCCTGTAGTAGAGATTACCATACATGGTAGAATTGTGCCAGACCAACTATACTTTTCTGCGACTCAGGTGTGTTCTAGCTCTCTAAATAAATCACCTCCAATTATGCTTTAAAACATAGTATTCATAGCACTTTTTAAACATTATCTAAATAATGATGAAAGTATTTGCCAAAGAGTTGGAGGATATGCAACTAAACTAGCAACCTCTGTACATGGGATTGTCACGTTTAAACATTTCATATGAAGGAACACAACTGCAGATTTCTTATAGTTCGAATATTTATTAGAAGTAATTGGTATTGACTTTAATTCCAATATACAGGTACTGTAGCATTAAGTAATAAACGATAAATGAAGTCCACAGTTACATGCACTGTAGCTTTAAGGAGTAAACGGAACTGAAGCAGCAAGAGTCCTTTAGTAGTATTAGTTAATTAGATGATAAGAAGTTACAATAGCTGTTCCATAGACTTTAACTGAAGAAAGATAGATGCAGCTAACTGAGACAAGTATGTGTTGAAGTTAGCTGTAACGGTTGGCTTTAACGAAGGACTTTGGAGACAGGAAATAACAGCTTTAGATGCAACGTTTATCAGAGAAGTTTTACTTAGCTTCCGGCTTATAGAACACTGGTTCCCGAGATTCCTCAGAGGCAGATTATCCTGCATGGATAGAGTTCAGCTTTAGCCGTGGATGAGGAGAGGCGAAGGGAACTTGAAGTCTTCTATTCCGGTCCGGTAACAGCAGGATTTCACAACTAAGTTGCAGCCGGTTCGTGAGTACAGAACGTAGTTCATTAATCCAGCGTCGATCAGCTGGTGCGGTCAGATTAAATAGGGAGACCGGGTCATAAAGAGGTGTGGCTAAGCTCCGTTGAACCAGGAAGTAAGGGGATATTATAATTAAGGCATGACAGTATCCCCTCCTTAATGAGCAACCTCTGGGTGCTATTGACTTGGCTTAGAAGGGTAACGTTTGTGAAACTTGGAAATTAATTTGTCAGCATGAACGTCAGAGGAGTTTTCCCATGTATCTTCATCAACTCCATATCCTTTCCATCTAATGAGGTATTGTAAGGAGCCACGATGGATCCTTGAATCCAGTATACTTTGAATCTCGTATTCTTCTTCACCCTGGACCAATATGGGATCAGGAGAAGTAGTGACATTTCTTTGGAAAGGGTCAGGATGATGAGGCTTCAACAAGGACAATTGATTGGATCTTTGGCATACAGAACAAGATTTGACATAAGATTCAATAGTTTGGTCTTGACGAGGCCACCAACAGTATCTTTTAGACAATTCAAGGGTCCTTTTCATACCTGGATGACCTGCCAGAGGAGAATCATGAATAAATTCAAGTACTTTAATTCTGAAGGAGGGAGGCACGTAAATCCGGTCTTTGAAATAGTAGAGACCGTTTTTCTTAGATAATTTCATTGATTTAGGAAGTTCAAGAGCATCTTCACTGAGACCTTTAATGTCGTCAATAAGAGAAGATAAGATTCCAATGACTTTAGGCGAAGGAGGTTCTTGAGGAGTTTTGTGCTGAGAAAGGACAGCTCCAATTTCAAATTCCGAAGCATCCGTTTCAAGGACATAAGGATATGAAGGATTTGGAAGTTGAAGGATAGGAGCTGTTGTAAACTTTCTCTTTAATTCACCAATGACTGTAGGAGGAGGAGACTCCAGTTCGGTGTCAGAACAACATGAGGTTTTAGCTAGTTCTTTCATAGACTGAAGATTTGGAATACATTGCAAGCATGTTTTCTTGCAATAATCAGAATCAAATGCAAGAGAGAAGGGAAACCATGAGATTTGAGGGTTGT
Organism: Pelobates fuscus; assembly: GCF_036172605.1. NCBI lineage: Eukaryota > Metazoa > Chordata > Amphibia > Anura > Pelobatidae > Pelobates > Pelobates fuscus. Next base: position 204,387,435 of record NC_086320.1, read on the forward strand.
GGTTCCTTAACCAGTTGATCCCCAATATAATAGGAAAAAATGGTGATGAGATGACATCAAATATAAGACTTTCCGTATGAGTATGATTGATGGTTACTTTTAGAGGGATGGATTCATGAAGTATTGGTCCCGATGAGATGAGGGACCCGTCAATCACTTTAACAGGTACAGAAGTTCTTTTACGAACACAAGGAATTTTATTCTTTGTTATAAAGGCTGAGTCGATGAATACTCCATTTGCACCGGAATCGATAACAGCCTTGGTTATGATTCTTTTATTGTCCCACTGTAATACAAGAACGATAGGGGACATTTGAGTATTTGCTGTAGAGGGAAGTACACTTAGGATGGAAGAGGCATGAGACTGCCTTCTGCCTTTTGTCCGTTTCAATGAAGGACAATCAGAGACTAAATGAACTTGAGAGGCACAATACATGCAGAGGTTTAACATACGTCTTCGATTTTTCTCTTCAGGAGTGAGGGGACTTCTTATTATCCCTATTTCCATAGGTTCGATTGGTTCAGATGGGTTGTCAGGAGGCTTTGGAGCCCCTAGTTCCATAGGTTCACTTGTTAAGGAAGTCTTTTCTGGAGCTTTTGAGGGAGTGAAAGGTTTGCGGTCTTTTGAAAGAAAAAGAGACTTTTCGGCCTTTCTTTCTCTTAATCTTCTGTCAATGCTGATTGATAGGCGAATTAGAGCGTTCAAATTAGTAGGGAGTTCTGTTCTAGATAATTCATCTTTTACAGCTTCCGATAAACCAATTCGAAACTGGTTGCGCAATGTGATGTCATTCCATTGCGTTTCTATAGCCCATCTTTTGAATTCAGCAATGTAATCTTCAACGGGTCTATTTCTTTGCTGTAGTGTTCTGATTGTTAAATCAGCTGTAGCTTGTTTGTTAGGATCTTCATAGAGAAGAGACATGGCTTCAAAAAATTCATCCAGTGAATCTAAGATGGGGTCATCGTTTTCCAGAAAGGAATGAGCCCATGACATAGGTTCACCTCTTAGAAAGGAAATAACCGAACAAACTTTAGTTCTTTCTGTAGGATAGGATCTAGGTTTCAAAGCAATTAAAAGTTTGCAAGAGTTGAGGAACTCCCTGTATCTGGAACGATCTCCATAGAACTTTTCAGGGTTACACACAGCAGGATCACTAGCCGAGTGCAGAGTAGTATGAGGAGTATGAGTTTGTAAATCTCTGATATAAGTGAGAAGTCTTTCGTGAGTAACTTGCAGTTCTTGCATACCTTGGACTAGTGTATCAACTCTTTGATGCAGCGTAGCTATAGTAGAATCGAAATCTGCTGGATCCATTATAAAGGCTGGATTAATCTGTCACGTTTAAACATTTCATATGAAGGAACACAACTGCAGATTTCTTATAGTTCGAATATTTATTAGAAGTAATTGGTATTGACTTTAATTCCAATATACAGGTACTGTAGCATTAAGTAATAAACGATAAATGAAGTCCACAGTTACATGCACTGTAGCTTTAAGGAGTAAACGGAACTGAAGCAGCAAGAGTCCTTTAGTAGTATTAGTTAATTAGATGATAAGAAGTTACAATAGCTGTTCCATAGACTTTAACTGAAGAAAGATAGATGCAGCTAACTGAGAGAAGTATGTGTTGAAGTTAGCTGTAACGGTTGGCTTTAACGAAGGACTTTGGAGACAGGAAATAACAGCTTTAGATGCAACGTTTATCAGAGAAGTTTTACTTAGCTTCCGGCTTATAGAACACTGGTTCCCGAGATTCCTCAGAGGCAGATTATCCTGCATGGATAGAGTTCAGCTTTAGCCGTGGATGAGGAGAGGCGAAGGGAACTTGAAGTCTTCTATTCCGGTCCGGTAACAGCAGGATTTCACAACTAAGTTGCAGCCGGTTCGTGAGTACAGAACGTAGTTCATTAATCCAGCGTCGATCAGCTGGTGCGGTCAGATTAAATAGGGAGACCGGGTCATAAAGAGGTGTGGCTAAGCTCCGTTGAACCAGGAAGTAAGGGGATATTATAATTAAGGCATGACAGGGATGATGGTAAGATGAAGGAAGGATATACAGTTGTAATCAAAATTATTTAACCCCCATTTAAATTCATGTTTATTGTAAAAATGTACAGATTTTAAGCTGTGTACAATGAACAACTCAAAAGCTTAACAAAGAATGCTTCAAGTTTCCACACATTCCCAAAAATTAAACTGAAAATGCAACTTATAATGACTTCTCCAGTCTCAAAATTATTCAACCCCTTCATCTTTAGTGCATAGTAGAGCACCCTTTTGATGCAAATGAGATGCATAGTCAGACACAAGCTTCTGGCAACATTCCTGAGGAATCTTAGCCCATAGCTCTTGGGTAATGGCATGCAGTTCAGTAATATTCTTGTATGCATGCTTCCTTCTTTAAACCCCACCAGAGATTTTCTCTGGGGTTCAAGTCAGGTGACTTTGATCGCCACTGTAGAAATTTCCAGGACTTCTTCTGCAACCAAGCCTTGGTAAAATTTGAAGTATACTTAAGATTGTCTTGTTAGAAGGTCCAGTGATGCCCAAGCTTCCTCTCAAACAGCATGATGAGTTCACCTAAGATTTCCTGATACTTTAATTAAACCATCTTGCCTTCTACACGCTGCAGGTTTCCATGGCCAGAGGATGCAAAGCAGTCACAGAGCATCATTGAGCCGCCACCACCACCATGCTTAACTGTTTCTATTAGAGTAAAATATATATTGTATGTAAATCCACTAATCTCATAATGAATAAAACATGTGAATTCATGTCCAATCAAACAAAGAAAAGAATTAAAACAAAATATTAAATTACTTGCAACACTAAAAACATAGTATATTATTGGAGTGCCCATGCGGTCTCGAATACGTGGGTATAACAAGATGTTTGAAAATGTTGTAGGAATATTAGCAAAGGCTTTAAAGAACCACAGTATATCAAAACACTTTGAAATTCCCAATAATAATCCATAGCTACTAAAAGTAATGGGCATCCAGAAATGTAAATTACCTTGGAGAGGAGGTAACATGAAAAATATTTTGGACAAAAAAGAAATGAACTGGGTATGCCATCTTAAAACTCTACACCCACATGAACCAAATGTTGAATTTGATTTACATAATGTTTTATAATATTTCCCTTTTCCTACCTATTTCTTAGATTTTTTTTTGTCAATCTGTTTTTTTATTGAAACATTAGTTGGTACAATACAGAAAGCAAATGAAAAGGTATTACGATTTCACTTAAGTGCACTCCTGATTAAGCTGTTTCATTTTAAGAGTTAAAGATATTTAGATAAACATGCTAGACCAATATGTCTAATCTGCTGACAGTATGACAGCACAATACTATTGGGCATGCAAGGCAAATTAAGCACTTAACCATACGATTTAGCAAGAGAAAAGGATAAACTAGCATGAGTTAATGAATTAAATGGTTGGCATAGCCCCCAGGAGTAAAACTAATTTGTGCTGTATTGTCATATAGAATTTATAAAAAAAAAACAAGCAATAAAAGGCGCTAGAATTAAAACTAGTGTTGTATTTAGATGTGAACATTTACAAAGAAAAAAAAGGTAAAGCAGCACCTCTATAGTGCCTACGCTCTAAACACACCACTTCATTAAACAAAAAAAAAAGAAGGTGCGCTATACCTTTAAAATATAAGTGCAAAAGTGCAAAAGTGACACGTGCAAAAGTGACATAAATGCACAAAAAGAAAACAAACTTAGTGAATTGTATATTATTATAAAAAAACAAAAACAATGAAAAACTTTTTTAAAAAAAATGTAAAAAAAATGAAAAAATTTAAAAAAAATGTAACATTTTAAATTTAAAAAAAAAAAAAAAATAAATAAAAAAAAAAAGTTATTTTAATTTTTTTTTTTTTTTTAGTTTTTTAATACTGTCCCTGATTCGGATGTATTTTGTATTATATAGTGGTGGAGTATTAACATTTTCTCTTTTTTCTCTTTTTTATACCCTCTTGTAGTAGGTTTACTATCAAATTCCTATCTATATGTACACATTGATTTTATATGGTATATGGTTTATGTCTGTAATTTTATTGTCAAAACATATGTTTGCTGCTACTAGAGAATACATTGGGAACCATTTTTATTTGTATTATTTTGGCTACTATTGTATGTAATATGACTATGTATATTGATCATGTTGTTTGAGGTTATAACAAGTGAATTTTTTATATATCTTCTCTTTGGCATTTTATTTTGGACATATATGTACAATATGGTGGGTTACCAGAATGAACATTTAGTAGAGAAGCCCCTTTTTTAATGTGGACTTCAGTAGAATTAGACTGAATAATTCGAATAATTGGCAATTATCACGCCCACCATAAGGGCTTTATAAGACAGGACCTGGCTGAAGTAAGGACGTGATCTGAGGAAGCCTGCCTAGGCGAAACGCGTCATCACATCCGCATACGACGTCATCACGTTATCACGTGATCGCACGGAACTCCGAACCCAGAAGTGCCTTCTACAGTGCCGCAAGCTGCAGAGACCGAGGTTGCGGTTATCTCTCCAAAGTTTTGTATTGGACACTGGCCTTCTATGGGGAAAAGGGAGTTTTCTTTTTATTGGAAGAAATAAAGATCGTTTAGTTTTACTCAGCTGGCGTCCTGCTGCTTTCACTACCATCAAGTCCTGTGTTGTGGAGTTCATGCTGGATAAGTTAGAGCAGACTTTCACTGCTCTTCCCTTGTGAGTTTTATTTCAATTCTCTGGGTTGCTTTACATAGTTTTATACAGTATTATGCTATGTTTTTCTTCTTTTTTATGTACCATATCCCCTATTTGGAACAACTGAATGATATTTATTTTGTAAGTTATTTCTATATCTTTTAACACAGAGATTCAATTGCAATTTTTGCACATAATATACAATTCACTAAGTTTGTTTTCTATTTGTGCATTTATGTCACTTTTGCACGTGTCACTTTTGCACATAGAACTTTGCTGCACTTATATTTTAAAGGTATAGCGCACCTTCTTATGTTTTTTTTTTTCTGTATTGTCATATAGTCCAAAAGGTACACTAGACATATGTGTAAAGTATTAATGCTAAGATTCCACTGGGTGTGTAGTAAAATGAGAGGGTCAGATTATATACATAACCCAGTTCATCAGACAGGGGTCATCCAACGCCACAGGTAGGCCAGAGTTGAAAGGATGTCCCAATGTCAGGCCTGAGCAAGAAGTATGGTCTTATGGCTGATCCTCTCTCACCACTCCATGTGTGAAGACAGTGCAAGCTGTGTGATATATTTTGTCGCCAACGGTATATGGGAACGCAATGCCGTAAGTCCGCATATCTTCGGCCCGAGGACTGAATGAGAACCCTTGCCTTTAGTCCATTGATCCCCTCATCAGGATCGTGGGCCCATGGGTAGTCCAGATTTTGGTCATCCCCCTGGGTGTATGGACAGCAGAGGTGAGTTTCCTCCATATCTGCACCCAGCTCAGAAGAAGAACTAGCAGTCAGGACAGTAGAGCAGCACATCCGTGCGGTGGGGAGTGTAGGTGATTGAGGTATTTTCTCCAAGCATGCCACCGGCTTAGTGGAGAAACAGGCAGCAGGGACGTCTGCAGTGAGCCCTTGTATTTCAGGAGGTGTAGGTGCCTGAGTTCTGTTTCTTAGTCGAGCCAGAATTCCCTGCAAATGGCGTCAAATCTTGTGTTGAAAGATTGAAGCTATGTCTGGGCCTCCAGGCCTGGTTGGCATCGTTAAGGGTCCATCATTGCAGCAATCTGGGCAGAGTTCATGGACAGTCTAAAGCACTCGAACATTGAGGCTGCTCCCACTTACTGCAGCCCAGTGGAGGACTGTGATAACCCCCACTTGTCCCCACATTATTTTATTTCTATGTATATATTTTATGTGTGTATATATATATATATATATATATATATATATATATATATATATGTAAACGAAACCAGGGGGGCTGCACTCACCTGGACATGCATCGATTATATGGTGCTGCTGGGGCAAGTATATACCACATACAAAATACACAATACAGCACACTTGATAATTCATTAAACAATGATTTCAAATCTCACAGATTGTCAGCAGTGGTCAGAGGCCTATGCATTCAGAGGTCCTCCCACCTCAAGCGGCAGCGATAGTCGGCACTCTTAGAGTGCTACAAACAAATTCAATAGTCACGTCACGAAACAAAGATTCGCCATCGCCTGACTTAGCTGCCCAGTTGACCACCCTTTACCATCAACTCACTACACTAAATGCCACCAAAACTGATTACTATCGCCATAGACTCCAGGCCAAGAATTACCACACCACTGGAACCAGACTTTGAGCCAAAATTGCCACTACTAAAATAGCCCACATAGGGGGAAGAAAATAGGGCCACAGGAGATCAGCCAAGAATGTGCCCAATTCTACTCTAAAGTTTACAATCTAAAACTAAACGCCCACATGCATACTCCATCTGATCAAGAGATAGAGACTTACTTATCCTCGGTAGACCTCCCTAAACTGAACACTGACCAATTAAATATTTTGCTTCAACCTTTTTCATTAACAGAAATCAAAGCTGCTATAAAACAGCTGCTCTCTGGTAAAGCACCCGGAGCAGATGGCTTCACTAACTTGTATTATAAAAAATTCACAGACATACTTGCGCCTCGTCTCCTACAAGTTTTCCATAACGCGACTGAAATGGGCACCTTAACCCCAGAGATGCTACTGGCCACTATTGTTACCATTCCAAAACCAGACAAATTGCCAGACATATGTAAAAACTACCATTCAATCTCATTTCTTAACACTGATGCAAAAATATATGCCAAAATGCTGTCCAATCGCATAGGAACGATTCTACCATCACTAATTAATGACGATGAGACTGAGTTTGTACTGGGAAGACATGGGCTAGATAACACCCGCAAACTCTCAATAGCAATGGAACAGATTAGGGGCACTGTTTGGGGGAGGTTTGTTGCTGGTGCTTGACGCGGAAAAAGCAGTTGACTGCTTGGCCTGGCCTTTCCTGAAAAAAGTTCTAGATCTCTATGGATTTCCCCCAATAGTTGTCCAACAGATATTGGCGTTGTACTCCTCTCCTTCAGCGCAGGCCATGCAATCTGGTTTCCTTTCCTCCACATTTCAGATTTCCAACGGAATGAGACAGGGGTGTCCCCTCTCCCCACTTCTCTATATGCTTGCCTTAGAACCTTTACTGTAATCAATTAGAGACCACACTGAAATACACGGGGTGTCTGTACTGGTAACAGAACTCAAAGTGCATTTGCAGATGATGTCCTCCTGTACCTTACCCACCCACAACAATCATTGGCATCTCTAATGCGCTTAATAAACAACTATGGGCTAGTGTCCTACTACTCCCTTAATCCTGGCAAAACTCGGGCTCTTGGTGTGGGGCTCCCTTCGATGCTTATGACCTCCCTCCACAGGGACTACCATTTTGAATAGAGGAATGACAATATCAAATACTTAGGTTTAACGGTCACAAAAAATCCAGCAGATTTGTTCTCCACTAATTACATTAAAACATGGAACAGTTGCAGAGCACAGCTACAGAGGTGGGCACTGCAGTTCCTCTCCTGGACGGAACACATACTCTCCTTTAAAATGACAATTCTACCCAAGCTGTAATAACTCTTTCACACTTTTTCTATAATGTTGCCTCCTTCTTATTTTGAATCAATACACTCCGACCTGGCAACATTTGTTTGGGGGGGGTGGGAATCCTAGAGTAGCGAGGAGGCTGATGCAGGCATTGGTGCAGTCTGGGGGTCTGGTGGTCCCAAATGTCCAGACATACTACCAGGCTACTGTGCTGGCAGTTACCACTGCCCATCTCCTCAGCCAAACTACTCCTCAGTGGGTAATGCTGGAGTCGGGGTTCCTGAAGCCACATACGTTTCCCAATATCATATGGAACCCCAAACAATACAGACCAAAAATGTGTTCCATGCTCTCCACTGTTAGACTATTCCTACAAACGTGGGACAGATTTAGGCATAAAATCTGCAGTACCACAGGCCTGTCACTAGCTACCCCAATTTTGGATTTGCCATATTGTATACCAACTTTTAATGCCAAGCCATGGCATGACCACGGAGCAACACACCTATAATACCTCTTCCGACAAACCACTATTATGGACTTCCCAATCTTAGCGGCCCAATATATCCATCCTGCAACCTCGCACTACTCCTACCTGCAACTTAAATCATTTCTCCCACAGCATTACACTCCGAAGGTGCTGCAGGGGGCTGCTACACCGAGGTTGATGGTATGGGAACAAATATGCATAAATGGTAAAACTCCACCGTCTTGTAAGCCAATCTGGGGGGGCAAAAGGGTCCTCTCTTTTGTCACTTAGGATCCCTACCCGCCGCTAAAGGTTGGGAGCCGGGGGGTGTAGGCAGTTGCCCCCCTTATCACTTACTGCCTCTACCTGCTACTAATGGGTGGGGGCTGGGTGAGGAGACAATAGGTCTAAATAATCATCCTTAATTGTAATGTGGGGGTCATTTTAAACCCTATAGGCTTATTTGAACTATTTGTCTGCTGGCTGCAAGTGCTATAGGCAAGCAAATAATCAAAAAAGCATTCATAACAGCGTTTAGATTTTGACATTTTAAAGGCCACTTATTGAGGATTATACGCTTGATAAATGTAATTGAATCACTGAATAAAATAATTTCTATATTAAACATAGTTCTTAGGTTCAATTTTCAAACCAATAACTATTAATTTCTTTTAAGTATTTAATTGGGGGATTTAAATTGATCGAAACGTTAAATAGACTTGTGCAAAATTTATTTCGGACAGTTCTTCTGAATTAAATGCCTTTTAATCCACACCTGTACAAATAGATCACCATGATTTACCTGTGTAGTTTTATTCAATAAATTGAACCCCAATGGTAAATCCCAGATGAACGATTCATCAAGTGTGGATTTAAGGGCATGTGTTTTGGACAAACTGGTAGAAACTAACTTTTTGCACGTCTACTGTTAAATGCCTTATCAGGAACCAATCATTTGCAGATAACATGTTTCAGCTTTCACATTTTTGTTTTATAAAACCCCCATTGTACAGCAGATGAGGTCTGTATGGATGATAACAACCCTGATGTGGAACTCTCCAGGAATTATCCCTCCTCGTAGCACTTTTGTTTAGATCACAAACTTGTTTTCTGTATGCCATATTGTGGCAAACTCCCCTTTTTACCTGAGTTTGCCATGAGCTCCTGGAGGAGTCAGCTTGCCAGCCTCCTGCCCACAGACTATGGGCCCTGCAGGGAAACCTGTAAAAGACTACCAAACTTGACCGACTGTTAGAACTGGTTTCCCTGGAACTGATTTGGGCATGGGGCCATGCTTGAGGTCGGTCAAAACTATGACTTCCAAGAAATTCCTGAACCCCTGAACCGATCTGGGTGATTTTTGGATATGTTGTTCACCCAAATCGGGGCTATCAGGGGATGTGGAGACTTTTATGGGGTTTTGTGTGGTTTTAAGGTACTTTTTGGGTTTTCATAAAATTGTAGGCATGTGCATGGGGAAAATTTTCGGTTCGGTTCGGCATTCCGAAATTCGGGATTTTCACAATTCGGGACTTCAGCAATTCGGCACTTCAACACTTCGGAACTTCGGCAACTTCGGCACTTCAGAACTTCGGCACTTCGGCAGTTCGACACTTCAGAAATTCAGCTACTTCGGAACTTTCGGCACTTCAGCACTTCGGAACTTCGGCAACTTCAGCACTTCGGAATTTCGGGACTTCGGGACTTCTTTTGCAGCTGCTTAGTAGATAACTCCCTAATTCCCACGGTATTAGGGAGTTATCTACCAAAAGACTGAAAAACCTAAATTGGTCTTTCAGACAAATTTACTAATACTAAGTAAAAATGACTTAGTATTAGTAAATTTTACCCCTACTCGCTATACCGCGAGTAGGGGCATGTCTAGTAAACAGTGAGCAGCCTGTGGGTGCTCACTGTTTAAAAAAAAAAAATAGGGTCCACCCTCCCGAGCCCCCACCGCTTTTAAACTAAAGGGGGACTTATTGCCCCCCCGGCCCCCACCCATGAGCGGCGGGTGGGGGCCCTAAATTAAGATGATGGGGGGGACCTATTGTCCTCCCCCCCGGCTCCCACCCCTGAGCGGTGGGTGGGGGCCCTAAATACTAATAAGGGAGGGAACCTAATGTCCTCCCCCTGGCCCCCACCCCTGAGCAGCGGGTGGGGGCCCTAAATTGGTATAAGGGGAGGGACCTAATGTCCTCCCCCTGGCCCCCACCCCTGAGCGGCGGGTGGGGGCCCTAAATTGGAATAAGGGGGGGACCTAATGTCCTCTCCACTGGCCCCCACCCCTGAGCAGTGGGTGGGGGCCCTAAATACTAATAAGGGGGGAGGACCTAATGTCCTCCCCCCTGGCCCCCACCCCTGAGCGGTGGGTGGGGGCCCTAAATACTAATAAGGGGGAACCTAATGTCCTCCTCCCTGGCCCCCACCCCTGAGCGGCAGGTGGGGCCCTAAATACTAAAAGGGGGGACCTAAGGTCCTCGCCCCTGGCCACCACCCCTGAGCGGTGTGTGGGGGCCCTAAATACTAATAAGGGGGGGACCTAATGTCCTCTCCCCTGGCCCCCAGCCCTGAGCGACGGGTGGGGGCCCTAAATACCAATGGGGGGACCTATTGTCCTCCCCGGGCCCCCACCCTTGAGCGGCGGGTGGGGGCCCTTAAAAAAATGTCCCCCCCAGGTGACTAGGGGTCCCCAAACCCCTAGTCACCCCCTCCCCCAAAAATAATTATCCCCCTATCTACCCCCACACCCTAAAAATAATGAGGGGGGGACCTTTAACTAAGAACCTGTAAAAAGAAAAAAAAACTTACCATTCGATGTTTTCTTTCTTCTAAAATCTTCTTTTTTCAGCCCCAAAAAAGGCCAAATAAAAAAATAACCGACGCAATAAAAAAAAAAAAAAGATCGCAAAAAAAAATCCTTCTTCACCCATGGAGGGCTCTGCGCAGACAGAGCTCTGCAGGGCGGGGGAAGGCTTATAAAGCCTTGCCCCACCCTGCAATTAGGCTCAGAGCACTCTGATTGGTGGGTTTAAGCCATCCAATCAGAGGGCTCTGACAGGTAAATGAAGAGACTGACAGGTAAGTCTCTACATTTACCTGTCACAGCACTCTGATTGGTTGGTTTGAAATCCACCAATCAGAGTGATCTGTGTCATTTTACACAGCGTGGGAAAGTTCTTTGGAATTTTCCCATGCTGTGTAATTTGGCTCATAACACTCTGATTGGTGGATTAAGTAACCAATCAGAGAGTTATGAGTCAAATTACACAGCGTGGGAAAATCCTGGCTATGTTTGTATACTGTTTATTTAAAATTGTATACAATGTAACATTCTTCTTCTTTCACTGGGTAAGTATATTAGTACTTAGGCAATACTGTGCTTCGGAACTTCGGCACTTCAGCACTTTGACACTTCGGAACTTCAGCAACTTCAGAACTTCGGCACTTTAGCACTTCGGAACTTCGGCACTTCAACACTTTGGAAATTCGGTAATTTCTGAACTTTAGGATCTCGGCAATTCGGCAATTCGGACATTCGGAAGTACCCGAATGTCCGAATTTCCAGAAATTCGTCCAAATTCATATTCGGACCGAAACGAATTGCACATGTCTATAAAATTGTATGTTTTTTCTGTGCTTAGAGATAATAAGGTTAGATTAGTACAGTTCCTAAATCAATTATCTCTCAATCACAGAGGAGGGATTCTATTGTTTGTGTATGGGAGTGTCTCACTGTATGACTCTGTTTTTTTTTGTTTGTTCACTTTGTGTCCCTGTGCCCAACAAGATCCACCTGGGTGTCGCCCTTGTTGGGAAACGTGCATTAAAGGCCAGTGTGCCTCAGTTAAAATGTGATTCCTGCTTACACTCCAAAACTGTGTGTCGTCTTGTTATTGGAGGGAAAGAAGATTTGCTCCTGTGTCTGCTGTTCCAGTTAGCAGGAGATTCAACAGGGAAAGTTCTTGTAAGGACTAGAGCTAATTTCCCATTCGGCTGGGGAGCTGTTCCAGGGCCCCAGTCAAGCCACGGCGACTGTGGGCAGAAGTGCTGCGGTTTGTCCCCCGTTCCAGGTAGGAAGCAGTCCTTGATGGAAGTGCCGGGTACAGGGAGCTCTGCTACAGATATAAGCAAACTGATGATATGACCTCAAATGGTCTCTCTTTAGTCTCCTTCATTCACATTTTCGTCAATTAGATTCCAAATGACCATGAGTTTATCTTAAGACATTAATGGCATCATGTAGACATTAGTAAATTCAGTTCTAGTTAAAAAATCTACTTTATAAAGCATTCACAAGAATGCCAATGAATCAAATAAGTGATAAAAGAAGTAGTAAGTGGTAAAAAATAGAAAGCACTATAGTGATAGTTAAAGAATACCAAATGTTTAAAAATTAAGTTTTTATTTCAAACATTTTAGCATGGTGTCTACAAGTGGTGATTAATTTCTTTCACTACAGTTATGATTTTCCTAAACAACTGTTTTAATGATCTTCTACTATGTGACCAAAGAACTGATGGTTATCAAGTGATATAAGATGGTGGAGCGGATATAGGATGGTGGAGCGGTCACCAGCTGAATTATCCTAGGATTAATAGCAGAACTAATGTAGTGAGGACCCTGGTGCAAGAAAGCTTTTGGGCCCCCCTCTAATGCAAGAGTGGCCAAAAGGTAGACCCCAATCTTTTGTACAACTCCAATGATGCTATGCCAGATGGGTATCTACCATGTGCTCATTTTTGCAGGGTTGGATTTCTGAGCAGTGTTTGTGTGTTTGAATGTAAGCATGTTTTGTATAGAGTATTTGTGTTCATGTGGGGGTGTATGTGTATGTATTGTTGCCATTGGAATGCAGTGGTGTACTTGTGTATAGTGTTTGTGTTTGAATGCAGGGTTGTCTTTGTATGTAGTTTTGGCTTTTAAATGCAGGTGTGCTTTTGTGTGTAGTGTTGGTGTTTGAATAATGGGGTATTTGTATATAATTGTGGTGTTTTAATACAGGGGTGTTTTTGTATGTAATGTTTATGTTTGTTGCAGGGGTGTGTTTGCATGTTGTGTTGGCGTTGTGATTGCTTAGATGTATGTACCGACACATATACACTGCCACATACATATTTAAACTTATATACATACACATTAACACAAATACACACATGTAAACACACTGACACATAAACACAAATTCATACACACCAACACATGTACACACATAGATACACACATACACACACACACACACACACACACACTGACACAGAGATACACACATGAACACATAAACACACTTTGACAAATGCACATGATGACTCATGCACACACCCTGACACACAGAAACACAGATTGCCACACATATACACGCACTGGCATATACACACTCTGAGACGCAGATGCACACCGTGCCACATAGATGCACAAATACACACAGACACACACACTGGCATACACACACAGATACACACACCTTGATACAGATACACATACTGAGACATGCACACACCTTGACACATACATACACACACACATATACCATCTGACATACATAGACACATACAAATATTAATGTCATAATTTTAAAATTTGCAGCAACCTTCCTGTTATGAGGGTGGCTTACTTTAGTTCATGTTGCTGCTGGCTGTGGCTCTCTGTAACGCTTCAGTTGCTCAGCAGCTCTTCCTCTCTCCCAGGCTTGTCTCACCTCACACGCATAATGTGTTTCTCACTTTTGACAAAGCTCCGTGGGTGGAGAGAAATGCATTATGTTTTTGAGGTGAGACATATAGAAAATTTTCTCCATACTTACCGTAATTTTCTTTTCCAGGCTATAATTCATGGCAGCATCACTAATGGGTTAGCTCCGCCCCTAACAGGAACAGGACAGGAAACAATTAATCAATTAATCAACCAGACTATAGGTATAAAAGGTCCCTCCTCCTTCCAACCCACAGTCTAGTATAAAGCTAAAAAAATATTTTGGGAGGGTTGCTGATGCTGCCATAAATTATAGCCAGGAAAAGAAAATTACGGTAAGTATGGAGAAACTTTTCTATATTCCTGGCCATTCATGGCAGCATCACTAATGGGTAATACCCAAGCTCCGTAATCAAGGGAGGGTGAATAAAGACGAGACTCCAATATTATGCAGCAATGGAGATTTATTCATGAGAGATTCAGTGAGGACAAAAAAACCCTCTACCGAAGGATGATGAGGAAGAGACCACATCCAGTATGTAATGTTTGATGAAGGTTATAGGTGACGACCAGGTGGCTGCCCTGCATATGTCATCAGAAGGAACCTCTGCCCAATTTGCCCAGGAGGTGGCCAATGCTCTCGTAAAATGGGTCTTTATCTTTTCCGGAGGAGATAGTTTGAGCCAAGTGAAACTAGAAACCACCTAGGTAGGAATTCCATTCTAGGTCTTAGGATTATTCTATCATGGAGAACCTGAACGTGATTTGGATCACTGGAGAAGGCTTGAATTTCAGATATTCTTTTTTGCTGTAGTAATTGCCACCAAGAACAAGGTCTTGTATGTCAGATTAATAATACCCAACTTATCCAATGGAGCAAAGGGGGTTTCTGACAAAACATCCAGTACCAAAGGCAGATTCCAAGGAGGCGCATAGTTTCTAGATGGAGGTCTTATGCGTATAGCTGCCTTAAAGAACCTCGCAATGATAGGGTCTAATGCCCAGGAGGTGTTACACAGGGCCGATAGAGCTGATGACTGCACTTTCAGAGTGCTCAAGCTTAGGCCTTTCTCTAGACCTTCGTTTAGAAATTCCAGAATATCTATATTCGAAGGCTGTAGGAAATTCTTGGATTTCTTTTCTGCCCATAAACAAAACAAATCCCATATCCTGTGGTAACATGCAGAGGTGGAATTTTTTCTGGATTTCAGCAGTGTTCTCACCACCAGTTCTGGTACTCCTTGCTCTAAAAAGTCTCTGCTTTTCAAGAGCCAAGCCGCCAATTTCCATTGGATTGGATTGGGATGCACTGCTGGACCTTGAATTAACAGATCCACTCTTGGAGGAAGAGGCCATGGAGGACCCAAGCACATTTTGTTCAGGAGTGGGAACCATGGTCTTCTTGGCCAACTCGGAAGTATAGCAATCACCGTCTTCCTTTCCTTCTGAATTTTCCTCAACAATCTGTGAATCATAGGCAGGGGAGGGAATGCATACCCCAGATCGAAGTCCCAAGGACTGGAAAAGGCATCTTGTCCTGCTGATTGATATTCTACCTTTAGAGAAAAAAACTTCGGACTTGAGCATTCCCACCTTGACGCTATCTGCTGAAATATCTCTGGGTTTAATTGCCATTCTCCTGATAGGACTTTTGTTCTGCTCAGATAATCTGCCAGAACATTTTCTTTCCCTGGAAGATATACTGCTTTCAGGCCCTGTAGCTTGTCTTGAGCAAATTCCATCAATGGAAAAATTTCTTGTAATAGAGCCTTGCTTTTGGTTCCACCTTGTCTGTTTACATATGAGGCCACTGCTCTGTTGCCATTTGGATTCTCACCCAAGAATTTGTTATTGCTTGGTGAAAACCTTGAGTGCAACTTGCTCTCTCTCTGTGTCCATGAACCTTGAATCCAATCTTTTTCCAAGTGCGCACCCCAACCTTGTAGACTTGCGTCTGTAGTAACTGTTATCCATGTTGGATCCTCCAGGGAAAACCACATGGATAAGTTCTTGGTTTTCTCCCACCAAGTCAAGTTGTCTATTGTTTTTTAAAATATATGAATATGTTGATCCCAGTCGCCCACTTGTGTCTTGAATTCTTTTAGAAACTGCAACTGGATGGGACGCATCTTCCACTGGGCCCATTTCACCAAGCCTATAGTCGATGTAAGAGAACCTATAAGGCTCATGAATTCCCGTGCTGTAATGCTTCTCTTGTAGTGAAGATTCTTGATCTTCATCTGAATCTTCTCTATTCTTTTCGTAGACAAATTCACTTGACCGGTTACCGTATTTATGGCAGCCCCCAGGAATATAATATCCTGAGAGGGAACCATCATACTTTTCTCCATATTCAGTTTCCAACCATGTTTCACGAGGATATTCATAACCGACTGGGTGTGGAGTGCTACCGTCTGGATGGATGGACCTATAATCAGAAAATCGTGCAAGTAATGGTATATCTCTATGCCTTTCTTTTTTATTACTGCTACTAATGTGATGAGCACCTTTGAGAATGTTCTCGGAGCCAGGCTTAATCCAAATGGGAGTCCCCGGAACTGGAAGTGACTTCCAAATACACAAAATCTGAGGAATTTTCGGTGCCCTGTGTTGATTGGGATCTGGTGGTATGCATCTTTTAAATCGATTGACGTCATCCAATCCCCCATACTGATGTTTGGAATAATCGTCGAAATGGATTCCATCTTGAATGATTTTCTTTTTAGTTTTAAATTCAACTTTTTCAAGTCCAGGATAAGTCTCCACTTCTTTTGTGGTTTTGGGGCTAGAAAAACTGTAGAATAGTGACCCCTCTTCTGTTCTCTCGTTGGAACATATTCTATTACATGATCTTTTAGGAGTTTTGAGATGCAATCCTTCATAGCTTTCTCCTTTTCTCCTTTTGCTACCCGAGACTGGGTAAACACATCCTTTGTTGGAATGGTCTCAAATTCTAACCTGTATCCTTCTGCCAAGATTGACAGAACCCAGGCGTCTGTCACACTTCTGACCCAGACATGATAAAATAGATGTAGTCTTCCTCTTGTAATTCCTGGCTGGGCCGGCACACGTTCAGACATTTTTACCCTGTCTTGCTCCTCTTCCTCTGGAAGATTTTTGCTTGCTTTCTCGAAATGCACGGTCTTTTATCGACTATCTTCCCATGTTGTAGAGCCGTATTTTCTGACTTGAGGAAGAAAAGCTTTTTCCCATCTGCAGCCTTATGTATAGCTTCATCCAACACCTTCCCAAATAGGAGATCACCTTGAAATGGAAGGGCACACAGGGACGCTTTCGAAGCGTAGTCTGCTTCTCAGGAGTGTAGCCATAATGCTCTTCTTGCTGCTATAGAGAGGCCCATGCTTTTAGCCACCATTCTGGTAACATCCAGAGATGCTTCAGAACAAAAATAAGTTGCCAACTTAAGATCTCTCAGTCTTTCCAGTAGATGATCTCTCCGAACTCCTTTAGTGATATCCTCTTTTAAGTTGTCTAGCCATACTATGAAGGCTCTTGTTAACGTTGTTAGTGCTACTGTTGGATGTAGTGCTGACCCTAAGGCCAGGTATGACTTTATCAGGCTGGCATCTAGTCTTTTCTCCATTGGTTCTCTCAAATAAGCCATGGAGTCAATAGGAAGGGCTGTCTTTTTTGCCATGTGAATGACTGCGGCATCAATCTTGGGGACAGAATTCCAGGTTTTGCAATCTTCCTTAGCATATGGATATAACCTGAATGCTTTCTTTTTCAAAGTCGCTTTTCTTTCTGGTTTCTGCCATTCTTGTGACAATATCTCCTTTATTGTAGATTGTACCGGGAAGGTAGGTCTATTGGCTCTCAAATCCTCAAAATATCTATCAGATTCCTTCATTTCAGTTTCTTCCTCTGGGAATCTCAGGGTCTCTCTGATTATGTTGATTAACTTATCAACCAATTTTGAATCCAGATTTTTAGAGGTATAGTTAACTTCACCCTCTTCTTCGTCCGACATATCCTCCATCTCCATATTATCACTAGACTCAGAGGAGATTTCTTCGCTTCTCAGGCGTTTAGATGAGGACATCTTGCTTGTGGATTCTGCAATCGCCTCTGCAATCCATTTCTTCAATTCTGTTTGTTTGAGACTTTCTTCTCTCCCTTACTTCAGCGGCTTCTGTCAGACAATCTTGACATAAGTTTCTTCCACTGGGTGCAATTTGATTGCAGTTTACACACCTATTTGTTTTTTCTTTATGCTTTCTTGGTTAATCCTCTTTAGGACTACTCGGGCTGTAAAAAAAGGCCATATTAACAATAATATATTTTTGGCCCATAGTGGCACTCTTTTAACCCCCCCTTTAAGGGATAAACCTATCTGAGGTTCACCTATGTTTTCTAGAAACAGATCTTGAGGCAGAGTGAGAAGCCATCTATTTAAACAAAAAAATAATTTTGTTATCCTAACATTCTGAATACTAAACAGAAGAAAACCAATAAAACAAAGAAAAAATAAATCTTTACCTTATTATCCAGAATTCAGATTTTTGGGCAGCCTTAAACACACCAAAACTGTTCCAAACTTCAGCAAGAACATTGGAAACCCCCCCAAAAAAGCTTTTTTTAAATGATTCCTGTTTTTTTAAATTTTGGAGCGATATCGCTTTAAGAGCCCGGCTGTTCGCGCATGCGCAATAGTAACATCACAACGCCGATGCTACTGCGCATGCCCCGCCTTCCGAACCCGGAAGTAGCACCCAGCTGGTGCAAACAAGCAGGATTTGTTCCTCCAAATTAGAAAAACACGAGAGAAAACAGAAAAAGAACACTCTCCTGCCTATAGGCATTCCTATACTGAGTTCTTCATATAAAGAGAGGCTGAACTTTATCTGGAAGGAACCCATGGTTCACATGGGAAGGTGGTCTCAAAAGAAAAATTATTATAGGTATAATTCCTGTTTGTCCTGCTAAGGACAGAAAAAAAGACTGTGGGTTGGAAGGAGGAGGGACCTTTTATACCTATAGTCTGGTTGATTAATTGATTAATTGTTTCCTGTCCTGTTCCTGTTCAGATGAGCGACTAAAGAGTTAGAAAGAGCCTTCCAAGGATTTTAATATTTGATTTGTTTTAAATGTGTATAACTCTACTTGAGAAACAATAAAGGCTTTACAAATACCAACAGTCTCTCTCTGTGGTATGGTATATGACTGGTTGAGCCCCCGAACTCAAGGAGCTTGATCAGTCCAGGACTCTAAAAGTGCACATAATACACTTAAATGCAGTGAGTTTGATATCATAAGACTTTATCTGATTATATGTTTTTAAAGTGTATAGTTGTTCTGCACTAGATGTTCTTATATTTTTGTCTTAAAGATTCAACACGAGGAATTATAAAAGAACACTTTATATAAGTATCAATACGTTTGTATATGTTTTTGTTTTGATTGATTTCATAATGATAGAAAATTTATGAAATACTGATATTGACTGTGTTGGAATTGTTTAAATTCTAACCCAGCCAAGAGTATACTAATTCCAAAGCCAGGCCTGGATATCCCTCCATGTTTATATCACAAAAAAAAAATTGATAAAGTATTAAAAGCATACGTTTGATTACGTTGTCATTGTCAAGATTTATATATTTAAAAAAACAAAAACATTTAAACTAATGGAAATCTTAACATTTTTGTCTATATTCCCTTTTATAAAGAAACTATATGTAAATTAGTGATGTACCGAACTGCCCGCCGGCGAACAGTTCCCGGCGAACTTAGCATGTTCGCGTTCGCCGCGGCGGGCGGACACATGCGCAGTTCGATCCGCCCCCTATTCGTCATCATTGGGCAAACTTTGACCCTGTGCCTCTCGGTCAGCAGACACATTCCAGCCAATCAGCAGCACTCCCTCCCTTCCACACCCTCCAACCTCCCTCCCAGCATCCATTTTCGATTCATTCTGAAGCTGCATGCTTAGTGAGAGGAGGGAAAGTTTAGCTGCTGCTGATTAGATAGGGAAATTGATAGCTAGGCTAGGGTATTCAGTGTCCACTACAATCCTGAAGGACTCATCTGATCTCTGCTGTAAGGACAGCACCCCAAAAAGCCCTTTTTAGGGCTATAACATCAGGCTGCTTTTTTTTTTTTTTTTTTTCCTGTGTAATGTAATTGCAGGTGCCTGCCTGCCAGCTTCTGTGTGAGGTTCACATTGGATACTGTGCCTACTTGCCCAGTGCCACCACTCATATCTGTTTTAACAATAGGTTAAGCTTTACATTTAAAATAAATAATTTTTTTTCACTGTAATAGAAGAGCAGTTGCCTGCCTGCCAGCTTCTGTGTCAGGTTGGATGCCTTGCCCATTTGCACAGTCAGTGCCACCACTCATATCTGTTTTAACAATAGGTTAAGCTTTACATTTAAAATAAATAAAAAAAATTCACTGTAATAGAAGAGCAGTTGCCTGCCTGCCAGCTTCTGTGTCAGGTTATTATTATTATTATTGCAATTTATATAGCGCCAACAGATTCCGTAGCGCTTTGTTGGATGCCTTGCCCATTTGCACAGTCAGTGCCACCACTCATATCTGTTTTAACAATAGGTTAAGCTTTACATTTAAAAGAAATAATTTTTTTTCACTGTAATAGAAGAGCAGTTAGTTGTCTGCAAGCGTCTGGGTGTCAGGCCTACTTCAGCGTGTGCTCTGCAGACCTGTGCCAGCGTGCTTTGACAGTTGGCAATCATATCTGGTGTCTCTTTAGCGTGCTTTTACAAAGAAAAAAGGTTTCTAGTGTAAGCTAATAGCAGCCAGTCAGTGTCCTTCAAGCGGCTCTGTCAGTCCTTCCTTCAGCGTGTGCTCTGCAGAACTGTTCCAGTGCACATTGCCAATCATATCTGGTGTCTCTATAGCATGCTTTTAAAACCAAAATTTATTTTTCACTGTTATAGATTGAATAGCAGTTACTTGTCTTCAAGCGGGTGTGTCAGGCCTACAGTGTGTGCTCTGCAGAACTGTTCAAGTGCACATTGCCAATCATATCTGGTGTCTCTATAGCGTGCTTTTACAAAGAAAAAAGGTTTCTAGTGTAAGCTAATAGCAGCCAGTCAGTGTCCTTCAAGCGGCTCTGTCAGTCCTTCCTTCAGCGTGTGGTCTGCAGAACTGTTCCAGTGCACATTGCCAATCATATCTGGTGTCTCTATAGCGTTCTTTTAAAACCAAAATTTTTTTTTCACTGTTATAGATTGAATAGCAGTTACTTGTCTTCAAGCGGGTGTGTCAGGCCTACAGTGTGTGCTCTGCAGAACTGTTCAAGTGCACATTGCCAATCATATCTGGTGTCTCTATAGCGTGCTTTTAAAAACAATTTTTTTTTTCACTGTTATAGATTGAATAGCAGTTACTTGTCTTCAAGCGGGTGTGTCAGGCCTACAGTGTGTGCTCTGCAGAACTGTTCAAGTGCACATTGCCAATCATATCTGGTGTCTCTATAGCGTGCTTTTACAAAGAAAAAAGGTTTCTAGTGTAAGCTAATAGCAGCCAGTCAGTGTCCTTCAAGCGGCTCTGTCAGTCCTTCCTTCAGCGTGTGCTCTGCAGAACTGTTCCAGTGCACATTGCCAATCATATCTGGTGTCTCTATAGCGTGCTTTTAAAACCAAATTTTTTTTTCTGAGTTGTCAGATACAAGCGAAGCGGTTGATGATGACGATGCGTCCATGGATGTCACGTGGGTGCCCGCTCGGCAAGAAGAAGAACAGGGCGAAAGTTCAGATGGGGAGACAGAGAGGAGGAGGAGACGAGTTGGAAGCAGGGGGGGGGGGGTCGTCGCAAGGAGCTAGTGGCACAGTCAGACAGCATGCATTGGCACCCAGGGGGCAGCCCGACAGCACGCCTATCAACGCATGCTGTGTCCACCACCAGAATGCCGTCATTGCAGAGCTCAGCAGTGTGGCATTTTTTTTGTGTGTCTGCCTCGGACAACAGCGATGCCATTTGCAACCTGTGCCAAAGGAAACTGAGTCGTGGGAGGTCCAACACCCACCTAGGTACAACTGCTTTGCGTAGGCACATGATCTCACATCACAAACGCCTATGGGATCAACACATGAGTACAAGCAGCACGCCTACTCTAAGTCGCCATCCTCCTCCTGGTCTAGCATCTTCAGCCACGTCAACCACTGCTGTCCTTCTTGCCCCCTCTCAACCATCCGCCACTCCGTCTCCCGCCTTGAGCAGTTCCCGCTCATCTGCCCACAGTCATGTGTCTGTCAAGGACATGTTTGAGCGTATGAAGCCAATGTCACCAAGTCACCCCCTTGCCCAGCATCTGACAGCTGGCTTGTCCGAACTATTAGCCCGCCAGCTTTTACCATACAATCTGGTTGAGTCTGAGGTGTTCAAAAAATTTGTAGCTATTGGGACACCGCAGTGGAAGGTACCCGGACGGAATTTCTTTTCACAAAAGGCAATCCCCAACTTGTACTCGATTGTGCAAAAGGAAGTCATGGCATGTCTGGCACACAGTGTTGGGGCAAGGGTCCATCTGACCACTGATACCTGGTCTGCAAAGCATGGTCAGGGCAGGTATATAACCTACACTGCGCATTGGGTAAACCTGCTGACGGCTGACAAGCAAGGAATGCGTGGCATTGCAGAGGAGTTGGTGACACCGCCCCGAATTGCAGGCAGTCCTGCTGCCACCTCCTCTACTCCTCCTACTCCATCCTCTTCCATAACCTCCTCGGCTGAGTCCTCTTGTGCTGCTGCGTCTTGCTCCACATCAACGGCACCCCCCCCAGCTCCCCAGGTACTATTCCACATCCCGGATACGGTAGTGTCACGCCGTCTTGGGTTTGACTTGCTTGAAAGCAGAGTCACACCGGACAAGCACTCCTGTCCGCCCTGAATGCACAGGTGGAAAAGTGGCTGACTCCGCAGCAACTGGATATCGGCAAAGTGGTGTGTGACAACGGAAAAAATTTGATAGCGGCATTGAAGTTGGGCAAGTTGACACATGTGCCGTGCATGGCACATGTGTGTAATCTGATCGTACAACGCTTTGTGCATAAGTACACAGGCTTACAGGACGTCCTGAAGCAGGCCAGGAAGGTGTGTGGCCATTTCAGGCATTCCTACATGGCCATGGCTCACTTTGCCGATATCCAGCGGCGAAACAACATGCCAGTGAGGCGCTTGATTTGCGACAGCCCTACACGTTGGAATTCAACACTCCTAATGTTCGACCGCCTGCTCCAACAATAAAAAGCTGTTAATGAATATTTGTATGACCGGGGTGCTAGGACAGCCTCTGGGGAGCTGGGAATTTTTTTGCCACGTTACTGGACGCTCATGCGCAATGCCTGTAGGCTCATGCGTCCTTTTGAGGAGGTGACAAACCTAGTCAGTCGCAACGAAGGCACCATCAGCAACATCATACCATTTGTTTTCTTCCTGGAGCGTGCCCTGTGAAGAGTGCTGGATCAGGCTGTAGATGAGCGTGAAGAAGAAGAGGAAGAGTTGTGGTCACCATCACCACCAGAAACAGCCTTATCAGCATCGCTTGCTGGACCTGCGGCAACGCTGGAAGAGGATTGTGAGGAAGAGGAGTCAGAGGAGGATTGTAGCTTTGAGGAGGAGGAGGAGGAGCAAGACCAAACACAACAGGCATCCCAGGGTGCTCGTTGTCACCTATCTGGTACCCGTGGTGTTGTACGTGGCTGGGGGGAAGAACATACCTTCAATGACATCAGTGAGGAGGAGGAACGGGAAATGAGTAGCTCGGCATCCAACCTTGTGCAAATGGGGTCTTTCATGCTGTCCTGCCTGTTGAGGGACCCTCGTATAAAAAGGCTGAAGGAGAACGACCTGTACTGGGTGTCCACGCTACTAGACCCCCGGTATAAGCAGAAAGTGGCGGAAATGTTACCGAATTACAACAAGTCGGAAAGGATGCAGCATTTGCAAAATAAATTAAAAAGTATGCTTTACACAGCGTATAATGGTGATGTCACAGCACAACGGGAATCTAACAGGGGGAGAGGTGGAAGTCATCCTCCTCCTCCCACGACCACGCCGGCAAGGACAGGACACTTTAAAGACGTGTTGTTGATGGAGGACATGCGGACCTCTTTAAGTCCTATGCATCGCCACAGCCCTTCGGGATCCACCCTCAGAGAGCGACTCGACCGACAGGTAGCAGACTACCTCGCCTTAACTGCAGATATCGACACTCTGAGGAGCGATGAACCCCTTGACTACTGGGTGTGCAGGCTTGCCCCGCTTCAAGTGTCCTGTCAGAAAGGACCTTCAGTGCAGCAGGAGGTATTGTCACTGAGAAGAGAAGTCGCCTAGGTCAAAAAAGTCTAGATTACCTCACCTTTATTAAGATGAATGAGGGATGGATCCCGAAGGGACTGACACTGGGCGATACATTCGATTAAAAAAGGCCTGATGAGATGAGCTGCCTTGGGCTAAAAATGGTCCACACGCTGCTGTATTTTAGCTCTGAATGACGTTTGACTTGCGTGACTTATCCGCCACCAACTAGGGTTCAAGCCGCCATGTTTTAGGGCACTTTCTGCCTGTGAAACAAACATCAATTTTTCTGCAACAATACCAAATTTTTCAGGCATGTGTACATGCCTAATTTCTAGGCCCACTGGTGCAGCACTGTGGCTTCAAAAACCAAACCAAAAAAAAATCCAATATACCAGTGGTCTAAGCATCTTCCCACCTTGGCCTAAAAAGGGGAGGTGATTCAACAATTAAAAATCTCTGCCATTTACACGTCCACTGATAGGAGACGCGGAAGGTATTAAACTGATATGAACAATACTAAACTCACCACTCCTATCTGGTGGCACATTAGCTTGCCCGCGCAGTGCCCCAAATTTCAAGTAAGAGGACCGACCAAGCATCTTCTTCCATCTCCCTGTTACATAAATCAATGCCATATCCATAGAAATTGAAGAGAATATCCAGGATAGTTTTACAGGGCCAAATCATGTCGCCTGTTGAAAGAGGTGACCTTGCTCGGGTCCCAGGTGTGCGGTTCCTAAAATGGCTGCCATATACATGTCCTCTGATAGGAGACGCGGAAGGTATTAAACTGATATGAACAATACTAAACTCACCACTCCTATCTGGTGGCACATTAGCTTGCCCGCGCAGTGCCCCAAATTTCAAGTAAGAGGACCGACCAAGCATCTTCTTCCATCTCCCTGTTACATAAATCAATGCCATATCCATAGAAATTGTAGAGAATATCCAGGATAGTTTTACAGGGCCAAATCATGCCGCCTGTTGAAAGAGGTGACCTTGCTCGGGTCCCAGGTGTGCGGTTCCTAAAATGGCTGCCATATACATGTCCTCTGATAGGAGACACGGAAGGTATTAAACTGATATGAACAATACTAAACTCACCACTCCTATCTGGTGGCACATTAGCTTGCCCGCGCAGTGCCCCAAATTTCAAGTAAGAGGACCGACCAAGCATCTTCTTCCATCTCCCTGTTACATAAATCAATGCCATATCCATAGAAATTGTAGAGAATATCCAGGATAGTTTTACAGGGCCAAATCATGTCGCCTGTTGAAAGAGGTGACCTTGCTCGGGTCCCAGGTGTGCGGTTCCTAAAATGGCTGCCATATACATGTCCTCTCATAGGAGACGCGGAAGGTATTAAACTGATATGAACAATACTAAACTCACCACTCCTATCTGGTGGCACATTAGCTTGCCCGCGCAGTGCCCCAAATTTCAAGTAAGAGGACCGACCAAGCATCTTCTTCCATCTCCCTGTTACATAAATCAATGCCATATCCATAGAAATTGTAGAGAATATCCAGGATAGTTTTACAGGGCCAAATCATGTCGCCTGTTGAAAGAGGTGACCTTGCTCGGGTCCCAGGTGTGCGGTTCCTAAAATGGCTGCCATATACATGTCCTCTGATAGGAGACGCGGAAGGTATTAAACTGATATGAACAATACTAAACTCACCACTCCTATCTGGTGGCACATTAGCTTGCCCGCGCAGTGCCCCAAATTTCAAGTAAGAGGACCGACCAAGCATCTTCTTCCATCTCTCTGTTACATAAATCAATGCCATATCCATAGAAATTGTAGAGAATATCCAGGATAGTTTTACAGGGCCAAATCATGTCGCCTGTTGAAAGAGGTGACCTTGCTCGGGTCCCAGGTGTGCGGTTCCTAAAATGGCTGCCATATACATGTCCTCTGATAGGAGACGCGGAAGGTATTAAACTGATATGAACAATACTAAACTCACCACTCCTATCTGGTGGCACATTAGCTTGCCCGCGCAGTGCCCCAAATTTCAAGTAAGAGGACCGACCAAGCATCTTCTTCCATCTCTCTGTTACATAAATCAATGCCATATCCATAGAAATTGTAGAGAATATCCAGGATAGTTTTACAGGGCCAAATCATGTCGCCTGTTGAAAGAGGTGACCTTGCTCGGGTCCCAGGTGTGCGGTTCCTAAAATGGCTGCCATATACATGTCCTCTCATAGGAGACGCGGAAGGTATTAAACTGATATGAACAATACTAAACTCACCACTCCTATCTGGTGGCACATTAGCTTGCCCGCGCAGTGCCCCAAATTTCAAGTAAGAGGACCGACCAAGCATCTTCTTCCATCTCCCTGTTACATAAATCAATGCCATATCCATAGAAATTGTAGAGAATATCCAGGATAGTTTTACAGGGCCAAATCATGCCGCCTGTTGCAAGAGGTGACCTTGCTCGGGTCCCAGGTGTGCGGTTCCTAAAATGGCTGCCATATACACGTCCACTGATAGGAGACGCGGAAAGGTATTAAACTGATATGAACATTTACTAAACTCACCACTCCGAGTGCTGTTATTTATTTAATTTTTTTGTGGTGAGGCTTTACAGGACAGAGTGCTTCTCCACGGGACATGTTAACTCACGGGCAGCTGGCTCATCAAGGAACCAGAGCAGCTTGAATGAGGTGACCTTGCTCGGGTCCCAGGTGTGCGGTTCCTAAAATGGCTGCCATATACACGTCCACTGATAGGAGACGCGGAAGGTATTAAACTGATATGAACAATACTCCACTCCTATCAGTAGGTCCGTCCCATTGTGATTTATGCCCCCCACCCACCGCGCAGGGATGGGGGCCGGGGGGGAGGAAAGTAGGCCCCCCCATTGTGATTTATGGCCCCCACCCACCGCGCAGGGGTGGGGGCCGAGGGGGGGAGGACAGTAGGTCCCCCCATTGTGATTTATGGCCCCCACCCACCGCGCAGGGGTTGGGGAGGACAGTAGCTCCCCCCAGTGTGTATCATGGGCTTTGAGGACAGGTGTCAATCCATACCTGCCAAGTGACCCTATGTAGGGGTAACAGTCCCTATTCTGCTCTGTGTCAGTGTGTATCATGGTCTCTGTGGACGGGGAACAGTCTCTATTCTGCTCTGTGTCAGTGTGTATCATGGTCTCTGTGGACGGGGAACAGTCTCTATTCTGCTCTGTGTCAGTGTTTATCATGGTCTCTGTGGACGGTGAACAATCTCTATTCTGCTCTGTGTCAGTGTGTATCATGGTCTCTGTGGACAGGGAACAGTCTCTATTCTGCTCTGTGTCAGTGTGTATCAGGGGTTTTGAGGACAGGTGTCAATCCCTATCTGCCAAGTGACCCTATGTAGGGGGAACAGTCCCTATTCTGCTCTGTGTCAGTGTGTATCAGGGGTTTTGAGGACAGGTGTCAATCCATATCTGCCAAGTGACCCTATGTAGGGGGAACAGTCCCTATTCTGCTCTGTGTCAGTGTGTATCATGGTCTCTGTGGACGGTGAACAGTCTCTATTCTGCTCTGTGTCAGTGTGTATCATGGTCTCTGTGGACAGGGAACAGTCTCTATTCTGCTCTGTGTCAGTGTGTATCAGGGGTTTTGAGGATAGGTGTCAATCCATATCTGCCAAGTGACCCTATGTAGGGGGAACAGTCCCTATTCTGCTCTGTGTCAGTGTGTATCAGGGGTTTTGAGGACAGGTGTCAATCCATATCTGCCAAGTGACCCTATGTAGCGGGAACAGTCCCTATTCTGCTCTGTGTCAGTGTGTATCAGGGGTTTTGAGGACAGGTGTCAATCCATATCTGCCAAGTGACCCTATGTAGGAGGAACAGTCCCTATTCTGCTCTGTGTCAGTGTGTATCAGGGGTTTTGAGGACAGGTGTCAATCCATATCTGCCAAGTGACCCTATGTAGGGGGAACAGTCCCTATTCTGCTCTGTGTCAGTGTGTGTCAGGGGTTTTGAGGACAGGTGTCAATCCATATCTGCCAAGTGACTCTATGTAGGGGGAACAGTCTCTATTCTGCTCTGTGTCAGTGTGTATCAGGGATCATTAGGATAGGTGTCAATCAGTGGCGTACATACCAGGGTCGCAGGGGTCGCGGCTGCGACCGGGCCCGGCCCACCAGGGGGCCCGGCCGCCCCTGCGACCCGGTATGTACGCTCTGGGCCAGCCTCTTCTCCTGGGGGGCCCAGGAGCCGGCCACCTCCGGGCCCCCCGAGGCTGGCCCTGCTTACACCCGGCGGCCGGCTGTTGCGCGAGGGAGCACTCTCCCCTGAGTGCTTCCTCTTCAGCTCCCTCGCGCACCGCACTGATACCGGAGCCGGAAGATGATGTCATCTTCCAGCGCCGGTATCAGTACGCGGCGCGCGAGGGAGCTGAAGAGGAAGCACTCAGGGGAGAGTGCTCCCTCGCGCGCCCGCAGGACCAGCCAGCCCGCCGGGTGACCGCCCCCCCCCAGGAGCCCAGCAGCACCACTGGACCCCAGGGAATCCCCTCAGCACTCCAAAAGGTAAGGAGGCTGGGGGGATTAAATAAAAAAAAAAAACATGTGTAAGTGTAAGTGTGTGTGTGAGTGTGTTAGTGTGAGTGTGAGTGTTAGTGTTAGTGTGTGTGAGTGTTAGTGTGTGTGTTAGTGTGTGTGTGTTAGTGTGTGTGTGTTAGTGTGTGTGTGTTAGTGTGTGTGTGTGTGTTAGTGTGTGTGTGTTAGTGTGTGTGTGAGCGTGTGTGTGTGTTAGTGTGTGTGAGCGTTAGTGTGTGTGTTAGTGTGTGTGAGCGTTAGTGTGTGTGTGTTAGTGTGTGTGAGCGTTAGTGTGTGTGTGTTAGTGTGAGTGTTGGTGTTTGTGTTAGAGTGTGTGTCTGCTAGTGAGTGTCAGTGAGTGTGTTACTGTGTGTCTGTTACTGAGTGTGTTTGTGTGTGTGTTAGTGAGTCTGTTTGATGTCTGTTTGTCAGTGAGAGTGTATGTTTTGTAAGTGAGTGTGTATGTATGTCTGCCGCTGAGTGTGTCTTTGTCAGTAAATGTGTGTGTCTGTTAGCTAGTGTGTATGCATTTGTTCGTGAGAGTGTGTGTGTCTTCAGCACTTACCTTTCTCCAGCGCCGGACTCCCATGGCGCTGGGGATCCCTCCGCCTCTCAGCTCCGAATGCGCATGCACGGCAAGAGCCGCGCACGCATTCAAACCGCCCATAGGAAAGCATTACTCAATGCTTTCCTATGGACGTTCAGTGTCTTAAAATGGCGCAAGCGCCTCTAGCGGCTGTCAGTGAGACAGCCACTAGAGGCTGGATTAACCCTCAGTGAAACATAACAGTTTCTCTGAAACTGCTATGCTTTCAGCTGCAGGGTTAAAACTAGAGGGACCTGACACCCAGACCACTTCATTGAGCTGATGTGATCTGGGTGTCTGTAGTGGTCCTTTAAGTGTGTGTGCATCTGCATGCAGTGGCGTACATACCGCGGTCGCAACCCCTGCGACCAGGTGCCCGCCGCCATGTGTTGCTGCCCCGGCCCGCGCAGAGTGGGGGGGGGGGCCCACGGATCAATTTTTGCACCGGAGCCCCATGGGTCATGTGTACGCCACTGGTGTCAATCCATATCTGCCAAGTGACCCTATGTAGGGGGAACAGTCCCTATTCTGCTCTGTGTCAGTGTGTATCAGGGATTTGACTATCTTTATTCAGATTCAAAAATTACAATTCCAGGAAAAATTTAACAAACATTTACAAGAACATGTTATGCACATCATAGAAAGAACGTGAACCTCTTTAAAGCCACAAACTTAAGACAAAAAATACGTACACACAATGTGTAAGGGTTTGAAAGAATATTCTGAATCCTTACATGTTTACTTTATCGTTTGTTTGATTTTTGTGAACCATATATAAACTACAAGCAGCGTGAAAACTATAAAAACTCAAGTGGCCATGCTGATCAAATTAAATAGTATGCTTTACACAGCGTATAAGGGTGATGTCACAGCACAACGGGAATGTAACAGGGGAAGAGGTGAAAGTCATCCTCCCCCCTCCCACGACCCCGCCATATCTGCCAAGTGACCCTATGTAGGGGTAACAGTCTCTATTCTGCTCTGTGTCAGTGTGTATCATGGTCTCTGAGGACGGGGAACAGTCTCTATTCTGCTCTGTGTCAGTGTGTATCAGGGGCTTTGAGGACAGGTGTCAATGTTAGGTGATTTCTGCCCTTTATGGATTAAATGCAGACTCTGCATCAACTGTGCAATTTTCCATGGGAGTTTTGCCATGGATCCCCCTCCGGCATGCCACAGTCCAGGTGTTAGTCCCCTTGAAACAACTTTTCCATCACTTTTGTGGCCAGAAAGAGTCCCTGTTGGTTGTAAAATTCGCCTGCCCATTGAAGTCAATGGCGGTTCGCGAACATTTGCGGAAGTTCGCGTTCGCCGTTCGCGAACCGAAAATTTCGGGTTCGCGACAACACTAATGTAAATATAAAAAAGATCTCCAGAGCAAAATAAAATTTTAATAACATACTGATACTGGTAATTTTACCAGCATTATTTTATGTATATATTTTGCCCTTACTCTAAGAAGATCTGAAGATTTGATGTACAGCTTTATGAGTGAGTAACCTTAATAACTAAAGGGCATTTCGTTTTGTCCTGGAGTGTTATTGAAAACTTGACATTTAAATATTGTGGTGCATCTCCGATGAATTAGACTTTTTTCGAGGGAGTGGCTGCAAAATGTTCTTTTTTTGATGGATGTAAATTCTAAGATAAAAAGTTTATACAATTTTTTTCAACTCTTTCGACTAAAGGTAAAAAATATCCGTGGATAACATAAGATGATAATAACAATAATAATGACTATTTGTTATTATGTGCCAACAGACTCCTCTGTACAATATAATTATTAAACAAAGCTCAAGGTTTAACATATTTCTCTTTTGATTCATTTATTTATAAAATTAGAAATGTTTGCTGAATACCTAGAATGGATTCCTGGCATGCTACAGTTTTCAAGATACCTTCATAAAAGAAAAACTTTGAGATTTTCAATCTAGTTGTCCATATTTTCATTAGAAATACTCCAAGGAATGCACTCAAAATAGCAACCATACAACACATAATGCCAAAGCATAAACATACATCCTGCCTTTGTCCTCCCAGCCAAACTGGGATATTAATAGTCTAGTGGTTATGACTGACATTATTTTGCAGGGTTGTATTTGTGAGCAGTG
This sequence comes from Pelobates fuscus, assembly GCF_036172605.1. Classification (NCBI taxonomy): domain Eukaryota; kingdom Metazoa; phylum Chordata; class Amphibia; order Anura; family Pelobatidae; genus Pelobates; species Pelobates fuscus. Next base: position 204,418,767 of record NC_086320.1, read on the forward strand.
TTTGTGTGTTTGAATGTAAGCATTGTTTTTTGTATAGAGCAAGAGTTCTCCAAACTCTTCAATCCCTTGGTCTCTGTGACACTGTGCTCTCGTGGTTATCCTCCTATTTCTCCCAACATTCGTTCAGTGTCTCCTTTTCTCTCTTTATACTGCCTCTTTTTTTTCAAACTCATTAACTCCTTTGAATTCTGCTACCATCTGTATGCCGACGACATCCAGATATATCTCTCTTCCCCTGATCTCTCCCCCGAGGTCCTAAAACATGTCACTGCTTGCCTTTCTTCAAACTCTGATTGGATGTCCTCCCGCTTTCTGAAACTCAATCTCTCTAAAACTGAGTGTCTTATTTTTCCCCCTCATAATGCTGATCCTCCTCCTACACTTTCCCTGCAAGTTGATGGTACTTGTATCATTCCATCCTTGCAAAATTATTGTCTTGGTGTTTTCTTTCCTGGCCTCACCTTTGCGTCTCATATCCAGTATGTTGCAAAAACCTATTGATACCACCTTAAAAACATTACCCGCATCCACCCCTTTATCATTCAAGATGCTGCCAGGAAACTTGTTCACGCTCTGGTAGTGATGTACACTGATATATATTGCAGTGATGCACTTGTGTGTAGTATATGCGCTTGAATACATGGGTTTGTGTGTGTAAGTAGTTTGGGATTTTAAATGCAAGTGTGATTTGTGTGTAGTGTTGGTGTTTAAATGAATGAGTATTTGGATGTAAGGGACGGGTGGAGAGAAGGGGGAATGAGAGATAGAAGATTAACAAGAGAGTAGAAAATCCACGATTGTATTCAGTATTTTGTTTTTCTTCACTACCTTGAAATATCTATTAAAATGTAGGCCTCACAGCTAGGAACCTAATGCTTGCGGATGTAGAAGGACTTGCTGACTGGATATAATGAATATTTCCACTTTGCGAAAAGGAATGAATGGTTAGTGTATGAGATGCTTGTGGGGTTTTTATTTTCTCCTCTTCTTTACGTTTTTCCCCTTTCCAGATCACTTGGATCATGGGGCGAGATTGGGGATGAACATAACCAGAGTAGAGAATGTCTCTTAGAATAGAAACTTTAAATATACAGGGATTTAACTCTGCCCAAAAAAGAGGTTGTGTGTATAAACTAATGAGCAAAAACAAAATTGATATAATGTTGACTCAAGAAACTCACTGGATAGATATATCATAAAAACTCTGGAGATTTAAAGATTATCCACTAATTTATGTTTGTAATCTTAGGGGGGGGGGGGAGAGGAGTGGCAAAAATAATCTCAGCCAGAGTTAAATTTAAATATGTTCACAAGATAAAGGACATTAAAGGGAGAAATCATGTACTAATTGCAAAGATCAATGATATTCCATATAATTTAGCAAATACCTATGCTCCCAACTAAGCACCAACTAAGTTTATTGGTAATATCATTGATGAAATGGAATCCATTTCTCAAAGTCATCTTATCTTGGGAGGAGATTTTAACTGTATTTTGAACCCATTATTAGATAAAAATAATACAGGTACTACTAAATATGATCCACATCTTAAATGTACATCCCAATCTTTTCAGGATATTATAACTCAAACAGCTACTAGATGCATACTTGCAAAGACAGAATATTCAAGGATATAATCTTTTAATGTAGGGTAATAACTACTTGATTCAAGGATAAATCTGACTGCCATTCTGGGGTCAAGAAGGAATTTTTTGTCCTAGCTTGTTGCAAAATTGTGCTTCAAACTGGGTTTTTTTTTTTTGCCTTTTGGATCAACAGCAAAAAACAGGTGTGAGGAAGGCTGAACTTGATGGACGCAAGTCTCTTTTCAGCTATCTAACTATGTAACTATGTAACTAGTCATACTTTATATGATTGCTGGAGGACCTTTCACCCCAATGAAAAGGACTATAAATTTTTTTCGCATGCTCACCAATCTTATTCCTGCCTGGATATGTTTTTTGTTCAATCTAAATTGTTTAATCAAGTAGTAAAAAACACTATTGGCTCAATTGTTTGGTCAGACCATGCTCCATTATTTTTAGAATTCAATAACAACCAAGAATTTAAGACTATGACTAATTGGAGGTTGAATGAGAGCTTATTAAAATCTACTTTAAATTCAAATCAAATATCTCTTGAGATGAAACAATTTCTATCATTTAATGACGATGGGGTATGTCCTCTTCCCATATTGTGGTGCACATTTAAGTGTTTTGCACGAGGAATATTAATAAAATTTGGATCAAGATTAAAAATGAACAGAGAGAAGGACCTTTCAGAATACCAAATTGAGCTTGCAACACTGGAAAGGTTAAATAAAATACAGATAAACCCCAATCAAATTATTCAGCTTACACAGATTAGAAGTACAATAGTCGAGAAAACATATGAAAAAAGTAATAGAGCTATAACTATATGAAAACAAAAATGGTACCATGATAATAACAGAACAGGCACACTATTAACTAAAATAAATTTAATTTAATAGAAAAGTAACATAATAAAAAAAAATCCTTGTTGATGGCACCACAGACTTAACCCCCAAGGATATAGCCAAAACGTTTTTTTGAATATTATAAATCTTTATGTAATTTACAAAATATCTCTCTAACATCAAAAGCTATTGATGATTTTCTCAAACGACTTAATCTCCCAAAAATTACACAATCTAGACTGGGTTTATTGAATAGCCCCTTTACAATATCTGAAATTACTGATTCAATTAAAACATTTTAATCCGGTAAGGCACCTGGCCCTGACGCTTTACAGCCATCTTTAAAAAAAAAAAAAATTCGATACTTTACTAGCCCCTCTATTATTGAAAACTTTTATTGAAATGTCTAATTACAAAATAATACCATGTGAAATGTTACAAGCCCCAATAATCCCAATATTAAAACCAGGTAAAGACCCTTCAATGACTTCAAATTATAGGCCTATTTCCCTTATAAATACTGATATAAAAATAGATGCCAATATCTTAGCTGACCATTTAAGCATTGTGATGCCTGGCTTGGTTCACGGTGACCAATTTGTGAGGGGAAGGAGCACAACCGACAATATTCGTAAAATACTCAATCTTCAACACAGATTAAACTCACAACAATTTAGTGCAGTATTGTAAGCCTTGGTTCTGAGAAGACTTTTGACAGGGTCAGCTGGGACTTCCTTGAAGTGGTTCTTAAGAAAAACAACATAATTGGAACCTTTAAGAGTAATATAATGAATTTATACTCAGATCCCACTGCAAAGGTTATTGGTCCTAATTTTGTATCAGACAGCTTCTCCATTTGTAATGGAACTAGACAGGGATGCCTGTTGGCACCGTTGCTGTATATACTAACAATTTAATCATTGGCTATAATGATGAGGAAATCGACAGAGGTCAGGGGAATCCAGGCTGGCCCTGTTGAACACAATATAACACTTTTTTGCTGACGATGTGCTCCTCTCCATCAAGGATCCACTGACCTCGATTCCCACTGCCTTAAGACTCATTGACCAATGTAGTATATATTCTAATTATAAAATCAATTTACATAAAACACAGAGCTTGACAGCTTGGGTACACAAAGGAGCGATAGACAAGTTAAAAAATATCCATCATTTTAATTTGAATAACACGTTTATAGATTACTTGGGCATTAAATTGAGCTTTGATTTTAAAGCCTTACTTGAACAAAATCACACAGATCAGTTGAAATTAATCAAGCAGTTGCTGATCAAATGTAAAGGATTAGAAATATTGTGCCTAGGAAGAATCAATGTAATAAAAGCCTATATAGTACCAGAAATACTTTATCTATTAAGATCCATCCCCCTTAGAGTAATTTCAACTATACTCCAGAAATATGAAAAAAATCTCTCAGATTTTATATGGATGGGGCGGAGACATAGAATATCAAATTAAATTCTTAAATTACAAAAGAATAAGGGAGGGGTATTCTTTCCAGACTTGACTACCTTACATGAAGCATGTATGCTATCTTGGACTGTCCCAGACCATTCTGATATGACCTGGTTCGAAATGGAGAGCCTATACTGCCTACCATACTTTCCTCCTAATATCATATGGTCTGATGTAAAACATCTTAATCTCTGTAAAATATGTAACCCCATAATAAAGGACTCCTTGATTACTGTAAAAAAATAAAGAGAAAAATGTGCATAACTAATAATCTGCTTTTAAATACACCACTAGAGGCCTTACAATACTATATTGTTGATTCTTACCCTATGGATTCAGAAAGGTTGAATTTACTTAGCAGACATAGTTAATCAATATAAAATAATCCCCTTCTCACAGCTACAGACCTAATGCGGATTGCCAAATAATGAACTATTTACTTATCTTAGATTAAAAAGCTGTAATCTCTTATTTAGATCTATTTTACCAAATCACATTCTTTAAGATTTTATATTAAATTCAAGGAAAAGGGGACAGATCAATTAAATTATTAAATAGTATGGAAATTATGACTAAATATTCCCCTATTCTTAAATGGGAAAAAGATCTGAATAGTTCCTTCTCACAGGAGGAATGGACTACTGGAATAGCTCTCATTACACACAATATTCATTGCATAACACTTGAGGAACTACACTATAAACTAATCTATTGTTGGTATATGGCTCCCCAACGAATGAATAGAATTTCTAAATCCAATTCAAATCTTTGTTGGAGATGTCTATCAGATATAGGTACTATTTATCATACTTGGTGGGACTGCATACTACTGAACGTATTAAAAACAAGCTTATGTAATCTACCGAAAATTTGTTCCCAAATATTTATACTATTTCTCCACAATTGTTTTTGTTTCATATTGATATTCCTATTGGTAACAAAATACAGAAAAACTTAATTGTCCATATTCTAATGGCCGCTAAGATCTGCATAGCAAGACAATGGGAAAAAATAGAACCGCCGAACTGGGTGGAAGTACAAAATCAATTAGAATTTCAATGCAGAATGGAATATGGATTCTATGCATCGAAAGGGGAAATAGATAAGTATAGACAAATCTGGCATCCCTGGACACAGTATAAGGATTCTCAAAATATAAACTGAATTAACTTGGAACTCAGTCACTCTAGACTATCCCACGACATGGGTATCGTTATCCCGAAAGAAAATGTATGGAATGTAAAGGAATAACCTTGCATTCAGGGAAAATCACTCAATATATTTAATAACTAAGAAACATCAATTTGAATGTAATGATGTTCATATTTTATTGTCCATACTATATTACTATAAAAATAACAGGTTTAATGTTTTGTACTTGTAACTATTTAAATATCTTTTGAACTAAAGAAATATCAATACATAAATAAATAAAAAATATAATAATAATAATAATAATTAAAAACATAGTTTTATGATAATTTGAATGACTGAATTACTGTATGAACCAAGTCTGGTTTCTTCAAATGGATCATAAAATGTAGGCAATCAGAATAAACTTATTTTTTTCAGCATGTGTAGATGTAAATTGGGGAGTTAGCCAGTCACATATAAGGCTAGACAGTTTAGATGTACAATTATTAAGTTTACAGTACATACAATGCTATAGTAATTAGTGATCCTTTGAAGTTCAAGTTCATACACATATTTAATACAAAACAATACTTTTGGGTGACTCATAATTATGGGTTGTCATTTTCAAGGGGAATTGGGAATGTAATAGCAATACAAACAAGAATATTGACATTGATCTCCAGATGGATCCTTTGACAGTCTGGCTCCACTAAGTCTAGAGGTTTTCTTACTCCTGTAGTAACTGACTGACTGCTTTGTAATCCTATAAAATAATTGGGAATTTCATTTAAATTTGCTAAGCAAAAAAAAATGTCCAACCACTGAGAACCATGACAACCAGTAAAATCAAAGTATTTGTCTTATAATAAACAATAACTTTGTTTCCTTTCTTTTTCTTGCCTGTTCTTTACTGGCAATGTATTTCTAGGTTAATTTTATTCTTATCGGACATAGCAACATAAATTCTCATTGTTTTGTCAGTGAGGGATAGAGCAAAGAAGGTGAAGATGGGAATTATAATATTGGTTGTCACCAGATGCTTTGATTGGAAAAGTGGATCACAAAGCACACCATGAGCATCCTGAGAATGTGATAACATACAAAAATCAGGGTTTCTCACTAAAATGAGAATTCAAAGTTAAATGTCCAGACAATATTTTTTCCTGTGAGCATCTAACAGATGTAACACATTATGCAGAAATTGTGCTAAAAAGTAAACATAAATGTGTCGCTGACACTTTGAGAAATCTCCCTCAACATGTCTATAAATGCAACAGTTTCCATGAGAATACACCCCATAATTAGAGTGGCTAACAAACCTTTCTAAAAAATGCAACATTTACAACATTAATACTAAAAACATTAACGTGTGTAAAATGTGTTTAGCCTGTTTGCTGATATTCCCGGTAGCTTTCATTTACGTATATGATGTAAGTAGTGTATGGAGTTTTATCTGGATCCTAATAAAGGCTATTGTTTTTTGTTGTTTTGTTTTTAAAAAGGTGTGCTGGTCACTTTAATTGTGGAATTTGTCCATCATCATTATGCAGACAAACTAAGACCTAGATTTTCCAAATAATTAAATACTGTTAGAAATCTTACCAAATTATTTATCTACTCCCTTCCTCTGTGACCGCGAGTGAGTATTGGTAGCAGCCTTCACCAAGTCAGGAGTGCAGACTTGCACTGAGAGAAGCACGAGGCTGGGCAAGAAAATCTTTAGATCTCCACCCTTGCCTTGGCACCTATGGGGGTACTCAGCAGAGCCAGCACTATAGTAATATAATGCAATAAACACATTTCATTTGCAACTGTTCAAATCATGCATACATCTTTCCAGGGTATGGGGACATAATTCCTATACTTAAAGGGGCTAAAGCCCATGAAAACAATAGCCTAGAAGGGTGCCCCAGATTTAGGTATATGAATGGATAGGTACTTGCCTGACTATGTGTATGTGTTTGCTTTTGTGTGAATGTATTTGCGTGTGACTGTGGATTTTTGTATGTGTATGCTGACATGGCATGGAAATGTGGAGCTTCAAACATTTTTTTTTAGAAAAATAAAATCACATAATGTGTAATGGCTATAATAATATTAATAATAATAATAATAATAATAATAATAATAATAATAATAATAAATAATAATAATAATATGTGACAGTGTAGTATTAGCTATGGGACCTTAGAATTCAGGAAATATCCACAATTAAATTTTCTTTCATCTATAATGTTATTAAAATTAATCTTTGCTTTTAAAAGAAAATATACAATTTTTCAAAATGTTTTTATAGAAATATTTGTAATATAGATATCACACTTGTTTTTTTAATCCCTTGTATAAACATAGAGCAATCATCCTAGTTTTGCTGCAACCAAGGAGCAAACAATTATCAAATCCAATTCAAGATGAATGTGCTTCGCACTAAAGGTAATTTTTCCCAGAGGAGCCATTAAAACTACAGTGATTTCCATTTGTTTACAGTCACCACAATTTCCTGGTTGGTGATGCCCACTATGGCAACTGAACAGAAAGAGGGATTCCCCCAGGAACTTTACAAGAACTGCTTTCATGTTTATTCCTAAACACTTAATCACTATTACTAAATACATTTAAATGTCTAACCATGAAAACAAAATCTACCTCTGTTAGGAGGTACTGAGTGATACCATATAGTGCCTAAACAGAAAGCAACTAAACACATAAAGTAGAATACTCTTATTTCCACAATCAATTATAATATAAAGAAAATATATGGTATAGAATGTATACCAGTTAGTGGAGCGCTATACAAATAAAAATAGTGCAGGGGTTAACTTACACCGTCAATAGAGGGTAACAACAAAGTTGAAAGAGCAAACCTGAAGGTAAATATGGAAAAGAAACAAACAAAAATATATAGTGTAGATGGTCTTGGGTAATAATTGGTGGTAAATGCATATCTAGAACCACTTGTCAGGATTATTAGTTGATACAACACGCAGAAATAGTATCACACCTAGGACTAAGGGTAACGTCTCACCGGACTTTAGAATGGCCAGACTTAACGTACCCAAGAATAGTCTTATACTAGCCAAGGTCAGGGATAAAGAAAGAGACACAACGATGAGGGAAAGCTAAAAGTTAAGGATACCAGAAATAAGGGAAGTCAAACGAAGCCAAAGTGAAATATCAGAAATACTACGATCAGGAACACTCTCTCAGACAATCAGTTAAGGGAAACCACGACAGGGCACTGATCAAAAGGCAATTTGGGTTTAAATAACCCTCCTAAAGCTGTAATTGGCTGTATGTGGCCTCTGAACCCAAAACGTGCGTGACGTCTATGACGTGACGTTGCACACACGTAAGCGCCGTCTTTAATGTGGGCAAAGGCTTTTTCCTCTTTAAAACCAGAACCACAGCGGCCAGCATCTCCAGGAACGCTGCACACGCTGGGGACGAGGACAGAAGGAGGTCGGGTACTGATCTGCCGCAAGCAAGGTAAGCCAACAGAATCCTGCAGTACCGTGACACCACTCACATGGCCTGGAGCTTATTTAGTATTGGCTCCATAAAGTAAACCTTTTTGCTCTTAGGGCAGCAACACACCACTCGCTCCATGGTGTTCCTTGTTGAGAGCCTTCAATTCCTGGCTCTAAGGATAATCAGCAGTGTGCCACTTTCTGGGTATGGCACTTCCCAAATAAAGATTCCTAGAGGCTCTAAGGACTTGTTTGGAATAACTTGTAAAATGTATTGGTTACAAATAAAAAGACATATAGTATAAGTATATAAAATAAGAAATACAATTAAAAGTCCATATTTTGCCAAAACACATTTCACTCATCCGAGAGCTTCCTCAGTCAGTGTAGTGTAGCTTCAGGAATCTTTTGCCTTTTAAATTTCCTGTGAGTCCTTTGAACCCTCCCTTTTGAGAAAACATGATGTGTAGTGATGTGCCGAACTGTTCGCTGGCGAATAGTTCCTGGCGAACATAGCGTGTTCGCGTTCACCACGGCGGGCGAACACATGCGCGGTTCGATCCGCACCCTATTCGTCATCATTGACTAAATTTTGACCCTGTGCCTCACAGTCAGCAGACACATTCCAGCCAATCAGCAGCAGACCCTCCCTTCCAGACCCTCCCACCTCCTGTACAGCATCCATTTTAGATTCATTCTGAAGCTGCATTCTTAGATAGAGGAGGGAAAGTGTAGCTGCTGCTCATTTGATAGGTAAATGTATAGCTAGGCTAGTGTATTCTAGCCCCTTTTTATGGCTAGAACATCAGTCTGCTTTTTTTTTTTTGTAATCTAATGGCAGTTGCCTGCCTGCCTGCCAGCTTCTGTGTCAGGCTCACAGTGGATACTGTGCCCACTTGCCCAGTGCCACCACTCATATCTGGTGTCACAATAGCTTGCATTTAAAAACAAAAAACATTTTTTTCACTGTAATAGATTGAATAGCAGTTAGTTGTCTGCAAGCGTCTGTGTGTCAGGCCTACAGCGTGTACTCTGCCAACCTCTGCCAGTGCACATTGCCACTCATATCTGGTGTCACAATAGCGTGCATTTAAAACCAAAAAAACTTTTGTCACTGTTATAGATTGAATAGCAGTTACTTGTCTTCAAGCGGGTGTGTCAGGCCTACAGCGTGTACTCTCCCAACCTCTGCCAGTGCGCATTGCCACTCTTATCTGGTGTCGCAATGGATTGCATTTAAAAACCAAAAAACTTTTTCACTGTTATAGATTGAATAGCAGTTACTTGTCTGCAAGCGGGTGTCAGGCCTACAGCGTGTACCTTGCCAACCTCTGCAAGTGCACATTGCCACTCATATCTGGTGTCACAATAGCGTGCATTTAAAACCAAAAAACATTTTTCACTGTTATAGATTGAATAGCAGTTACTTGTCTGCAAGCAGGTGTCAGGCCTACAGCGTGTACTCTGCCAACCTCTGCCAGTGCACATTGCCACTCATATCTGGTGTCACAATAGCGTGCATTTAAAACCAAAAAACTTTTTCCACTGTTATAGATTGAATAGCAGTTAGTTGTCTTCAAGCGGGTGTCAGGCCTAAAGCGTGTACTCTGCCAACCTCTGCCACTGCACATTGCCACTCATATCTGGTGTCACAATAGCGTGCATTTAAAACCAAAAATTGTTTTCCACTGTTATAGATTGAATAGCAGTTAGTTGTCTTCAAGCGGGTGTGTCAGGCCTACAGCGTGTACTCTGCCAACCTCTGCAAGTGCACATTGCCACTCATATCTGGTGTCACAATAGCGTGCATTTAAAACCAAATGTAATGTTTTTTCACTGTTATAGATTGAATAGCAGTTAGTTGTCTTCAAGCGGGTGTGTCAGGCCTACAGCGTGTACTCTGCCAACCTCTGCAAGTGCACATTGCCACTCATATCTGGTGTCACAATAGCGTGCATTTAAAACCAAAAAACCTTTTTTCACTGTTATAGATTGAATAGTAGTTAGTTGTCTTCAAGCGGGTGTGTCAAGCCTACAGCATGTACTCTGCCAACCTCTGCAAGTGCACATTGCCACTCATATCTGGTGTCACAATAGCGTGCATTTAAAACCAAAAAACTTTTTTCACTGTTATAGATTGAATAGCAGTTAGTTGTCTTCAAGCGGGTGTGTCAGGCCTACAGCGTGTACTCTGCCAACCTCTGCCAGTGCACATTGCCACTCATATCTGGTGTCACAATACCGTGCATTTATTTATTTATTTATTTATTATTGCTACAGCGTGTACTCTGCCAACCTCTGCAAGTGCACATTGCCACTCATATCTGGTGTCACAATAGCGTGCATTTAAAACCAAAACACTTTTTTCACTGTTATAGATTGAATAGCAGTTAGTTGTCTTCAAGCGGGTGTGTAAGGCCTACAGCGTGTACTCTGCCAACCTCTGCAAGTGCACATTGCCACTCATATCTGGTGTCACAATAGCGTGCATTTAAAACCAAAAAAACTTTTTCCACTGTTATAGATTTAATAGCAGTTAGTTGTCCTCAAGCGGGTGTGTCAGGCCTACAGCGTGTACTCTGCCAACCTCTGCAAGTGCACATTGCCACTAATATCTGGTGTCACAATAGCGTACATTTATAACCAAAAAACTTTTGTCACTGTTATAGATTGAATAGCAGTTACTTGTCTTCAAGCGGGTGTGTCAGGCCTACAGCGTGTACTCTCCCAACCTCTGCCAGTGCGCATTGCCACTCTTATCTGGTGTCGCAATAGATTGCATTTAAAAACCAAAAAACTTTTTCACTGTTATAGATTGAATAGCAGTTACTTGTCTGCAAGCGGGTGTCAGGCCTACAGCGTGTACCTTGCCAACCTCTGCAAGTGCACATTGCCACTCATATCTGGTGTCACAATAGCATGCATTTAAAACCAAAAAACATTTTTCACTGTTATAGATTGAATAGCAGTTACTTGTCTGCAAGCAGGTGTCAGGCCTACAGCATGTACTCTGCCAACCTCTGCCAGTGCACATTGCCACTCATATCTGGTGTCACAATAGCGTGCATTTAAAACCAAAAAACGTTTTCCACTGTTATAGATTGAATAGCAGTTAGTTGTCTTCAAGCGGGTGTCAGGCCTAAAGCGTGTACTCTGCCAACCTCTGCCACTGCACATTGCCACTCATATCTGGTGTCACAATAGCGTGCATTTAAAACCAAAAATTGTTTTCCACTGTTATAGATTGAATAGCAGTTAGTTGTCTTCAAGCGGGTGTCAGGCCTACAGCGTGTACTCTGCCAACCTCTGCAAGTGCACATTGCCACTCATATCTGGTGTCACAATAGCGTGCATTTAAAACCCAAAAACTTTTTTCACTGTTATAGACTGAATAGCAGTTAGTTGTCTTCAAGCGGGTGTGTCAGGCCTACAGCGTGTACTCAGCCAACCTCTGCAAGTGCACATTGCCACTCATATCTGGTGTCTCAATAGCGTGCATTTAAAACCAAAAAACCTTTTTTCACTGTTATAGATTGAATAGTAGTTAGTTGTCTTCAAGCGGGTGTGTCAGGCCTACAGCATGTACTCTGCCAACCTCTGCAAGTGCACATTGCCACTCATATCTGGTGTCACAATAGCGTGCATTTAAAACCAAAAAACTTTTTTCACTGTTATAGATTGAATAGCAGTTAGTTGTCTTCAAGCGGGTGTGTCAGGCCTACAGCGTGTACTCTGCCAACCTCTGCCAGTGCACATTGCCACTCATATCTGGTGTCACAATACCGTGCATTTATTTATTTATTTATTTATTATTGCTACAGCGTGTACTCTGCCAACCTCTGCAAGTGCACATTGCCACTCATATCTGGTGTCACAATAGCGTGCATTTAAAACCAAATGTAATGTTTTTTCACTGTTATAGATTGAATAGCAGTTAGTTGTCTTCAAGCGGGTGTGTCATGCCTACAGCGTGTACTCTGCCAACCTCTGCAAGTGCACATTGCCACTCATATCTGGTGTCTCAATAGCGTGCATTTAAAACCAAAAAACCTTTTTTCACTGTTATAGATTGAATAGTAGTTAGTTGTCTTCAAGCGGGTGTGTCAGGCCTACAGCATGTACTCTGCCAACCTCTGCAAGTGCACATTGCCACTCATATCTGGTGTCACAATAGCGTGCATTTAAAACCAAAAAACTTTTTTCACTGTTATAGATTGAATAGCAGTTAGTTGTCTTCAAGCGGGTGTGTCAGGCCTACAGCGTGTACTCTGCCAACCTCTGCCAGTGCACATTGCCACTCATATCTGGTGTCACAATACCGTGCATTTATTTATTTATTTATTTATTATTGCTACAGCGTGTACTCTGCCAACCTCTGCAAGTGCACATTGCCACTCATATCTGGTGTCACAATAGCGTGCATTTAAAACCAAAACACTTTTTTCACTGTTATAGATTGAATAGCAGTTAGTTGTCTTCAAGCGGGTGTGTCAGGCCTACAGCGTGTACTCTGCCAACCGCTGCCAGTGCACATTGCCACTCATTTCTGGTCGCACAGTAGCTTGCACGCATAGTACCACTAATCCAAAAAAAAAGACAGGCAGAGGCAGGCCACCCCGCAGGGGCCGTCGTGGTCGTGGTGCTGTGATTCCCTTTTGCCCTAGAATAATACCCAATTTTCAGAGGCCACGTACCCTGAACTTGAAAAGTTCTGAGGACATAGTTGACTGGCTAACACAGGACACCCAAACTTCTACAGCTTCCGCTCGGAACCTTGACGCACCATCCTCCTCCAGCTTAGCTTCGGGCACCTCTCAAGATACCACTCACCCGCCTGCCGCCACCACCAACACTAGCACCTAAGCCGCTTCACTTTATCTGTCAGAGGAGTTATTTACACATCCGTTTAAAGAAATGAGTGATGCGCAACCATTAAGCGTAAGAAGCCAATGTCAGAAAGTCACCCCCTTGCCCAGCGTCTGACAGCTGGCTTGTCCGTACTATTAGCCTGCCAGCTTTTACCATACAAGCTGGTGGAGTCTGAGGCGTTCAAAAAATGTGTAGCTATTGGGACACCGCAGTGGAAGGTATCCAGACAAAATTTCTTTTCACAAAAGGCAATCCCCAACCTGTACTCGATTGTGCAAAAGGAAGTAATGGCATGTCTGGCACACAGTGTTGGGGCAGGGGTCCATCTGACCACTGATACCTGGTCTGCAAAGCATGGTCAGGGCAGGTATATCACATACACTGCGCATTGGGTAAACCTGCTGACAGCTGCCAAGCATGGAATGCGTGGCTCTGCAGAGGAGTTGGTGACACCACCACGACTTGCAGGCAGGCCTGCTGCCACCTCCTCTACTCCTCCTACTCCATCCTCTTCCATAACCTCCTCGGCTGAGTCCTCTTCTGCTACTGCGTCTTGCTCCACATCAACGGCACCCCCCCAGCTCCCCAGGTACTATTCCACATCCCGGATACGGCAGTGTCACGCCGTCTTGGGTTTGACTTGCTTGAAAGCAGAGAGTCACACCGACCAAGCACTCCTGTCCGCCCTGAACACACAGGTGGAAAAGTGGCTGACTCCGCAGCAACTGGATATCGGCAAAGTGGTTTGTGACAATGGAACAAATTTGTTGGCGGCATTGAAGTTGGGCAAGTTGACACATGTGCCGTGCATGGCACATGTGTGTAATCTGATCGTACAATGCTTTGTGCATAAGTACACAGGCTTACAGGACGTCCTGAAGCAGGCCAGGAAGGTGTGTGGCTATTTCAGGCGTTCCTACACGGCCATGGTGCACTTTGCAGATATCCAGCGGCGAAACAACATGCCCGTGAGGCGCTTGATTTGTGACAGCCCGACACGTTGGAACTCAACACTCCTAATGTTCGACCGCCAACTCCAACAATAAAAAGCTGTTAATGAATATTTGTATGACTGGGGTGCTAGGACAGCCTCTGGGGAGCTGGGAATTTTTTTGCCACGTTACTGGACGCTCATGCGCAATGCCTGTAGGCTCATGCGTCCTTTTTAGGAGGTGACAAACCTAGTCAGTCGCACCGAAGGCACTATCAGCGACATCATACCATTTGTTTTCTTCCTGGAGCGTGCCCTCCGAAGAGTGCTGGATCAGGCCGTAGATAAGCGTGAGGAGGAAGAGGAAGAGTTGTGGTCACCACCAGAAACAGCCTTATCAGCATCGCTTGCTGGACCTGCGACAATGCTGGAAGAGGATTGTGAGGAAGAGGAGTCAGAGGAGGAATGTGGCTTTGAGGAGGAGGAGGAACACCAACCACAACAGGCATCCCAGGGTGCTCGTTGTCACCTATCTGGTACCCGTGGTGTTGTACGTGGCTGGGGGGAAGAGCATACCTTCATTGAGAACACTGAGGAGGAGGAACGGGAAATGAGTAGCTCGGCATCCAACCTTGTGCAAATGGGGTCTTTCATGCTGTCGTGCCTCTTGAGGGACCCTCGTATAAAAAGGCTGAAGGAGAATGACTTGTACTGGGTGTCCACACTACTAGACCCCCGGTATAAGCAGAAAGTGACTGAAATGTTACCAAATTACAACAAGTCGGAAAGGATGCAGCATTTGCAAAATAAATTTAAAAGTATGCTTTACGCAGCGTATAAGGGTGATGTCACAGCACAACAGGAATCTAACAGGGGAAGAGGTGAAAGTAATCCTCCTCCTCCCACGACCACGCCGGCAATGACAGGACGCTTTAAAGATGTGTTGTTGATGGAGGACATGCAGAGCTTTTTAAGTCCTACGTATCGCCACAGCCCTTCGGGATCCACCCTCAGAGAACGACTCGACTGACAGGTAGCAGACTACCTCGCCTTAACTGCAGATATCGACACTCTGAGGAGCGATGAACCCCTTGACTACTGGGTGTGCAGGCTTGACCTGTGGCCTGAGCTATCCCAATTTGCGATAGAATTTCTGGCCTGCCCCGCTTCAAGTGTCCTGTCAAAAAGGACCTTCAGTGCAGCAGTGGAGGAATCGTCACTGAGAAGAGAAGTCGCCTAGGTCAAAAAAGTATAGATTACCTCACCTTTATTAAGATGAATGAGGGATGGATCCCGAAGGCACTGACAGTGGGCGATACATTCGACTAAAAAAGGCCTGATGAGATGAGCTGCCTTGGGCTAAAAATGGTGACCCTATGTAGGAGGAACAGTCCCTATTCTGCTCTGTGTCAGTGTGTATCAGGGTCCCTGAGGACAGGTGTCATTCCATATCTGCCAAGTGACCCTATGTAGGGGGAACAGTCCCGATTCTGCTTTGTGTCAGTGTGTATCAGGGTCTCTGAGGACAGGTGTAAATTCATATCTGACAAGTGACCCTATGTAGGAGTAACAGTCCCTTTTCTGCTCTGTGTCAGTGTGCATCAGGGTCCCTGAGGACAGGTGTCAATCCATATCTGCCAAGGGACCCTATGTAGGGGGAACAGTCCCTATTCTGCTCTGTGTCAGTGTATATCAGGGTCTCTGAGGACAGGTGTCAATCCATATCTGCCAAGTGACCCTAAGTAAGGGGAACAGTCCCTATTCTGCTCTGTGTCAGTGTGTATCAGGGTCCCTGAGGACAGGTGTCAATCCATATCTGCCAAGTGACCCTATGTAGGGGGAACAGTCCCTATTCTGCTCTGTGTCAGTGTGTATCAGGGTCCCTGAGGACAGGTGTCAATCCATATCTGTCAAGTGACCCTATGTAGGGGGAACAGTCCCTATTCTGCTCTGTGTCAGTGTGTATCAGGGTCCCTGAGGACAGGTGTCAATCCATATCTGCCAAGTGACCCTATGTAGGGGGAACAGTCCCTATTCTGCTCTGTGTCAGTGTGTATCAGGGTCCCTGAGGACAGGTGTCAATCCATATCTGCCAAGTGACCCTTTGTAGGGGGAACAGTCCCTATTCTGCTCTGTGTCAGTGTGTATCAGGGATCCTTAGGATAGGTGTCAATCCATATCTGCCAAGTGACCCTATGTAGGGGGAACAGTCCCTATTCTGCTCTGTGTCAGTGTGTATCAGGGATCCTTAGGATAGGTGTCAATCCATATCTGCCAAGTGACCCTATGTAGGGGGAACAGTCCCTATTCTGCTCTGTGTCAGTGTGTATCACGGTCCCTGAGGACAGGTGTCAATCCATATCTGCCAAGTGACCCTATGTAGGGGGGACAGTCCCTCTTCTGCTCTGTGTCAGTGTGTATCAGGGTCTCTGAGGACATGTGTCAATCCATATCTGCCAAGTGACCCTATGTAGGGGGAACAGTCCCTATTCTGCTCTGTGTCAGTGTGTATCAGGGTCCCTGAGGACAGGTGTCAATCCATATCTGCCAAGTGACCCTATGTAGGGGGAACAGTCCCTATTCTGCTCTGTGTCAGTCTGTATCAGGGTCCCTGAGGACAGGTGTCAATCCATATCTGCCAAGTGACCCTATGTAGGAGGAACAGTCCCTATTCCGCTCTGTGTCAGTGTGTATCAGGGTCCCTGAGGACAGGTGTCAATCCATATCTGCCAAGTGACCCTATGTAGGGGGAACAGTCCCTATTCTCCTCTGTGTCAGTGTGTATCAGACCAAAACTTTAGGAGGGGTCTAGTTATTAAGTTATCAGTCAGGCATCTTATATTTTTGATTCTACTATTGTTTCTTGTAGGCCACATTAATCTAACTTTATTATATGGGTCTGTAATATCTCCCCCTTCTATTTTAAACCAGTTTTGTGAGGAACAATCCTGCTTAATTAAAGGAAAGTATGCATAAACTGAGCCGCTTGGTGATATAAAAAATATTTGGAAATCCCCCCTCATTATCTTTATGGCCCCCACCCGCCGCCCAGGGGTGGGGGCCGGAGAGGGGTGGACAGTAGGTCTCCTCCCCGTCCTTCGATCACTATTGTGGCCAGAAAGAGTCCCTGTGGGTTTTAAAATCCGCCTGCCTATTGAAGTCTATGGCAGTTCGCCCGGTTAATATCATTATCTGTTGTACACAGTGGCGCAGACCCATCCCCCATTCTCTCAGTTCGCCCGGTTCGCAAACATTTGTGGAAATTCGCGTTCGTTGTTCGCGAACCGAAAATTTTATGTTCGCGACATCACTACTAACAACCCCTGGACTACCCACCCAGCAAAGAACACTGCGCAGACCGGCCCCCTGCCTCCCCCCCACCTGTCCCAACGCAACGACGTGCCCCAACCTGGACGAGATCAGAAGACTGACCTTTGCAAACCAAGCTGTTTAGGGACAATAACGAAAAACTGGTGCAAATGGACAACCCCTGTGACTAAGGATACGGGTTGACTAAGTACTTGGGCACATGATGGGGAGGGAGAGAGAGAAGGGTGGGGGAAGACAAATAACCTACTAACTGCACTAAGGGGACAGGACCAACTAACCCATGGGACATGATACTGGGGTTATAGGGAAATCGTCACATACAGTGCCTTGCAAAAGTATTCACCCCTCTGGGCATTTTGTGTTTTTTGTTGCCTCACAACCTGGAATTAACATGGATTGTTTGAGGATTTGCATCATTTAATTTACAAAACATGCCCACAAATTTGAAAATGTTTTTTTTGTTTTTTGTTTTTTTTTTATTGTGAAGCAAACAACAAATAGGACAAAAAAACAGAAAAGGTCAATGTGCATAACTATTCACCCCCCTAAAGTCAATACTTTGTAGAGCCACCTTTTGCGTCAATCACAGCTCCAAGTCACTTTGGATAAGTCTCTATGAACTTGCCACTTCTTACCACTGTAATTTTTGCCCAATCCCTTCTTGCAAAACTGCTCCAGCTCCTTCAAGTTGGATGGTTTGCGTCTGTGAACAGCAATCTTTAAGTCTGAACACAGATTTCCTATTGTTTTGAGGTCTGGGCTTTGACTAGGCCATTCCAACACATTTACATGTTTCCACTTAAACCACTCAAGTGTTGCTTTAGCAGTGTGTTTGGGGTCATTGTCCTGCTGGAAGGTGAACCTCCATCCTAGCCTGAAATCACGCACAAAGTGGTACAGATTTTGCTCAAGAATATGCCTGTATTTAGCACCATCCATCTTTCCCTCAACTCTGACCAGTTTCCCAGTCCCGACTGCTCAAAAACATCCCCACGACATGATACTGCCACACACATGTTTCACTGTGGGGATGGTGTTCTTTGGGTTATGTGATGTGTTGGGTTTGTGCTAGACATAGCTTTTTTTTGATGGCCGAAAAGTTAAATTTTAGTCTCATCAAACCAGAGCACCTTCCTCCATACAATTTGGGAGTCTCCCACATGCCTTTTCACAAACTCAAAATGTGTCATTTAGTTTTTTGCTTAAAGTAATGGCTTTCTTCTGGCCACTATGCCATAAAGCCCAACTCTATGGAGCGTACGGATTATTGTTGTCCTATGTACAGATACTCCAGTCTCTGCTCTTGAACTCTGCAGCTCCTCCAGGGTTACCCTAGGTCTCTGTGCTGCCTCTCTGTTTAATGCCCTCCTTGCCTGGTCCGTGAGTTTTGGTGGGCGGACGTCTCTTGGCAGGTTTGCTGTTGTGCCATGTTCTTTCAATTTGGTTATGATAGATTTGATGGTGCTCCTAGGGATCACCTAACCCTGACTTGCCCCTTACTTGTTTGGAGAGTTCCTTGGTCTTCATGACAGTGTTTGGTTAATGGTGCCTCTTTCTTAGGTGTTGCAGCCTCTGGGGCCTTTCAAAAAAGGTGTGTATATGTAATGACAGATCATGTGATACTTAGATTGCACACAGGTGGACATCATTTCACTAATTATTTAACTTCTAAAGGTAATTGGTTGCACCAGAGCTTTTTATGGGCTTCATAACAAATACATACGCACATGCCAATTTTCTGTTTTCTATTTCTAAAAAAAGTTTAATGTATATATTTTTCTCATTTCACTTCACCCACTTAGACTATTGTGTTCTAATCCATCACATAAAATTCAGATTAATAAAACATTGAACTTAAGGCTGTAATGTAACAAAATAGGTAAAAAGTCAAAGGGGGTGAATACTTTTGCAAGGCACTGTATTTAGGACCAACCTCGCAACTTGCAGGACTTAAAGGACCACTATAGGCACCCAGACCACTTCAGCTCAATGAAGTGGTCTGGGTGCCAAGTCCATCTAGGGTTAACCCTGCCAGCTGTAAACATAGCAGTTTCAGAGAAACTGCTATGTTTACAAATGGGTTAATCCCGCCTCTAGTGGTTATCTCATTGACAGTCGCTAGAGGCGCTTCCGCGCTTCTCACTGTGATTTTCACAGTGAGAAGACGCCAGCGTCCATAGGAAAGCATTGAGAATGCGCATTCAGCCGATGACGGCAGAAGAAGGAAGAGATTCCCCAGCGCCAAGGGAGCCAGGCACTGGAAAAAGTTAGGAGTTTAACCCCTTCATCACCCTAGAGCCCGGTGGGAGGGGGACCCAGAGTGTGAGGGGGACCCAAGGACCCTATAGAGCCAGGAAAACGAGTATGTTTTCCTGGCACTACAGTGGTAATTTAAAGGATCTGCTGCCAATGTCCTGGTGGCAGATATCCCAGGACACCATCAGATTCTGGTTCAGAACTGTTTTGGCAGCACTGGGTGGGCCTACATGTTATTAGATACATGGTTTTAATGTTGTGGCTGATCAGCTTACTTTTGTTATGTGTGCTACAGACAAAATTGGTGTGTGCATGCACACGTGCACACCTTAGAAGGAACAGTGGTGAGTGGGGACTCTAATTAATAAACTGGGTGGACCCACTGCCCTCTAGCTCCAGCCATAGGGACTCTAAATAAATATTTAAAATGGAGGGTTGGACATACCATTTTCCACTCCCATAATTGTCCATTTCTCCTTCTGGATAGCTAAGGGTTCCAAAGCAATGGCCACCTTCCACAACAATTAAAAATAAATACCTATACTAATCACTTGTAAAAAAAAAAAAAGATAAAAACATACTTACCATTAGATGTGAACCAAGAAAGGCCAAATAAAATTCTATAAAGTCAAGATGCTACTTTTAAAATGCAAAGGAAAACCACAATGCAAAAAAAAGATAGAAGAAATAAAATACGACACAATGTAATCTATATGCAGCGGCTCAGCTCAGAATGAACTTAAAAGGTGTTGAAACACCTTACAAGGGCTTTCCCACACTATGCAAGCTCAGTCAGAGGGCTCTAGGTGATTTGCTTACAAGACCCCCATTATCAATATTAAAGACTCCACAGCTGCACATGGGTGGGGCTGGAGGGGACACTAGTCCCTAAAGTTATTAATATTAGCGAGCCCAACTGCTGCACATAGGTGGGGATTAGTTCCTTCCCTTCAGTTTATTAATCAGGGTCCCTATGAGAGAATGATACTTCCAATCTTCCCATGGTTCACCATGAGAGAAAAATCTTCCCCCTTGGATTTTTTTATTTAATTTTAAGCCAACTGTGGGGGCACAGAGAGTGTACAGTCATCTGTCCACTCATAATTCTTTAAATGAAAACCCTAACCCAGTCACTAGTATTTTATTACAGTGAACAGCCACTGCTCACTTTTTAGCAGAGATGCCCTCACTTGCAACATGGCTGGTGTGAGCATGGGAGAGGTATAAAATCCTCCTTGCACTAATGTGGAAATCATACTAACCCTCAAAGGCCTATTTCTTTTTAACGATTTGATGATTAACATGATTAACCTTTTGGCCAATTTCCATTTTTTTGTCATCTAATTTTGACCAAACCGAGCAGACACCAAAACATTAGAGGTACCGAACAAAATTTCCCATTACCCCTAAGTAATATGTATGTTCTTTTTACTTTCTTTATTTTCCAATCACACTTTGACTTTTTAAATGTTTGATGATGACAAAATATCACCATTCTTGATGCTGATATTGTGTATGTGCTATTTAATTTCCTATTTTAGTTTCCCAATATGAAGAGCACCTTATCGTGTCCTCTCACTACAGCTGTCTAGCAGTTGAAAGAGCACACTTAAAAGAAGCATTGACTGTCCCATTGGATTTTATTTCTCTCTGACATCCACTGACACACTGGGTTATATTTATGAAGTACTCTGTTCTAAAAAGTGGTGCAGACATTTTAAAGAGTAAGAGTCACCAAGGTTACCAGATAAATACAATGTTATGGCATAGCTAGATGTCAGATTCCAATTTGTTTTGGCAGAAATAAATGTGAATGAGACTGGAAAATAAAATGACACAATGTATACAAATTCATACTACAGATACAATGTATGCTTGTAATGCTTACTTGGTAACTATATGGAACACAACTGCAGATAACTGATGGTTTTATTTAATGAATAGGAGATAATGATTTAAATTAGCACAGGTACTGTATCTTTAAATAATTGTAAGTTGATAAACGGAACAAGCAGCAGCAGAATTTGCAATTAGTATAGGAGAAAGGCAATAGTTAGTCCATGGCAGAGAGAGGCTTTCCAAAGCAGAATTAGTTTAGTAGGTTGCAGGAGATATCAGTTAGTTTGTAGCAATAGAGAGTAAGCAGAATTGCAAGCAGGCAGAATCCAATTCTGGATGAAGTGTACTACTTAGCTTTGTAGTGGTGGAAGTCCAGGCTTGCTCAGCTTTTCCCTCAGAGAGAATGAAGGTAAGAGTAGGTCCTTGGTACAATCCGTGGTCGAGGTGAGGAGAAGGTAGGTCAACGTTTTCCAGTCCGGTTCCGGTACACAGAGGAGGTAGAAGAATATCGTTTGCCGGTTTCGAGGTTCGCAGGTAAGCTTCCAATAATCCAGCATTTTGAATCTGGCACGGTCTCCCTATGTAGCGTGGGGAGACCGCGTCAGAGAAGGGGGCGTGGCCGAGCTCCGTCTACCCGGAAGTCTCAGGGTAGCGGATTATGCCGGCAGGTTAGGACATGACAATGCTTTGGTAATAGGTGCACAGAAAAACTCATATATTTCAGATAGAAACCTGGTTTCACTGTTGTCATAAGTAATTTAAATGCCTTGTTCGATAGCTAAGATTCCAATGACACTGCACCAACTCGTTTTTGTTCAGTCTATAAACAAAATAAATATGTAGACAGAAAGGTAGACAAATAGATGGGCAAATCACTAGTTATATGAATGTACTGTCAATTGGACTACCTTCCTCTTCTCAGACCGGCATAGAGATCAAAAGACCTTCCTGTACAGCTCTTTAGAATTCATTTCATGGTGGTCAGTGGCTCCTCATGGTCCCAGCGATCTGTGAAGCAGTCAGAGAACAGGCGCTGGTATCACAACTTCCGCTCTGGACCATTTGGGTATCCACCAAACCACCACGGGATGTATTATTGTCCCCCTTCCTGCCCATGAGGTAAGCTGGAGAGAAAATGTTATATATAATGTTAAATATATAGTGCTATATATAAATACTATAAGACTGGTGTTTAACACAGCCTCCCCACATTCTGTGATTTCCCCCTTGTAATTCACTCAACACCCTGCCACACTAACTCTGTAAAATCACCCCTCACCCTGCCACACACCTTGTTACTCTCACCCTCTCATCCATCACACTCACCACCCTCACTCTGCCACACACCTTGTCACACTCACCCCCTCACCATGTCACACTCACCCTATAGGTCAGTCACACTAACCCAGCAACTTTCACACTCACCCCTCTTCACCCTGTCACACTCACCCTCCATTACACAGTCAAGCTCCCCCCACACTGTTACTTCCATATACTATTGTACTCACCCCTAGCACAGCCACACTCACACTCCACAGCCTACCACACCACACCATTCACATTTTCACATTTACCCTCTTCTCCCTGCCACAGTTACTCCCCTCTATTTACTATTATCACAGTCACCCCTAAAGAGAGTTGTCATTATACACAGTCTTCTCCCAGACTTGAAACACACATTCGCCATAAACACAACACACAGATGACACTCAGCCACTTTTACACACGACACAATCACTTTGGAAACTGTGGTGGTTGGCGTGAAATCCAGTGGGCAGGTGCATGCTGGGATCACACTAATCCTAGAAAGCACTGTTTGCCTACACTTGAAAGGGCCACCCAACTGAGGTTTTGCCCGGATGAAAAAATGTCTAGCTTCTCCACTGCTCTTCATTAATTTGTTTTGACTTTTCTGACAGGTCTTCATTTCCTCAGTGCCTGATAAGGGATTAACTCCAATCTGTACTATACACTTGACACTGTGAAGTGAGACAAAAGCACACAAATGCATAATTTACCACAATGAAAGCTATTGCTGTCACAGTAAGTCTAACATGTGTACAGGCTACCCCCTTGAAATCCATCACAGATAGTAAAGCCATGTTTATCTTATTACCTACTGCACTTTTTAGACCTCTACATGTAAACCTTCCTTTTCGTAATTACAATTTAATTTAGAATCACAACCATCCTCTACAAAGCTCTTCACAATTTTACACCAGTCTAACCACTTAAGCATTAAATGCTGTTTTATTTCCACCACTCTGCTAGCATACTTCATCTGTTTAACAACATCAAACTTACAGAAAGCTTTATTACAAACCTTCAGAAATTCCATTGTCTCATGTATTTGATGAAATATCTAAAATTAGTGAGAATTGTTGGAAACGCATAGGGAATTTTGCAATTAAGGCCAGATTAGCCAAACTGGAGGCATAGATCACTTGGAGATTGTTTCCATTTCGGCTAAAAGCAGAATTTTAAGAGGTTCTCTCAGGCAACTACACTTTGAGTTTGAATACCTTTAATTTGAAATTCACTTTAAATGTTTTGCATTTGGATTTAAACAAATTGTGATTCTCAAAATCTTTGGTGCTCAGCAGGTCATCCAAATTTTGCAACTCCAAAGTGCCAACTGGATGTATCACCAAACAAATAAAATGGATAATAGACAAATAGTTTTTTTTTAATTTGTGATATGGAGCTCCAACCCTTGGCATCAGAAAAATAGATGATGGATGGGAAAAAAGATGAATGATGGGGACAGCCACTAAATGTTGATTTTATGCATTGATCAGACCAGCAGCTATGTGTATATAGTATATGTTTAATTTATTAATATTTTCCCCCTCTGTTGGTAACTTCTTTTCACTTAATCAATTAACTAAATTGCAAGAAGATGTACCTATCAGTATATTGCAAATGTAATACATAATATTTATATTAGATATATATTTTGCAGTACACTGATTAGCCCATGTTCGCACCCAGTCGGTTCATCTTACTCATTTTCCTGAAACTTTAGGTTGGTTGAAATTCATCTGAATTGACATACCACATGGACTAATTTGGACCACGCCAAAAAAGAAATTTTCAGACAGAACAATATGGCAGAACTAAATGTTATCCCCGTCTAATACTCTGCTCCATGTAGATCAGGGATAGGCAACCTTCGGCACACCAAATATTGTGGACTACATCCCCCATAATGCTCTTACACACATAATGCTGGCAAAGCATCATGTGAGATGTAGTCCAAAACATCTGCAGTGCCGAAGGTTGCCTATGCCTGATGTAGAATGTAAATGTGTTTCACCAAGGCCCTTGTTATCTACTTGTTGTATTTTCTTGATTTGTCTTACTATTGTAACGTATGTGTGATATTTACACACTTTATAAGTCATCAGAATGCTAATACAAATTAATAAATGTGCTTCCAGATGCTTCAGTTATTAAAGTTTGCATTTTTACATTCATTTAAAAAAGATTTTATTCTTTCTAATTATCTTGCTAAGTATGTCTTACTTTAACAAAATACATAGCTGTAGCATCTTGTAATTTCTTGCTTCACTGGCTATGTGAACCCTGACCCCCTCTTGGACTATCTGCAATATGGCACTAAAATACATGATATATACTTTATTAAAGAACCCAATATAATGCAAAAGTACATTTACCAAAGTCTAGTCATATGTATTATCCTTATATAATAATATGGATTGCATATTCTGGAACATTCTCTAAGTGCACATTATGAATGTCTTTGGTGTCTTGAATTGTGTCTATTTGAATAGTGATTTTGTACAATAAACACAGTAATCATGTTCAATTTTCTGTTGGTTAGCCTTAGTTAGTGTCCACTATGCATTAATTATGTTATCCTGAAACCTAATCCCTACAGGTGTAATAATATAGCATGCATGCACTATATTTGTGCACATTTGCACTAATGAATGAAGTGTATCTAAAGCTAAACATTTTCAAACACATTTGCATTTTGGTTCAAGACACAATGTATTTAATATAATTACAATCCTGTTTTATTTAAAATTCATTTCATATTGTCTAATTCCCATATAATTATTACCCAAAATGTGTTGTACTATTATTTTAAGATGTATTCATGTTCAACATGATGATCCTTCTGTCTTCTGGATTAGAAGGTTGAGTGAAAGGACCATCACCGTGATTTGAGTGAGTGGACCATCACCCTCGTTCAAAATTCACACGTAGATCATCCCACATATTAAACACCTGAAAGTCTTGTCAAAGGTACACCACAATAAAAGAAAGGTGAAGCCTTTCTACTAAAACCAGTTTGTTTGTTTATTTATTTACTCAGGCTTATCATCATGCAGGGGAGGGCTGACATCCTTAGGCCTGTGGGGCAAATCCAGTCAAGTGGCCCATTGCACCAGGAGAGGAGAACAAAAACACCTTTCCCATGTGATTGAAAGGGGGGGGGGGGGAGGGGGTCAGTCACCTAAACAGACACACACACTCACTGACAGACAGACACACACACACACACACACTTGCTAATTTGACACACAATAACAAACACACACACACACTGTTACATGCATACTGACTCACACAGAGGCATACTAGCTGGCACACACAGACAGACTGGCACACACAGCAACATACTTGCACACACAGACAGACATACTGACACACAGACATGCTAACACACAAACAGACATACTGACACACACACACACTCACACACACACACACACACACACACACACACATACAGACACACATTTTACACTTTTAAAGCCTGTAGACAGGGACTGAGTAAGGGGACAGGGCTGTAGTAGAGGGGTAGGGGCTCTAGTGGGGGGTATGAGCTGTAATTAGGGGGTTAGGAAATGTAGTAGGGGGATAGGGGCTGAAGTAGATTGATGGCTAAAATTTGGGAAAGGGGCTGTGGTGTGGGTGATATAGGTTGCAATTGGGGGAGAGGAGCTGTAGTGGGGATGTTATGGGGGCTGTGTGGGCAATGATGCTGAGGAAGGAGGACAAGAGCTGAGAAGGGGGCAGGAGCTGAGAGGGGGCAGGAGCTCAGAGGGGGGGACAGGAGCTGATAAGGGGGATGTCAGTATATTTATACTGGCAGACATTTTGTGTTAAGACAGAAATTAAAAGTGTATACTGTAAGTAACCATCAGAACAGATGTGACACATTTTTTTCTCTCTGTACTCTAGTCAGTCAGGCCTGAGCTAAGGAATGCAACTAATGTAAACATTGGCAGAGATAATGATGTCTGCATCATAAAGATAGCCCAGATGACGTCAAATGCATCACGAAATTTAGTTAACCCAGTATACAAAACGGTAAATGGACCCCCTGACAAGAATTCTCTGTGATGGAATTGCGCCATCTACTGACCAAAATTTAGATGATAGTCTGTAGGGAAGACATGCCCACCTTACTCTATTGGTCACTATCAACTAGTGATGTATAGAGAACTTCTCATTTAAAATTTAAGGACAAAGAAAAGAAAGACATGCTGAGGAGGGACTCATGCCTAACATCTGAGGGCTAACATCTAAGGTATGACATCTGGAGCCAAAGCTAAACACACCTAATTCTTTGTATATTTTCCAATTAACACTTAACATTGAAATTTTTTAAAATTCAGAACTCTGAAAACTTTTCTATTTCACACAATTCTCTGTACTCATACCTGCAATCACCATTATCGGGATACATCTCCAAGCCTGAAAAAGAGAAATTCGACTAAGAGCTGGTAATTATACTGGTTTTATTAGATTAAATTCATTGATTTTACTAAAAGGCAAAATACACTTGGATAAAAGTTGGTGATTCCAACATTAAGGTGTTGTGATTTGTTAATAATATATAGAATTCATAATCCAATTCCTACAGGAGGACCAATGAACTCTATATCACTTTTAACTTTAAAAATAGAATACCAGGCAATTATCCAGATATATTAGCTTGCGTAATTTAGAAATAATAAATCTTAATTAGGAAATTTAAGATTATGCAAACGTAAGGTCTGGTTAGTATTATTCTTATTGGCTGGATAGAGGAATGGTCAAATGATCTGGTATGAGAAATATTGTATTTGTAAAAACAGCAATATAAAAGGATATCTGGCCTATGAGAATTTTAGCCAGCAGGGAATTAGTTAATTCAGTGTGATTTGACTGTCAGACACAGTTTTTGTTGCTTTACGCTGTGCTGCTGTGAGATGCTGTGTTCTGTGTTAAGGAATGTTTAGCAAGTTTATTTCAAAGTGAAGTGTCCTGTCGTAAATCTTGTTGAAAACTGCATACATGTTGATATAACTGTTGCTATTTAGCTGTCTGTAAACTGTGTCAAACCACTGCCATATTGTATACATATGTTATACCTAAATATTCACTGATTATTGTCACGCATGTTACATATTATTATTATTATTATTATTAATTATTATTGTTACAATAAATTATATTTTATAATTAGTTTGTGATTATTGTGTGAAATAATAATCCTCTAATAAAACACACTCCTGAATCTATGAGAATAAAAAATAGTGGATAATTCTCAGCTTTAAATCATTAATCAGGGAAACAGTGCCAATATATCAATTTTTGATATAATAAAAATCCGGAAAATAAATTTTTGATAATTTTTATGAAAAATTATTTTTTATATTTATCACCCCATAAATATCCTCACAGGGAACATGAGCTAAGAGAGGGGAACAGGAGCTTAGAGGGGGGGGGGCAGGAGATGAGAGGGGTGATAGGAGATGAGAGGGGGGACAGGAGCTGAGTAATGGGGACAGGGCTGAGGAAGGAGGGCAGGGGCTGAGGAAGGGGACAGGGCTGAGGAAAGGGACAGGGGAAGGTGGACAGGGCTGAGCAAGGGGACAGAGGCTGAGCAAAGGGACAGGGGCTGAGCAAAGGGAAAGGGGCTGAGGAAGAGGGACAGGGCTGATGAAAGGGACAGGGGAAGGGGACAGAGCTGAGCAAGGGTACAGGGGCTGAGCAACAGAACAGGGTCTGAGCAAAAGGACAGGGGCTAAGCAAGGGGGATGGGGCTAAGGGGCTAAGGAGGGGGCACAGGGGCTGAGGAAGGGGACAGTGGCTAAGCAAGGGGACAGGGGCTAAGCAAGTGGACAGGGGCTGAGCAAAGGGACAGAAAGGGGGACAGGAGCTGAGGAAGGAGGATAGGGACTGAGGAAGGGGATAAAAAACACCACTAAAGTGTATTTCCCCCTCCCTGAGTCTTATCTTAGGCCAGGAAGGGGTGGGCAGGAGCTAGGAGTCAGGAGCCAACAGCTAGCAGGAGCAACAGCCAGCAGGAGCAGCAGCCAGCAGTCAGTGAAGTCAGATGGCCCTCCTGATGATGTCAGAAGGAGGGGACGTGACTTCCTCTGCTTTTCTCCCAGACTCCCCAGTGGTCCTGGGAGAAGAGCAGTGAAAGTCACTCCCCCTCCTCCTGACATCATCAGGAGAGGTCGGCCAAATCCATTGGCTGCAGGCTGCAGGGAGATAGGTAAGTTGAAAGGGATTCAGATTTTTCCTTTTTTTGCTGGATGCAGATGGCCTGGATTTAGTGCGGCCTGGGGGGCAATTGCCCCCCTGCCACCATCCCAACCTGCCCCTGTCATCATGTGATGTGTATCAGTTGCAGTGGTGAAGAATTTATTCACCAGCAACTATTGTCATCTCTCAGGAACTCAGGGGTTGGGTGAACACAAGTTATCTGTTGTATAAGTGTCTTTCTATGTGTATGTTTTTTTTTTGTTTTGTTTTTGGGGGGAGGGGGGGGGGGGTTGTTTGTTATCTAGCATTTATACCCTGAATAAAATGTGTTTAGTTTTTCTAGTAAAAGTGGGCTATAACAGCAACTACACATTGATGTCTTCTTGAAATTACAACAAAGTTATAGTTACCTATCAAGAAGAAAACAGCAATCACCTACTTATATAGCTACTGGTTATCATCTCTAGCATTTAGAAGCATTTGTATGATTAGATTTAAACATCATATATTTTGTAATTAGGAATAATGGAAGCTGCTGTCTCTTTTAATATTGATGCATGATTTAATATCTTTAAGGTATGTATCCATAAATGTATTGGATATTTACCATAATAACATATATCAATGATATAGGTAAGAATCACCACTGTAATATGTAGTGATATATTTTATATTGAAAATGTAAGTATTAAAACAAATTAACATTACATTACATATACATTTATAATGTGAAATATATATGAAATATATTTTTTATTTTTTATATTTATTTATTTTTTTATAAACCATGTTAAAATGATATAAAACACCCTCAGCTGTTCTTAGCTTCACTTACATAATTCAGCGTCTGCCACAAACAAACAGGAAACACAAGCAGATCAATGCCAGGTGACTCAATGAATCAAAAAAACTGACTAAAGTCTTGATTTTTGGTCCTAATGTGAATATTTGTCTCCAAACGTTGCTCTTTTTATACTACATCTTCAGCAGATATCAGCAGTGCTGTTGCTCCAAAGATTTCCCGTTATCTCTGCAGCCACAGAAATGCACTCTCCAGGATTCAAGTTTCAAAGTAAAGGCATTTTATCTGTGCATATGTCACTGACTCAGCCAAAATGAAACTAGGCACTGGATCCATATCCATGATCTCTCTATACTGCTTACACACTGTGTATGTAATGTGATAATTTGTGATATGAATATACTTGGATCCTTTTAATAACTAGTTCATATGAGATGTATTACTGCAAAGATATGCATTACTGCAAAGAGTACCGAAGAACTGAATCGTGAAAAGGGATTAGCTAAATATGGATTATTTGCTGTAGAAATGAGTTTCCAAGGAAGTGACCTCATTGCCATATACTCATGATACATATTTATAAAAGAAACACACAAGACTTTCATTTAATTCAGAGGTGTCCAAAAGGTAGATACCCAGATGTTGTAGCACTACAATTCCAATGATGCTTTGCATGCTTTTAGAATGACAAATCATCATGGAAATTGTAGTTTTAAAACATCTGGGGATCTACTTTTTGGGCACCCCTGATCGAACGCATTAGAAAATAAAAATAAAATTGTGTACACCTCTTTTTCCTTCTATTTGTTACTTTTTTTATCACTTGCTCTGTAAACCAAATGGTTGGAAAATGCTCCTATATACTTAATATTAATCTTATGAATATATTTTGCATGACATTGACGGGCCCATTTTCACAGCCTTCGGGGTCTATCTGAGTCATTTTCTAAATATTTATCACATTTCCCCACCCATACATTGATCTCTTCTTTTCACTTGATCTATAAACCAAATGTCAGGAAAATTCACCTCTCAAGTATTGAATACTATCTGCCTTGCCTAATATTTATATTGTTTGGCTCATTTTCACACCAATTTTGATTATTATTTATTCTCAAATACTTCACATGGACAACTATCGGACTACCTCAACTAAATTTTATTTTGAGATAAAGTGATTTGACCAAACTGAATTTTTTCACATGGTACATGTCTAATGACTTTGATATGGATGGGCTACAGCAACCTCAATTTCTTTTTTTTTTTTTTTTTTTTTTTAGCTAATAGAAGTAGAATTTGTTATGGTCTTCAGTTGCTGTAGCCCATCCATATCAAAGTGGGGAAATGTGTGCTAATATATATTCTTAGGCATAGCACTGATGTAATGACTGATTACATTGTTTTTTTGTTGCCTTTATGTCAGCTTGAACCAGTCTGGACTTTCTCCCCCAACAACTCTTAATTAATGAAAAAAGGGTCCGGCACACCTCTTCATTTTCAGTGATTAACACTCCAGTTTTTTGGGGGTAAAAGCACACCAAAAAAATGGGCACCGTTTTGGCCACTGCAGTAGTGATGTCCCGAACGGTTCCCTGGCGAATAGTTCCTGGCGAACATAGCGTGTTCGCATTCGCCACGGATGGCAAACATATGCGATGTTCGGTTCGCCCCCTATTTATTTATTTTTTTGTGGTCTTTCAGCCAAATTTACTAATACTAACTAAAAATTACTTAGTATTAGTAAATTGTGCCCCTACTCGCAATACCGCGAGTAGGGGCATGTCTATTAAACAGTGAGCAGCCTATTGTCCTCCCCCCGGCCCCCACCCCTGAGTGGCGGGTGGGGACCCTAAATACCAATAGGGGGGGACCTATTGTCCTCCCCCCGGCCCCCACCCCTGAGCGGCGGGTGGGGTCCCTAAATACCAATGGGGTGACCTATTGTCCTCCCCCCGGCCCCCATCCCTGAGCGGCGGGTGGGGCCCTAAATACCAATAGTGGGGGGGACCTATTGTCCTCCCACCGGGCCCCACCCCTGAGCTGCGGGTGGGGGCCCTAAATACCAATGGGGGGACCTATTGTCCTCCTCCCCGGCCCCCACCCCTGAGCAGCGGGTGGGGGCCCTAAAAAAAATGTCCCCCACCCAGGTGACTAGGGGTCAACAAACCGCTAGTCACCCCCTCCCCCCACAAAAAAATGGTCCCCCTACCCACCCCCCTCACCCTAAAAATTATGAGGGGGGAGTCAATAAAGCTAAAAACCTGTAAATAAATAAAAATAAACTTACCATTAGATGTCTTCTTTTTTCTAAAATCTTCTTTCTTCAGCCCCCAAAAAGGCCAAATAAAAAGCCAATATAACCGTTGCACTTAAAAAAAAAAAAAAAACGAGCGCAAAAAAATTAATCCTTGTTCACCCTTCGAGGGCACGCCGCGTACTGAGCTCTGCAGGGCGGGTCAAGGCTTATAAAGCCTTGCCACGCCCTGCAATTAGGCTTAGAACACTCTGATTGGTTGGTTTAAGCCAATCAGAGTGTTCTGTGTCATTTTACACAGCGTGGGAAAATTCCAAAGAACTTTCCCACGCTGTGTAAAATGACACAGAGCACTCTGATTGGGTGGATTTCAAGCCACCCAATCAGAGTGTTCGGTGTCATTTTACACAGCGTGGGAAAGTTCTGTGGAATTTTCCCACGCTGTGTAATTTGACTCATAACTCTCTGATTGGTTACTTAGCTCAGGGGTGGGGGCCGGGGGGGAGGACAATAGGTCCCCCCCATTGGTATTTAGGGCCCCCACCGCTCAGGGGTGGAGGCCGGGGGGAGGACAATAGGTCCCCCTCCCTATTGGTATTTAGGGCCCCCACCTGCTTCTCAGGGGTGGGGGCCGGTGGGGAGGACAATAGGTCCCCCCTATTGGTATTTAGGGCCCCCACCTGCCGCTCAGGGGTGGGGGCCGGGGGGGGGAGGAAAATAGGTCCCCCCTATTGGTATTTAGGGCCCCCACCCGCCGCTCAGGGGTGGGGGCCGGAGGGAGGACATTAGGTCCCCCCCCTATTGGTATTTAGGGCCCCCACTCGCCGCTCAGGGGTGGGGGCCAGGGGGGAGGACATTAGGTCCACCTCCCAATTTGTGTTTAGGGCCCCCACCCACCGCTCAGGTGGGTGGGGCCCCATCACTATTGTGGCCAGAAAGAGTCCCTGCGGGTTTTAAAATTCACCTGCCTATTGAAGTCTATGGCGGTTCGCCAGGTTTGCCCGTTCGCGAACATTTGCAGAAGTTCGCGTTCGCCGTTCGCGAACGGCAAATTTCATGTTCGCGACATCACTACACTGCAGGGATTGTTCTCAAATAATAAGGGAATCATTACAACAGTTGATACAACTGGCTCCAGAAAGACCAGTGCATGAGTCGGAGCATTGTCTTTTTTGTGTGTTTTACCCAATAAACTGGAGTGCAAATTATTGAAATATGAAGAGGTGTGCTGGACACTTTTTTTTATATATAAAGAGGTGTTTATGGAATATTTTTGTAATGTTGACACTTGTTTGGTTTTTGTGATATCTGGACTAATTTGAACTCTCCACTGTTGCATCCTCCAATTTTTACTTTAAAAACTCTTATTAATGATTTACTTTCACCCACAGACATGTCACTCACAGGATGTTATTTTATTTTTTTGCACAATTCTTTGTAAACTATAGCAAGAGATTTTTGTGTGTGAAAATCTCAGGTCACTCCTTGTATGATCAAACCAACATCAATTCTGGCACCAACATTTACGTTGTGATCAAATTGGCTTACATTTCTTCCCCATCTTGATGTTTATTTTTAACAATGCAACCACTGGATCATGTCTGCATGTTTTTATACATTAATTAGTCAGATGATTGGCTAATTAGATATTTGCATTAACAAGCAGGTGTACCTACTAAAGTGCCTTCTTTTATAGAGGTTCTACTTCCTCCCATATAATGAAGGTGACGTACAGACTGCTCATTTGATGTTGAATATCCAACTACTTTTACACTGCAACAAAACCTAAGGAGCTGTGCTTCTTTGTCAGATTTCTATTAACATTCATATTGAGCATAAAATATGTGCACAGCAGGACCTGACCTGAGCTATGTGAAGAACTGGGATGTAGTGATCTGGCTGTTAGAGTGAGCAAGCTGCTTTCCTATGTACCAGTGAATGAGAATGTTGGGCATTAAGAGGAAAACCATGCGTGGGCTGATCTAATGCTGACAATTAAAGTAATTGCAGTAACGCGTTTAATGTGGGGAAATATTGTGTGTTACTGTGTACTGTACCTGGTATCCCTCTCTCTCCCTCTGCAAGAAAAAGGGGCGAATATTTTTTTCTGATAATTATTTATTTATCGATAAAGAGTTGCAGCATGCACTGAATCTTATAAATAAATCATTTGCATTAATAACACACTACTGCACTTAAAGTGGAATTAGCGCTAGAAGAAATGTCAGTGAGGAAAACAAATCTAGAGACTAAACATTGCATATCCGTTTCCATTATACAATAAAGGAAACGATAGCTTGATCAGAATTATCAGTTCTTTCCTGCTAGCGTCTCGTTTCTAGGCGATAGCACACTTGTCGGTTTGTATCCTAATCGGTTTTGTGATGACCGGTCGCCTCCCCCCCCCCACCACCAGCTGTTCCCCCCCCCTCCCAGTTCACTCTCCAGTCTGCACACTGGCCATCTAGCTCTCACAACCTGTGCTTGACAACCATCCTCAGCAACAGCATCAGCACCAGCATCCGCCCAGAACACACAGTTCTATACATGGAATGTCTGCAAAACAATTAGTTCTCCTTCATCTCTTGCTGGGGAAAACATACAAAGCCCCTAACCGGCAGCCAGGACATAGTGTGCCAGTTTTAGGGCAAGGTAGCCATTCCCCCTCCAGCTGGATCACTTTAAAGCATGCTGTGGCATCTCTGTATCCACTAGTCAGCATGCAGCAGCTTTCATTTCCCCAGTGAATGTGATGGTCCCCAGAGAGAGCATCTCCCAGTCCAGTCCCCTGGGGGTAGCTGAAGGTGCCCAGGCAGGAGTTGCAGTGAGCCTGGCTGCTCCACATGACGGTCAGTGTGGGTAGGTAGCTGCTCTTGGCTGGGATTCTTGCACTGGTGGTGGCGGTGTTACTACTGGGAACTGTGAAGTAGGAGGCGCCATTGACAGAAGGATTGTCAGGGGTGTGTGTGTGTGAAGGGAGGGGGAAAGACCCTGATCCTCGAAGGAAAACAAATAGAGAAGAGAAGAAGAGGCTCCTGGCGGAGAGCACGCTGGATACACGCTATGCTTCACTTTCACTGCTCTCCCCTGTCCTGTGCCCACCTGCCGTTGGCATGCCGCCCAACTAAATGATACAGCACTGCCCCTGGCCGCTGTCTGTCTCGCCCCCCGGAGAGAGGATACACCGTGCCCTCCTGTGTGCGCTCTGCCTGTGATTTTGCCTCCGTGTGGCCCTCCCTGCCCGGGGGAGCCGGTCCTCCCTGGGATGAGAGCGGAGTAGGCGGGCGGACCAGCTCCATCGCCCCTGCAGTCAGTCAGTCGGTCGGTCCGGGCATGAAGAGGCTGAAGAGGCAGTGGAGGAGCCCGGTGCGCGCTCTCCGTGCTGCTGCTGCTGAAGGTGCGGGAGCCGCTGCCGCAGGTGCTGCTGCTGTTAGTGGTGCTGCGCCCGGTGGCTCCTGCCCCAGACCTGCCGCTCACATGCTGCCTCCTCAGTGCCTACTGCTGGTGCTGGGCTTGGGACTGGGACCTGGTTTCGTTTGTGGATCCAGGGGGACCACCATAGAACAGCCAAGCAACGGCACCTCGCTGTCCATCATGGGCTTGATGCCCCTCAGCGAGACGGTGGCCAAAGGGAGTATCGGTAGGGGCATCCTGCCAGCCGTGCAACTGGCCATCGATCAGATCCGCAATGAATCCCTGCTGCAGCCTTACTTCCTGGACCTGCGGCTCTATGACACAGCGGTAAGAGGGTCACCCTGGGCATTTTGCTACCTGTGGTTGGGGTAATAAAGCTTCATACAGGTTGGGCTGCTAGATGGTGCCCAGGACTAGGGGGTCAATGTATGTTGGGGAGATATGTGTTAAGGGTGTATTAGGGGAGATGTGTGTTGGGGGGCTGTATGTGGGGAGATGTGTGTTGGGAGGCTGTATGTGGGGAGATGTGTGTTGGGAGGCTGTATGTGGGGAGATGTGTGTTGGGGGTGTATGTTGTGAGATGTTTGTTGGGGTGTGTATGTGGGGAGATATATGTTGGGGGGGTCAATGTATGTGGGGAGATGTGTGTCGGTGGATGTATGTGAGGAGATGTGTGTTGGGGGCTTTATGGTGGAGGAGATCCTTGATGAGCTGATACAATGTTATTTTTTCTGTTGCATTTAAGTGCTGGATGGGTATGCTTTGGCTTATTTGTTTTTTGGTAGGGTGCAGCTACAGAAGACAAGGACAGTGATCATGTACAATCTCCCCAGGCACATGCATAGTACATCTATCTCTATGTGATTGCATGTACATGTACTTATTTTTACACGTACACACGTTCACACATGTATAGTGTTTCCACTCGTATGCATCTCTATGCCAACCGTGTCTTTTTATTGAAATGATTCCATGGATTCATTATAACATAGCAACAAGGCACCATTGCTTTTCTGAGTGGGAGTAAGTACAGAGATGGGGAGAATGCAGAGAATGCAGCACATCCTCTTTGTACCAGTTAAGCATCAGGATGCTGCATAGGTGCATGCTCACCTTTATTGACAGAATCTGCATGACAATCACTTGCATCGGTCTGCTCTCTGCTAGGAGTTAATCTGATGGCTTTATAAACAATACACAACGTTTTACACGTCACTTGTGTTCTATAATATTTTTAAAGATATGTTTGCAAGCCTCCATCCCCATTTCTCCAGCACATCCTTATAGCTTCATTTCAGCTGGCTGAGCAACAGATGCACTTAAAATGTCTTTCAAATACAGCTTTGGGAAGCAGTTTTCCACTAGCATTCCTTTGAATAAAGAATTACAGGAAGCTTTGTGATATAAGTGTATCTTTTATTTGCTTTAGTGGAGATGAAAAATAGAGCCACAGGGTCAGGTTAACACTGGCTTCCCACTGCAGGTTCCATTCTGCACATAAGTAAATTAGACCTTCTAGGTGACATTATCTCATGAATACTGATTAGGATGGCTAAGACTGAGCCCCAGCACTCTTACCATGCATTATTATTTGCTAATGTCATAAATTATTTGATATGGGTTTTCAAATTGTTTCATAGTATACAATAATACACAATACAGCATGGCTAGTATTTCTTATTTTAACAGCATATAATCATCATTGGTTTACTGGGAGTGCCAGCATCCTAAGCTTTGGCTAGGTCTGACTATTACTACATATGTTGCAGAACATACAGCTAGATATATTGTAATGTTGAAACCATTTTAACAGTAAGTGTCTAGATACAGTCCAAAAAAGGGTACATAATGTTTAGTCCCTTTACAGCTCCTTGTTGAATGATCTTGAGGAATCGTTGAAGGCAATATTTAAGATTACAGAAATAAAATGTGCATATAACATTATTTTTTGTTCCTTTGTATTCTGAATGTAAATGCATGTAAAAGCTATATGCCATAAGATTTAGATCATTTAGATGTTTGAATGCACTACAATGCATTAGTGTACTGCACTGCTTTAGCTACTATAAGGTGTAAGCTTATTTTAAAACTTTAGTGATCAGATGTGGGGCTTATTCTGTCTTTATCAGACTCTCGTTTGAATTTGTCAAGAAAGATATTGGTACTGTCTGGTGATGCTCCATTAAGATAATATGAGGGTCATTTTGAAGAACATGTTCAGTCCTAGTGTTTTAATTGAGGATCTATTAATGAAAGAGTTGGTTCTAAAGAATTAGTAGCACATTTGCAGAAGGTAGGCCAAAACAGTTAAGCTGCAAATAAATAAAATAATCAAGCTCTATATTCTCCAATTTTGAGATTATTTTTTTCTGACTCAGCTATTTTGGCCTACATTTGGCAAGTTGTTTATCATGTCCCTATAACTCACTATTTAACAAATAGGCTTCTTTAGTGTGAATAGTGCTTTCGATCAATTTGTTGTTTACGGATTTATTCTGATTAAAATTACATTGAGATGGCCGTGAACATGAGAAAGCACAAAAATAAATATTTGATTGCAAGAATTCTTTGTACAAAACATGAGGATGAGGGTAAATTGAATTGTTTTGGAGCCATGGTAACCTGGATACCATACTTATAAAATACCTATAATGACAATATTTATAATGTTGCTGCTTTTGTATATATTTTTTTCTGTAGTCCATACATTCTTGTCATGATCACAAAGAACCGTAATATGACTGCACTGTTGATTGCACAAATGCCTGAAGATGGCAGTCAATTCTTGTTGAGCAGCTTTATGCTTTTTCTAAGGCAACATCTTGAAAAAAGAGAGCAAAATGCTGTTGAATTGCATTCACTTTGTAATTAGGATTTTTAAAATCTAACACAGAATGATTTTTTTCCAACTTACCTTAGCAATCCAGGTACATGCATATATCTGCATTGTGTACAATGTTAGCGAAAAGGTTAAACTATTTAACTTACTGTAGGAATTAATGAATGCATTGCATAATAATTCATTATAATCGGTTTGTTTCAATGTTTGGAATCATCTCATGCATACACAATGTTGCAATTACTGTGAATCTCAATTTGTTACAAGGCATGTAACTTTATAATAACCAATGCGCATATTACATTTGCACTAAAAATCAATCTCTTGCTGAATGAATCTACCAATGTGGTATACTGCTGACTGATGAGATGAAGAACATAATTCTGCATGTGATGTTATTGATTTAATGGTACTTATAATATTAATTCAAATATACGTTATGTGCAGTGACTTAGAATATAGAATATAGAAGATTCATGCATGATATAGCAATTATGCCAGTAGAGGCAATTTAGATAATTCTAAAATAGCACCATGTCTGGTGCAAATTATTTATGCATTTTATTTTTGTTTTGTATTTTTTGACAGTTTTCTTCTACTATAAATATATATAAATATATATATATATATATATATATTGCATTGGTTTTAATGATAATTAGAATATGTTTACTAAAAATATGAATCCACTGCACTAGATAAATTTTCCAAATTTAAATATACACACATGCAGATATATGGCTATTTACACAGGATATAAAATAATATTTGGGTGTGTAGGAGAAAGTCTATAACACTTCACAATAAATGTAGGTATGTTTAGCTAATTGACATGTTATAATTATTATATACCGCCATTAAAATTCTAAATGGGTAGATTTTAAAACATACAGATTGCATTCATTTCTTGGTTACCAATTAGAATCAAAATATAATAGGAGAGTGGAAGATAATTTTCTGCATCAATAATTAAAAGCATTGTTCTTATTAATTAATTAGTACAATGATGGATGGATGAGACCATAGCCATGTACTAATTCTTTAAACTAGTCAATCTTGTGTTTTAAGTTAGAGTTTATTTAAGAGCATCAATTACTGCAAGATTTAACACCTGTCCCTCATTGACTACTTCCACATGTAGCCAGCAATTAGGAAAATGTATTCCATGAATAGAATTTAATTTGAGGGATTATTAGGTACCCTTTCGGTGCTACGTGGTAATTCATGCCATGGAAGAAAGTGGTTTGTCTTGGTTTCCTTCATCAGTTGTGTCTATCATGTTACTTGTCAAGAAGTAAATATTTATGGTTTGGAATGTAATTACTGCAAATAAATGTAATGTAAGAGAGAGAGAGAGAGAGAGAGAGAGAGAGAGAGAGAGAGAGAGAGAGAGAGAGAGAGAGAGAGAGAGAGAGAGAGAGAGAGAGAGAGAGAGAGAGAGAGAGAGAGAGAGAGAGAGAGAGAGAGAGAGAGAGAGACAGAGACAGAGACAATTTTTTTTTATTATTATTTTTATTTTATTTTATTCTGCAGTGACTTCACTCAAAGTCTTTGATTACTTTCTAGTTTGCACACCAGGAATTGTTTAATATGACCAATTAGCTGAAACTGTCTAAAACTATACGTGTGTCACTCTTCTGTCTATCATTAGAATAGGTATGTGTCATGTAATACAGAATTGTTGAAGGTCATAGGTCACTCTACAAACTCCTATTTAAAGCCATTAATCCTAATAGTACGTTTTTATGTTAAAAACTCATCATGGGGCACTATAACAATGAAGTAAACCCAAGGAAACAGTAACAAGGATGATGGAAAAAAATGATAATTTATTTAACTTAATTTGCTCTTTTAAACAAGTCTATATATTATGGTCTCCCCTGTAATTTAAATATACACCAATTTTAACTAAACTGATTGAAGGCAGAAACACAGAGGAAGACCCAAAGAGGTGTCAGTTTCAAATGTAGATCACTTAACCTTTACTATCTTGAAAAATATAAGTAACTCTTGTAAAAATATTTCCACAAACATGGAAAGATACAGGACATCTACAAGAGTATTCAATATGTGTACTTTGGTGCTAATGCTCAACAGACACTTTGGCGGTTTCCTTATGTCCTCTAAGGTATGTTTGGCCTTCAAAGGGACAATGTAGCCTCTGTAACCATTTCATCTAATTGCATTTGTTAAAGTGCCTGTAGTCCTCTGGCACTGTCCCTCCATTCAGTGTCACACCATTTTTAAGTAGCTTGACACTCAAATAGTTTTCCCTGGCCTTCCATAACCTCACCATGCTGAATGTGT
The DNA here is from genome assembly GCF_036172605.1 of Pelobates fuscus. Classification (NCBI taxonomy): domain Eukaryota; kingdom Metazoa; phylum Chordata; class Amphibia; order Anura; family Pelobatidae; genus Pelobates; species Pelobates fuscus. The sequence continues at coordinate 204,459,632 of NC_086320.1, forward strand.
GTATGAGGCAGAGATTACACAATTCCTTCTATCCATAACAATTTATACCAGCAATGGGCAACAAATATATCACCAAAGGGTGAAAAACACAAATAGTAAAACAAATTTAACAGTGAGTAGTACTTAACTTTAGATTACGGATGACAGCCTCCCTAGGTCGTTACCCAGAAACAACCTATATCATATATAGAGAACCACAACAAACAATTCTAGATATGGCTGTGTAAATCTACAGGAAATACATAAAATGAAACATAGTGTGATATTGTTACAACACAGTTTCGTAATGCGCAGCAATATTTGCACTTGCGCATTACGAAACTGTGTTGTAACAATATCACACTATGTTTCATTTTATGTCTTTCCTGTAGATTTACACAGCCATATCCCGAATTGTTTGTTGTGGTTCTTTATACCAGCAATGGGCTGAACGAGGTCAGCTAACACTGTTAGCCAATCACAGCCAAACTTTGCTGCTCAGGTTAATGCTTTCTTATTAGTCCAAGCAGCACAAAGGGAATGGGCAGCAGGACTCTCATTTAGCATTAAAACATTAGAATGATTTAAAGTCGCACTGTCACGCCATACTTACCTTTGCTCAACTTCTTTTCTTCCTATTTCCTACTCTGTCTTTCTTTTTTTCATTTTGCATCTATTTATAACTAAATATATAAGACAAAGTACAGGCATGCACAAGTGTACAGCAGTGTACTCATCAATGACATCGGCTTCTGGTGCTGAAGTGCCAGGAGCTTAAGAAGACCTGCCAGATGGCGGATCCCGCAAGGGATAGGTTTATGTCATCAGAACTCATCTTTCCTTGCACCCCCTCTCCTCAACCACAGGACCCACAGTGGTAATATCACTGTTGGGGGTCTTTCCAAATTTAGCAAATTTCCAAGATGTGACATATTTGCTTTAATGTTAAATGGAAGGAAACTCCAGACACTATAACTGCATAAATGAGATGAAGAAGTTATCTACAGTGTCCCTTTAAGTATAAAATGAATTCAAGGGTATTTATCATTTTAAATGACTTTTTATAGACTGATAGCGATAGCTGGATTAACTATAAGGCCCAGGTGGTATAGACACTATGAAGGATGCTTGATCTAGCTTAGCCCCATGAATCATACCTATATTAAGCTATATACACATCATTTAACTTCCTTTAAACTGGGAAAATGGTTTCTAATTTCATTTAGACCACTTCACCAGTAGGAGTCCCTGGGCAAGACAACTCATGATATATTCGCCTAGCTCAAATCCTCATGCACTGTAAGCTGTTTGAGCAAGGCCTTCTTCACCTCTAAATAAACCCTTTCAATAAGTGTAACGCACTTCAAAATATGTTGGTGTTTTAGAAATGTTAATAATTAGAAAGGCTGAACGTGATGGACACATCTCTTTTCAGCATTTGTAACTATGTAAATAATAATTAATATAGATAATTACTATACCTATGTTACTTATAACAGCGATGGATGGATGTGAGGGGAGATAAACTGTGAATCTGCCTAAGGCCATGTGGATTTTAAATCCTTCTCTACAGAAGTGTGATTTCAGCTTGACAACTATATTTAATACATGTGGCATGTTTACTCACAAATAGAGACATTTGGTCATTTTACAGGCACTTTAGAAATTATTGATCTCACAAATGCAAGTATATTCTCAAGAGCAGGGACTTAAACCAGGTTAATTATAATATAGGGTGTTTAAAAAATCCTCTTCTACCTTAAATGCAAATTATTCTGAACCTGTCAGAAATGTTCCAAGACAATGGATTCTTTGTCTTTTTCTAGTACTATATGCCCATGTTTAAAAAAAAAATAAATAAAAAAAAAAAAAAAAAAAATTATATATATATATATATATATATATTTGTGTACGGGATTATGAAAAGGGGCGTACATTCCAAGTAGGTTTAGTTTTAACAAATAATAGTCGGTTGAGGTGTGCCGAAACCGACGAGAGGCTAGGCCTGTAAAAAAGAGGGCCCGCCTGGTTATAATGATATGTGAAGAGGGTGTGGTGGGAGGGGAACTTCCGGAATCGACGAAGACAGGTGAGTAGGGGTTTGCTGGGTTTATATATGCCTAAATCCCTCCCACAACTTCAGGCATACGCCTTCTATTTGTGTACGGGATTATGAAAAGGGGCGTACATTCCAAGTAGGTTTAGTTTTAACAAATAATAGTCGGTTGAGGTGTGCCGAAACCGACGAGAGGCTAGGCCTGTAAAAAAGAGGCCAAAAAGTAAGTAACGTTTATATATTTATTAACATCACAATAATAAACATTATTTAGACATACTGTGAAAAGCGAGTCTGATCTCTTTCTCTGGGTTTGGAATGTACCGGTTATATACTGCAGATTTCCAGCGTCCCATTTTCTTTATTATGTGCGATGGGACATGATTACTTGAAGCCGTGGTGGCTGCTCCGATTCGAAACGAGTGTCCTGAGAAGGAGTTTGGATTGAGGCCAAGTTTAAGTAATAATGAACGTATGTATAGCATGAAGTGTTTTGTCGTGAGTGGTTTTCCTTGTAGGGACAAAAGCGGCAGTTCTGGATTCCTAATCTGCTGACTTAACAAGTTATCCAGCACCTGGACTGGGCAACACTTAGACCCTGTAGGGAAATACTTAACCTCCACGGGGGGGCCTGTTTGACTTGTTTTTGTACGGGGAATAACTAATATATAATGATCATTTATTTTGGACAAATTTTTCTGTTTAAGGCAAGTGTCTGTGTCTGTTATTTTTTCTACTGAAAACTCTTTGGGCCGTAGGAATCCGAAAAAAGCCAAATAAGCTGCGGATTTAATTATCAGATTAGTAGGGCAATCAAAAGGACCTTTATCTAAGAGCTCAGAGATCTTCTCAAAGATGTTACTATCAATTGGGAGTCTCTCAAGGGTTTTATGGTTATTTAGTCTCTGGATACCTTTAAGAACGTTTTTAATTGGGTATGTGGACAAGAAAGGGGTCTTATCGGGATAGATAGTAAGCATGAAGTGTTGTATACCTGTTAAGTATAGTTTGATGGTGTTGTATGCAAGCTTTAATGAGATGTGGCAAAAAGTTGAAAATGCAACCATAGTTTCTACTGAAAATCGATTTATTATGTTAAAGTTGCGTACAAAATTATTAAACATTTCAAATGCCCTATTGTACGCTTTTTTTGTGTTTGCCGATAACCCGGCCTGTGCTAGAACTCTACCCTGGGCCAATAATTGATCTAAAGCATGATTAGATCTGCGAACTGTGGGGGAGTTTTGGGTTGCTTGTTCGCAGTAGGGTGAAGGCGGAAAAATTCCTGAAAATTGAAACGTGACAATGCGTCAGCAGCGTTATTGAACATTCCTGGAACATGAATACAACAAATGTAAAACTGCCAGTTTGCTGCTAACCAAGTGAGCCTTCTTACTAACTTCATGATAGACAGGGACTGAGACCGGCCTTTGTTAATTATATTGCAGGCTGCGATGTTATCCGAAAGACACTTAACCGCTTTACCCCTCCAATTTTCACCCCAAATGTGTGCTGCTGCTACTATGGGAAAGATTTCGAATAACGCTGAGGTTTTGTCGAAGTTATCTAGTGTGTTAGTCTCAGGCGGCCAACTGTCATATACCCATTCGTCCCCAAATATTGCTGCGTACCCGACTGAAGCTGCAGCGTCTGTCCAGATAACTGGAGAATCGTCGGAGATGGGAGGAATGAACAATGACCTACCATTCCACGAGGACAAGAATAGTTTCCACATTTCTAGGTCAGCCCTTGCTGAATTGTCTAAATTGATCTTAGTGTCGTCGTCAGGGAGGCCGTGTAGTAGCGAGAGTAACCTGGAGATAAAAGATCTGCCTTGCGGGATAACTCTCATGGCAAAGTTAAGAGAGCCCAAGAGAGACTGTAATTCTTTCCTGGTGCAAGACCCGAGGTTGGTGCAGGTGTGAATGCAATCTAAAATCCTATCCACCTTGATTTGAGGGAGGCTAGTTTGCATGGATACAGAATTGATCGTGATCCCTAAAAAGGTGATTTCTGTATCGGGACCCTCAGTCTTATTTGCGGCTATGGGAACACCAAGTTCCTCAAATAAGGAGAGTGCCCTATGTAGGCTGAGCGGTGTGCAGTAGTGAGGTTCTATATACAGAAAATCGTCAAGGTAGTGGATTACTACTGGGCATCTGGACTCGTTGAGTAACAGCCAATTCAGGGTCTCTGCAAACAAGTCGAAAAGTTTCGGGCTACTTTTTGAGCCAAAGGTCAGCCTGGTTGCAAAATAATATTCCCCTTGCCACTTGACCCCGTGTAGGTGCCAGAGCGACTGCTTAATAGGTAGCAGCTTAAAAGCATTCGAGATATCCGTTTTGCTCAACCAGGCTGCCTTACCGAGGTTGACAATGGCTTGAATGGCATCGTCAATCTTGGCGTATTGCAGTGAGAAGTCTTCGGATGGAATAAGGGAATTTAAACTTGGGGAGGTGGAAGAGTGCGGTGCAGAGAAGTCAATTATTAACCTCTTTTTGTCGTTGAATTTACCCGTGGCTATACCTAAAGGACTCGTTCTCCAGGACGTGAAAGGTGGTGTGGTGAAGGGACCTATCATGAAACCATTTACCACCTCTTTGTCGAGGAGATGTTTTAGACTGGCTGGGTCGGATATTGCCGACTGCAGGTTGGGGCATTCTAGTGTGCCTGAAGGGAGTGCCACAAAACCTGTGTGAAAGCCTTTGGTGAAACCGGAGATGAGAAAGTCCGCTAATTGAGAAGAAGGATGTGCAGTCAGGTAGCGTTGCAAATTTGGTACATTTATTGGAGTAATTGCCTTTTTCGGAAACAGTTTGTTCGGGCACATCGTTTTTGCGTGTGCCCTGAAACAGACAGAACAAACGTGGAGCAATCTACATGCGCTATAACTACATCCCCCTTCATTAAAGTTATTACAAACCTGCGTTTTCCCGAGAAACACTATGGGTCTGCCTAATTTGTCCTTCATTTCCCTTTGACTAGAATAGTCTGGGTAAGCGAAACTAGTAGACGGACTAACTGCGGTACTAGGACAAAAGTTCGAAGTATGAGAAGCTGAAGCGCATATTGCACATGCTGGTGTCTTAAGCCCGGCGAAATGCCTACAAAATAATTCAGTGTCCAACTGACTCCAATCAGTGGGAGTGTTGAACTGTGCCAGGGATGCGGCTGATCTGGCTGAAAAGGACTTGTGGTAGTCGTAGAACGCATAACCACCGTACTTGTAGGCTAGGTCCACCAGCTTGTGCAAATATAAGTCCAGCTCTTCCCTACGGTACGGGAAAGCGGAGCAAATTACGTCTCTATATAATCCAAAGGCTAATACGAACTCGGGAATATTAAGTTTTTTATTAAGCCTAGGGTCCCTGGCTTTCATCACTACAGATATATCTTCAAAGGTGTAAGCCCTGTTCTCGATAACATCCTGTGATGCGATGAGGAGGGAAGCTAAGTTAACATCCTTCCCTTCTATTATGTCCCGTCTAAGGTTTTGTGGGATTAAATGAACAGGATTAATGATATTAGACTTTTTGACAGGAGTAGTAGTGGCGTTACCTCCTAAGTCGGACTCTGGTTGTACCAGAGGAACCTGAACTTCCGTAACGCCGGACCGACCAGAGGCTTCCAGGGTATCTAGCCTGGTACTAATGCCGGCTACAGAGGAGACCAAAGAGGACATCATGCTCCGCAGTTCAGCTAAACTATTCTGTATAGAACCGTCAGAACTAGGGCCTGGTGAATCCTCCGCAATTTGGGCGTTAAGCAAACGGAAGAGTTCAGCTTTCCTGGCTGTAGCCGGGAAGGGAATATTCCTCCTATTCAGCTCGGCCGTAATCTTTGGAATAGTCCAGGATCTGTAGCTGGATGAGGCACTAGGCTGACTTGGCTGGGAGCTAGATCTGGACGGAGTGCTTGCGACTGATTGTTCATCGTCTGGAACCGAGGCTGTTGACATGCTACGGCATGAGAGGAAACATAGTGTTAATTTTTTTTTTTTTTTTTTGTTTTGTTGTGTGTGTGTGTGTGTGTGCTGGTTGACTAGCTAGTGCCACCGTGGCGAAGCAATTAAACTAGGTTGGTGACTGGTGAGGCCCTGCTAAGTGCCAAGTGGCTTGAGAGGCTCTATCTATGAGTTGGCGCGAGGGGATTTGAGGCCACTGAGCGTTGTGGCGGGGTGTTGGCCTCTCGGTGAGAAGTAATCATAAGACAGACTGGGGGTGACTGGTGAGGCCCTCTCTATACAAAATGCGAGGCGGCTAACTATGATTTGGCCCGAGGGGCGTAGTACCTCCGAGTTGAGGATGGGAGTTGGCCTCGCGGGACCACTAACCTAGGCGAAGAAGCCAGGGGAAGATTACCGCTATTGGGCTCCTGAAACCCTAGCAACCAGCAACGACTAACTGGACGGGGAATAGCGGCGACTGAACGTGCTCGTATTGTGATATTATTAGACTTACCTGCACGATGAATTAGTGACAGGATTAACTTAAGATGACCTAGAGCGTAATTTACACTGTCGGCTTGTACTGCTGACGTCCCGAATTGCAGAAAAATGGACACAGGTGATGTTAGATAAAATAAAAAAGAAACAAGCCAATTTTTAGTTTATGAAAAATTTTTTTACCGACTCCTATTAGTAATGAGCAAGGTAGGAAGGAATAACGTAGTGTAGGAAGGGAAATATTACTAACCAAACCGTAACTTGTAATACAGCTTTAATTTGCAGAACGTATCCTGGAAGAATTACCCCTGTAAATTTTAAAACAAAGCATACAGAGGAGACCCATGAATTTAGCAATCAATAAAGAAATTAATTTAGCAAGTAAATGAAAATATACACATACTAGGTTTAACCCATTTGTATATACCACAACAACTGCTAGTGAAATTCAAGATATGGTAATGTGTAGAATTTAATGTAACCCAAATTATTGCCAATCTGTCACCATGACTCACTATACTAGACAAAAATACCTTCCTGTTACGCAGAAACGTTCATGTGCTTGAAATTGGTTGTAAATTAGAATGTTATATGTGTTTAAAAGCATGCCACTCTAAGGATAAAATAACTAGTTTAGTACTACCAACATAGACCGAAACTAACGAGAATTTGAGCCTAAGAATAGCGTTATGGAGGATAAGTGATTGTACTGCCGACATCAGATGCGTAGTTTGAACGGCGTTTTTGAAACGTGAGTAAGTGATATTATGAGCTGTTTGTGTTAGCCGAACGCGAAAGCATAAACGACATGAATTAATCTAACGGAGTGGACTTACAGTTGTCGGGTGACTTTACTGATGCCAGCGTTCTGGTGGAAACTGCGCTGACCGGCGGGCTGTGCGAACGTCGCGGACGAATGACGTCAGAGGGTCTGTGAAGCGGAATGAAGGCGAACTTCCGGAATCGACGAAGACAGGTGAGTAGGGGTTTGCTGGGTTTATATATGCCTAAATCCCTCCCACAACTTCAGGCATACGCCTTCTCTATATATATATATATATATATATATATATATATATATATATATATATATATATATATATATATATATATATATATATAATGTAAATAGAATAGGATGGCGCAGAAGTATGGAGAAAATAAATTAAACAAATGAATGCAGCAACCTACAAGGGGATCTGATACAATTCACCAAGTAAGAAATAAACCATAAAAAGTAGGTGCGCAAAATAGGTATATCCCTTAAACAATAAAATGTGCAGAGCATGCAAACTTGTCATGCAATTAGCTATAAAATCGCAGATATATACACATATTGGGAAAACACCATATATCAAGTGACTTATGCAGAATACACACTGATAAAAAATAATTAATACTTGCACAGGTCTGCTCAGATGGTCCAATCTGAAAATATAAAGAGACACAGACCTAGTGCAATACTGTTGAAAGAGATAAATTTATTCATAAATAATTTATCTCTTTCAACAGTATTGCACTAGGTCTGTGTCTCTTTATATTTTCAGATTGGACCATCTGAGCAGACCTGTGCAAGTATTAATTATTTATTTTTTATCAGTGTGTATTTTTCTGCATAAGTCACTTGATATATGGTGTTTTCCCAATATGTGTATATATCTGCGATTTTATAGCTAATTGCATGACAAGTTTGCATGCTCTGCACATTTTATTGTTTAAGGGATATACCGTATATACTCGAGTATAAGCCGAGTTTTTCAGCACATTTTTTGTGCTGAAAAACCCCAACTCGGCTTATACTCGAGTCTATAGTCTGTATTATGGCAATTTGCATTGCCATAATACAGACAGGGGCTGTCAGAGAGTTTACTTACCTGTCCTGCAGCTCCTGTCAGCTCTCTCCTCCTCCGCGCCGTCCGTTCAGCACCTCGGTCAGCTCCCAGTGTAAATCTCGCGAGAGCCGCGGCTCTCGCGAGATTTACACTGGGAGCTGACAGAAGAGCTGCACGGACGGCGCGGAGGAGGAGAGAGCTGACAGGAGCTGCAGGACAGGTAAGTTACAGCTCTGCCAGCCCCCCCTCCTCCCCCCCACTGAACTGCCAATGCCCCTGGACCACCAGGGAAGGAGAGCCCCCCTCCCTGCCATAGATCAAGCAGGGAGGGGGGACAAAAAAAACAATAAAAAATTATAATAATAATAATAAAATAAAAAAATAATTAAATTAAATAAATAATAATAAGAAGTAATAATAAAAAAAAAAATATGAAAATAATTTAAAAAATAATAACATTGCCCACCCCCCACCAAAGCTCTGCAACACACACACACACACACACACACACGCACGCTGCACTCATACGCACGCACGCTGCACTCATACGCACACACACACACACACACACACACGCACGCTGCACTCATACGCACGCACGCTGCACTCATACGCACGCACGCTGCACTCATACGCACGCACGCTGCACTCATACGCACGCACGCTGCACTCATACGCACGCACGCTGCACTCATACGCACGCTGCACTCATACGCACGCTGCACTCATACGCACGCTGCACTCATACGCACGCTGCACTCATACGCACGCTGCACTCATACGCACACACTGCATTCATTATACACACACTGCATTCATTATACACACACTGTAAATAAATATTCAATTAATATATTTTTTTTAGGATCTAATTTTATTTAGAAATGTACCAGTAGCTGCTGCATTTCCCACCCTAGTCTTATACTCGAGTCAATAAGTTTTCCTAGTTTTTTTGGGTAAAATTAGGGGCCTCGGCTTATATTCGGGTCGGCTTATACGGTACCTATTTTGCGCACCTACTTTTTATGATATATATATATATATATATATATATATACATACATACACACACACACACACAATGTCCTATAAATCTTCATAATTAATTATTTTTAACCTTGAAAAAACAAACATTTCATAACTGCTAAATCTACATGTACATCTACTTAGCATAAATACAAAATCTTTAGCCCTAATTTAGCACAGTCAGTCCCACAGCAATGTCTATTGATCTGAACCAGCACTATTTCAACAGATGGTTGTTTTACGTTTTGATGGAATTATGATTAACTTTTACCTTGCTCTATTTTATAAGTATTGTAAAGAAACGCCATTCTTTAATTTCATACTATAACACTTGTATTAATAATACAATGTTTAATTTTATGTACTATTTTACTCCCTTTTGTTAAGCTGTAAGAATTCGTTTTTGCATAATTTTACTAAAAGATTGACGTGGAGTCAAAAATGCATACATTTGCAGGAAATATAGGTGTTCTTTTTCTTAATAATTTTTTATTAGTTAGGAGAAGTGGTCATATTTTTACGATTATGGGGGTCAGCAGTATCAAAACTTTGGATATCAAAGTGTTTGAGTCTCTGAATACATTTACCATTTACATTTTAGAATTTGCATGCTAGACATGGTGTACCAGTTTTATTTACAAGTCATGTATTACTTCCAGGTAGTGTTGCCAATATTAATTAATGTACAAAATAAACCTGTGGGTGTTTTTATTTTTTTTAGAGACAGGTCTCAAAATACTAGACTAGTGCAAAAAATACCTTGGGCTGATTCTTCCAAATCAAATTCCTCTTAATCCACACCTTTATCTATTAATTTGTTTGGCATTTACCTGTGTAGTCTTTTTTAAATGAATAAGACTTCACAGGTAAATCTTGCCTGGATCAATTTATTTGGGTGAGGATTAAAAGGAATTTGATTAAAATGAACCAGTTCAAATACATTTTTGCTCAAGTCTACCAAATACAGTAAGCTAATAGCACACAGTGAGACAGGAAATATGTTACTGAACAAAAGGTGGATTATAGACACGCTGTTAACTTCTCATGTTGCAAACATTTTCCAAATTCATATATTTTCATGGCATACTATGCCAGCTTCTCCCCTAAATTATAAGTGGTTCCTTTATTAGCCCATTAAATGTAATATCCTTCTTTGGATCAATATGAAATGTTTGGTGATGCCAAAATAGTTTTATTACATGCTTTCTAGAATTGACAGTCCGTTATTAAAAAAAAAATCTTGACTTCCATTTTTCTAAATAACAGTTAATGCATTTGGAATTGTACCAAAGAGAAACAGCACAGTCACGATATATTGAACGACCAGAGCACGGACTACTCTAACCACAGCCAGTATCAGTCTTATTGTGAATCTAATAAAGATATTCTGCCCAAAATGTCTTATTTTAATGGTGTATCAATAAATATGCATTACTATAAGGAATAGACCATGTCTTTCTTTGTAGTTTTAAAAATTAAAGCAAGGGCACAAATTTGGGCATCCACATAGGCATTAGATATACATGAATTTTCTCTACACATTGTTGTGCAGGGATAACAAATAATACCAATAATAATGTAATATTACAAATTTTTTTTTTTTTACATAATGTATTCATCCTTTACAGAAATACTGAGTGGTTAAATGATGTGGTATTCTATATCATTATCTGATCAGAATTAAAACAGTGTCTGAAAAGTTACAAGTGAAGCGCCATTTTGTAGTATACAGTTATTTATGTAAAAAAATGATTAAAATGTCCTGATTGGGGACTTAATACATCATGCAAAGTATCAGAATGTTTTATTCAGTTTGCTCAGAGAGCCCTTTTTCCCTTCATTTCTGCGACTGATAGAATGCAACCATGCAGTTTAACCTACAAATAAGAAAGTCTCTAATTTCCAGTCCCTCTGCACAAATGTAGATGGGCACAAAGAGACCCTAGCAAACAATTTTGCTTCTTAACCAAAGTTGATGAAAAGGGAAGGTATATGTGGCTTTATGGGCTAATTTTACTTTTGAAATTCTTTGAGTGACAAAATAAAAGTTATAACATGTACATACAAACCGTTGGGTGGGTAATGGCTTATGAGTATTAAAATATTGATGACAAGATATAGATGGAAAAAATATCATACTTTATACTTGGCATGGGAGCGAGGCAGAGATTGTGTCCATCATGCTATTGTTGATAAAGGGACCCTACCATACAGGTATTGATGCACTTGATTGTAATCCGCAATTAGCTATTTGCAAAGTTTTGATTGGGCATTTCAAGGATTTTTTCAACTCCACAAATAACAGGAACTGGATATATATCCTGAGGAAATATATATCCTGGTCCTGAGGAAAGTTCGGAACTTTGAACTGAAACGTCAGATTTTTACCAGCGAACAACCTGAATAAAAGTTAAGTTTTACTATTTATCCTACACAAGTCCTTGGAGTGCTATCATTTCCTCATTTGATATATTTTTGTGGACAAGCATCAGGGCCCCAACCAATTTTCTACTGGAGTGCAGGTATATATATATATATATATATATATATATATATATATATATCATTATTATTATTACCTAGTTACAAATTTGATGGTGATCGCAGGTTGAGAATATCAAATATATATTAAAGGTGAAGGGAATCACCAGTGTCTTTGCACATTTATGTATATATTTGTGTATTTTTTTTATACATATTTACCAATTATATTTGATAAACAAATGTTCAGTAAAAACCTTTGGCACACGGTAAAATTCTACTTTTATTTAATAAGCAGTCATGAGTTTATCTTTGTTCTCTGAATAAAGTTTAGTCAGCTTGAAAGATACAAATTTCTCATATTTGACAGACTACTTTGTCCAGTGTGTATAGGGATTTATAGCAAAATATGTCAAAAAGAAGAGCTTTAATCAGCTTCCACTTGCTGTACCTTGCCATTTCCCATTAGCCATCACTCGCAGAGGCTGTTGGAAACAGACATATTCACATTTAATGAGCAGTAGAGGACTCATGTCATCACACTTGTGAGATGATCTATGGAGGATCTCATTCTTACAGGTTTTACCATAGACCCCTGATTTGTACAAAATATGACATGATACCCTGTAACTTTTTGTACCAGGAGTTGGAGAATTTAAAATGGCAACATAAAAAGTAGAGCATCAGGTAAGTCCAGCTCTCTCATGTGTCTTCCTCTAGGAGCTACTGTGAAGACACACATTTTATGATTGATCAAGTAATAGTGACTTAAGTTTCCAGACTAACTATGTTATGTGAAGTAATCAATAACAATGTGATTGGTTATATTTCAAAACATTGCCCCGAGTTTTTTCGTTCTTACTTTTTTTTTTTTTTTTTTTAAGTGCCATATATAATTGAAAAGAGTAGGCTAAGGAGCCATAAACTATTCAATTAAATGGACACTGTAGGCACCAAACTACCGTTACCTTAATGAAGCTTTTTTGGGATATTTGGATTTACATTCTAAGGGGCTGTTTATGATGCATTCTGTTGTGGATTGATATAAATTATTTTAGCAAACCATGAATTTGGTATAGAAGCATTTACGTCACTACTACTCAACCTGAAAACGTTATAGACCATTACCCTGAGATTGACATGCCATTAAATGTAATTTTTTTCTGTTTATTCCTTTTATACTTTATATACTTAATGTTTATGTTTACCATGAATTATAAGAAAACATTCTTTTATTTCTTTACCATAGTGCTGACAACACAGGGATGTTGCAGAGGTCAGCAACATTTTTAAGGAGAACTGAAGATAGCTTCACATATAGTGATGATCTGGTACAGTAATTGTTGTGTTTTCAGCTGGCAATTATTCTCTTAAGTATCATATTAATGCAACTAAGGGTTTTATAGATATACCCTCAGTATCCAATTTAAAGTCCAGTACAACCGAATAAAGTCTAAGATATTCTACAATTTTGTATTATTTATATTGGTCTTGTAAAGTGGATGTGTGTTTAATCATTTTATCATTAGCCTATTCCGTAAACAGCTGGTTAGTTGTATTAAGTTGTCAAACTACATACATATACATTCAAGAAATTACACCAGCTCAGCTAAAATATTTATTTATTTCCATTTATTTTGCTATTTTGTTCTCTGTATTGGAAATGAAAAAGCTGTAAAGACGTGGTTTAGTAAATGCAATCCTTTGACTTGACTTCCATAGTAACAACCAATTTGACAAACCCAAAACAAAGCTCAGAAGTGCTACTGTAGCTCAAATTGCTGAAAAACGTAATGCTGGCCATGATAGAAAGGTGTCAGAACACACAGTGCATCGCAGATTGTTACATATGGGGGCTGCATTGCCACAGACTGGTAAAAGTGCCCATGAGGGACCCTTTCAACTGCCGAAAGTGCCTTCAATGGGATGTGAGCATCAGAACTAGACCTGGGAGCAATGGAAGAAGTTAAGGAATAAATTGTTATTTAATGTGAGGAAAACATTTCCACTAATTTAAACAATCATTAACAAACTGTAACATTAACATATCTAAAGGCAAATTTAAAATCTTGCCCCATGCACAGCAGCTCAGAAAAACTGTCAGGGTTATTTGAGGAGGAAACTGTGCAGCTGTAAGACACATTTGCCAAATTCTTAAAAGAAAAATCCAACTTAGTGGTTTTTTCAGGCTTGGCTTTGCTTTGACCTAAAATGTGCGATTTCCTTGTCAGTTCTGAAAAATTCCCAAACCGTAACTCTAACCCTATCATCAAGCAAAATATGCAAATAGAGAGAGTATAGAATGTGTGCATATATTTGCGTGTGTGTACATATGTGTGTCTGCGTGTGTATTGCTCACACCTTTAAGGAATATAATGTGTTAAAACTGTTACTTGTTAACAGTTAAATTATACTCCTCGATTATGTCAAATAGTCTTATGTAATAAATGTTACATGAATGTATTTGACACTGCTTAGACAGCAGTTTTAGATACACTTGCTGCTCACAATTCAGCACATTCTCAATTCACAGGTGTTTAAATCAACAGAGAATACATTACTGTGCATTTTTGTTGTATTATGCAAATTTGAATTGTTGAAGGTCAAATACCTGAATTTTAAAATATGCATGCTACTTTCGCTTCATATAGTTTATGCTTAAATTTTATTTTACTGTAGAGCTTAGCAGAAATAGATGTAGTGAATGTACAGATTATGAAACCCAGGTGTATTCTGATCAAGCACTCATGACAGCAAAAATACAGTATTTTGAATTAATAAAAATGTACTAATTATACAAAATACATAGAGATCTGCCAAGGTCACCCCTACTGCAAGACAATTTTTGAGGCCAGCCACCCCCTACATTCTCTCAGTTTATGGTCATTGATCATGTATCCAGATACTGAAGATGTGAGGATCGGACCACAGACCTGCTTAAACATGAGAACGTTTGGATCCACATGTTGGACATTTTGAGCCCAAGGGGCTTTAACCCCTTCAGGACGGGTGACGGACAAGGTCCGTCATCCAGGGGATACCCTTGACGGATGACGGACCTCGTCCGTCACGCGGTAAAATTAACCCCAGATTGCCGCAATCGCGGCGATCGTGGGGTTAATGGTGCTCCGGTCTGCCTCTGTATTAGAGGCAGACCGGGAGCACCGGATCGGGCTGCCCCAGTACATGTGCCCGCTCTGACAGCATGTCTGAGCGGGCACATGTGCTCTGCATACTCACCTCCGCCTCCCTGCACTTCCGGGTTCAGTGTGAAGTGCAGGGAGACGGATCTTCAGTGATCCTGCCCCCTGGTGTTAAAAAAATAAAGTACAATTAAAATCCCACCCCCCTTTACCCATATTAATAAAAAATTAACCCCTTCCCTGCCAATTGATCACTGGCTACAGTGATCAATTGGCAGGGATTACATTTTAATATGATCTGATTTTTTTTTAACCCTCAGGGGTTAAATTTATTTTATTAATTAATTTAAATATTTTAAAATTATAAATTTATCTAGCTGGGGAGGGTGGAAGTTAGTGGGGAATTGGGGGAATTAGTATTAGGCTAACTAGGGGTTAACGTTAAAAAAGTTTTAAAATAAGCTTTAAAAAAAAAATCTGTAAAAAAAAAAGTTTTACGAAAGTTTAGGAAACTTTAAAAAATTAATAAGCAAAACAAAAGTTTGTGGGGTAGTTTGAATTTAAAACCTGCGAAGATGCTTGGAAATTGCACATAGGCCCAGCGTCAAAATTCAAAGTTCTGTAAAAACTGATATGGCTTGGTCTCCAATATGCCACTGTAGCTTCACAAAATAGTGCCAAAGACATTCATTGGGGATGTCTTTTTACTCAGAAGACTTAGCTGAGCATAATTTGGAGGTTTTGAACTTAGTGGCACATATGAAATATACAAAATGCCCAGCAAAAATGCAATCCGTATGTCAAAAAATGCACAAAATTATTTTTTACCACATACTTTGGCATATATTGGTGAAAAAATGGGGGCATGCTAAGGCACAATATGCACCTTATGATATACCCTGGAGTGTCTACTTTTACAAATGGTAGGCCTTTGTGGGGTTTTTTTGAACCGTCAAACTGTTATAATACCCCAAATGGAAGCATAGGCTCATTAAATCCGTCTCTCAAAATTCTACTGTGAATACTGAAAAGGACAGGTCTCCTGTATGGCACTGTAGCTTCACGAAATAGTGCCATAGACATACAATGGGGGTGTCCTTTTACCCAGAAGACTTAGCTGAGCATAATTTGGGGGGTTTGAACTTAGTGGCACACATGAAATATACAAAATGCCCAGCAAAAATGCAATCCGTATGTAAAAAATGCACAAAATTATTTTTTACCACATACTTTGGCATGTAATGGTAAAAAAATGGGGGCATGTTAAGGCACAATATGCACCTTATGAGATACCCTGGAGTGTCTACTTTTACAAATGGTAGGCCTTTGTGGGGGTTTTTGAACAGTCAAACTGTTATAATACCCCAAATGGAAGCATAGGCTCATTAAATCCCTCTCTCAAAATTCTACTGTGAATACTGAAAAGGACAGGTCTCCTATATGGCACTGTAGCTTCACAAAATAGTGCCAAAGACATACAATGGGGGTACCGTTGTACTCAGCAGAAGTAACTGAACACATAATAAAACTTTGTACAGGAATAGCACACACCAACTTTACAAAATACACATGAGAAGTTCTTTGTTATACGTTTGTGTGCGAAAACCCCCCAAAAACACAATTTTACTCCAATATTTAGCAGAGGTTGGCGGTAAAAAGGCTACGTAGAAAGTGTCAAAACAACCTTAGGTAAATAGCCTGTGGTGTCTACTTTATATAAATATATACTTTTGTGTGGCAATTTTGTTTTCTTTTATGGCCATTAGGGTTACAAGACAAACATACCAAATTCTAAAATCGCTCCACATTAAAATTTTATTTTACTCCTTGTGCTTTGTGACCTGTAACTACCAAAAAAAACTTAAAATCCCAGACACATTATATATTCTGTAAATCAGAACAAATAAATGAATTTATTTTTAATTACTTTCCTTAACCTGCACTAATTAGGCACACATTATGATTGCAAAAACTGTAAAAAACAAATATTTTTCATTTTTTTGCATTTTTCTGTATTTTTTTATAATAAGTAAGCATTTATATATATATATTATATATATATATATATATATATATATATATATATATATATATATATATATATATATATATATATATATATATATATATATATATATATTATATCAAATTAAAGCCCTTTCTGTCCTTTAAAAAACAGTATATAATATGTGCCGGTGCAATAAATGAGAGAGATGCAAATTGCAGTTGAACGCAAACAGCAAGAAAATGCAAAAATTGCTTGTGTCATTAAGCGTAAGTCAAGCTTCTGAAGCTGTGTCCTTAAGGGGTTAACAAAAAGGATTTTCTCCATTGCTTATTAGAAGAAATATAGGATGATCTACTTTGCTATATGGGACTCTATGCTAGATCTGCATTCCTAAATGTAATACTAAATGTGTTTTGTTATGTCGCTTGATATATTTTTTTTTTACTCTCTGTGCATTGTTTTGTACCTTTGATTGCAGCGTTTGAAAATGAGGTGTCTTTTAGCATGCTGCAGTACAAAAATATCCAGAATATTGCCTAACTACCCTGCATCACAACTAGACAATCTCAGGCATTCTCACAATGCCAATTCTGAGTTGGAAAAAATTAGATCATTATATATGGATTAAAAAAATAGTAAATGATAAAAATTAATTTTATAATGATTGATAGTGATCTTTTTCCATTTGCTATCTTGTATTAGTTAAATAGAAAACAGGAGTTATTTTAAGTTGAAAAAAGGGGATTTTACAAAAAACTGAAAGGAAAACGTCAGTGGGCAATTAACAATCCACTCACACCTTCCACCCTGAGAAGAACAAAACTTTCCCACATATCCAGTCTGTAGTGTGAGTAACCGTCCTTCAGTGTGGACAAAATACAGTGTCCAATAAGTTGTTACCAACTGTGCCTTCAGGGATAGCAGAGATAAGCACACTGCAAGACTCCAGGTAGGGTGAAATCACTACAATGAAAGTTAAAATTCCATTATTAAACAATAAAACATAAAAATATCTTACTAGCAAAATTAAGAATTTAATGATCACAAATAGGGTTGGCAACTTAGCACTTACAACTCATAGGCTAAATTGAGTATTTCTGTAGAAATAGTGTTCTGACAAATTAAACAGACTGCAGTCTTAATGATGGATATGATGGACCAAACCCAGGATTCATTTCATAAGATGGCGTAAGTGCAAAAATATGTCAAATAATGATTTTACCCCCCAAAAATGTATTCCTTTATTTCCTACAAGCAGTTAAAAATAATATATATTTTTTTTAAATGATGATACCACCCTCCCCCTCAAAAAAAAAATATTCCTTTTATTCCTACAAACAGTTAAAAATAAAACTTTTAAAAACTGTAAATTGCTGATTCTAAGCTGGTGTTTAGTGGCAATGTCTAACAGAAGGACACAATACTAACTGTAACCACCAGTCTCACAGTTATGAAGGAAGCAGGCTGTCACAAGTTTGTGTGAGTGCCACAGTGTAAGTTGCTAGACAAGAGTAACTTTTTTTTCCCCCTTTTTACTGAACAACACCCAGCTGGTCCGTCTCCTTCAAAAGCTGCAGTCCAAGTGTCCGGAGGGGTCTCCATATATACAATTAGGTATGGTTGGAGTTTTGTTATTTCAGCTGTTTACCAAAGAAAATTAAAGTTACAGTAAGATAATGAATGAATGAATTGCAGTGTCTCTCAGATTAAATTTGAGGGTATTCAAATCCAAATTGGAGAAAGGGCTTAGGAAGTACAAATCTTTACTATGTAGCCCCCTTTTTTTTTAAGGGACCGAAAGTACATAGACAATTGTGGGCTATTCCTTTGTTATTAAGCAGGTAAAAGGTCTGGATTTCAGTACAGGTGTGGCACCTGCATTATGAAGCTGTTGCTGTGAACCCACAACATGCAGTCAAAGGAGCTCTCAATGCAAGTAAAACAGGTCATCCTTATGCTGCAAAAAAACAAAATCCATCAGAGAGATAGCGGGAGCATTGGGAGTAGCTAAATCAACAGCCTGGTACATTGCAAGGCACTGGTGAGTTCTGCAACACAAAAAGGCCTGGACATCCACATAAAACAACAGTGGTTGATGATTGTAGGATCTTTTCCATAGTAAACAAGAACGCCTTCACACTCTCCAGGAGGTAGGCATATCATTAACCAAGTCTACCATAAAGAAAGACTTAATGAGAGCAAATACAGAGGGTTCAGCACAAGCTGCAAACCATTCATAAGCCTCAATAATAGAAAGGCTAGATTAGACTTTGCCAAAAGACAACCTAGTTCTGGAGCATCATTCTTTGGACAGATGAAACTAAAATGAACCTATATCAGAATTATGGGAAGGAGAAAGTATGGAGAAGGCTTGGACTCACTCATTATTAGTATTATTATTATTGGTATTTATGAAGCGCCAACAGATTCTGCAGCACTGTACAATTAGTGGAGAACATACAATGTACACAGATTAAATAAAGATATCATGGCACTAGAAAAAGTGCAGAGACGAGCTACAAAATTGATAAAAGGAATGGAGCATTTTAGTTATGAAGAAAGGTTCAAAAATTTAAATCTCTTTAGTTTGGAAAAACGGCGCCTGAAAGGGGATATGATAACATTATACAAACATATTCGGGGCCAGTACAAACCATTATCTGGAAATCTATTCATAAACATGGCTATACATAGGACACGAGGTCACACATTTAGGCTGGAAGAAAGGAGATTTCATCTAAGGCAAAGAAAAGGATTTGTTTTACAGTAAGAGCAATAAGGATATGGAATTCTTTGCCTGAAGAGGTGGTTTTGTCAGAGTCCATACAGATGTTTAAACTGCAATTGGATAAATACTTGCAAAAACATAACATACAGGGATATAATTTCTAATTAGTGGGGAAATAGCTGCTTGATCCAAGGAGACATCTGACTGCTATTTTGGGGTCAAGAAGGAATTTTTTCCTAGTTTGTAGCAAAATTGGAAGCGCTTCAGACTGGGTTTTTTGCCTTCTGTCGGATCAACAGCAAAAAACAAATGTGAGGAAGGCTGAACTTGATGGACGCAAGTCTCTTTTCAGCTATGTAACTATGTAACAGACAAATACAAAAGGTAGAGAGGGCCCTGCCCGTAAGCTGAAATCTTGCAATTTAAGCTCTTTTATACAAAGTGCATATGTAGATAGCCCGTGAGCATTTGAGACAAGAGGTAGCAGGGGAAATTTGGAAGTGATGTCTAAATAAAGAAACAGAGAGCTGCAGCTATTGATAGAATATAGAGGGGATCATGAGTTGTAAAACATGGTGGAGGCAGTCTGATGGCATGGGAATGCATAGCTTCCAATGTCACTGGGTCACTAGTGTTTATTGATGATGTGACAGAAAACAGAAGCAGCCAGATGAATTCTGAAGTATATAAGAATATATTGTCTGCTCAGATTCAGCCCAAATCAGTAAGGTTATTGGACGGTGTTTCACTTTACAGATGGACAATGACCCAAAATATACTGTGAAAGCAATCCACCTGATCTCAGCCTGATTGAGCATGCATTTCACTTGCTGAAGAGATAACTGAAGGCAGAAAGACCCACAAACAAACAACAGAAGACAGCTGCAGTAAAGACCTTGCAAAGCATTACAAAGGAGAAAACACTGTGTTCAGTGATGTCCATTCATTCCAGACTTCAAGCAGTCATTGCCTGCAATGGATTCTCGACAAAGTATTACAAAT
This sequence comes from Pelobates fuscus, assembly GCF_036172605.1. Classification (NCBI taxonomy): domain Eukaryota; kingdom Metazoa; phylum Chordata; class Amphibia; order Anura; family Pelobatidae; genus Pelobates; species Pelobates fuscus. The sequence continues at coordinate 204,480,331 of NC_086320.1, forward strand.
TACCATTGTATTAATGACTGTGTTAATTTGTCCAATTACATATGTGCCCCTGAAATGAAGGGACTGTGTATGAAAATGGTTGCAATTCCTAAACCCTTCATACAATATTTTTGTTCAACTCCTTTAATTAAAGCCGGAAGTCTGCAATTCAATTGAATCTCAGTTGTTTAATTTCAAATCCATTGTGGTGGCGTACAAAGCCAAAATTATGAAAATATTTTCAGTGTCCAAATAATTCCAGACCTAGCTGTATATGCGTAGATTATGTATCAATTAATTGCTGTATACAATATTTTAAATAGGATATATAGGGATGATTTATCAATTCAAATAAGGAGCTGTTGTGGTGCAAAGTGGTAAATAAAGAGTAACAACCATAATCCTTCCCCATTCATTCTTACAAATAGGTTCATAGTCTTCTGTATCTCAAGTGTTCCTCTACAGGTTTTTTTCAATGTATCTAACTATAAACATTGTTAATACTGGTAACACTTAAAAAAAACAGCTTTTATTTCATATTTTTTAAAACAACTTCCAGCAGTTTTTAAAAGTAAATGATAAAAGAATTCTAGTTAAACTTATGTTTGCATGTCCATATTGAACCAGTGGAAGGATGGACTGAGTTATGGGCTCAGGTTTGGAAATCCTAAGGTCTGGATAGATGTCTCAGTTACATTTGCGCACCAAAGATGTCCAGAAACATCAATAGATTTGCTATGTTTCAATTAAATTTTAACAAAGTCTGTCCTACCGGTATATGGAAGTTCTATTGCTTAACCATAATATATAGTGACAGCATTGCATCAGAGGATTGTATCTGCAAATATCGAAATTTCCCTTAAAAGAAAACCTGCCTCAGGATTTTGCTTATTTATTGCAAGCTCATATGTAAACACATATTTAGCAAAATGCATTGCAGACTTATGTTAACATTAGCCTTGAAACAGACAGAGTCTTTGAAAAATGGCTTTAAATGATCTTGTGTTATAATCAATAATATTGATGAATAATGCAAGATATTTCTATTTTTATATCTGTATATGCTTGGTTCACCAATATTAGCAGGAATGTTCTGGGCTATGTAGATCATATATCACTAGCTGGATATTTTTTACAGTTCAGATTGCAATAGAAATATGAAAATGCTCTCCTCTGTAATATTTGATTTGCTTTTATGGTGTACAGTATCATACCCTCATTCAGCTATATCCAAGTTATGACACGGCATAGGAAGTTAGAGAGAAGTTCAAAATACCAAGCAGTTATGCATAAATGAATATATGTGCGTGGTGTATGCGTGTGTGTGTGTGTGTGTGTGTGTGTGTGTGTGTGTGTGTGTGTGTGTGTGTATCTGTGGAGGCTTACATACTTAATAGTGCCCAAGCAAGACTAATGTGAATGTGTATATGTGTATGTGTCTGCGTGTTTTTGTTTTTGTGTGCGTGTTTTATTATATCAATTAATTTGGTGATTATAAAACCTGTTTGTAAAATCTAGGACAGTATGGCTAAGAGGATGAAATAGCTGAGCTGGAGAATTCATTTGGCTGTTTTGCAGATGACTGCTCATTCAACGCCATTTAATAATGTAATATTGTAATTTTAATTAACTGTCCTAGTAAATTCGTTGTACATAGAAATGGAAAGCGTTTGTGTTTTGTTTTGTATTTCTATTTATTTTTTTGCTTTGTTTCTTTTGGGGGTTTTTTTTGCCCGCCAGTTAAAATCCAGAGCGCACATGGCTGTCTGCAAGCCATGTTATTCATTTTGGAATTTGCACATTAACTATAAAGGTCTGTTAATTTATCAAACAATTTAAAATTTATATTTCCTTTCGAAATGTGAGCACTGAATAAGAACCAAATACTTCATGCTATAATGAGCTACAATTTTCTTGTTTCTTTATTAAAAATTTAACAAAATCTATCATTGCAAAATAGTTCTTCTCTTTTGAAGTCATCTGTACGCACACCATGCATGTTTGAATGTTCCCTTTAGAATACATGCCCTTAGACATACTGACATATGTCCATTCCAAAGGGAAGAAGCACTATTCATTGTATATGTTACTGTATGATGGTCTTATACACTCAAACTCTGAGGAACACCCACAGAGACAGAACACGGGAGATTGCATTACAAATGTAAAATCTATGCAATTCCTCACTTGTTTTCACATAAGACCCTTAACCCATACTTTAATAGTGACTTCTGATACAAATTTTCTTTGAATATTTAGCTACTTTGCATTTGCTGAAATATAAATAGCTGCTGCCTAAGTATATACAGGATAATCAAAGCAGCATCATTATGTGTGGGAAAAAACACCTAGGCAAGCAATAGGTGTACATAGTCCCACTTGAAGAAGAAGATTGCTAAGTAAACTAACAGAGCAGTTCTCCAGTAGTTCAGATAGGGACACACATGGATTAAATAAGAATCTTGTTTTTCCGATCTTTCCTTTTTAATACAGTTGCATTTCTAAAGGAAATAATACATTTTTATAAACACAAATAATTTTCAAGTGACATACATCATATCTGTATGTAAAGAAAAAAAGGAAATGGGGTAATTCCTGTATAAAACATCTATCTTCTTCAATGTGTACTGACCAAAGGGTGACTTGCATTAATTTCTCAGCCACGTTGTACAAGAGCTAAAGATTTATTTGACATTTAGCATATATCTATAGGTCATCTTAACACTACCTGCCATGGTTGTGCATTCCAGTAGATATGATTATTACTAATATGGTTTAGACTCAGTTAGGCTACAAAAGTAGCCAAGGTGTTACTGCTTGTATAGCAAGCTATTATTTAAGTGCCTACTAAATTACTTTTAAAACTACATTGGAATGAACGGAGGTGGGGAGAAAGAAGGAAAGGTAGGAAGGAAAAGTTAGTTCCCAAGGACCCTTGCTAAAGCAGGAGAGAGTTGTGAGGGGAGATGTTGTGAAAATAGGGACATATGATCACTCCTGATTCAGGAATTAGCAAGACGTTTATTCGGAGGTGGATTGATAACAATTTTTATATGTGTCTAATGTAAACTTATTTTATATAATTCTGTACCTTTAATATTACATTACAGTAAAGGTACCAGAAATGCACTAGTCATGCAAGCTTCACAACAAAGAGTGCAAAACAAAAGGATACATTAATATGACATTTTCCTTATGAGTTTATAATCTGATTATCAAAGTGCACAAATTCATATATTTAGTAGGGATGCGTATTTAAATAACTAGTTTTGGTCATTTCGAATATGTTTTTTTTACTGGAGGCTTTGAAGACATTTAGGTTTGGGACTTGACCAGTAGGTAATTTTAGTATGATAAATATTATTAGATTACAATTAGGATCAACGTCACTACTCCAACAGACACAAGCATACGGCAACACTTACACTTGCAAAAGAAATTGGCAAAAAAGTTCAAACATACACTAACACAATTTCTGTGTGATTGAAATCCAAAGGGTAAAGAGTCTAAAGAAAATAAAATTAGGAACTAATAATCACACAAACATAGTTTACATCAATACATGTGCAAGTAAACTCATAATTGTTGCCTTGTTTTACTTATCTTCCTTGTCTTAATTTTGTATGCTTTATCGTCTTTCCCCATGGGCATGCTGGGCAGTTCCCGGGGACCCCACAGGCATGAGGGCCCTACTTTGATCTCCCCTGCCGGGCCATGGAGAGCCAACCCATTTTCTTCCGGTGGGACCTCTCAAGCCGGTGGGGAGATCAGAGATCCCCCTCACTGGCCCAAAGGCCCAAAGGATCTCCCTCACTGGCCCAAAGGCCCAAAGGATCTCCCTCACTGGCCCAAAGGCCCAAAGGATCTCCCTCACTGGCCCAAAGGCCCAAAGGATCTCCCTCACTGGCCCAAAGGCAATGCTCCACACAGCGCTCAGCTCGGGAAGAGTGAAGATAGCCTGCAGCCAGAAGAGCTGCAGGCTATATAGATAACGACCACCCGACCACCAGGGCAGTGCCCCCTTCCTTCACAAAAAGTTAAGAATAAAAGTTGGGGGTACATGAAGATTTCATTAATAATGCACATTTATTATTAAAAAAACAAAAAAATAAAAACATTGCTCCATGCACCCCTCACACTCTGAAACACACACACACACACACACACACACACAACCACTCAACCCTTACATACAGCACCTCTCTGGTGTCTTCCCGGAGCTACTGCTCACAGAGACAGGAGACGTATCTGTAATATTGTTAAGCGAACAAAGCAGGAAGGGGAATTGGATGTACTTATCCATCTAGGGACAAATGACTTGGCCTGCAATGAGGTTTCAGAGGTTAAGGAAGTTTTTAGTGTTTTTGCCAATGATATACGACAGGTTGCTTCCACACTGTCATTCTCTGAAGTTCTGTCTGTGCATAACACTCAGAACGACAGGCGGATGCGTATTAGGGACTTTACCTTGTGGCTTGGTGAATGGTGTTGGGAGCAAGGATTTGGGTTTATTTCTCATGGTAGCTCTGTTTGGAATGGAAATAAACTGTACAAAAAAAGATGTTTTGCATCTTTCTCAAAAGGGAACAAATGTTCTCAGTGAGCAGTTCAGAGGTTTTGCTGGCATGTATTTAAACTAGAAGGGGGGGGGGGCAAAAGGGTGATAAAACCAATCCAATGGTCCCCTAAAACAAGGACAGAAGGTGCCTGTAGCAAGTGTGTTAAAATGATAAGCTTAGAGTCATGTCTACAAATGCTCACAGTTTAGGGAATAAGATCCATGAACTTGTGGCAATAATGGCAACTGATAGTGTAGATTTAGTCGCTGTTACTGAGACATGGTATAATGAGCAAAATGACTGGGACATAGCAGTACCAGGGTACTCTTTATATAGAAAAGACAGGGAAGGCAGGAAAGGGGGAGGGGTGGCCCTGTATGTAAAGGATAGCATAAAATCTAGCCTAATAGAAGTTAGTGAGGTGAACATAGAGTTCGTTTGGGTTAAGTTAGAATTTGGCAATCACACAGTAATTGGGTAGGTAGGTGTGATTTATAGGCCCCCAGGACAAATTGAAGAGTTAGATAATCTACTAGTTGAGGAAATAGCTAAAATGACAATGAAGGGGGAAGCTATCATCATGGGTGACTTTAATCTTCCTGATGTGAATTGGAAAACAAAAATAGCTGCTTGTGCAAGGAGCACACATATTCTAAACTGCCTACTGGGATTGTCTCTAAAACAAGTCGTTGAGGAGCCAACTCGTAAAGAGGCCATACTAGATTTAGTGTTATCGAATGGAGATTTGGTATCCGATATTACTGTAGGTGAAAGTTTAGGATCCAGTGATCATCAGTCAGTCAGTGTGGTTTAATATAAGAACAGTGACTGAGTCACACCACACAAAAACAAAAGTTTTAGACTTTAGAAAAGCAGACTTTTCTAAAATTAGAATATGTGTAAAGGAGTCATTGTCAGACTGGAGCAATTTAAATGGAGTCCAAGAGAAATGGGATTATTTAAAAGTTGCACTACTGAAGGCAACGGACAATTGCAATAGGCTTGTCAGTAAAAGCAAAAAATTCAAGAAACCACTTTGGTACTCCGTAGATGAGGCCAAAATAGTAAAAAACAAAAAGTTAGCATTTAGTAATCATAAAAAAAACTAAGTGAGGAAGACAGAATGATCTATAAGATTAGGCAGAAAGAGGCTAAGCAAATCACACACAGAAGAGAAAATAGCACAGTCCGTAAAAACAGAGGACAAAACTTTTTTTAGATACATAAATGAGAAAAGAAAAGTAAAACAAGGATTAGTTAGATTAAAAACAAAAGAAGGAAGGTATGTAGAAGAGGATAAAGGTCTAGCTGACTGCCTCAATGAATATTTTTGTTCGGTATTTACAGATGAAAATGAAGGAGAGGGACCTCAGTTAAGAAAAAGGATAAATGAGTAATTTATTACACATGACTTTACAGAGGAAGAGGTTATATTTCAACTGTCAAAAGTAAAGACAAATAAGTCAATGGGACCTGATGGAATACACCCAAAGCTATTAAAAGAGCTTAGTGGTGTACTAGCAAAACCATTAACAGATTTATTTAACCAATCATTGATAACAGGAGTAGTCCCAGAAGATTGGAAGTTGGCGAATGCTGTGCCCATTCACAAGAAAGGTAATAGGGAGGAGTCGGGCAACTATAGGCCAGTAAGCCTTACTTCAGTAGTGGGGAAAGTGATGGAAACCATGTTAAAGGATAGGATTGTTGAACATCTAAAAACACATGGATTTCAAGATCAGAGACAACATGGGTTTACTTCAGGGAGATCATGCCAAACTAATCTTATTGATTTTTTTTTTATTGGGTAACTAAAATTATAGATCAGGGTGGTGCAGTAGACATTGCTTACCTAGATTTCAGTAAGGTTTTTGACACTGTTGCACATAGAAGGCTTATCAATAAACTGCAATCTTTGAGTTTGGATTCCAATATTGTTGAATGGGTGAGGCAGTGGCTGAGTGACAGGCAACAGAGGGTTGTAGTCAATGGAGTATATTCGAAGCTTGGGCTTGTCACTAGTGGGGTACCTCTGGGATCTGTACTTGGACCCATTCTCTATGATATTGCACAAGGTCTTGATGGTAAGGTATGTCTTTTTGCTGATGATACTAAGATATGTAACAGGGTTGATGTTCCAGGAGGGATAAGCCAAATGGCTAATGATTTAGGTAAACTGGAAAAATGGTCAGAGTTGTGGCAACTGACATTTAATGTGGATAAGTGCAAGATAATGCATCTTGGACGTAAAAACCCAAGGGCAGAGTACAGAATATTTGATAGAGTCCTAACCTCAACATCTGAGGAAAGGGATTTAGGGGTGATTATTTCAGATGACTTAAAGGTAGGCAGACAATGTAATAGAGCAGCAGGAAATGCTAGCAGAATGCTTGGTTGTATAGGGAGAGGTATTAGCAGTAGAAAGAGGGAAGTGCTCATGCCATTGTTCAGAACACTGGTGAGACCTCACTTGGAGTATTGTACGCAGTACTGGATATTGATACCTTAGAGAGAGTTCAGAGAAGGGCTACTAAACTGGTTCATGGATTGCAGGATGAAACTTACCAGGAAAGATTAAAGGAACTTAACATGTATAGCTTGGAGGAAAGACGAGACAGAGGGGATATGATAGAAACATTTAAATATATAAAGGGAATCAACACAGTAAAGGAGGAAACTATTTTTAAAAGAAGAAAAACTACCACAACAAGAGGACGTAGTCTTAAATTAGAGGGACAAAGGTTTAAAAATAATATCAGGAAGTATTACTTTACTGAGAGGGTAGTGGATGCATGGAATAGCCTTCCAGCTGAAGTGGTAGAGGTTACCACAGTAAAGGAGTTAAAGCATGCGTGGGATAGGAATAAGGCTATCCCAACTATAAGATAAGGCCAGAGACTAATGAAAGTATTTAGAAAATTGGGCAGACTAGATGGGCCGAATGGTTCTTATCTGCCGTCACATTCTATGTTTCTATGTTTCTCTCACACACTGTCAGGGTGGCGGTCCGGTGCCCGGAACCCAGACACAGTGTCCAGGTGGCGGCGCATGGACCGGGACCCATAATGCCTGATGAAATGGGAGTCTTCAGCGTGGAGGTGGATTAGCAGGGTCTGGTGCAGGGTAACCGCACGCCCCCTGGTGTTGAGCACCAGCGTTTGTGCAGCCACAACCAGAACCCTGATTCAGCTTCTGCGGATCCAAGGAACTAGGAGCTAGGAAATAAGCAGACCTCCCAGGAGCTGAATAGGGAGGCTCTGCAGCAAGGGTGTATCCAGTACTAGAAACAAGACAAAGCTAGAACAGGCACCAAACATGAAAACAAGACATAACTAGTAGAACCCAGAACGATAGGAAGCTGAACCCAGAACATGACACAATACATAAGGGAACATCAACTAAACATGGGCATGACTGGACAGGACTGAACATGGACAGGTATATACAAACTAAGACACGACAAGATAACATAGGCAAAACAAGAGGAGAAATAACTAAGTACTACATATGGAAATCATGGGGGTTTAGTCACACTATATGATACTACATTGCATAAGCCTGCCAACAACGCCAATGTACCCCATATCCGGCAGGTCCTACACTGCCTAATGTATGCTAAAACAACCACAGATTAAGAACACATATATAGCACTTACCTGCAAGAAAGGACAGAAGCTTTGAGCCGCTGCCTGCAGGAACTCTAACACATAATGAAAGCTGGAAACATAAGGGTGTGGCAAATAAAACAAACATTTAAAGGAAACCTGGAGACTGGGAAATCCAGGGACGAACTATAGGAATGAACCCAGAAATCCCAGCATAAAGAAAACCAGACACAGAATAGAAAACCAAAAACCAAGAAATATTAAACAAGAATAGCAAAAGGAGTACTGGATACCAGAAGCCATTACCAGAATGATCCGCAGCCAGGAACGGAACGTGACACACACACACACACACACACACAACTCACCCTTCGCGTACACCACCTCTCTCTCACACACACACACACACACACACAGACACACACCTCACCCCTTATGTACAGCACCTCTCTCTGATACACACACGCGCACACACCACTCACCCCTCACGTACAGCACCCCTCACACACACAGCACCTCTCATATACACACACAGAGCACCTTTCACACACAGAACCCTTTACACACAGAGCACCCCTCACACACAGCACCCTTCACACACACAGAACCCTTCACACTTACAGCACCTCTCACACACATGGCAGCCCTAACTTACAGCACCCCTCACACACACACAGCCCCTGTCCCACACATCACCCCTCACACACAGCACCTCTCTCACACACATCACCCCTCACACACACACAGCATCCCTTACGCAAACACATACACTGCACCCCTCACTGCAGTCTGTGTGTATTCATCATTCTGTGTGTGTGTGTGTATTCGACAGTCTGTATGTATTCAGCATTAAGTCTGTCTGTGTGTATTCAGCGGCCTGTGTGTATTCAGCAGTCTGTGTGTGAATTCAGCAGTCTCTGTGTGTGTTTGTGTGTGTATTCAGCAGACAGTGTAAGTATTTAGCAGTCTGTCAATGTGTACTTAGCAGTCTGTGTGTGTACTCAGCAGTTGGTGTACATGTATTCAGCAGTCTGTGTGTGCATGTGTTCAGCAGTCTGTGACTGTATTCAACTGTCTGTGTGTGTATTGTATGTATCTATTGCATTTGTTGGAAGTAACAATAAATATAAGCTTAATTTTATTGATAATTTAAATTTGTATTCCTGTTAGTTGTTGTGTAGGCAGGGCACAGTGCACTGCTTTGCCCAGGGGCCCATAATGCTGTTAAGATGGCACTGTTTATAATCTAAACTTTATGCTTTTAGCAATGGTACAATTTTAGTGTATCAGATCAGCTATACAAACTACATTATTAGTCAAACTTTCAGCATTTTAATGCTGATTGGTAATTAAAACAAAAGACAAAGAAAAGGTGCAGAAAAAAAGCAAAAAAATAAAAAAATAAAAGACTTAGCAAAGGTTAATGCAACCATTGGCAAAATACAGTACGTGAAATGTCTCTTCCATTATTGAAAGAGGTTAATGCATTGCTATTAAAGGCTACGCTTACTAGAACATTAAACATATTTGAGGTGGGTGTAATAAGATTTCCTACTATATAGATGTACGTGTCACACAACATTCTGAAGAAGGAATTGGTGCTATATATCTACAGATTTCTTGCAATCTGTTAAATCATAGACAATATTCTTATCATAACTAAAAATGAACAGGAATGATGACAACTGTGATCTCCAAAATGAATGTAAAATTAATTTACTATTTGGTTTCAGTATCTATCTAGTGTCTAAGTTAGTTATTTTATTACCAATTTATATTTGTTTTAGGGATCACACAACCTTTTGACTAAATATTTTGACCCAATTGTATGTTGCATAGACCATTGGAAGCATAACTGATAAAGTATAGGGATGTCATTACAGAGCTGATGGTTTGTGCCCTCCCCAATTTAAAATAAAATTCCCAATAAGATAGAAGTGTGAATAATTCTGCTTGTTACTCTCAATCAATCTATTATGCCAGGGGTTCCCACCCCAGTCCTCAAGTATCCGCTACCAGTCCAGGATTTAGGGATTACTCTGGTGTCTCTAAAGTGTTGTTTTGTTCTTTCTAAAAATACCGTAGGGGGTACTTGAGGACTTGGTTGGGAACCACTGTCTCATACCAAATGTAGTGAGTATCCACCCAGAGTTATAGCAGTAAGCAGTAATGAGGGATTTTTGAATATATTCCAAAGAGTGCTGGGATGTTCATATGCCATGCATGAATGTATAAATATTGCAATATAAATGCATAAACAAATGTGGGTGCATGCTATATGAGAATGTGCAAGTAAAAGAATAAATGCATTGTGGCAAGTGCATGAATGTTATTTTAATTCCATGAATGCACAAATCTATTTTATTAAAGACACGGAGGCTCCTATTATGCATATCTCTTTCTTTATTACTCTCAGCAGCAAAGAAATAGATAAATAAATAACTGAAATGAACAAAAAAATACAGTGCTCAAGCAACCAATCACATAACACAGGAAGTGACTATAATATGCTTGATGCACCCACAATCCCCCTCTTTCTTTGCTGCACTCAGACCTGTTAAGTACACATTTTTCTGCTCTGTGCTTAGTGATGATTTGTTTTGCTTTGATTGCTTGTGTTTCTTAATTATTTGCTCCTGGTGATAGCCCCTAGGCTTATTAAGAGCCTACTACTTTTAATTTTCAATTTCGTGTTAGTATTGTTTGTTTTATTGCTTTATTCCCCTGTGGTGTGCTCCCCTGGGGGTTGTTACCGCCGTGTACGGCGGTACTGCCGCCCGCTCTTTCCCCTCTCCACCGCGTGCCGTGGGTGGCCGTGGGGAATCCCCTTCACCCCACCCTGCTCGGGCACACGCCGGTGAGGCTCCAGAGCGAGTGAAGGTCGGGCCGCGCTGTTACTGCGCACGCCCCATCCCCCACTCTCTCCGGCTGTCTCACCTTCCTGCCTCGTGCGGCGGCCATCGACTACCTCACGACCTTGTTCTCTGGCGGGACATTCATGCAGGCACCCAGTGCCCGCTCTCTGCTCTATGGACACACCACTGTTTGGGTATGTACTGTTTTTATTTGTTTCACAATGGTTATGTGATATAGGTGATTTTGTTAATTGTTTCAATTTCACTCGTTCCTTCTCTACTGTACTGTCCCCTTTGGGTTAATAAAACCTGACCATTTTTCTTTGTTTCTCCTGGATACTTATTTTTTCTGTCTCTATTTTTTCTTTCAGATTGCCTGTTCTTATTACCCTTAATTTGTATTCCTCACCTGCAATCATGCAGGATACGGGTGATGGGCCTGAGGGCCACATTGATGAGTTCCATCAGGGGGTTCCTGAGGAACAAATCGTATCTGAGGAGTTCCAAGCCCTGCTGGACTCCACCATGGCGTCTTCTCTCCAGAGAACGCTTGCCTCCGCTATGGGGGCTATGTCCTCCTCTTTTTTTCAGACTCTGGCACAGTGCCTTTTGTTGCCCCAGGTGGCTACCCCTACCCTACAGGGAGCGGGTCCTGCCCCTACCCCTGCCTCACCTGCTGCCCGTAAGGCCAAGGTGAAGGCCAAACACCTCTCCTCCCACTCCATGATGCAGGTTATTCCTGCCCTGACGGACTCGCCTGAGGCAGTCACAGATGGCGCGCTACAACCGCGCAAAAGAGCCCCCGGTCAAGCAAAAACGTCCAGATTATGGAAACGGGCTAGATCCCATGAAGAAAGGTCGGAGAGCGACCGGAGTGAGGAGGATGACTATGAGGAGATGGATTATGCCTCTTATGATGAGGCTGGCTCAGAGGAGGGAGCTCCCCCTGCCGTAGCATCCCGTACTGGGGGCACTATTCCTGCTCAAGGTGTTGCTGCCCAGGGGGTGAGTGGCGGCGCAGTGCTTCTGGATCCGCAGGGTAACCCCCTGTTTGATCCGGATGACCTGCGTCATCCTTGCTCAGCTGAGTGGGAACCACCCGAGCATATTGCCCATTATATTGCGCACAGGATGCGCACGCCACTCTCTAAGGAGGGTCGCAGTAAACAGCGGGCGGAATGCCCTAGACCCTCAGTCCCAGGATCGGCGTGTAAGATTCCCGAAGTCGATCCTCAGATTGCACAATTCCTTAATAAATCGGGCTGTAAACCGAAAAAAGGCCTAGATTTTTCCCTGAGGAACTGCCAGGACAAAATAATGGACACTCTTGGTCCACTGTCTAAGGCCTATGAGCTGTTGGAATCCGCCAAAGCAGGCAAGTCGGAGCTTGATCTGGATGTGGCGATTGGCTGGTTACAGCATGCCATTTGTCTGCTAGGCAATGCCAACATGGCCTTTATCCGCTGAGTGCAGGAAAGCTATCCTGCTAAAATTGACCCAAAATTGGCTACCATGGCCATATCAGAACCAGGTCCCTCGGCTGAGGGAATGTTGTTTGGCGACAATTTCGTCAAAGATTTGGGATCTTATGTGAAAACTTTCAACGCCATTGATAAGGTCCAAGCTAACATGAAGAGGGTGTTTTCCCCTAGAGTTTTTGGAGGGGCCGGGCGCAACAGGAGCCGTACACCCGGCCGAGGATTCCGGGGTTCGTTTCGAGCTCAGAGAAGCTCCTTCTTCCCTTCAAAGAATTTCCAGGAGCCCAGGCCGGCTCCGTTCTTTCCCTCCAGAGGGAGACCCTGGAACCCCCACTACCCGAGAGGTGCCTGGTCAGGCAGACGCCCTTATGGTGAGTACCCCTTTTTTCCCTCATACGCAAGAGCGGGTGGCGGGCAGATTGGCACAGTTTTACGAGGCGTGGGCTGCCTTAACAACAGATGCTTGGGTTCTCCAAACAGTACAGGATTACCATATAGACTTTGTGTCCATGCCTGTTCAGCTCTCTGTTCCCAGGGAGCTGTCGCTCGCTCGAGATCAAGAAGAACTGATCTCCTCGGAGATCGTGGAACTTTGCACCAAGGTGCAATACTAGAGGTCCCGTTTACTCACCCGAGGTTTACGAGCAACCTCTTTTTGGTCCCGAAGAAAGGAGGAGGTGTGCGTCCAGTCATCAACCTCCGTCCCCTCAACGCCTTTCTTCCATATCGACATTTCCAGATGGAAGGCATCCATTGTCTTCGAGACCTCCTACAGGAGTCCGACTGGCTGGCCAAACTGGACCTCATGGATGCCTATTTTACGGTTCCCATAACCGCGGAACACAGAGATTTCCTCCAGTTCACCTGGAAAGGGAGAAGTTGGAAGTTTACTTGTCTACCATTCGGGCTCTCCTCGGCCCCCTGGTGTTTCACCAAGGTCATGAAGCCGGTAGTGTCCTTCCTCCGGAGCCGTGGAGTGCGTCTGATTATCTACTTAGACGACATCTTGCTGATGGCTCAATCAAAAGAACAATTACGGGTTCATGTCTCATGGACTACGTCCTTACTCCAAAACCTAGGTTTTCTCATCAATTGGGAAAAATCGGTGTTGAACCCCGCTTAATCGATAGAATTCCTGGGGTTTACAGTGGATTCTATCCAGCAGTTCCTATTCCTTCTGGAGTCCAAGATGAAGGCCATCAAGAAGGAGATCAGACTTACGTTACGTGCAGACGATCTCTCTATCCGACTTCTGGGGAGGGTGATAGGCCTTTTGGCCGCTTCAATACAGGCGATATTTCCTGGACCTCTCCATTATCGGGCCCTTCAACGATTAAAGGGCTCTCACCTGCGCGCAGGCCAATCTTACGAGATGAGAGTGAGGCTGGACGACGAGTCCAGGGACGAACTAACCTGGTGGTTGGCCCACATGGACACCTGGAACGGGAGAGCCATATTCGGATCCATCCCGGACGTTGTGATAGAGTCCGATGCCAGCTTACATGGCTGGGGTGCATGTTGTGGTACCGCGTCTACCGGAGGCAGATGGTCAGATCAGGAACGGACACTCCACATCAATTGCCTGGAACTATTAGCAGGGGCATTCGCTATTCGCAGCCTTACACCAGAGCGTGCAAATTGTTGCGTGATGCTCAGGATGGACAACGTGTCGGCGGTGCGTTACCTCAAACACCTGGGAGGCACGAAATCGCGCATGCTAGCTCTCATGGCGAAGGACTTCTGGCGATTCTGCCTTCGCAACAACATTTCTGTGCAGGCGGAACATATACCGGGACTAGACAATTCAATGGCCGACTGGAATTCATGCTACTTAAAAGACTCTGGAGATTGGCACTTACACGCTGCGGCGTTCCAGGGATTGGATCTAATATGGGGCCCATTCGAAGTGGACCTTTTCGCGTCCCATCTCAACACACAAGTGCCCAAGTTCTTCAGTTGGAGACCAGATCCGGCAGCAGTGGCGACGGATGTATTCCTTCAGGAGTGGCCGAATGCTCGAATTTACGCCTTTCCCCCGTTCAACCTGATAGCTCGCACACTGTTGAAACTGACTCGACGCGACTGCTCGATGGTGTTGATCGCGCCACTGTGGCGGTCTCGGCCTTGGTTCCCTCGGTTACTGGAGTTGACCGCAGATTACCCACGACTAATACCAACCTTCCCGAATCTCCTGAGGGTTCCGGATGGCAACTCGCACGAGTTAGTGGATCGCGGCCTTCTTCATCTAATGGCATGGCCCCTTTTAGGGGACCCTGGACTATCGCGGGAGTTCCGCAATCAACTCTCGACCTCCTCGACAATGCATGGGCAGGTACTAGAGTGGCATACCGATCCGCCTGGTGAATCTGGTCTAGTTGGTGCATGGGACGGTCAGTGGATCCCGTATCTGCCCCTTTGCATATGATCATGGAATTCCTTACTGAGATGTTTGAATCTGGGAAGGCTTATCGCACCATTAATTTATTTCGATCTGCTATATCAGCTGGGCATCAAGGTTTGGACGGTTCGCCTGTAGGGCGTCACCCCTTCGTATGCCGACTACTCAAAGGGATTCGCCTCACTAGACCACCCTGTGCGAGATTCACTGCCTTTTGGGACGTGAATGTGGTTCTACGATTTTTGTCATCTTGGTATCCAAATCAAGATCTGACACTGAAACAGCTGTTGGCTAAGGTGGTCATCTGTTATGATTGATTTCTTGTAAGAGGGTTTCGGATGTTAGAGCACTCGACTGGAATGCCATTGCGTTTACCCCAGAAGGCATCTCCTTTAACATATCCAGAAGGACGAAGTCGGCTTCAAAAGTGTTCGTCTACCCTAGATTCCAGGATAATCCTGCTCTCTGTCCAGTTGAATGCCTTCAGGCCTATCTGGAGGTTACTCGAGGTTACCCACACCTTCCGGTGTCTACCCCTACGTTGGCAAGATGGGTACGGGAGTTGTTGACTCTGGCCGGGATCGATACGTCCAGATTCACCCCTCATTTAGTCCGTGGGGCTATGGCCTCCAAGGCTTCGGCTATGGGCTGCCGCTTGGAAGATATTCTACGTGCAGCGGATTGGTCACGGGAATCGACTTTTCGTGATTTCTTCTTCAGGCCTATTGACCATTTTGCATCTCAAGTGGTTTCTAAGCTTTGAACTTGCATAATAGGAGCCTCCGTGTCTTTAATAAAATTCCCAGATTTTACTATTAACATGACATGAAGTCATGATTTTATTAAAGACACGGAGGCGAGTATTATTCCCACCCACCCATCCGGTTGTGGTTGGAAATTGGCTGGTATGGTGGGTAGTTATGGTAAGTTCTCTATTTGAAGTTTTGGTTCTAATGTTTCATTATCTGACTTTATATATATTGGAGAAATCTGTTTATTCTACCATTTGATATATTAACATATTTTAGGTGTGGGGAGTTGGGATTGACTTAGTGATTTAATTGATTGTCGGTACGCACATGCAGTTTGGAGCCCAGATATTACCATATTTTTTCTATGTCTCCTTTTTAGCTTGAATTTCTCGTGATTTTCTATGTTGGGGATGCTGTTGGCTACGTTAGCTGAAGTTGGATTTC
This sequence comes from Pelobates fuscus, assembly GCF_036172605.1. Lineage (NCBI taxonomy): Eukaryota > Metazoa > Chordata > Amphibia > Anura > Pelobatidae > Pelobates > Pelobates fuscus. Next base: position 204,496,401 of record NC_086320.1, read on the forward strand.
TACGTTTTGGTCTTCGTTATCCGCAAGAAAGAGGGGGATTTGGGTGCATCAAGCATATTATAGTCACTTCCTGTGTTATGTGATTGGTTGCTTGAGCACTGTATTTTTTTGTTCATTCCAGTTATTTATTTATCTCTATTTCTTTGCTGCTGAGGGTAATAAAGAAAGAGATATGCATAATACTCGCCTCCGTGTCTTTAATAAAATCATGACTTTACGTGAAGTTGGATTTCTACGTTTTGGTCTTCGTTATCCGCAAGAAAGAGGGGGATTGTGGGTGCATCAAGCATATTATAGTCACTTCCTGTGTTATGTGATTGGTTGCTTGAGCACTGTATTTTTTTGTTCATTCCAGTTATTTATTTATCTCTATTTCTTTGCTGCTGAGAGTAATAAAGAAAGAGATATGCATAATACTCGCCTCCGTGTCTTTAATAAAATCATTACTTTACGTCATGTTAATAGTAAAATCTGGGAATTAATACACTTTGCAAATTCTTGTAAAGGGCAATACATTTTGTTTTTTTACATACACTTCTCCTTTAGGAATGCTATTAAGTTACTGTTCAACTCTGTTGAGTCCATTTATTTACAATACAAGATCGCCATCTCCTTTAAACCTTGTTTACATAAAAAACGAGGTCTCTCTAACAAGAACACCATGCATATTTAATGCAAGGTGTCCATTCTCCTCCCTATAAATTAAATACAATACATTTAAATGGTTATTAACCTAATTGTGAATTGTTTTGAAATTCAAAGTTAATTTTAAACTAATGGGCAACTTGGCAGATTTTTTTCCATTTTATTTTGCCTAAAATGATAAAATTACATTCTACTACCTAAATAAAAAAATAAAAAAATAAAACTTAAATAAACATCACCGTTTAGTAGCTATAACCCAAATGAAAGGAAATGTTAAAGGGAAAGTCTAAGGCCAAAATAAAAAAATAATTCATTAATAAATATCACTGTTTAGTAGATATAACTCCAATGCATTCAATTATGTTTTTTTTCTTGTCAATGGGGATATATATATTTATATATATAAACAACTTGCAAAAGCCCTCAGCTTCTAACCTCGACCAGACTTTATATAGCTGTCCAATCACAGACTTCCCAATGTAGCTCAATGAGAGGTCACTGCAAGGAAGGTGCCCTGGTCTGTTGATTTTGTCTTTAGATTAGTTCCACTGAGCTAATCACCCAGTAAGTTACAGGACTTGTTTGATTGACAGCAAGGGGCGTGTAACAGGGTTGATTTATAAAAGTGCCAGTTCCTATTCAAATATGTACGTTTTGTAAAATGAAAAAAAGAGTACACATTCTTCACACACAAAGCACATCAGCAAGCATAAGTGTTTTAGGGATTCCCTTTAAGTTAACTCTCAATTCACTTTCTTATAATTATAATATAACCTTATTGAAGAGCCATAAGCTATCTAAGACAGGTGCCCTAATGTGGCATTTACCTGTGGTTTGGTGCCTACTCTGCCTAATGACAAATCTAACACTAAGAATGCACAGGGAATTATCATGTTTAGAGCAATAGTGATTCACTAAGATTGATTTCTGCTGAACCACTAAGTACAATATAATTTGTAAAATATACATTTCCCTGCTTTATATTATGACTGTCTTTTTTGGTGGTTTAAGCACATTTTTAATATACTCTACCTGTGAATAGACTTTTGTTATTGTACTCTAGTAGAATGTATTGTGGAGGTTGTTAGCCATTGTATTTCTGTAACACACCATGGAACTATTCTTTTACAGTAGTTGTTTTATTATTATTATTATTATTAATAATAATAATAATAATAATAATAATAATAATAATAATATAATGGCGTTAGGTGCATTAAACATGTTTTCTTTATTTATTTTTTATGATTGATCCTTTAGAGATTATACCTATTAATTACAAATAATCTTTCCCAGGATTGTGCTTCAAATGTAATAAAATCAAATTATTATTATGAAAGAGTAAATTGATGTACTAAACAGTATTGTGCTTTCACTAATCATAGGCAAGTTTCTGTTTCAGCTTATGGGAACCTTGCCTGGAGAGTTAAAAATGGAACATAAAGTAGTACATGTCATTTTTGATGTTTTAGTTTTTTTGTTTTTTAACATCTCCTAGCAACTCCTATACTTCCTATCACTCAAAATAAACCCCCTCATTTAGTTAAAAATCAAAAATAGTTATATTGTTCTCTTTGTACATATGTTGTCACTCGGAGACAAATCTAATTCTATCTATACAGTATTTTCCGTTATTTGGTGCAATTGCTGGTCTATCACCATTAAATCATGAAAGGTATCCCAGCAGCTTCACAAATTAATACATTCACTGTTAAGAAAATGCTTTATAGTGTCCCTTTTAACATTTGCAGCACACAAATGGCATGATAAAAAGATGTGGTAGTATTGTATAATGTCAATTTATTATTAGGTTTAACATTTCTATCAATGAAGAAGGATTGTATTTCTTTTACAAGGTGAATAATGGCATATAGTATAGATTGTAAAAAGCTTAAACTGAGTATACATTTTTATAGTATTTATTAGTGCTGCTGCACTTCTGTTCAGAGTCCAACTGTGTTTCATTGTCCTTGTATGCACATTGTACAGTGATAATAAAGTTGAATCTAAATCTGAAATGCCTGTTGCTATATATAAATATATCTACCAAAAAGCATTGTTCTATGAAATATAGGAAACTGTTATTGCAATCCATGGATATGCATATATCAATAAGGTTGGGATGCAAATAATGTGTTGACTTAATAAATATTATTATTAATTTTTAAATGCAGTACATTTTCATCACAATGTACACTAAGCTATCACTTTATAGCTTATATCAGAAACAGATAAATAAATATAAATAAATATAAATACCCTCCCTTCACAGTAAGAAGTGTTGAAACTCTGTTTCCTTTCTTTATTAGCAGATGAAGCAGTGTTATTACACTTCATATAGTAAAAGGAGGAGCATTGCTTACAGTACAGGAGCATTCATCCAAATAATCGGGCATTTTAAAATTGGAGAGAAGATAATAACAACGCATAGAGAGACAAAAATATATATTTTTAATTTAACAGTTAGGTGAAAAAATCACACTCACTCTCTCTGGTGCCTCAAATAAGTCTATATATATATATTTATATAGGGCTGGAGTGGAAATGCAAAGCAGCCCTGTAAAAAAATGCGTGCCAGCCCCATAAGTCACTGTGCTATGGTAGTAGAAACAAAACAATGAGTAAGCGCTAGATAACACAAATTAGCAGCAACCCTATAAGGGAATCCCTCAAAAACCCTTAGGATAAAAACACAAAGTAGTAAAAACACAAAGTAGCCCTTCCTTGTATTTTTTACTACTTTGTGACTTTGTGCTATGGTAGTGTTTGTGTGTGTGTGTATATATATACCACCGTGGCACCGCTGGCATACATTTTTTCCATAGATTATATATATATATATAATAACTATGTTTATGAATTAGAATAACTCAATCTGGGGTAGCAAGGCATAGCCATATTTTAACTGTTATGAAAGGATATTTAACATTCTCACTAAATGATATATAAATATACACTTTTATTATTGGTATGTTCCCTTTTTAATTATAAATATTAGTTAAAATAAGCATACGCACATGCAGGCACAGAATCTCATTGACACAAGCACACAAGTTCACTGATACACAGGCTCACAGACAGGCAATCTCACTGACACACACAATATCATTGACAAACACAGACAAGCTTACAGGTACACACAAACTTAGTACAGACAAACTCTCTGACAAACACACACAAGCTTACTACAGACAAACTCACAGGTATACACACAGATGCTTACTACAGACAAGCTCACTGATACACAAATGTCACTACAGACAAGCTCACTGGCACACACATGCTCACTACAGACAAGCTCACTGACACACATATGCTCATTACAAGCTCACTGACATAAACATGCTTACTACAGACATGCTCACTGACACACACATGCTCACTACAGACAAGCACTTTTTTACATTTGAAGGGGGGGGGGGGAGGAGTGCCAAACACAGGATCCGCCACAGGTGCCAAATGCTCTAGGTATGTTCTGTATATATATATATATAAAGTAGTTATCACAGGCTATTTACCAAAGGGTATTTTGACATGTATTATGCAGTCATTTAACTACCAAACTCTGCTAAATATTGTAGTAAAATTTAGTTTTTGTTACTGATTTTCAATGTACATACATATAACAAGGATTTTAAAATAAGCATTTTGTAAATCTGATGTGTGCTACTACTGTAAAAAATATCCTATTGTGTTCAGCTACATCTTCTGAGTACAACGATACCCCAAATGTATGTGTTTGCCACTATCCTTTGAAGCAACAATGCCATATAAGAGATCTGACCGTTTCAGTTTTTACAGTTAGAATTTTTTTTACGTTTTATTTGGAAAGTCCGTCAATTACAAAAGTGAACAAATTACATCAGCCTTATATTGGTATTGCATGTTTGACACAGCATGGCATGGAATATAATTACAATGAAGACGAATTACAAAGTTCAGGTGTTGTCACTTCATGCCATACCTGAGAGTCTGAAAGAGGTATTGCTGTAATAACATCATTATCATTGTAGTAGGCAGTGAGTTGGGTAAAGTGGACTAAGTGGACTCAAGCAATAATAGGTGTAACTGGTAATATAGTAAATACCGTATTTTTCTGTGTATAAGATGCCCCCTATTTTGTTAGCCCAAAATTAAGAAATCAACATTTTAAACAGAAAATAGAACAACTTTGATATTTTAGAGGTGATTTCTGAGGAGAACAACACACTTGTGATTGTCATGCCTCCCTGTGCTATGAAACTCGGTGAAGTTAATGGCTTTATAGTGCATGCAGCTCCCATAATACAGCAGGTGGTGTGAGGGCATGCTATGACATCACAGTAGTATTCCCTCGGTTCCCTGATCCCAATTTCCAAATGTTTAAAATGATCTCTTTGTGTGTACTGTCTTGGTCCATATAGAGACAGTGAGATAGAGTCTGTGTCCCAAAGAAATTAGAAACTATTTGCAACAAATTGCCATAAGAAGGTAAACTACTGTTGATGGATTGCACTAAAATAGAGTACCATCGTCTAAACGTTTGATTGTAGAGCAATGAGGGAGTAATGAGATAGGCACCTCATGGTGACCCTACTAGTCAGTTTGAATTGCTTGATGAATCCGACTAAGGTTAGATAGGTGAAGTCCCCGGAACAACATGTATTGCAGCCGAAGTCCCTGTTAGTAGATTGCTGTTAATTTCAGCACAGTTGTAACCTATTAGGCAGGGTGATCATCTAAAGTATAATATAGAAGGCAATCTAGGAAGAATTCTAAAGTTTAAATATGCAGCTTAATCCTATGGTCTCTGCAGTTAGCTGAGCCCATGCCTTCCTGGACACCTAATAATCTTGTCTATTATCAGCTAAATACACAGCTCTAATCTCCAGTAGCCAAGATATAGTAAAAATCTACACACAGATGGTCGCTACAGCATAATAATCGTCTTGATAAACTAAAAACGTTCCCACGTCTAAAAGGAACTATTCTAAACATACGTATTATCATTTTTTTCCCCCCTCTGGTTTGTTGATCTGATACTATCCTCTTAACACATATTATCACATAAATACAGTCACAAGTTACATTTCATGGCAAAACTGTCACGAGACAGTAAAATAAACTTTGCTGCTAACGTGTGCTCACGTCTTATACATGTGTACCGAGCCTGTCTGTAATAGACATTTCAGCTTTAATGAAGTGTGGACAACATAATACTCTGAAATTTCATATATCATAATTAATGATCATTCAAAAAAACTCATATTAGTGAACAATTAAACATTGATGTAAGTATACTTTACAGTTTTATCTATATTTCTGCAAGACGTTTGTAACGGTTTATGTTAATAATAGAGGAGTTGGTATATTGAAAGGATTGAACTTTGCATTGAAACATTAAAAAAATAAATAAAAAACATTACAAAAGAAACATCTAGGAAGGGAATTACAATCCCACATTAAATAACTATCATCATGCTGATGAACAGTTAATGTTTTGAAGTCATCACAATCAAAGTGTTCCGATACTTTTTACATCACTTTTACTATTATTAGATCTGTGAAAAAGGACCCTGTTGTATACATTGCTTTTAGCATTCTGGTTTAGGTATTTACAATCCTTTGGAAGAATTGTTAGGGGAACTTTAATGGAACCATTGTTCACTTAGCAAGTTCAAAACTGTAAAGGACTTTTCCACCAATTACCACGAGCACCTTTCCTGAACAGATGATGTGTTTTAACAATATTACGCTGTTTCTGAGGGTCTTGTGAGTCGTAGATGAGGGTTGTGTGAATGTGAGACTGTGTGTAGCGGCTGATAATTGTATATGTGGAGGGCCTGAGAGCTGTATTTGGGGGAAGGCTGAGTGAGTGCGTGTGGCACTGTGTATTGTGTGCAGGTAGCATATGAATGTCTATGTTTGTTCCTTCCTATTTTCACTTCCCTGGTGGTCCAGTGGTAAATCATCCCTGGAGGTCCGATGGGGGAGCATTGTGGTCTGCACCAATATCAGGTGCTCACAATTTTAAAAGCTCCCTTGAAGTCCTGCTCTCTGTCAATGACCCAGATCACTGGTTGCAGTGCTCTGGACCATTCATATGCACCAGAGGACCATTAGAGGGGTCTTAACATGGTCTACACCCAATACTGGTATAGAAAATGACACTCCGAGCATGAGGCCAGTAGAGCAGACCGTCCGAGAAACTGCAAACAGATAGTAATATGTTTAGTATATGCCTCACTGGGTGTCCTCTCCTTCTAATGCAGGTTATTTTGTAGTTCAAATCATTCAGTGCTGTTTTAAGCAAAAACTATAAAGAGAATGTAAAAAATACTGTAAATTAATGAAGCCAAAATCAAATAAAATGCATTAAAGGCACACCTCTAAAGTACTCAAGCTTCTTGGAATGCTTTATGTGTAAAGAGTGTGGCCTGTTTTTAGATAAAAAGTGGAGATTTCAAAAGAGACTGGCATTTTTATAAATTAACCTGGTTACACCCCCTGACTTTCAAGCAGACAGCAGATCCTGTTACTTCCTGATTTGTTTAGCTCAATGGAGCTAAACTCAAGAGGCAGCAAAAGCTCAGAGCATCTGCCTTGCAAGTACTTTTCATTGAACTGCATTGGAAAGTCTGTGATTGGGCAGCCACAGAAAGTTTGGGCGGGATTAGAAGGGAGGGGTTTGCAAAAGAAGCAGACAAGAAAAATACAGCTTTTTTACATAAATTATGCCCCAATGAAAAACATGATGTATGTTTTATTTTGGGGGAATATCTACTAAACAGTGTTTTTATTTATTTTGCATGTCAGCAGTATTTTTTGCCCCAGTAGTCCTTTAAAGGTCTAAATGTTATATTTTTAAATAAAAGCGTTGCATTGAGTGGTCTAGATGACATATTAAATAATTTTAAAAATGTATTTAAATTAAATCAATTGGAAATCTTAGCCAAACATATTAAATCAAGGCTTAAGTTATAACATATGCATATTTTGGAAAGTGGCAGACAGAAAAGTATATCCCAGTATATCCTGTATTCTTAGTGTCAATAGGTTATATACTACTAAAGTGTTCATTGACAGCAGTTCTGTCACTGGGTTTATTTATAGCCATGGATTTGTTAAACAGGTTTACTGTCCACTGTCGAGTTGCTAGATCTGGTGAGCTCTTTATCTCTTAATAGCAATCATGCCTTTCTCAGAGAGAATCTGAAGACAATGTTTACAGAAGGCTCCAAAACCCTAGTAATGAATGTCCCAAGAAAGGAGACAAACATCTCAAACAATGACTATGGTGACTTGGACATGGAAAATGGAAATTTTACCAATATATATGCTTTTCTTAATACCGTCTTGCAACGGATCAAATCCAATTGGCCTGTCTATTCTTGGGCTTTTGCCTATAAGTCGCTTGATGGGCCCAGGAAATCTTACAGCAGGTGTGCTGCCTGCTATTTATTTAGCCTTGGAACATATTGACAGACAACCAAGCATCATAAAGGATTATAAACTAAAATTAACATTCACGGATACACAGGTAAAGTGTTCATATATATCTAGAAGAAGAAAATTGATGGTATAACTATAGCAGACAAATATTCAGGATATTAAAGCCATATGCAGAATATAAATTCTTTATTATAAATGTAGAGATTACAGTTTAACACATAACATAGTGTTGATGAATTGCTTAGCAATGAAAAGAGGTGAGAAAAAAGCAAATAACCCCCTTGCGGGGATACGATAAGTGTGTCCAGATGAAAAGAGGTGATAAAAATATTCTGTAAAAGTGAATTCATATATCTAGTGGAGGAACTGTAGGCAGCATGCAGTGTATTGTATGTATTGTTTTTAAGAATGTCTTCTTTATTTTGGTATTAAATTTGTTAGAATGTTTAAGAGTGTGTGTGTGTGTGTGTGTGTGTGTGTGTCTATGTGTTGTTTTATATAATTTTGTGACAGCAATAATTCTTGCACAAAACACTAATTCTGTTTGTATAGTTCTCAAATTAACCAAATGGGCCACAACTGCTTAAGAACCATGAGGGAAGGGTATTTATAATAGGAGAAAGTTCTTAAGGTGGTTTGATCACAGCGAGAAGCAATGGAATGTTCCATATTGATAGCTCCACGTTTGCAGCTTTGGCCCATTATTGCTGGTTTATAAATAACTTCTATCAAGTCAATCAAGAGGCTTTTCCATTAATGCATCTGTGCAAAAGAAGGAATATTCAGATTCTAGTCTATTTCTAGTGCTCTATCTAGAAATTAAAATGAAATTTGTATCATACATTTATCATGCAAAGCGTTACATGTAAATTACATTTTTTATTGTTCAAACCTGAGTTTTAAATTTATATTATTTTATTGGAATATATACACAGTAGATGACAAGTGAGTATGTTTAAAATCAACACCAAAAGCATATAGGTTTTCTTTCAAATATTTGTTATTTTGAAATAGATTGAATTATATGAGAAAAAATTATAATAAACAATGTAATAAACTGTTTCATGTAATAATCATAAATTTAAATGAAGATACATAACCAAAATATGTTGGAAGATTTCAGAAACTTGAAGCAGTTACAGTATATTGATCTATAATACGCATTTACAATATCTATAGAGTAATAATGTAACTGAGGGAGAGAAAAGAAAAGGGAAAAAAAGGGAAAAGAAAAGGGGAAATAAAAAAATTAAATATTATGTCCACGAAGAATCCCAACAAAAATAGAAAAAAAGGTTAAAAAAAAAAAAAGAATATGTACAATGAATAGATATAAGATGGTCATGCTTTCTATAATTTATTTGGTCAATATTGAGATGGGAAAAAAAGGTTAAAGAAAAAATTTAGAAAATTAAACAATTTTATTTGGCCAGGTGGGTACTAAATTAAATTTAAATTTAATCTTCATTGGCTTTTCCCATTCAGACAAGTCGAGTCGTAAAAGGACATTACTGGCTGATGGTATGAGGAGAGCAAGCTTGCATCTTTTGTTTTCAAATAAGTGAGTAAGAATATTGGTGACTTTTGGAGTAGCAGCCAATTTCAACAGGTGGGGAATAGCCGAGGGGGCTGAAATGAGTAGATGACCCAACATAACGCGTTTATGATATGCTAGGTCATCCGGGAAATGATTAAGGAGACACATACTGGGGGTTAAATCGATTGAAAATTCTGTTAAGGAGATAATTAATTCTAAAATGTTTGGCCAATAATTTAGAATTTTTAGACATATCCATTAAATGTGAGAAAGGGTACCCGTTTGGCCACATCCCTTCCAAAACACAATTTAGATTTGGAAAGATTTAGTCTATATAATTTAAAGGGAGAAAAGTACCATCTATATAATAATTTCGGACGAGTTTCCAAATGGATAATATTTGGAGTAATCCCCTTTAAAGCGTATATTAAATGATGCCACTCCGACACCGTAAACATCTATATTTTATGTTCTTAAGATAGAAGACAAATCAAAAACTATGGAAAAGAATTCTGTATGAAGGTTACGAAGGAGAAATAATGGAATTGCAGTGTAATGTATGTGATAATTCTGTTTGGAAAAAGATATACGATCCTGACTTATTGTAGTATTTACAAAAGATAGCACATATTTTCTGTTCTAGCTTTAAAACTTACAAAATCTGTTTTCACATGCTTTGAGCTTGGTAGCTTCCTTGGTTCTAGTCAAATTTTCCTCCTGACATGATCCTAGATGTGATATTGAAAATGTATATATTTATTTATTGTAATTTTTTTTTTTTTTTTTTTTAAGTATGGTCCAATAATGAATAGACTTCTGAGTATATGATGCCTCAAAGGTATCTTTGCATTCTGCATTGAAAAATCATATTAGTGTAGATAACATTTAGCTTTATAATCTGCAGTCCTCATTGCCCAGGTTTTGCTAGTATTTCCATTGGAATTAACCAGGTAAATACATAAATCCTGGATTGTTGGTGGGCAATAAGCCCTGGTTTGGGAACGACTGGTCTACAGTGTTTACGTTTATAAGGCAGCTATTCATAAACAATGGTTTGGGCTGATAGAACACCTAATGTGCAGGTTGTCAGATACAGCAGTTAATTTGGAAGAATACAGTGTTTGCAAACTATATGCCATGAAGATTAATTTCCTCCTAGTTTGATTGTACATTCAGAAAGATGTCTATGCCAATACACAGGTGTCAAAAACAATGCATGTGTTGCAGATGTTTGTCCTCTCTACTTATACATTCAAATGTGTTTAAGTGTTGTAGTTCTTTTTACATCCGTTGTACCTCAGATAATATGCCATAGATGTTCCTCAATTTGGAGCAGGTGTTCTCATAGAACCTCATAAAACTACTCTTAAAAGCATGTACTGTATGGATGTTGTTCTCAAAAACCTAGTTCCTAATGAAAGCAGCATGATATTGTCCTGAGTCTCACACTTCAACCCATGTTCTGTAGTAGAACAGGAGAAACAATTGGAAACAATTGCAAATGTAGATTACGCGTCATCTGATATAATAGTACACCAAAGAAAATAATCTCCATAGATAACTGCTACCTCTTTTTTTTAAGGTTTTTCTTCTTAGTGTTAAATAGTATAAAACTCGACATGCTGTTCAGTTGGTCAGCATCAGTGAACATGAATTCAAGAATTGCTAACAGTATTTTAGCTAACTCAAAGGTCACACATTTAGGAAGTCAGTACAATTATACAGCCATTCAGATGAGTGGATTTAGCATACTTTTCCACTTAAGGGAACTGAATTACAAAGTCACAGACACTTAGATTGTGGACCATGTCATGCTTGTCAAGAGCTAATTGTAGCTTTCTAAAACTCCTATATTACCTTGTCTATTATTAGAACAGCTGTTTCACTTGAAATACTGAACCTTAAAGATTCAATGAAACACTTTCCAGAACCACATTGCAGAATTTATATGTGATAAACAAAAACTTTTATAAATATTTCTTTATAGCCCCACTGTCATACAATAACTGTAGTTGTATAAAAAAACTTTAAAAAAGTGCTTGGTGGACAAGGGATTTACTGTGGGGAGTGTGGATTTTTTTTTCATTTGTTTTCACATTTACTCCAGGATATGGATATACTATATGGGTCCTTGTCAAGGCTTTCTTCTTTCTGTGCTGTAGAAGATCTGAGCTTTCCAGGCAGATTTTATTTTTCACAAAAATCATACTATGCTTCTAGTCTTTTTGTGTGGATTATTCACACAATGCATAGAGGTGTTTTTCAAGGTCTATAACCTGGCTATAAATAATCCCTCGATTTGGCTATAAACTATAAGCTACCTTTGTGGTAGCTACAGCTGTCTGCAGGGTTTCTGGAAACAGATGAGTTGAGCTCGATATTGTGGATGGTTGTAGCACATTTCAGGAAATTCACTTTAATAGATAGGTAAAATTAAGTGAAAGAATTATAGAAATATAGTTAATATTCGGTCCCTTTCGTCTATATGATCATATGATGAAAATATTATTTGGTTAGCAAAAATACATATAAGGATTGTATGTATGTGTATTCAAAAACCTTAGTTCTAGATCAGTTTTGAATGTTTTCACGTTCTAAATGGATACACAGAAAAAGGGACCTGCATATAGACATTAACCCACACCACATATAAAAATACACAGTACATTTCTTCCTCCGGCCTTTAAACCACATTAAGTCTCGATCACACCAGTCAAAAATTATATATCTCACAAAGTGCATTCAGGATGGAAGTGAATACAAAATTAATGAAGTTTTAACTGGAGAGATATATTACAGCACTTTCCCATTTATAACCACTCACAGAGGTCCCCGGAGAAATGAAGATGAAGTGTATCAAGGAAGCAGAAACTCTGTTCCTTTTTTCCCACACATACATACTAAACTTGTTAAAGCTGCATTGCCGCAGACTAACCTACCTATACATCTATTGATTGTCTGAAATACAAGAAAAATGGTTTAAAGACTACAGAAATAGAAAGGCCATCTGTGAAATCATCACATCCAGCACACATGAGAATATTTTCCACATGGGAATAAACTAATCATACTTAATGCATATCTCATCATTTTCATTATGAAAATCATCTTCAAATATTGTCAGTGTGTGATCGTCTAGATAAAATCCAGTCAAGTTGCACCAATTTTTTTTTCCTCTGTGGAATAAAGGGGAAAAAAGCACCATTAAAAACTACAGCTCTTTGTAGTTACACTGTTTGCAAATGTTTTGACAAATTACCTGGGATCTGCCAGGTGCCCATCACCACCTCTTCTGCTGACGAAACTCCCTGCACTGAGCTAAGTGCCGTGGTGCAGGCCTTAGCTCATTGACTGAGAGTGCTCTGGTGACGTTGTCAGCCAATGAATAAGCACTGCACATTAGGTGTTTGTTCGGTGGAGGTAACAATAGCGCATAGCAGGAGTCTCAGGCTCCAGAAGAGTCTGAGACTGTGCCCAGTGGACTCCAGGTAAGTTGTCAAACTGTTTGCAAAATGGTTCAAATACTCATCCTGGGAAAGTGCCAAATTGGCATCATAACCAGTATGTATCTCTTTTATATAAATAAGACTGTGTATTCTACAAGACAAGTGGTTGTTCACTAAAAAAGCAATTGCATAAAGTTACACAATGAATTGCAAAAATGTTTGCTCTGATTTTCTCTGCTTGGTATTTTGCTGTTGATCCAAAAGAAAACAAAAAACACAGTCTGAAGTGCTTTCTGATTTTGCTACAAATAAGGGAAAAAAATATCTTTCTTGACCACAGAATAGCAGTCAGGTTCAAGAAGCTATTACCTCACAAATTAATAATTATATCCCTTAATATTATGTTTTTGCAAGTATGCTCTGATAAAACTACCTTTCCAAGCACAGAATTCCACATCCTTATTGTTCTTACTATAAAAAACACTTTCCATTGGCTTAGACTAAATCTAATTTCTTCCAGTCTAAATGTATGACCTTATGTCCTATGTGCAGTCCTGTTTATGAATAATGTAGTTAAATGTCGAATGTTTGTCATTAACATTCGTACCATGATAATAGTTCTGTATCATGTTCAAGAGAACAGATGAGATTTTCTTACACTATGTTTTTTAAATGGTATGATTGAGACATCAAAATATCACATAAAAATGTAAGTAAAACAAGATCCAATAAACTCCAATTCTTTGTTGAATCGGCCAGGAATTGGAAGATGAAGATTCACTGAGTACAATTTTTCAGAAAGAAGGGGATTCGATATCAGTTTCTGCTATGTCATAGAGATATAGTAGAACTGATTAGTGATGGTGATGTAATAATGTATATTGTATTGGTACAGGTAAAGTTCCTTAATAGTAATTGAGGAATTTGAATTCCACAGCATAACTATAGTGGCTGTTTATGTGCATCCTTTTATGTTTATTTACATAATAGAAATTTCTCTTTATTTTATAGAGAAAAAACACTAATTATTATTATGTCTTCATGCAACCACACTATGGGATGGGGGAGTGGGGGGGGGGACACTATGGAAACTGAAGCTCCTGTACCGCGGTGTGCTTTGCTTGGCCACACTACCAAAAAAGTAGGAGACACACCGGAGACCAAGGGGAATGGGGGGAAGAGAGAAAGGCACTTAGGGATGGGGAGGGGGGAAGGACACTATGGGAGAGGGGGGAGAATACTATGGGACAGGGGAGGGAAGGGACACTATGGGGGAAAGAACACTATGGGAAAAGGGGGGGACAATATGGGACAGGTGAGGGGGGAAAGAACACTATGAGACAGGGGAGTTGGGTAGAACACTATGAGATAGGGGAGGTGGGGGAAAGAATACTATGGAAGAGGGGAGGAGGTGGGAAAGAACACTATGGGGCAGGAGATGGGGCAAAGAACACTATGCTACAGGGGAGGGGCAAAGAACACCATGGGACAGGGGAGGGGGAAGAGCACTATAGAACAGGGGAGGGGGGGGAAAGAACACTATGGGACAGGCAAGGAGGGGAAAGAACACTATGCACTATGGGACAGGGGAGAGTGGGAAAGAACACTAAACAAGAGGGAGGGGAGAGGAACACTGGGGGGAGAGAGAGATACATTAAGGAGAGGGCACTAAGGTACAGTGTAGGGAAGGGAAAAGGACACACAGAGAAACAGGAGGGGATAGAGAGACACACAGAGGGGCTGGGGATGAATGTGATACACAGAAGAGCCTGGGGTGGAAATACAAAGGGGTTGGGGGTAAAAGATATACACAGTGGCTGGAGAAGAGGAAAAAGAGACACAGAGTGTCTTGGGGGAGATAGACGGGCTGCTGGTGAAAGAGAAACACACAAAGGAGCTGGTAAGTGTAAAAGACACAAAGGGGCTGGGAGAGAAGGATACACACAAAGGAGCTGGGGGGAGTAAGACATACAAAGGGGGGTTGTAAGAGATACACAAGGGAGGTGTAGCAAACACAATGGTGAAAATAGGGGATATAATACACTAAAGATACACTAAAGACATTTAAAAATGGGATAAGAAACAAAAGGCGGGTTAAGAGGCACACAAGTGAAGATGCTTTTGGAGGGTGGGGGAGCGCTAAAATCATCTTCGCCTGTGTACCCAAAAATCCTTGCACTTGCCCTGCACAGAGGGGAATAGGTGCTGAGATCAGTTAAATAAATAAATAAAGGGTTTTTAATGTTTATTAACTGACTTGGAGGGGTGTAAAGGTAGGGGGAAGGCAGAGAGAGCTTTAAATTAAAATTGTAAAAACAATGACCATTTTAGGAGATATTTAAATGCATTATTTTATTGTAAACAAGACCCTTGCTTTTTTTTTTACCATGTTAGAATTTGCTTGTGAAGGTCTTGATGGTGATCGCAGTTGCGTTGCATGATCAATAATAATCCTTATTGAACCTGATTGTTATTCGATTATCATGCTAGCAATAGCTATAAATGGGATACACTTAAAATAAAATATTACTTGAATTTAAATCATAAAAGGAGTGTATATAAAGAAATATAAAAGTTTAGATTGTATAGAATCATTTTCATGGTTGTGGATTTGATAGGTCAAGCAATGTTTAGTACACATATTTTTTATTTGGGATGTTGCTTCATCTAGGTTTATATTAACCAGACAGTTTGTTTTATGTCTCCTTTTCCCATTCTCACTCTATAAAATGGTCATACCTAGTTGTCTGCTCTATGACAGGCCTGCACAACCTGCAGCCCCCCCAGATGTTTTGAACTATAACTCCCATGATTCCCTGCCTATCAGTTTCATTAACCCCTTAACGACGAGTGGCGGACTAGGGAATGCGTTAATGACGAGTGACGGACCTCGTCCGTCACCCGTTAAAATTAACCCCAGATCGCAGCAATCGCGGCGATCGTGGGGTTAATGGTGCTCCGGTCTGCCTCTACATTAGAGGCAGACCGGGAGCACCGGATCCGGCTGCCCCAGTACATGTGCCCGCTCTGACAGCATGCCAGAGCGGGCACATGTGCTTAGTATACTCACCTCCGCCTCCCTGCACTTCCGGGTTCACTGTGAAGTGCCGGGAGACGGATCTTCAGTGATCCTGCCCCCTGGTGGAAAGAAAACATAGTCAAATTAAAATCCAACCCCCCTTTACCCCTCCTTTACCCATTTTAATAAAAAATTAACCCCTTCCCTGCCAATTGATCACTGACTACAGTGATCAATTGGCAGGGATTACATTTTACTATGATCTGATTTTTTTTTTAACCCCTGAGGGTTAATTCTTTTTGTTTTTTAACCCTCAGGGGTTCAATTTATTTTATTAATTAATTTAAATATTTTAAAATGATAAATTTAGCTAGCTGGGGAGGGTGGAAGTTAGTGGGGAAATGGGGGATTTAGTATTAGGCTAACTAGGGGTTAACGTTAAAAAAAAGTTTAAAAATAAGCTTTAAAAAGTTAAAAAATTAAGTTAAAAAAAGTTTTAATAACGTTTAAGTAAAAAATTTAAAAAAGTAAACCCTTTACCCAGTCCAAATAAAAATTAACCCCTTCCCTGCCAGTCGATCACTGCATACAGTGATCAAAATACAGATCACAGTATTATACTGTGATCTAATTTTTTTTAACCCCTGACGATTAACTTTTATTTATTTTTTATCCCTCAGGGGTTAAATTTATTTAATTAACTAATTTAAATATTGTATAATTAAATATTTTGCTAGCTGGGGTGGGTGGGAGTTATGGGAAAATGGGGAATTTACTGTTAGTGCTGCTTACTGCTAGTTAGGGGTTAACGTAAAAAAAAGCTTAGAAAAATGTTAAATCTGTAAAAAAAAGTTTTACGAAAGTTTAGGAAACTTTAAAAAAATTAATAAGCAAAACAAAAGTTTAAAAAATAGTTTTAAAAAGTAAAAAAAGTTTTAAAAAGTAAAAAAATACATTTAATAACGCTCATTACCACTACACCTGGTACAAGCTAGCGGAAAAATGATCCCACGCTAAGGTTCAAAATATGCCTTTTGAAATACCCTGGGATGTCTTCTTTAAGAAATGGTATGGCTTTATGGGGTATTTGGTTTATATAGCCTGGTAAAATACTCTAAAATGGGACATGGGCACAGCGTAAAAATTTAAAGTTTGAAAAAAATGGAATGGCTGTGTCCCAAATGTGCCCCTCCGATGTCCACATATACCTGGCAAAGGTACATACGGGGGTATTTTTGTACTCAGCAGACATAGCTGAGCAACATATGAAGTATTATACAGTGGTAGTACACATATGGTTTGCAAAATATACTGTGCAAACTCCCTTTGTGTGTCAAAAAGGCAGAAAAAAACGCTTATAACCACTACACCTGGTACACGCTAGCGGAAAAATGATCCCATGCTAAGGTTCAAAATATGCCTTTTGAAATACCCTGGGGTGTCTACTTTAAGAAATGGTAGGCCTTTGTGGGGTAGTTTGAATTTAAAACCTGCAAAGATGCTTGGAAATTGCACATAGGCCCGGCGTCAAAATTCAAAGTTCGGTCAAAACTGATATGGCTTGGTCTCCTATATGGCACTGTAGCTTCACAAAATAGTGCAATAGACATACAATGGGGGTGTCCTTTTACTCAGAAGACTTAGCTGAGCATAATTTGGGGGGTTTGAACTTAGTGGCACACATGAAATATACAAAATGCCCAGCAAAAATGCAATCCGTATGTAAAAAATGCACAAAATTATTTTTTACCACATACTTTGGCATGTAATGGTAAAAAAATGGGGGCATGTTAAGGCACAATATGCACCTTATGAGATACCCTGGAGTGTCTACTTTTACAAATGGTAGGCCTTTGTGGGGTGTTTTTGAACAGTCAAACTGTTATAATACCCCAAATGGAAGCATAGGCTCATTAAATCCCTCTCTCAAAATTCTACTGTGAATACTGAAAAGGACAGGTCTCCTATATGGCACTGTAGCTTCACGAAATAGTGCCAAAGACATACAATGGGGGTACCGTTGTACTCAGCAGAAGTAACTGAACACATAATAAAACTTTGTACAGGAATAGCACACACCAACTTTACAAAATACACATGAGAAGTTCTTTGTTATAAGTTTGTGTGCGAAAACCCAAAAAAAACACAATTTTACTCCAATATTTAGCAGAGGTTGGCAGTAAAATGGCTATGTAGAAAGTGTCAAAACAACCTTAGGTAAATAGCCTGTGGTGTCTACTTTATATAAATATATACTTTTGTGTGGCAATTTTGTTTTCTTTTATGGCTATTAGGCTTACAAGACAAACATACCAAATTCTAAAATCGCTCCACATAAAAAGTTTATTTTACTCCTTGTGCTTTGTGACCTGTAACTACCAAAAAAAAACTTAAAATCCCAGACACATTATATATTCTGTAATTCAGAACAACTAAATGAATTTATTTTTAATTACTTTCCTTAACCTGCACTAATTATGTACACATTATTATTGCAAAAACTGTAAAAAAACACACAAAAATTCATTTTTTTGCATATTTCTGTGTTTTTTTTTATAATAAATAAGCATTTATATATATATATATATGTGTTACATCAAATTAAAGCCCTTTCTGTCCTTTAAAAAACGGTATATAATATGTGTTGGTGCAATAAATTAGTAAAATGCAAATTGCAGTTGAACGCAAATAGCAAAAAATGCAAAAAATGCCGTTGTCATTAAGTGAAAGACAAGCTTCTGAAGCTCTGTCCTTAAGGGGTTAAAAAAACATGGGTGTTGTCTAACGGTTTCATGAAATGTATCATGGGTGTTGGCTATCTGTTTTTTTTTTTCACAGAATCTTGAGCGTTGTAGTTCAAAACATCTGGGGGGCTGCAGGTTGTGCAGACCTGTTCTGTAATCATGTGACTGTGTCATGGTTGTCACTAGGGGGAAATTAGGGTTGCATAAAAAAACTGCAGCACTGATGTTGCTATAGCAACCATATTTCATTCTTTGAACTATACAGATTATAAGACTTTCTTATCTGTCAATATTCAGGGTTTTTTTTATATTATTAAACAAAACTACAAAATGCATCAAAATTAAAATCTTCTGTACGTATGTAACATATGTCTAAAAAAACAAATCTGTCTAAAAATAGATTGCTACTAAGGATACTTTAATAGTATATGCAGTAGCTGTGGCAAAATTAAGAAAATAATGTGTATGCATATATAAAACAAAATGCTTTTTTTTTTTTTAAATAAGCGAAATACCATGGGATGTGGTAACTATTTTACAATTAAACATATAAATATACACAAAGATGAAATTGTATGCTCTTATTTCTACTATTGTTAATAATACTGCTAATAATAATTAAATCATGCATTCCAAAAACCTTTCTGCATTTTAGTTAACTTTTTCACTCCTCTCCTCTATACTAAACTATTACAAATGCATTTACAATTCATATTCAGTAAGATAGATATAAAAAAATAATACAAATCTAAAATGACTTGTCTGTCATCCCTGCAGTGATAAAAATCTGCCAACATTTCTTGGTCACAAGGCATGATCTCTGAAATGTTTTTCGCGATAAACGACAATTGACTAAATACAAATTTGTTGGAATGTACGAATAACTAACAAAGTGGTTCTTTTGAGCTGCAGTTGTAACATGAGCCATCTTTAAGATTGTGTAACTTTTTGTAAATTCCATCTAGACACAGAAAACATCAAAAACAGCACAGTTTTAAAAAACTAGATCAACCCATTACAATGTGGCCATTCTACAAGTCTGCCACTAAATTATCTGCACCTTATGTTTCTTTTGTACTGGTGATTCAAAACACTGTCCACCTGTCCTCCACACTGGAATATATTTACCCTTTCTAAACACGTGTGGTCATTCAACATGTTACCAGTACAGATCTAGAAGTCAGGTGCCGAATATATATTCCGTTTAGAAATGTTGACACTGTCATCCTTCTGTAAGATCTAGGACACCTGGGAAGTTGCATTTTGGTAACCTTGCCATTTGTTGTCTTACCTACCTTACCACCTTAACTCATATATTTCTCCCTTCTCTTTCCTATTCACGCTCACTATAAAAAACCTTATCTTATTCCTCTATTTCCCTATTCATGTAACTCTCAAAGAGAGTATTTTAACACAGGGGAACGCAGGGTTATGGTGGCATAGGACAAGTGAGAGTTAGCATTAGGGATGCTCCAGCCTTCAAGATACTGTGAACTGTAGATTCTATTACTCTCAGTAAGGCTTTTCAGCTCTGTTACTGCGTCACTCAAAAGACACTCCATATATAATACATTCAGTACGTACCAAAACATTAGCTGTGTGAAACAATCAAAATTATGAGTATATACCATACAAGATGATTTTAATTAAACATTTTGGAATAAGGGTTTTGAGAGAACCAAACAAAATATGTTGGCGTCACGTGTCAGTCAACTTTGTTCATTCACATTTATTTAAAAAATAAAATAAAAAATAATGTAATTTATAATAGAATAGAAACATACTATAAATATAAATATATATATTACTACTTTATTGTTTATATTGTTACTCTATGTTACTTTATACAAAGTTAGGTAACATAGAGTAACAATATAAACAATAAAGTAATAATATATATTTATATTTATTGTATATTTCTAAAATGCCATTTTGCTTCAACTCTCACTGACTATTTCTTTCCACTTCTCTTAGTTTATAAATTTCTGTTAATTCCTTATGGTTAGAAAGAAAAAGAAAGATTAGGCTGACTAAATAAAGCTGTAATGGTGCAATGTAAGCTAACATTATTTGCATGAATTAATCATATGTGTGCTTTAATTCTTGCAAGTAAAGTAAGAAGCATGATTGACTAGTGGCATGTACATAATGTAGCTTATCATAACGTTTTAATTTCATTTGCTATGTATCTTAGAAAATATATGCTGTTATAAAATGATCTCATCAATCAATATGACATAGCCATGAGCTTTTGTCTGCCATTCTCATATTCAGAGCTTATAAAAGTCTCAATGAAATGTTTCCAAGAAACTGGAGCAATTTTATAAAGTATAAGACACTAACAGACTGGTCTTTTTCTAAATATAGATTACCTGTAATTTTTAGTTTGTATTCTTTTATTTTGTTATGCATGCTCTAAATTGGACAGTATAACTTCATAACAAAGAGTGGTGTACAAAACCGATATTGTCAAACAGAATGAGAGCTTCTACTTTATTGAGAAGACAAGCATGATCCTAAGCCATAAGGGGACCCAAAGAAGTGTCAAACAATTCACAGATGGTTTAATGCTTTTCTGGGGGTGGCACCAGATAGCTATTAACACAATAACCACTACATTAGTTATGCATGCTCGACTGGTTATTGTGTTTATCTGTGATAGATTATCTACTACCCTTCAACTGTGTGGCATGAAATAAAAAAGGTTGTATTCAATACAAAATGTATTTACTATCTAAACATAATACTATTGTTGTATGGCATGTCTGCTCTACACAGAATCCATTTTTCAACTAATTGCGTAGTACACTCCAACTCTAACTTTCATAATAGAAGGCAACCCAAACTAATAGAATAATCAACAGAAGTATGTACAATAAAACTTAACATTTATTAACATTATTAAAAAGGTAATCCAAATGGCGCAAGTGGTGATTAGCACCAAAAAGGGTCTTTACTAAAGCGTTTAGGGTCTAGACAGAGTAATTAAATTAATAATACCATTAGTATCTACTCTAAATGTAACGTGACAGCCAACAGTCATGTAGCTATCAAAAAATACAATGTAACTACCTGGCTCATATCCAGTACAGACAGAGGAAGAAATCGAGGGTAGAAAAAAGTATCAAACATAAATACAGTAACAGAATAGTGGTAAAGTATAAGTGAAACGTAAAATCCCTATAGTGCCTTCGTGGGCACCCCTAAGGTAGCTAAGTAAAGTAGCTAATGTGCCTTCAAGGGCACCCCTTAAAAAAGGCTAACCCCCCCCCCCCCCCCTTCCCTAACTAACTATAACTGGATAACAAGACAAAAATCAATGGTGGAAAGAAAAAAAGGAGAGAAAATATAAAATAAAATATGAGGTGGCAATCAAACTATCCATGGGATAGTTGCATATGAGGATGGCTTAGATTTCGGGAATCATTTCTATTGATACGTTTGATTGCTACCTCATATTTTATTTTATATTTTCTCTCCTTTTTTTCCCCCACCATTTCTTTTTGTCTTGTTATCCAGATACAGTTAGTTAGGGAAGGGGGTTAGCCTTTTTTATATAGGGATTTTACGTTTCACTTATACTCTACCACTATTCTGTTACTGTATTTACAAGTTTGATACTTTTTTCTACCCTCGATTTCTTCCTCTGTCTGTACTGGATATGAGCCAGGTAGTTACATTGTATTTTTTGATAGCTACATGACTGTCAGCTGTCACGTTACATTTAGAAAATCTACTAATGGTATTATTAATTTAATTACTCTGTCTAGACCCTTTAAACACTTTAGTAAAGACCCTTTGTGGTGATAATTACCACTTGCGCCATTTGGATTACCTTTTTAATAATGTTAATAAATGTTAAGTTTTATTGTATATACTTCTGTTGATTATTCTATTCGTTTGGGTTGCCTTGTATTATGAAAGTTAGAGTTGGAGTGTTCTATCTCCACTCACCTTTCATATATGTTTGTTTTGTTTATTTTTATTATATATAGGGATTATCCCCCCCCCCACAGGCCCTAATGGCACCCTGACACAGTCTCCCTTACTATGCTCTATTACTACTACTGTGTAAAGTGTAAAAGTTCAGGTTTTATGGTTAGATACATTTTGCCAAGATTATATTGTGTTTACCAATTAAAATATTTTGAAATGTTTCATTAGAACACTAGACTGAACAAAGCAAAGTGAACTGGTTAAGATATAAAAACAAATATTATCTGGATGTTACAGTCCAAATACATAAATATACACATGGCTAGATATATTGTAATGCATAGCCTCAGTTGTAATTATATACAATTCAATGTTTAGTTGATAGGTCTAACAGTATGCCCTATAAGTATTAGCACATATGTTACTTCAAGGAAGAAGTCAAATAGTATGCTACAAGAAAAAAGTGATGGAAACAGTATTTTTTCAGTTCCTAATTACAAGAGACCTGATCACACGTGTTTAAGTAATTCTAAGTATGTACAACACTGGGCAGTAACAATCAGAACGCCTGACAAAGAATTGCGAACAGAATTTACATTCAAATAAAGAATGTGCTTGGCAGCTGCATCATTTTGAATATACATAACAAAGAAAATTACACAATGTAAAATTATGCATCAGTGGAATTATACACTAAGGCCAAATGCAGTGAACAAATTAGGGACAATTTATCCTGGGAAGCGTGTGGACAAAAGGACATAATTTATTGCATATGGAGGTAGTGAACATACATAAGTGTCTGAAATGACATCATGAAGCAGAATATAATAATCTAAAACACTGCTTTAAAATACAACACCGATAAACATCATTGTAAAACCCTCTTGTGACTCATATTTAGAGAGTATCAAGCTTCAATTTTAGCTGGAATAGGCAACATAATAATCAGAAGTGTGTACATATTTTTAAAGGGGCATGACCGGTTTTCATTTATCCATTTAACGTGCTACCTGAAAAATGTATAAATAAGCAGAGAGAGAAAAAGTAAATATTGGAAAACTAGTTTTATCTCTGAGGGAACAGGTGGATTCATGAAATTTCCATGAATGCCTGTGTATTGCTCATTTTATTCTCTAATCTGCACTCTGTAATCTGTACAATGCTCTCTGGATGAGGTCAAAATGATGAGCAATGCCAAGTGATGTGCAAGAATGAATGAAAGACTTTGCTGCAGCAATTTCTTGTAGTCAGCCTTGTGCTGGATATATAGATATAACATACAGCTCTAAATCTGGTGGGGGAAGCAGATACATACAATCTTAAATTCACATTTACACACAGCCTGGCATTATGATTAATCTGGGCTAAAGGCCAAATACTTTGGGATGGTGATTAACAAGGATGCTGGGTACAACCCACCCTGCTGCAATATCTTTACAGAAACCTGACCTTGGATGTTAGGATAGTATTTTATGTTTAGATATATTTGCTAGCTCAGCCATTTAGCTAGTGCAATGTATGAAAGAAAATATTTTCAGATTATATCTGGGCACCTATCTAATTCATGGCAGAGTTTTTTTTTTTATATCAAGAGTTTTGGAAAAAATAATTACTTGTTTGAAATGAATGGGTTATGGTTTCCTATGGTATTGTTTATACATGCCTTTGTACCAAAAATTGCTTTAACATATATTTAAGTCCCCCCTCCCATAATTCCCCATATGAAAATGGATATGAAATCCATGTGGAGGATGATGTGGTCCAGTGGCAATGCTTGATGAATATGTTTTATTCTCAAGCTTTCATAATTATTGTTATTATTATAATAGTACTTTATTGTATATTTTTTTCCAAATAGTTTTCTACCATAGAGCTTTTTCAGAAGTATAACATTGGTCAACAGTATCTTATCATTGTGGCATTTTGTTTTAAGTTTGGGACTTTGCAATTCTGTATTAGAACAGTTATGGAAGTGTGTCCTTAGCACTCAATGACTCACAGCTTTGATTAAACTATCGCTTACATCTACAGTAATATACAGATGATGTTATATTGTAACAAATATTACCGCTAACAAATAAAGCAGACATTATATTCAGTATTCAGGTGCTAAAAAAACAGGAAGAATATTGACATTAGTACTCTGCATTCTTTGATTCAAATATCATGTTTGAGAAATAGTAACGCAACCTGTGACATTTGTTTCTATGGCAACCAGCTTGCGCCCATATATCAAATGTGAATATTAGTTGTCACTTTGTCCAGACATACAAATACATCTACAGATCCACATGTTATCAAATGCTTTAAAGATCGTTGTAGTTTTAAGCAAGTGTGACAAGCAGCAATGTCAATCATTCTACACATATGCTGTATTCTACTAAATAGAAATGTGTTAACTGAGTTTTGATATGTCATATAGTAACTAATAGCCAGTAAAAGCTAGCTACTTCAGGCTAGCCCAAGGTTACAATATTTACTACTGCATAAGTAAAGGGAAATCAGCAGTGTAAGTGTTAATGACCAACACTGGGATCACTGTTTATGATGACTGACTATTGAGTATTTGAATGTCAGTTGCCATGGTGCAGTTGACAATCTGTCATTTAGGAGTTAAAACACTTTGTTTATGCAGTTCTGGCCACACCTCCCTCCATGTAACTTACACATTCTTCCTAAACACTTCCTATAAAGAGTCTTCTAATGTTTACACCTTCTCTATTGCACAGTATGTTTAAATTAGGGTTTCTTATCTCCTGCTCTTTTAATAGCTTGCTATATCCTGCAGAAGCCTCCTGTACGTAATTAAAGTTCAATTTACAAAGCAGGAAATAAAAACTTTAACAGTAAGTTACACCTGATTTAAAATGAAACCATATTGTTTTTATGCAGGCTGTGTCACACATAGCCAGGGGAGGTGTGGCTAGGGCTGCATGAACAGAAACAAAAATGATTTAACTCCTAAATGGCAGTGAATTGAACAGTAAGAGTTCAGAGGCATTATCTATACACATAAACTGCTTCATTAAGCTAAAGTTGTTTTGGCAACTATAGTGTCTCTTTAACCCCTTAAGGACACATGACATGTGTGACATGTCATGATTCCCTTTTATTCCAGAAGTTTGGTCCTTAAGGGGTTAATCTATGTTTAAATCAGCTCAATTCAGCTGAAACAACTAACTTGAAATTATGGTTTATCAAGTGATTTTCCTTTTTCGACAGGTTGGAAAATCAGATTCTCCTAAATAGACTGCTATGATATCAAACAAGTAGAGATTCAAATGTTCATAGCAACTGAGAGGCATTAACTCAATAGATCACTATTAACAAATTCAAGAACTAGATTAGACAAATAGCTTCCCTAATTACATCTTATATGTTCCTCCCTATAAAAAAAAAACATTTTGAAACCCCTTTTCAGATGTTTTTTGATTGAACATTTGCTTTGATATTCTGCTTACAATGAACTAAAAGGCATCATAATTACACTTTTCTCCACTGCTATACAAACACCTTATTTTGGCTAATTACAACAGTAAAAGATCTCATTACAAACATTGTGAGATGAAAGAAAAGACTGTAACTGATAAAGTCATCCATGTAGTACAAAGCTAATACTGGCTAAAATCAGTTTCTTTATACAGTTTCCTTATACAAACCGTATGAATATGTTTATTAGTATAGAAGATATTTACACCATTTACAATTATAAAAAAAAAAATAGTGTGCAAAAAGTGAAAATAACATCAACTCCTTCAATTAAGTTTTTTGTCATAAAAGACATTTCAGGCTGAAGTTAACACCAATTATTAATGCTTTAAAGCAGGCTTCCCCAAACTCCGGCCCTCCAGATGTTGCTGAACTACAACTCCCATGATTCTCAGCCTATCTATTTCATTGATAGATTCATGGGAGTTGTAGTTCAGCAACATCTGGAGGGCCGGAGTTTGGGGAAGCCTGCTTTAAAGGATACAAAACATTGAAAAAAAAATTCTATTAAAAATAAAAAGATAACTTTAAAGTTCCAAGTTCTGCAGAGAACTCGCTATGGGAACACAGAGGATATCCTGTAAATCCTTACCTATCTGGTGTTTATGGGATATGTTGTTCTTATCCCAGCTCTAGTTTTATTTATGAAAATACAATATTACAACTGCAGTACAACCACACAGCTATGGCAAGCCTGCAAGATGATGCATGCATTTATTATACATGCACTGCAAAACTTCCTTCATGATGTGTTTGAGTGGGGGAGGTTTTGCTAATTTTTGCAGTTATAAGCAGCATCAGGTGGAAATTGTGGAAGGGGTGGTTACTAAATCCCAAAAAACTACAGCTTAAAAACTGTGTTGAATAAACTATATTGTTACAGTCCAGCACACCAGTTAAGAGACTGCTAATAAGATTCTCTCAAAGGACACAAAGGAACAGTAATAGTACTTAAAAATACTATGAATATTAATAATATTCTTGGGATTCTTGGGCGTTGATTTAAGGTCTGTCCAGATTAGGAAGCAGATGGAAATCTTTCAACCAATCCTGGTAATATATTTTTTTTCAATAACAGTACGGAGCAATATGTCCATGAATGAAATGTGAATTAATCTGTTGTCTAAGCTAAAAGCTGCAGGCAACTTCGACCAATACTGTTATAGGCTGCCTCCATTTCACATTAGACATCTTAAACAATTAGGTATCAAGCTCAGTTAGCTTGTATTGCACTTAATCTTTTCATGTTGCCACTCATTTTGCTCTTTGTTTAATATATAATCTTTATTGAAGTTTTTTTTTTTACATACATTGTTTCAATAAAGTATGTAAAAGAAACGGAGGTTAGATTATATTTTAGCAATAAAACACCTCGCAACCATTTATGCACAATTGCAATCATTGCTAATAAACATAGAAACATAGAAACATAGAATGTGATGACAGATAAGAACCATTAGGCCCAACTAGTCTGCCCAATTTTCTAAATACTATCATTACGGTTTTATGAAGCACAGGTCATGTCAAACTAACTTGATTGCGTTCTACGAAGAAGTAAGTAGAAGTATAGATCAGGGTGTTGCAGTGGATGTGATCTATTTGGATTTTGCCAAGGCATTTGATACAGTTCCACACAAAAGATTAGTGTTCAAACTCAAGGAAATCGGTCTCGATGAAAATGCTTGTTCTTGGGTAGAACATTGGCTTAAAAACAGAATACAAAGAGTTGTCGTTAATGGTAAATTTTCAAGCTGGACAGAGGTGGCAAGTGGTGTCCCTCAGGGGTCTGTTCTGGGACCCCTTCTATTTAACATTTTTATAAATGATCTTGAAGACAGCATTGAAAGTCATGTTTCAGTGTTTGCAGATGACACAAAACTTTGTAAAATAATACAATGTGAGCAAGATATTACTTTGCTGCAGAAGGATTTAGATAGACTGGAGGACTGGGCACTCAAATGGCAGATGACATTTAATGTTGAAAAATGCAAAGTTATGCACTTCGGCGTAAAGAATACACAAGCAACGTATACCCTTAATGGAAGTGAATTAGGGATAACAACACACGAAAAGGACTTGGGAATTGTTATAGACAACAAACTATGCAACAATGTGCAATGTCAATCAGCAGTGGCCAAGGCCAGTAAGGTATTGTCATGCATGAAAAAGGGCATTCATTCTCGGGACGAGAATATCATTTTGCCTCTCTATAAATCACTGGTAAGACCACATATTGAATATGCTGTGCAATTTTGGGCACCTGTTCTAAAGAAGGATATCATGGCACTAGAAAAAGTGCAGAGGCGGGCTACAAAATTAATAAAAGGAATGGAACATATCAGCTATAAAGAAAGGTTAACAAATTTAAACCTATTTAGTTTAGAAAAACGTCGCCTGAGAGGGGATATGATAACATTATACAAATATATTCGGGGCCAATACAAACCATTGTGTGGAAATCTATTCACAAACCGGACTTTACATAGGACACAAGGCCATGCGTTTAGACTGGAAGAAAGAAGATTTCGTCTAAGGCAAAGGAAAGGTTTTTTTACTGTAAGAACAATCAGAATGTGGAATTCTCTGCCTGAAGAAGTGGTTTTATCAGAGTCCATACAGATGTTCAAACAGCTACTAGATGCATACTTGCAAAGACAGAATATTCAAGGATATAATCTTTCAATGTAGGGTAATAACTGCTTGATTCAAGGATAAATATGACTGCCATTCTGGGGTCAAGAAGGAATTTTTTGTCCTAGCTTGTTGCAAAATTGTGCTTCAAACTGGGGTTTTTTTTTTTTTTTGTTTGTTTTTTTGCCTTTTGGATCAACAGCAAAAAACAGGTGTGAGGAAGGCTGAACTTGATGGACGCAAGTCTCTTTTCAGCTATCTAACTATGTAACTATGTAATTAGTCCCTGGCCTTAGTTAGGATAGCCTTATGCCTATCCCACGCATGCTTAAACTCCTTTACTGTGTTAACCTCTACCACTTCAGCTGGAAGGCTATTCAATGCATCCACTACCCTCTCAGTAATTATAATGATATTATTTTTAAACCTTTGCCTCTCTAATTTAAGACTATGTCCTCTTGTTGTGGTAGTTTTTCTTCTTTTAAATATAGTCTCCTCCTTTACTGTGTTGATTTCCTTTATGTATTTAAATGTTTCTATCATATCCCCCCTGTCTCGTCTTTCCTCCAAGCTATACATGTTAAGATCCTTTAACCTTTCCTGGTAAGTTTTATCCTGCAATCCATGAACAAGTTTAGTAGCCCTTCTCTGAACTCTCTCTAAAGTATCAATATCCTTCTGAAGATACGGTCTCCAGTACTGCATACAATTGTCACGGTTGCCGGCCCGCCGCCGACAGCACCGGCGAGCCGACAACCGCTTCCCTGTATCCTCCGGCCATCGCGCCCGGATCCAAAATGGCACTGACCGCGTGGTCGCACCTAAACGTAGCTCCGCCCCCGAAGTTCATACTGACATGCGCGTGACGTCATGACGTCAACGCGCACACACGTTTTGGGGTCAGAAGTCGCCCTCTGACCAATCAGACCTTAGAGAGGGATATTTAAATCCCTAGCTCACCTCAGTACCTTGCCCTGTCGTGGTTTCCTGTTCCTGGTTTCCTGTTCCTGGTTTCCTGAGAGTGCTTTATCATTGTGAATCTGATTTCCTGGTATCCTGATCTTGGCTTTTCCCTGGTTATTCTGAATTCTGGTTTCCCTGACTTGGTTTGTTTAAACGGTATTGTGTATTTTCTGGCTTCCTTGACCTCAGCTTTCCCTTTGACCATTCTCTGTCTCTAGCATATTAGTCCGGCCATTCTAAGGTCCGGTTTACGCTCTGTCCTTTTATTTTCCTTTTCTTGCCTATGTATATGTTTACATAGCTTCTGCGTGCTGGACCACACTAGTAGTCGTGACAACAATACTCCATTGAGGTCTCACCAGTGTTCTGTACAATGGCATGAGCACTTCCCTCTTTCTACTGCTAATACCTCTCCCTATACAACCAAGCATTCTGCTAGCATTTCCTGCTGCTCTATTACATTGTCTGCCTACCTTTAAGCCATCAGAAATAATCACCCTAAATCTCTTTCCTATGATGTTGAGGTTAGGACTCTATCAAATATTCTGTACTCTGCCCTTGGGTTTTTACGTCCAAGATGCATTATCTTGCACTTATCCACATTAAATGTCAGTTGCCACAACTATGACCATTTTTTCTAGTTTACCTAAATCATTTGCCATTTGGCTTATCCCTCCTGGAACATCAACCCTGTTACATATCTTATTATCATCAGCAAAAAGACATACCTTACCATCAAAACCTTCTGCAATATCAAAGAGAATGGGTCCAAGTACAGATCCCTGAGGTACCACACTGGTGACAAGCCCAAGCTTCGAATATACTCCATTGACTACAACCCTCTGTTGCCTGTCACTCAGCCACTGCCTTACCTATTCAACAATATTGGAATCCAAACTTAAAGATTGCAGTTTATTGATAAGCCTTCTATGTGCAACAGTGTCAAAAGCCTTACTGAAATCTAGGTAAGCAATGTCTACTGCACCACCCTGATCTATAATTTTAGTTACCCAATCAAAAAAAATCAATAGGATTAGTTTGGCATGATCTCCCTGAAGTAAACCCATGTAGTCTCTGATCTTGAAATCCATGTGTTTTTAGATGCTCAACAATCCGATCCTTGGTTTCCATTACTTTCTCCACTACTGAAGTAAGGTTTACTGGCCTATAGTTGCCCGACTCCTCCCTACTACCTTTCTTGTGAATGGGCACAACATTCGCTAACTTCCAATCTACTGGAACTACTCCTGTTAACAATGATTAGTTAAATAAATCTGTTAATGGTTTTGCTAGTATACCACTAAGTTATTTTAATAACTTTGGGTGTATTCCATCAGGTCCCATTGACTTATTTGTCTTTACTTTTGACAGTTGAAATAGAACCTCTTCCTCTGTAAACGTGTAATAAATGACTAATTTGTCCTTTTTCCTAACTGAGGTCCCTTTCCTTCATTTTCATCTGTAAATACTGAACAAAAATATTAATTGAGGCAGTCAGCTAGACCTTTATCCTCTTCTACATACCTTCCTTCTTTTGTTTTTAATCTAACTAATCCTTGTTTTACTTTCCTTTTCTCATTTATGTATAAAAAAAATGGGTTTGTCCCCTTTTTTACTGATTGTGCTATTTTCTCTTCTGTGTGTGATTTGGAAGCTCTGATAACTTACTTAGCCTCTTTCTGCCTAATCTTATAGATAATTCTGTCTTCCTCACTCTGGTTTTTTTTTTTTATAATTACTAAATGCTAACTTTTTGTTTTTTACTATTTTTACTATTTATAAAATTTGTTTGTTGCAAACTAATTTCACTTGCAGTGATTTTCCTGCAAAACGGGAGCTACCTTTCAAGCTCTGGCTCTGCTGAGCTCCGCAGCAGCTCCACTGCGCAGCACTAGCCGCTAGTGGGATCTAGAGATCTTCCTTCACTGCACTATGCTGCTCACTATGCAGACTGCCCTCTAGTTGAGAGCAGTCAGAGCAAATGCTCACACCCAGTCAGAGACTGCAAGGATACTTTTGATACTTTTTAAAAAAGAAAAAAAACAAACAACAAAGCACTGAAACAGGGAAAAACAAAACTAAAAAAACAAGCACTTAAAAAGGGAAATACAGCCTCACCACATACAATCTACCCACTAGTCCCCCTGTAACACCACCCCTGCCCCCCACACACAATAAATCACCCTGTATCACCCCCTCACTCCCACAATCAGTCACCTGTCATACTGCAAATGCAATGCCATTACACTGCGACCGATGCTGGTCAAACTTTCTGCCCTTAGCTGACTGAGAGTTCCACTGTTACTAGCAAGGAAACAGGCCCTGCAAATAAAATACTGCATGATGGAAATATTACATAGTTACATAGCTGAAAAGAGACTTGTGTCCATCAAGTTCAGCCTTCCTCACATTTGTTTTTTGCTGTTGATCCAAAAGAAGGCAAAAAAACAGTTTGAAACACTTCCAATTTTGCAACAAACTAGGAAAAAAATTCCTTCTTGATCCCAGAATGGCAGTCAGATTAATCCTTGGATCAAGAAGCTTTTACCCTATATTTAAAAATTTTATCCTTGAATATTCTGTTTTTGCAAGTATGCATTTAGTTGCTGTTTGAACATCTGTATGGACTCTGATAAAACCACTTCTTGAGGCAGAGAATTCCACATCCTGATTGTTCTTACAGTAAAAAAACTTTCCTTTGCCTTAGACAAATCTTCTTTCTTCCAGTCTAAACGCATGACAATGTGTCCTATGTAAAATCAGGTTTGTGAATAGATTTCCCCACAATGGTTTGTATTGGCCCCTAATATATTTGTATAATGTTATCATATCCCTTCTCAGGCGACATTTTTCTAAACTAAAGAGGTTTACATTTGTTAACCTTTATTTAGGAATTCCTTGTTGGAAAGACAACTGTGACAGAATAATTCCATCATTGGTCATTAAGGGTTAAAGGAGTCGCTCACAGGAACTGCACACTGGCTGGATATATGCCTGCACAGCCAGGAATAGTTGCATCAATGTTTGCAAGCTGCACTGATCTAATAAACTAAGTGCAGGAGATACATAATAGAGACAGAGCTAGATGCAGACATGGAAGTAGCAACAGAGTATAACATATGCAATCAACATTTATTATAATTTGATAGTCATTTTGGGTTGTTTTTTATGTTTCAAGTGTATGCAGTTAATGGTTATTATATTCAGAGTCATTATTACTGAAAATTACAGAAATTAAGTTGCCTAAATAAAGGAAAAAAGTAATTTTGATTAAAGAAAGGCAACCATATTTCTTAAATGTTGCACTGGCCATAACCAGGAATTGGTAAAGTTGCACATCAGCTACTTAGTATTTTCTAGGGAATATTTGAGTTTCTTGTCTAGTTACAGAGCAGTGTGCAATCACTTAGCTCAGATTCACTGGCATAAAGTTAGACAAAGGAAAAGGGTTCTATTGTAATTTAATTGCTAGGCAATATAAAAAGAGAAGGTGGAGATTAACCTTTAAATAGACCTAACTGTAGGGACCAAGCCAAGATCATGCATTCAATATATTAATATTACAACACTAAAATAACAGGTTTTTAAGCTCATATAACCATTTAAAAGAGTAATTTTGACTTTGAAAAAATAATACAATGGGGTATGAGAGGGTATGATGTATGCATTTACAGAAAACCGACGTGTGTTACAGTTCCAGCATATCTTTTACATAAGTGCTAGAGAAAATATATAAAAGGGGAGTTTATTATTTAAAAAAAATGCAGACATCAGCATCACAAAAATATGTATATTAGATTTGCTTTTTTTAAATTATTCATGTCAGGTATTTCGAAATATTACAGTGAGTAAAAGGAAAAGCGTTATAAACAAAAGGAACAATAAAATGGCAGTTATAATAAACACATAAACATAGGTCGGATGACAAATGTAGAATCACCATTCCAAGCTTAGCCTAAATAGGGTGCGCCAAGGCACGGATTAATGTGGTCACAGAAGATTGGCAGCAAGCACATCCACAATGTGTTAGATGGGAGTGCAATCTGTGTATAAATGATAAGAGCATGGCCTATATAGACTACTGGAGAAAAGAATGTGCAACTGCGTGAGTGAAGTGCCCTATTTACAAAAATAGGCCCTGCACTCAGACTTCCACTACCCCTGGGCAGCAGCAATGACCATAGAATACATCAGCCACAATACATACAATTCAAACCAAAGATGGCACTGGATTGGTAAAATACAGTCCTGTCAGACAGGTTGGACTTTCTCCAGGCTGCCCAGAACCTCCCCTGAGCTCTCACAAATCCAGCCATCACAGTACCGAAATTCCACCTACTATTACCCAGAGTCAGCTGCCTCATTAGTGTGGGCACAGACAGACTGCCAAGCTTAACCCTTTACCTTCTCTGTGCCCCACAAGAAAGGCAGACCTGTGCCGTATTAGGGATTATTCTCCAGGTTTGCAACTATATTACATAACTGAATCCAAGTTAAACTTTATGTTGTGAGTTCTGCTATGTTTGGTAAATCTCTCTTAAATGGCTATTTCTGTGTATATCAGCTTTTTGCTTTTAGCTCTGTCTGCATCTATTTTCTCTCTATCTATCCCAGTATGCATCTCTTTCTTTGCATCTATTTCTCTCTGTATTTATCTCAGCATGTATCTCTCTGCATCTATTTCTGTTTATCATATCTTTCTCTGCTTGTATTTCTCTGTCTGCATCTTTTTCTGTATGAATCTATCTCAGTATTTCCATGTCTGCATCTACCTCTGCTTGCTTCTACTTATGTCTGTATCAGTCTGTTTGCATCTTTCTCTGTCTGTATCTATATCAGTATGTATCTATGGTTCCTTTTTTATTTCCAGGCCTCCCAACTGTTCTGCTTTTGGCAGGACAGTTCCGATTTCATGTCCTTTCCCATCATCTCGCTTCATCTCCAGATGCAGGACACCAGGAAACTGTCCCTGGGAAGCACAGTGAGAGCGTATTAGTTGAGGTGCTCACGCTGTGAAACGGGCACCAGGACCCTGCAGGGAGAGATACATACTGTACCTCCCTCTTAATTCCCTCGGACTGTCACAAGCTGTCACAGTCTGAGGGAAAAAATAATTGAAATAGCATAGCTTCCTACCCGTCCAAGGTGCTGCGGCCCACTGGAAAAATTCCCGGTGTCTGACCATGCTGCTGGCACCCTTCATGTCCCCACCCATCTCTGCCCGAATTTTCCCCTCCCAATTGCTGCAATGTATGTCTGTAGCTACTTCTGCTTCTTTTTCCATGTCTGCATTTATCTCTGTCTCTATTATGTGTCTCCTGTTTATACCTCCTAACATTTCAAATGGACAAAGAGGGACAATTTAATTTGAGGGGTGTGAGTGGGGGTGTGATTATAGGTAAGGTTGTGAAAGTTTAGGTTACTTGCTATTAACATTTTTTACAACTACAATGTAATTCAATGCAATGTATCTTATTTATACACACTGCTTTAAAAAACACATGTATTGTAGTTTGAAGACATTACTGTATTATGGCTGTGGAGCTCTGTTATACACTCACACACACCAACAATTTGACATGAT
Source organism: Pelobates fuscus (assembly GCF_036172605.1). Classification (NCBI taxonomy): domain Eukaryota; kingdom Metazoa; phylum Chordata; class Amphibia; order Anura; family Pelobatidae; genus Pelobates; species Pelobates fuscus. The sequence continues at coordinate 204,531,826 of NC_086320.1, forward strand.
TGTCCCTCCTAAATAAGAACGCTTGGTAGGTATGCCTGTGTCTGCAACTATGCCTTTCTGTATCGCTATATATCTGACTCTGATTCTCACTATCACTGTCTCTCTAGATCTTTAGTACTTTGTGGTCATTTGGCACATTGTAGAAGCACCATTTCTCTTTATTAAGCCCCACACTTCTGCTCTTCCCAAATCAGACAGAGTAAACCAGTGAAGCATATGGAGTTAACCCTGATGACTGCCCCACTCCGCACATCACCAAGAGCAGTTCACTTTTAATGACTTTAGTAGCTGAATCATTCTACCACTTGTCTGAAAAAAAACTAAATTCCCTGCGCACACCCTTATTGAATGTGTTGTGAACGTCTATGGTAACCTACAACATGCAGATTGAGAGGAGTTTAGCGTGAATCCATTTGAGCTAAATCAATACCCTATTGTAATTCCTCCTTCACATATTCATCTTCCTCTACCACAAGGTGCTACTATAAGTCTAGCCTACTTTTCCCACTGCTTTTCCCACAGAAATCATATATATATATATATATATATATATATATATATATATATATATATATATAAATATATATATATATATTATTTTTATTTATTTTTTATTATTATTATTAGTTTTGTTTTGTTTTGCATATTTGCTTCAGGATGTGATTGGCCCATTCTTCAAGTGCATATTTATAAAACATATATATTTTTATAAAACATATACATTGTGTATAAGCATCCAATATTTTCAATAAAATAAAGATAACTCATAAAATAGTGCTCTTAATCATTCTGTTTTATAGTAACTATAGTTACTATAGTAACTGCTGCTGTGAACCTGCTTGCAAAAAGTGCAGGATTGCTATAATAAGCTTATTGATTTATAAAAAAAAACATCAGTGCCTCAGAGACTTAGGAAAATATATGACCACGTTTGTAACATACAGATAGTACAGTATATAACCCTTAGAGCGCCTTAATGAGCCATGAGAAACAACTCTATGTAATGCTGCTCATATCATATCATATGATGAATTACTACTGTAATTGTAATATTTTAGGTTATGACACATGACTTGAAAATGCAGATTCACAATTCATAATATTTCAACATAATATATTCAAATATTGTAATTCATAACAAGAAAATATTTTTAAACATGACATGTGTGACATGTCATGATTACCTTTTATTCCAGAAGTTTGGTCCTTAAGGGGTTAAGGGCCTTTGAACCGATTTGGGGCATTCCTAGGCTTAAATTCAGATTAAATCCATGAAATTTACTTTCACACAAACTAAACTTTTAATTCATATGCAGCCATTTTCCCGGGCCCAGACACTCTGGGACGGAGCGGTGAGTGCACATGTCTGCAGTGTTCTCATGCTTTTCAATGAGCTATAATACAGCTCATTGATAATGGAGGAAGGCAGGTGTGCCCAAGTCCAGCTCAACTGCTGCTTCCGTTAGCTCTGTAGAGTCAGAGAGATGTTTCTGACCCGTGTTAAAAAGTCTAGATTTTTATTAAAATCATCATTTTTATGAACTGTTCCTTTAAGTATGATTTTTTTTATTAACTGTTCCTTTTAGTATGATTTTTGGTAAATACAAATACCGAAGTCACAACAAAACCACCTATCTCTAAAAATAAACTTTGGGTCAGGGATTTGCCCTGAACATCATTTGATTAAACAGTGCTCAGCATAAACAAGGGAGTCATTGTTGGGGGAAAATGGGCTAGATCTTCATTAGCCGCCTACGCCACTTTGTGGCTATTGAAATGGCAGTTTTTAGGGCTTAAGATACATTTATGCAAATGTAAGTATATGTATATTTCTTTATTTAAACGTTCCCTTTTTATTTTATATTTGACTGTTATTTTGAAAACAAACACACATTGTATTGCCCCTTATAAAATGTGCACATTCAAATAAATGTAAGTATATGCAGCCAGACTTCTTTACATGAATACCCATAATGCATTTTGTAAGGTTCAAGGAAAAGTACAGGTAGAACTCAGCACTCTGAGTTTCTTAGCTTTGGAATATAGCATTATTTTCAGTTGAGGAAGAAAAAATAACTTATGAAAGTCGTGCATTTTTGTCTGGAAGGCTTTTGTTGCGTGACTACTTCTAAACAATCATTAATGTAGTGTTTTCGTGTATAATGTCCCCTTTGGCCTGATCTGTCTTTTTACAGTAGGTTTAACCTAAAAAGGTCTTAACTGACTGAAGATTTGGTACTTTCAAGATTTGTTTTTGATATTGTTAAAAAAAAAAAAATCGAGACGGCAACAAACCTGAAGTAATGCACAGGGCCATTAAAATACACTTATATGAAAGAGCATAAATGGACTTCTATGAAGCAAAAAAAACATATGTATTGGGAATATTCATAATGTATCCTATCTCACAATAAGTAATTTTGTATAAGTCTAAATTGTTTCTAATATCTCTTGATATCAAAGCCTTAGTGCTTTTGTCATTCTATGAGCCTTACTGGATACCATGGCAACTGGTGAATGCCTGAGACCAGTAATGTTCTCTTCTTGGCAGGAAAATTCATCATCACAAGTTCTCCTACATTCGCAGCACATATATGTTCTAGAGGACTTGCAGATGTGCACAAGCATATATTTTAAACAAAATCAGTATGTTTTTATGCAATTTGCATTAATAACTTAAAAGTGCTTTTACAAGTAGTCATGGGGTAAGCAATCTGTATATGTAGAGTTTCACATTGAAACGTTTCCTATACAGAGAAATCTGCACTTTTGGGCCCAGGTCCAGTTGCACCTCTGGCACACGTGACTCAGGCAGCTCAGAACCTCCGGACAACCGAAGGCAAAAATCTTGCCTGCCATCAGGACACACTGCACGCTGGCAATGCACATAATCAGCATCCTACAGTCAGCTTCCTATAATCAAGCTTATAGGAATCACACATGCACAGTCCTTCTATATGCCTGAATTGAAATGCATTCCCTCTCTGCCTCCTACCCTCCATCCTCTCACTCTGATTGGTGAAACAGCAGCTCTCACCACACATGCACCCAAGGTCCAATAATGCTTCTCTATGAGGAACATTAGATTGGACTGCAACCAGAAAGACAATGATCCATGCTGAAGACGGAGAAGAAGTGGAAATGATCGGGAAGAATCTGTCCCAGTGCTGGATTGCAGTCAGGCTTTATGGTTTTTTTGAAAGGTTATTTGGGTAAATGGCAATGGTGTGTGTGTGGAGGGAAAGGGGGTGCTCAGAGAAGAATAAACATTTAAGAGATTTACCAAAGAAAAACAAGTTAACTGCGCTCTCTCCTTTATCCCTATGTATTTTTAAACAAATGGAGGTCTTTTAGTTACCTCCAATGGCCATGAGAGGATGAGCCCACCTGCCAACATCAAGGCAGACCCCCCTAGGTGGGTCCTAACTCTAACCATTCCCCTTGCTTCCTTGAGCCTCTGGCAAAAATCTCTAATGAGACAGAAAGGGGTATTTTTTATATACACCCCTATACATTATTAACCCTTAATAGGGAACACATGGGATGGGCGGCTGCATTGTAACAAGGCTGAGTAATACAAAAAATGGATACAAATGCAGAAAGAAAAGTCCTGCGCTCACTCCCATCACTACTGGGCGGCTGCAATGACTACAGTACACATCAGCCCCAATATATAGTAAAAACCAAAGAAAAACAAGTTACCTGCACTCTCTCCTTAATCCCTATGTATTTTTAAACAAATGGAGGTATTTTAGTTCCCTCCAATGGCCATGAGAGGATAAGCCCACCTGCCAACATCAAGGCAGACCCCCCTAGGTGGGTCCTAACTCTAACCATTCACCTTGCTTCCTTGAGCCTCTGGCAAAAATCTCTAATGAGACAGAAAGGGGTATTTTTATATACACCCCTATACATTATTAACCCTTAATAGGGAACACATGGGATGGGCGGCTGCATTGTAACAAGGCTGAGTAATACAAAAAATGGATACAAATGCAAGAAAATAAAAGTCCTGTGCTCACTCAAATCACTACTGGGCGGCTGCAATGACTACAGTACACATCCTACAGTCAGCTTCCTATAATCAAGCTTATAGAAATTGAAATGCATTCCCTCCCTGCCTCCTACCCTCCATCCTCTCACTCTGATTGGTGAAACAGCAGCTCTCACCACACATGCACCCAAGGTCCAATAATGCTTCTCTATGAGGAACATTAGATTGGACTGCAACCAGAAAGACAATGATCCATGCTGAAGACGGAGAAGAAGTGGAAATGATCGGGAAGAATCTGGCCCAGTGCTGGATTGCAGTCAGGCTTTATGGTTTTTCGAAAGGTTATTTGGGTAAATGGCAATGGTGTGTGTGTGGAGGGAAAGGGGGTGCTCAGAGAAGAATAAACATTTAAGAGATTTACAGCTAGAACAAAGGAAGTAAAAAAAAATCAATCTGAAACTCCCCTAAGTAATTCAGTAATGAATGATATTTGTTAAGTCAAAGAAGGCAATATACGTAAATAGAAAATATATGGGCATATTGTGTGTACATTTTTCTGGTTCTCAAAATAAATTCAGTTCTCGTTGATGCTCGACCTTGCAAACCATAAAAATACAGCTTATAGTGCTCTAGTGCAGTGAGTTCATGCTTTGTATCTCTCCTTTCAGCTCAGGCATTGTGAAGGTAGATAATGTAATTTGATGTTACTCCACAATATTTAAGTAAATGTTTGCAAACAATAAAAGGTTGGGGGTTGGTAATGATGACAAAGGACTTTAATACGAAAATCATATTGAGTATCACAATGAGAGGGATTGAAAATGTAAGGATAATGGGAAAATATAAGGGATGATTTGTGCTGTCATTGTGTGTATAAGTATTGACATTGGGAGAAAACTCATAAACATAGCGGGATGTGAAAAATAGTGCATTTATTTAACGTGTTTGGATCAAGTAAGATTGGCCTCATTTGACGCTCATGTCTCTATGAAACACTGTATATACGGAGCTTAACCTCTTTGCTGTCAGAGGTATAACTCCACCTCCGGCAGCATTATTGGGATGTCATGTGCAGTAGTGAGTGGAGCAATATGGAACACAGTATTAAAAAATTGAATACAAACTCATTAGGTATTTGATGATTTCTTCCAAAAAACAATGGAACATGTAAGAGAAAAACTGCAAAAATGCAGTGATCGTGCAGATTGTTCTAAACTGACACTCATTTGTCAAATGACAAATCTCAAAATCATTATTAAGGCCGTGAGGGATCATAGTATTCAAATCAAAGATCCATTTCATTTCGACCCGTCCTATCTTTACATTAAAATCTCCACCTCTCCATTCCTTATGAACTTGTTGGATCCCTATTAAACTTAATTGTGTGGAATCTGCTCCATGGTGATGTTTAAAATGTTGGGAGACCTGATGCAGTGCGTATTCCCTCTTGATATTATATATATGCTCACCTATACGCAATCGCAAAGGTCTAGTTGTGCGTCCTATGTAATGTAATCCACACGTACAAGTGAGCATATATACAATGTTCTTAGACCTACATGTTATTCCTTCTTTTATCTTGTATGTGATATTATTTACAATTAATTATTTTACATGCTGTTTTTAATTTTTTGTTTTACTACACGCACTGCAGTGACCACATCTAAAGAAGCCCTCCTGCTGACTTAAAAAATAATTACCATTTGGTTTAGGTTCGTCCAGAACATTATTCACTAAAATTCTCCTAAGATTAGGGAATCCTTTATGTACTATCCTAGGTCTATCGGTCAAAATGTCGTTGAGGATTGGATCTTCTATAAGTATTGGCCAATATTTATTTACAATATTGCATACTTTCTGGTTATGTCCCCCTGAATATTGACATACAAATGGAACATTAGATATAGTGCATGCATTCTTATTCTCTTGATATTTTAAAATTTCAGTTCTTTCTAACTTCTCTACCTTCTATTTAGCTTCTTTTAAAATCCCCTCTTTGTAGCCTCTTTCTCTAAAGTCTTCAATTATTTTTTGACTTTGTTCTTCAAAAGTGCTTCCATCAGTGCAGTTTCTCTTCATTCTAATTAACTGGCTTCTGGGTACATTGTTCAACCAGGGACTAAAATGACAGCTCTTGTTCTGGATATAACTGTTTACATCCACTGGTTTGAAGTATGTTTTAGTTTTTATTTGATTATTCTCTATATAGATTGTAAGGTCTAGGAAATTGATCTCCTTATTACTATATTCTGAGGTTAGATGTATTCCCTATTTATTAGAATTAAGTGTACTCATGAAATTTAGCAAGGATTCGACTCCGCCTTTCCAAATCATAATAAGGTCATCTATATACCTTTTGTACTGCACCAAGTTCGACCCCCAGCCATCACCTGCCTCAACATGGACATATTCCCAATGGGGCATGAAAAAATTGGCGTAGCTGGGGGCAAACTTGGTGCCCATATACGTACCGCATTGTTGGAGATAAAAATCACCCTGAAACCAGAAGTAATTATTTTCTAAAATAAGTGTAATTGCCTCTAAAATGAATTGACTCTGTTCTACTAAATATGAAGAGAAGGACTTTAAAAATATTCTACTGCCTGTATACCTAGATCATGTCTGATACTGGTGTATAGAGAGGCGACGTCTGCTGTCACTAGTAGATAGTCATCATGCCAAGGTATATCCTTCAATATTTGAAGAATATTTGTTGTATACACACTGTTTTAATAAGCACCACTTAGCACCCAGACTTTACTGTTTTCTATATTATTGGGATGTCATCAGTCAAGTTGGAGCCTGGCTGGAAACCGGGTAATAGGAAACACCATTCCTAAATACTTTGCCAATTATCAGGGAGCTGGGTCATGTAATCCTGGCATCATATCCACTGCAGTGGGCTGATTGGTAATCCTTAAAGCAACACATTTGCAAGCACATCATTGGAGATTTTAAAGTACGTATAGCCTGCCAGAGCATCAATAATCCACTGTGTGTATGTGCAAATATGTGTCAGCAGAGTGACTTTACTCTCTCAGGTGCTCATGTAACCCCTTTTTAAGGCATTCCTTCACTTATTGCATATTCCTGGAGAATTAGGATAATGACATGGTAAACAAGAATGTTCAGAAAGGCCATGTAAAGGGACATGTGAATAGAGACATAAAGGTGATTACATATTAGATAAAGCATACCTCGGACTAATATTAAAAAATCATCCTGCAGGGCAGAAATGATTTCAGTGTAGCTCTGTGCTATACATTTTCTATAATCCCTAGAAAAAAGTGACATATGGTTGCCCTACTTAATACTACAGAGAAGAATTAAAGAGAGATGATAACATAAGGGGAGATAATGAGATGAAGCCTGGAGCAAGGGTGATGATGGAATGTTGGAAGGTGATCATTTTAACCCATTATATGATTGGCTGATATGTTAATGAAGTACATGATAGCACTCATCATAAAACGTATTATTAACATAGTCAATAATGCATTCATAATGACAGTAAAATATATTTTACACTGAACAGAGCAGTCAAAATCATATTATTCACATTCAAAATCACATTATTCTTGCATTACAGATGGTATTGGTTATTCAGATATGGTTATTCAGAAAAAAAATTAAAAATAAAAAAAAAAAAACACCCTGATGCACCAGAATCCTAATGTGTGTTTTGCAATTAGAAAAAGGCTGGTATATTTCAGCAATCATTGCTTTGTCCTTGTTGCTAAGAAACATGTTATCTCACTCATAATGCTACACTGTAAACAAAGTCAGGTTGCTCTGGCAACCTGGCATAGTCAGGCTATGAAAAAATACACATATATACACGCGTATATGTGTGTGATGCGTGTATATATAAGGTCTTGATATATGTTGCAGCAATACACAAAATCCATCAGTGCATTAGTAAGCTAGGGACATAATGGAAATATTCCTGCCTACAGATCAGTGTTTTCATTGACTCATGCCTTGAACTTTGTTAAGGTTGGAGAGTTATCACCTTTTATCTACAAGCATTTTATAGAAATGTTTTATCTTGCTTTACACAGAATAATAGCCAAAGACGGCTTTTGCTCTCTTCCCAACTCAGAACATTTCTCACTTTCAGTATGACTATCTTCAATCATTTGCTATACATAGTTTGTAAATGAAAAATGACGGTCCACAACGAAGCGGAGTCTGGCGTCTATAGGTTACCACTATCTAAAAAAGAATAGGTGTTGTTCAGCCACTGACTTGATTTGACACATTTTCCTTCCTCTCTTGCTTAGTGTGAATGCAGAGAAACATTTGCAACAGAATCTAATCTGCCTGAAATGTGACTGACAGTTCTCTAAATGTACAAGTGAAACACATTATTAGCTTTCTTTTATACACAGAACTTTCTAGTCACGCAACATTTTAGTGACGCACAGTCTGCGCAGCCAACATCACAGGACAAGACACAATAGGTCATACTTGAAAACTAGAGAAATCTCAATGTAACTTTCCTGGTAAAATATTTTATAAATCAATAAATATTTTATAAATATTTTTTTTATAAATAAATACATTTCAAGTGAAGAATACATTTCTCATATTATTCAGCTGCCATTATATCCCAGTGTAACATGTTAAACATAAAGGCATATAATATTCTGGGATTATCTACTGAATCATTGTGGATACACCATTCATATCTCCTATCAGGCTAAACTATGTATATGCATTTTTCCTATAGTAAGGGGAATAGTTAATAAAGTACCTCCTATGTTTATTAGCATTAAAGAGATTGCTGCAGATTGCTTTAAAACATTTGCATTGTTTTTTGTTTGACCACCAAGGTTTGACCATTTTATTTATCTATTTGTTACATTCAATGTACAGTATCTCACAAAAGGGAGTACATCCCTCACATTTTTGTAAATATTTTATTATGTCTTTTCATCTGACAACACTGAATAAATTACACTCTGCTACCATGTAAAGTAGTAAGTGTACAGCCTGTATAACAGTGTAATTGTGCTGTCCCTCAAAATAACTCAACACACAGCCATTAATGTCTAAACCATTGGCAACAAAAGTGAGTATACCCCTAAGTGGAAATGTCCCTCCCTGGTCATATCCTGGCATCATATCCACTGCAGAGAGCTGATTGGAGTAATCTTTAAAGCAACACATTTGCAAGCACATCCTTTGAGTTTTTGAAGTACGTATAGCCTGCCAGAGCATCAATAATCCACTGTGTGTATGTGCGAAGCAAACACGTTATTTGTCAAAATATGTCAGCAGAGTGACTTTACTCTCTCAGGTGCTTATGTAACCCCTTTTTCAAGGCATTCCAAGACTTCACTTATTGCATATTCCTGGAGCAGTAGGATAATAACATGGTAAACATGGATGTTCAGAAAGGTCATGTAAAGGGACATGTGAATAAAGGTGATTACATATTAGATAAAGCATACCTCGAACTAATATTAAAAAAAATCATCCTGCAGGGCAGAAATGATTTCAGTGTCATTTGACTTGTTAGTGTTGCAAGGTCTCATGTGTGAATGGGGAGCAGGGGTGTTAAATTTGGTGTTATCGCTCTCACACTCTCTCATACTGGTCACTGGAAGTTCCACATGGCACTTCATGGCAAAAGAATTGTTGCTCTACATAAAGATGGCCTAGGCTATAAGAAGATTGTTTTTATACTGCTATTTCAGACCTTGTGTATACTGCATACTGTCTATAGTTTTTCCCCTTATTGAAGCAGGAATGAATAAATGACATAATAAATGAGTATATATATTTAATTGTATTGTTTATGCCTGTCTGAATAGCCATGCCTCCCATGTAATAATTCGGTTCCTTTTTCAGGAAATGTGTAGGAAGGCTGCGTAAGTGACAGCCATGGGAGGTGTGGCTAAGGCTGCACAAACAAAGTGATAAAATAATTGTGCAAGGGTATGATCTTTACACCAACACAGCTTCATTAAGCTAAGGTTGTTTTGGTGCTTAACGTATTCCTTTATTAACACAAGGACACCTCTCTCCCATGCCATTACTAAGTTTAAATGTAGTGTCTGGTGATCTCACCACTGCACACTCTATTTATCTTCAGCCACAGACAATAATCATGCAGCTTAAGCCTCCTCGTGGTACTACATGTTACTTATGTCAATCACTTGATTTCCAAGTTTATCCTTTGAGAGAGGTTATATGGAGGTTATATTCCAAAATGTAAGTTGGTCTGGCATTCATAGACTACCACTAACAGAAATCTAATAGGTAGTGTTTATCCAAGAATAACACCCTTTCATTTCTATTGTAGCTTATAAATTACCCCAGTGGTTGTAGTCATTACAAGTACTATTAACACAGGGAACAACAAGCTTACACCCAGCGTATCACATTGCTGCCTCTACAACACATTTAACTAGTTTGAATGATGTTTAATAGAAAATCCATTCACACTGACTATAAAAAACACTATACATTTCAGGTACCAAATTCTAACGTTTAGTTTTTTTACTTTTTTTTTGTAGGTTTGTTGGGGGTGGTCATTTTATCACTCATGTTTTTGGTGTTAAAAAGTATTTTTCAGAAATGCAAAATCTAAGCGCAACATAAACACAGAGACATTTTTAATGTATTCACTACTGGTTTTGTTTGCAGGCTAAGAAAAATAAATATTCAGATGGGTTACTATCAGCATATCTATTTATTTGTTTCTATGAGAGCTATGTAAACTGCATTTGTGAAAGAAAAATGTTAAATCAGAGGTGAAACAAATTTGCTTCATTGCACAATGTAAAGCCGACTTTGAGTGATTCCACTTGGATAACTAAAGAGACATCGTAGTCGTGTTGACACTTTTTTTGTTGCAATAAATAGCACCATGAGCATTTTTATGGTGCTGTTTCGCTTGTAGGTTTTATACATTCATTTTTTACTTAGGAAACACAGCTCTGTTTAATTTATTCCAGATATTCTTGTTAATCTATGCATTTAAAATCTAGGGTCTACAATCTTTGGCTTATCACTTAACTCTAAAAAGATAAATTAATAAGTGAACAACATATTAATTAATTATCTGTTTGATGACTGATCGACACATATAAATTGCTTAATATTAATTTGGGGGATTAATGCGTGCTAAATGTATTTGTATGAGAACACAATAAATAGATTTATAGAAGTATGATCATTTTATTGACCTTGCTGAAAAGAGAGACGGGAATAGAGATACAGGGGAATAAATAAAACAAAAACAAACAGAACCAAACCACATTTAGAATGTAATCCAATAAAAATACAGATTATACTCATTTCTATTATGGTCGATGGTCAAAGCAAGTTCAATGTCTTCAAGTTCCAAAATATATATATTTTTTTCTTGCTTAAATTGTGAGGGATCCCTAGAACCCGCATTAAACCAGTTTTTAGTGTTTAACATGAATCTGGCAGCTTTGTTCCATTAATATAGATGGTTTATAAAAAAAAAAATAGCATATTTATTGTGTTATAATTTTATTAAAAGTTCAGTGCACTAAGTTAACTTACGTAAATAGCATTAAAAAGAGCTAAGCGAGAAAAAAATGGAATATTCTCAGGTTTCTTGGTTGCTTATCTTTTGCCATAAAAGGTTATTGATGGCATTAGCATCTACCTACTTGATACAAGGAAGAACAAGACACTTGGACTTGTGGGATCTTTCATAGACCTCACTTTTGCATTCTTCAGTAAATACATTTATGACTCAAAAATTGCAAACAACATTTTTGTTTATAAAATAATTCCCAATAAATCTCTAATGCTCAACTTCCACCCTGGACAAGAACTCCATTTGGCTATACTTTAGCAAACTCACCCGGACATTTTTTTTTACTGATGTGTTTTTCGACTTTGAACTGGACATTGTGGTGGATTGACAGGGTTTTGCTAATTCTAGTCTATATTTGCCAGATTGGAAAAATGCCCCAGTTAAATTTTACAGCTTGACTATTTTCAACGAAAATATGCGATTATACATAATTCCTGGTTTAGGTTCCTGTAGGAACGTTTACCATGAGCAGGGCCCTTAACCCTTGTAAAGTTGTAATAAGCTATCTGAAGGTTTACTGACTATGGATGTATGCCAGACATATGTATAGAATGAGCAAAGAAATGTCTATGTTATATTAATTTCTTTTAGGTTTCTTTCCAAGTGGCAAATTATCTTCTTATCAATGCTAATGAGAAAAAAAGACAGACAAGCAAAACAGCAGGCAAATTTCTTTGACGACTGTTTTTGCCAGGCATGATGAATAAGATGAGGCTCAGCAGGAGAGTTACTAAGTACCATATGGGTTTCTCAACTTAAACTGGTGATGCATGCTATTGACTTGAATAGCAGATATACTGCTTCGGAAGGTCGGACTGAAAAATTTAATAGGAGAACTAGATTTCCATCTCACTATTCTATAGGGAAATATAGCCTGGTTTAAAAATAGCTTGGGAAAGTAAAATTATGCCAGTGATTTAGATACAAAAATGACTGAGTATTACAGTACATAGTAATACTATATTTATTGAGCTAATGTTCAATTTTAAATACTAATTAGCAAAATTGAACAAGCTAATTATGCATAAGTGGCAGAAGATGGCTTAATAACACATGCATACTTGAAACTTTAGCTATCCAGTGGCCTGGAGCTTTTTACTCTTTAAAGGAACAAACCAAGCATGATAAGCACTACAAACCACTGTAGTCTTAGTTATGTTGCTACTAGTGCACTGGTACTGTTCAATGGGAAGTAGTCAAACCACTGTGGTACAGTTAATTTACTCGAGTTCCGTCTGGTGTTTGCAGCACAGTCCTTGCTGCCAGTCTTCTTCTGGCGAAATCAGATAGTTCTACAAAGCAAAGCAGCACTGCATTGAATGGCTGAGAGCATCAGCTGAGCACTCTCAGCCAATGAATATCCTGCAGGAGAAGACTCTATGTGGAACGGGCATCTTCTGGGACCAAGATAAGTTACGAAACTGTAAAGAAGACCAAAAAAAAGTCTTGATTATTTGCAGTGTGACAGTGCCAGGGCATTTCTAGCTCTATAAATACCAGGTAGTAGTGGTTATGGTGCTTGGAGTGTTCCTTTAAATAGAGAAAAGTATTCACAATTTTTTTATTTGCTTTTTTAAATGAGAACATTTGTACAAAACAATTTGTCCTTTATTAATACAGGACACAAATCAAAAGGTACTGAAAGCAATAAAAACTATTATAAATATGTCTCCATTTGTATTATGCATGTCTATTTATTAATTGAAGGACTTTTATATACAATTTACAATTCATATTCATCTGTAGGTGTTTCACAACATTTTAGAAAATTTAAAGCGATTATTTAAAGGAACACTATACCATTAGGAACACAAAAGTGTATCCCTAATGCTATAGTGGCCTTCATCCATATTGTTCACCCCCCGATGTCAGCAATGGGGGAGACATGCACTGTGAGCATGGAGCTCGCATTAAGCCTTCCCCATAGTAAAGCATTGAATCAATGCCTTCCTATAGGGATTTTGAAGACACTAAATGCAAAGCATAAGGATGTCTAGCATAATTTCACTGAGTTAAACTTCAATTAAATGCAGAAAGAACCTCTAGTGACTGTCTTCGAGACAGTCTCTAGAGGCAGTCTTAACCTTGCAATACAAATAAATATTGCAGTTTCTCTGATACTGCAGTGTTTTATATTGCAGGGCTAAGGGGACATTGCACCCAGACCACTTCAATGAGATGAAATGGTCTGGGTGCCAATGGTATCCCTTTAAACAGAGACATACTCTAGGCCTGCAAATAATAGACTCATCAGCCTGACTTCGATACTTTGAGATCTATTAAGGAAATAATTTTATTCAATGCCATTCAAAGTCAGTATTTTATGAGTGATAGGTCATCTCATGTTGACTTATTTGCTATTTATGAAACAGTAAATTGTAGAATTAGAAGTAGACATGGCCTTCTTACATTCACAATGTGCGACTTTTATGTTAACATTTGTATTTTTTGCGTATGTCTAGTAAATATGATTGTCTTAAAATGTTTCATAAGCTTTTGATACCTGCCATAGGACATGATAGAAAACTATGAACCTAGGACAGCAGATCCACAAACTGGCAGGGAAATCTCCCTTACTGGAGCAACACCTTACTATAATGAGGCATATGTGATCTGAAATTCACTGAGATACAGATTGCTGATGACCCCTCTTTTTAAATTTTTCAGGAATAGGACAAAAGCATTTACTTTGCTCCACTGAATTTGTCTGTGGAGTTTTCTCCTTTGTTCAACCCAGATTTTTTTTGATTTTTTTTTAAATCTTTTATGTTCAACCCAGATTTTGTCTCAGATTTTGTTGTTGACAAAAACCTGTGTAATCCAATATAGCCTTAATTTAATATTTTTGGATGAACTTTTCAAATAATTAAGTTTTTTTCATACAATTTTAATATGATTTAATATTTTTACAAATATTTTAATGGTTTTATATTATTTAATATATATATATATATATATATATATATATATTTTTTTTTTTTAATAATCATTTGATAGCTTATCCAAAAATATGAAATCAAGACCATATTTAGATAACAATAGATCAAAAATGGAAGACTGTGCAGTGTCAAAAAATATAAAACCAGGGATTTGGGTCAAAAATAGTACTTCTAATTATACACTCAGCTGGTGTTTGATTGGAAAAGTCTTTCCGGACAAGGATTAGTTTCATTATAGATGACTGATATTCCAGCTGTGCACATGTTGAAGCCACAGCTGCAATTGTGAGAAAGAACATGTCAATACATTACTGACTCTTTATAAATGAATATTATATTGAATTGCATTTTTCTACACCTGTTCACATATTAGAAAATATTTACAGATGGAAATTAATATAAATGCACTGCATGTAATATAGGTGCTTTTACCACTTTAGCTCATCAGGGTGGCTATAGTGCAAAGCGTCTGTGCATGCTGTAACTGTTTAAAAAAAAAATAAAAAAATTCACTACTAAAATAGTAAATAAAGTAATTGTCGTGATACGTTTAGCACTTTGCTTCTTCAATGTGTTAATGGTGCAGTGTGTGAACACTCAATTTATATAATATTATTATACATTAAAATATATGTTAGCATACATGTTTTCACATGTCAAATGCACGTGTATTTTTCTTGTATAGAAGTAATTCAGATTTACGTTATCATTTGCCTGATAATTTATTTACTTGAATCTAATTTGCACCTTTTTTGGAAAATAAAGTTTCCAAAATTTTAATACGCATTAGATTTGATGGCGCAGTACATTCAGGGAAAAATTCGAAATTTTCTGGCTAATTAAAACTGGTGACTTAAAACTGGCGAATTCAAACTGGCGAATTCACACAGGCGAAATCACACAAGCGAAATTCATTTAGGCAAATTCACACAGGCAAATTTTGTTCCTGTAAGAGGGCTTAAGAAAGAACAGACTTAACAAGTAACACTAAAATTGAAATACCATCATTGTATATTGCAATAAACATTGTCATTGTAGCACAATGCTTTATAGTAGTATCTCCTTCTATAAATGCACATTACATTCGCTAGTAAAACTATTTTTGAGTTTCCAGGTTTCAAAAATTGTGTTGCGCATTAGATTTGATGGCTCATTAGATTTGAGTAAATACGGTATATATATATATATATATATATATATATATATATATCTTTATATCAAATAAATTAAACTGTTTAACACTATTTAGTCAAATGGAAGCACCATTAAGCATGTTTTGGGGATTGAGATCTCTTGAGCAAGGTCTAGACAAGCTGTATTAGGTATGTTAGAGAAGGTTTTGTGATCAGAACAAATAGAAATGTAACCTGCAACTCAGGTACTTTTGTTCTCTAAAAGTAAATAATTATTATGATTATTATTAGCATTTTTATAGTTACACCATATTCTGTAGCACTTTAAGTGACAGAAATGATAGAAAATAGGACATTTAGAGGTGTAGGCCCTTCTCAAATAGCTTACAACCTACAAGGAGTTGAACTAGATGGATCATCTAGATGTCTTGCCCAAAGACACTTACTGGTGAGCCTGGGATTCAATCTACTAGTATAGGTTGCTTGGTCAAATTCCTTAGATTCTGGTAGTCGTTTTATTCTTTTTAAGCCTTTCACTACATAGCTCTTTTTGTTTAAAAATGATTAGCATAATATTAATTTGAAAGATGGGCTGCAAAGCTAGAACATAAACATATGATAAAGACTTTTTCTGCATGTAGAAAACTATAGACAAGCACACAGAAGCATACAAAGTTCAACTACGTCAATTTGCATCCTTCATAAAAAAATTGAGGGAATGAAAATATATATATATATTGAAATATTTTACAAAGGGTCTGAAATATTAGTATGAAGTACATATATATGTGTATATTATTCATATAGCAGGTGTGATATAAATTAATAAATAAACATGGTCAAATAAAATAAATAAAGATAATTGTAGCTTTAGTGTACCTATAATCTTAATTGTATTAATGATAGGAGGTGAGTATTTGCTTAAATCTCTCTTTACTAGAACTCCACAGCAGCACAGAAAACAACCAATTAGAAAAAAAGTTAGGTACTATAAAACTCCCCTCCCCATGCATCATTTCCTCTTTCAAGCTGCGACAAAAACAGAATAAAAGGCAGAAAACATAATGGGGAAGAAACAAAGTCCTAGATACAATGACGACCATCATCCAATGTCCACCATCCGAGAAGAACTGCCAAATCAGATAACGTTGATGGACTGTAAACTGAAACGATAGAAAAACAGAATCGAACAGGTTGATTATCCAATGAAATGTACTCTGAATAAACATGTAGGTACCCAATGTAGTAACCAAAATTAACTTAATATGTAGATATCCCAACCTTACTTATGAGAACAAACATAAGAAACAAGTGACAGGTAGCAGAGACAACAAGCAGAGTTGCATACGTACCTGATTAATCCAAACTATTAAAATTAAACAAGGGAGGGATAAGAAGGGTGGGAAATACTCGCCTCCTGTCATTAAAAAAAATTAAGATTATAGGTACACTAAAGCTAGCATAATCTACAATTTTATAACATGACAGGAGGCTTCGTATTTGCTGTTTTAACTCTCAGTCAACAAATCCACCACTGTTTGTTTCACTGGTATCTATTCCGGGAGCTATCCGAGCAAACCTAAATGGACTTTCCAACTATGATAAATGACAATAGACCGATCGATGAAGATGCCAGTTGACGAAGTATCCCAAATACGGAAAAAAACACCATCCGCTGATAGATCCATTGTACGTGGGGTTGCGACCTGTTTCCTACCAGCCGGTCCATGAGCTGCCAAGCTGACCTATTAGCCATTTCCCTGCAGTTATAAAATGTTGAAGGTAATTTGCGGACTTAGGGCCACGATAAGGCACTGCCACCATGTCTCAACTCATGATGTGCAAGGTTGCTCCACCGATCCTGCCAGGGTCACCCAGCGATGTGGCCTTGCAGGCAGATCTTCAATCTTAAGGAATGCGCCTAAGTCCACTACCAATTCCGTAATAGAACCGAGTAGGATCTTTCGTTCCCTGATGACCTACCCGGTGAATTGTCTCCAATAACCAAACAGTAGAGCCTACATCCGTGACCGGTTCTCTCTATGAGAATGTGTCACTCCAAACATGTCCTCTGTATCCAGCTCAGTATCAGGCTGAGGTTGAGGGAGGGCCGCGCCCTCTAATAACAAATCAGTGTCCAGTTCTGTATATGGGAGGGGTTCGCTCTCTGTTCCTGAAACTAAAATATCATTCTCGGATCGAAGTGATGGAGGGCCGCACCCTCTTGTGAGCCAAACTAGAGTCCCTTAGAGACTCAGGGTGACCAACTGCAGGGGTACACCAATTACTAATATCAGCATAAGACTGAGGTCCTTAGGTGGGTCTCTCCCCGACCACGAGACCTCTCTCTGAATCGCTCACCTGAGAAGGAATCAACTGGTAGTAAGGGATAGTATACAACCTTGGGCCGTGTCCATCTTCAATAACAGAAAGGGATGGTGCGAAAATGCAACCTTTGGAAACAATGATGGCAACTACCAACTGACCGACCGGATTTCGTGCGCGCGCGAGGGGTCTAGGATGACCGTCGCTAGGCTGAGGAAAGCTGGAGACGTTCTCCGCAATCCACGAGCACCCGGGAGGTCGGAGGAGGTCAAATCAGGCCTCTCGATGACCCGAGCAATAGGAAAAAGAAGGCACGAAAACAAAAACAATAATAAATGTAGATAAGGGTAAATACATAAATTCTATCTCGATTAGAATGCAAATAGCAGGCCGGAAGGCAAATCAAGTAAGCCCCACTGAACAGGGCCAGGAACTAACCTTACGCAGGAATAACTACCGATATCTATAAGGATACCGGGAGACAGAGGGTTAGTTGTTAAAGACAAGGAAACACCATGTCCCCCTGTAGGCGTCTGAGTACCGGTCCCTGCCTGTGCGACGTTCTCCTTGGAGATGTGCCGTCACCGGGCTGGTGTAAACCGTGGATGCGTGCCTGGGGTCTTTATAAGAAACCTTGCCCTTCAGGCATGAGGTTTAGGGCCTTCACCATACTCAGGTGGCCGTATACTGGTGTCCTCTAGTATAGTATGGCAACGGTGCTTGCCTGGACACCTGCCCATCTCCATGTCACTAGTGGGCACTGGGTTTTCCTTAGTGATATTCCCCCAGGCCTGTGGCCAAAAGGGGGTTTGGCACCGATTGAGCAGGCCCGTCAGAAGGGCACAGGCCCAGCAGGCCAAACAAATGAGCACAGAATAGTTGGCCAATCAAATGGGCACAGACCTAGTAGGCCATTCAAATAGGAACAGACATAGCAGGCCAATCAATGGGGCACAGACAAAGCAGGTCACTCAATGGGGCACAGACATAGCAGGCCACTCAATGGGGCACAGACATAGCAGGCCAAACAGTGGGCACAGACATAGCAGGCCAATCAAAGGGGCACAGACATAGCAGGCCAAACCTGGGTTGCGTCTAAATGAGTAATAAAGGACCCCTGCGTTTGGCAGAGTCCCCTAATATTTGTCAATCTTCCGGGTACCTTGACATAGAATCCCCCGGTGCCAACCCTATTAGACAGCGTAATACTGTGTTAATAACATATAGCTGGGACTAGTAGTCCCTAAAAGCCAAACAGGAAAATAGTGGTGTAATGGATATAAGCTGAAAATGTTCCAGTGATATAGTGCCCATTAAATAATGATGTACTGAGCGATTAATTTTAACTGTGAGTAGGTCATGCACATGAACATGCAGATTTGTTTGAGATTCCTTCATCAAAATTAGGCATCAACAGCATGCCACTTGAAGGTTATTGTAGCCATGGAATACTCAGGAGTAGGGCCAAACAATTGCCAACTCAATGCACCCTCTTATTGAGCTTGGAAGGGACCACCTTCCAATTCTACAAGTCATAGAATCTGATGGGATTGACTCAGTGTCAGCATAGACTGGTCTCCCACACCAGTTTGAGCCAGGTCTGCTTAGCTTAGTATATTAGCCATGGACAGAGAATATCATCCTAAAGCAGTCTCACCTCTGACTCCAGAGAAGGGTCAGGAACATATATACTGATGTACCATGATATGCACATAAGAACATATGATAAATTGTGCAAAATAAATGTTATCCCACACTTGGATTATTACAAGTCCAGGTGACCCCTGATCTCACTGTCAAACTGGTTCTGTATGAGCCAAGTAACAGTCAAAAATGAATAATTCTACAGGACATGGAGAAGCATAAAATGTATGTTGAAAAACTACAATAAACCCCGAGAAGCAAGATACTGCTATAGTATATGTTAATCCTGCATAGCCATAAAGACAGCGTGGGAAGACAAACTGCAGTCCGATCACCGTGTCTGGAGGAGGGGCCGCGGGCAGGTGCACCCTCCTCTAGCCGGTCGGACGCATGCGGTTCTCTGAAGAAGCCGTCCGCGGCGAGGCTGCCACGTGGGGGAACGGGCTCGGCCGCTGGGTACCGCGTCCGACCGCAAGAAAATCCTGGGCGCCAGCAGGCTCACCCTGCAGCTCGTGGACTCAGAGGAGGCAACCAAACATTTAGTCTCCTGACTCCCTGAGCGCAGCCCCCATAGCCCGCGAGGGTGGGGGGGTGCTAATAGAATGGCGCTAGGTAGTGGGATAAGGGGAGGGGGGTTGTAAACCTCAATGAATCCCCAGGGACCCCACTAAAACAACCACATGGAAGGAAAAACATCCCCAAAGCACAGGGGAAGCAAGTAAAAAACGGGCAGTAATCCCGAAGTAAATATATACATGTACATACATAGCGAAGAAGAAAATTTAATATATAAATAATACACATATAATACATATGATACAAAATATTAAAGATATAATTAAAATCCATAAACATAAAACATATATAATAAATATAATATATCAAAATAAATAAATATATGACTAAATACCAAATATATGTAAATAATAACTATATAACATGATAGCTAAATATAATAAATGCAATATATATAAAATAAATAAATAAATGATAACTATATATATTAAATATAAATCCTAAATAAGTCATACAAAAACCCAAAGCCACCAACTAGAAGCAGGAGGCAGTGGTACTCTGACCTGTACTGATGCAGAGCAGCAAAGAAAGAGGAAATGATGCATGGGGAGGGGAGTTTTATAGTACCTAACTTTTTTTCTGATTGGTTGTTTTCTGTGCTGCTGTGGAGTTCTAGTAAAGAGAGACTTAAGCAAATACGAAGCCTCCTGTCATGTTATAAAATTAAAAGGACCCTAGTGGCATTACAAGCTGTACAGCCTGCAAAAAATGGCAAGAGAATATAAAAGAATGTCTGCATTTTTGTACCATGTGCATTTATAGTAAAAACAGTTTCATCTTTTTACAGGCTTTTCTGTAGTATAAATGTAGGTAAATTAAGATTTGCCTTTAATTTTGTTTTAAAATACAAATGAAAAAAAAAACTCTTTATACCTACATATTTTTGGTAGTGAAGATTTAATTAATACATTTATTTAATTTATTATGATATTACTTAAATTGAATAAGCACATCTCATTCACTGCTACCCTTTAACATTAGTATTCTTTACTTGCAAATTCAGTTTAAACTATACTATTTATTTTCAACCAGATTCTTTATGGTAGATGGCAAATTCCCAAAATAAGTTTATTTAAATTTTGCATATACTTATAGAGCTCTGCATTATTTTTCTACTGGCTGCAATAGGAATTTGGGATAGTACACATTTATTTTTATATATATATAGCCATTGCTATATACAAAAGTAGTGACGTTTGAGCACAGGGGTTCATTTTACGGTTAATTAAATAATATTTATTTAGTAAATAATATTTATCATCCCATATAATATGCATTTTATAATCTAAACTTTATTATTTAAATGAACACCTCACATGATGGGGGGGAACAATGCCCTAGGGAAGGTATAATGGAGCCCTGTGAACGTGCATGTGCTCACTGTGACACATGGAAAGTTAACTTAAGATGGGATATTAGACATGAAGTACTTCAGCAAGCTCAAATGCTTTATCTGTGTTGGTTCTTTAATTACTGGTATACTTTACCCCTCTCAGAAGTTGGTTATATAAATGGCCCTGATAATGACAATTTTCGTTATAAATTTGCTTGTAAGAGAAAGGGTCACTATGTACTTGTAAATTTAGTTCTGTCAAATTGTGTAAATTTAGTTGAACTGAAAAAGCAAACAGATAGTTGCCAATTCTAATTAAAGGAACACTATAGGATCAGGAACACAAACATGTATTCCTGACCCTATAGTGTTTAATCCACAATTTAGGTGGCTTGTCCCCCTCCTTAGCCCCCTTATAAGGGGTTAAAACATACCATATTTTCAGCGCCACACTGGTCCACCGGCTCTGGCCCGCCCCAAATCCACCTCCTTGGTGACATAGGGAAGGGATTGGATTGGTGACAGTCAGCAAGAGACATTGAGGGTGTGTTTTGACCATAGAAACATAGAAACATAGAAACATAGAATGTGACGGCAGATAAGAACCATTCGGCCCATCTAGTCTGCCCAGTTTTCTAAATACTTTCATTAGTCCCTGGCCTTATCTTATAGTTAGTATAGCCTTATGCCTATCCCACGCATGCTTAAACTCCTTTACTGTGTTAACCTCTACCACTTCAGCCGGAAGGCTATTCCATGCATCCACTACCCTCTCAGTAAAGTAATACTTCCTGATATTATTTTTAAAGCTTTGTCCCTCTAATTTAAGACTATGTCCTCTTGTTGTGGTAGTTTTTCTTCTTTTAAATATAGTCTCCTCCTTTACTGTGTTGATTCCCTTTATGTATTTAAATGTTTCTATCATATCCCCCCTGTCTCGTCTTTCCTCCAAGCTATACATGTTAAGATCCTTTAACCTTTCCTGGTAAGTTTTATCCTGCAATCCATGAACCAGTTTAGTAGCCCTTCTTTGAACTCTCTCTAAGGTATAAATATTCTTCTGAAGATAGGGTCTCCAGTACTGTGTACAGTACTCCAAGTGAGGTCTCACCAGTGTTCTGTACAATGGCATGAGCACTTCCCTCTTTCTACTGCTAATACATCTCCCTATACAACCAAGCATTCTGCTAGCATTTCCTGCTGCTCAATTACATTGTCTGCCTACCTTTAAGTCATCAGAAATAATCACCCCTAAATCCCTTTCCTCAGATGTTGAGGTTAGGACTCTATCAAATATTCTGTACTCTGCCCTTGGGTTTTTACGTCCAAGATGCATTATCTTGCACTTATCCACATTAAATGTCAGTTGCCACAACTCTGCCCATTTTTCTAGTTTACCTAAATCATTTTCCATTTGGCTTATCCCTCCTGGAACATCAACCCTGTTACATATCTTAGTATCATCCGCAAAAAGACACACCTTACCATCAAGACCTTCTGCAATATCACTAATAAAAATATTAAAGAGAATGGGTCCAAGTACAGATCCCTGAGGTACCCCAATCGGCACCTCATAGAGATGCATTGAATCAATGCATCTCTAGGAGGAAAATTCAGTGCATGGAGACGCTGAATGGTAGTGCTGCCTACTATGCAACACTGCCCCAGGAAGCACCTTCAATGGCCATCTGAGGAGTGGACACAGGAGGTATCCCTAGGGGGCAATGTAAATACTGTATTTTCTCTGGAAAGGCAGTGTTCGCATGAAAATGCCTGAAGGGAATGATTTTACTCACCAGAACAACTACATTAAGCTGTAGTTGTTCTGGTGACTATAGTGTCCCTTTAATTATTATAGACTTTAAACATTTGGATGCATATTTCTATAATTCATTTTTCAGATTGCAGAATAATGCTGTTTATTATTATACAAGATGCAAACATTTCAGTTAATTGAGAAAATTCACACATTGATACATTTTGTGATTAGTGGCTAGATTTTGGTGCCCTGATGTCCTTGGATGGTTACATATTATTTTTGCTAAACCAGGCAGTGGTATTCATACATTAGTGCTTACGTCTGATCTGGCCCAGACTGGCCATCGGGCACACCGGGCAAATGCCCAGTGGGCCGTGGTGGCCATGGGCCAAGGCTGGCAGGGGAGGTCACAGGATCTCCCCGGCCAGTCCATGCAAGGTCCACCCTATCCGTGCACTGGCTCTGCTGTGTTCCATGACGGGCCAGTGGGGAGATCAAAGATCTCCCTCTCCAGCCCACATGCAGTGTGATGCGGCCGCCGGCTGTGGAGGGAGACAGGAGAGGACCCAGAGGAGCTCTATCTTGCAGCTCCGCCAAGTTACCTCTCGCGAGATCCGGAGTGTTGCCATGGCAAAGCTCTGGGTCTTTCGAAAGTAAACTCTAGCCCCACAGGCTAGAGTTCACTCACAACTAGGACCACCAGGGATGGCAGCACGGTCTCTCCTCCCAGGCTAAAGGTAAGAAGGGAGGGGTGATATAATGCGTGTTTTTGACACACACCCTATCTGTGATTAAAAAATGACCGGGCCGAATTTTTTTCCCAGTCCGGCCCTGCGTCTGATAACTCCCAATGATCCTTGAGTAGCAGGTGAAATGCATGTCGACTGCGGGCAACTATGTTATTTTACTTTTCTCTTTTATCCTTCCACAGCATTTCCTTTTCATTGTGTTCAGGATGGCAGGCAAATAAATAGAGATATTTTTAGAATAGGGAATAGCCCTCTTAGACACATTTCTCTGTCATGTGTATTATATACCTGTATATACCAGGTGCTTCACAGGCTCTTTGAAACTTTGATTTTTTTTTTACCCTCCGTTGGTTACTTTAGATAATACTTGTTCTTTATATATTATTATGAGCTTCACCTGTATTTATGATAGTTTAGGCACATTTGGACATTGGGTGTGGGCAATTACTACAACCCCTAGAGACTGTTTTAGGTATTACATATAGAAAATTACATTTACTTTGATCTTTACCATTTGCAGTTACATAGTATGTATTATTTACATTTTATCTATCCTCATTAATATATATATATATTTTTTTCAAACTATTTTTTTTATCTTGCTGTCTTTGGACCTATTTAGAATGCTGTGATACTATGTTTTCAATATATTTTGTCTTAACTATATAAATGTTTTTATAGACAATATATGCCATTTTAAGCTTAGCTTCTCAGTAAGTACTTTTATATTTATGTTTAACACAGTTTTAACACATGTTAATTGTTTTAACATATGTAAATAAGTAAAAGTTGACAACGCTTGTACGTTTACAGCCACCTATTTCTCAATATACCATTACTCTAGGACAGGGGCAGGCAACCTTTTAGCAGCACCGTGCCGATATAGGATTGTGATGTCCCGTAGCGTGCGGTCCTATTGTTTTTTTTAAATTGAGGTGTGTATGCTGCCGTTTTCTGCTTGTGTTATTTTTACTGTAATTGCTTTGTATAATTGTATATGTGCGTATATGCAGGGTCGTCTTTAATATTGACTGGACCCTGGGCAAAGCATTTGCTTGGGGCCCCCTGGACCCTGTCCCCCCTCCCTCCTCCCCAGGTGTGCAATCACGTCCTCCACCCCAACGCTGACACACACACACACAGACATGCTGACACACACACACAAAGATATACTGACACACACACACCGATATACTGACACACACACACACCGACATACTGACACACACACACCCCAATATACTGACACACACACACCGATATACTGACACACACACACTGATATACTGACACACACAGTGACAGACACAGACACACAGACATACAAATACTGACACACCCACAGATAGATATACTGACACACACACACACACACACACACAAGCATTCTAACACACACAAAATGTACACTTTAAAACCCACCCTCCAGTTTCCTACCTTTCCTGCTGGTGGCTGAAGGTGTTGGGAGTTGGGGGTCTGGCTCTCTTGGCCAGCCCCCCTCCACTCTGCCTACTCTTCTTTCCCGCGCGCTCCTCTCTTTGTGGGAGGAAGTGATGCACGGCCGTCCCTTCCTCCCAGCCTGCTGCCGAAAATCAAGGGGTCCACTCGCGCTGTTAAAGCGCCTCAACACGCGACCAGACCCCTGCTGACAGAAGCCCACCGGGTGGCCCTTTGTGCATGGGCCAGCCGGTGGGCCTCCTTAGTGTGCGGATTACCGGCCGGGGGGTGAGAAATAGTTGAGGCCAGCGGGGCTCATGGTGCAGCTGCCCCATTTGCCCCGCGTTAAAGACGGCCGTGCGTATATGAGCTGTTATATTGTATATGTTCATGAGTAGTTTATGGTATTGTGTATGATACATATGAATGTAAGCTGTGTATGGGGGCTGCTTGTGGAATTGTGTGTGGATGGATATGTCACATTGTGTGTTTGGTAGTGTGTGGGGGCTGTTTGGGGTATTGCATGTGAGAGGCTGCATGTGGGGTTGTGTGCATGTATGTGGATTGTTAGTGGTGTTGCGTTTGTTCAGATTGTGTGTATGTTTGTGTGTGGGCTGTCCGTATTATTTGTATGGTGGGAAGGGTTATTCTGCATTTCTGTGTATATCTAGCAGTATGGGTTACTTCCGTGGGGACCAGGCCGGCCAGGTACATGTCAAAGACAGGAGCTGCAACTTAGTGCTGCTCTACTACTGTGTGGATTCTCATTCATAAGTGCTGGGAGGAAGTGATCTAAGATCACTTCCTCTACGTGCTGCAATGCATACATTGAGGATTGTCCTTCACCACCTTTTCGGATTAGCAGATATCTGAAGTTTTACTGGGACTCCTGATAGGCCAGAGCCTGTTTGGCTCTAGCAGCCTTGAGTGCCGTGCAAAGACACCTTGAGTGCCGTGCATGGCACTAGTGCCGTAGGTTGCCTACCCCTGCTCTAGGAAATACTAACTAGAATTGTCCTGAAAAAACACCTTACAGAACCTTTGGGTACAATACAAATAATGCAGTGACAGCTTAATTTCATTCATAAATATACTTTACAAAGCTAAAGCTTAGGCAAACTATTTTTATACATGTAAGCCTATTGGTGAAAAAGATTACTTGGCCAGCTGTTGTATTCATTACTAAATATAGTCATCTTAAAAATACATGTCTGCTTTATCAAGGTATTATACATGTATTTCCCCAATGCTATCTTTATATTCTTGAATTGCGTTCTGTAATATTAGTGTAATTGTAACAGTAATTACAATTACTAAGATTACTGTTCATTGTTATTCGAGATGTAATCAAGCCTTTATTACAGATGAACAGGGTTCATTTAAAAACAGTTACATAGCTTTCATCTTCAAAAATAAAAAAAACTTGAAGTCTTGATTGTTATTTTGATTGTTGAGATATGTATCTGTTCATAAAGAATATGATCTGTCCTCTTGTAAGTTATAAACAGTGATTCTATAAGAAGCACGGATTGCGATTTTAGATCTTTTAAAATCATTATTGCATGGAAAAACAGCCAGACAATTTCATAACCCTATCCCGCCTAACAAATTGTTTATTAGTATAAATAGTATATTAGTGTTAACCTTTGCACTGCAAAACAATGCAAAAGAAAATGTATCTCAAAGGGTCTTTCCCTTTTGCTTCAGTCAATGTGTTTCCTTGCAGAGAATCAAATTGCTTCTCATGCAACTCTGCAGAGAAACTGTTAATGGTTACTTCCATTATATTGCACTCTGAAGCACTCCACATTTGTTGGTCAAAGGTAATGACTACCTTCACGTCAGTCAGAAAAAGTATGTAAGAGGAGGGGACTCCCCAAAAAATAAATATTTATTGGTAAATTCCCATAAATAAGACGCCATTTTATTTATATATTTTTCCACACTGCATCTGTAAATAGTGGCATTTTTGCTTCTATGTAACTATTACAATTATAACCGTAGAGAAGATACCATATAACCTCTGAAACATTATTTACTTCCAGTATGTTTGCAAAGTATTAATAAATAAATGGCACATTAAGTTAATTTAAACTGACTTAACCCCTTAAGGACCTAACTTCTGGAATAAGAAGGAATCATGACATCACACATGTCATGTGTCCTTAAAGCATCTGTCAATTTTCAATATATATTTGTATAGCTCTGACACAGCTCCTGGCAAATGAAGTGCCAGTAGCTGAAGAGGACGGAAGGTATGGTCCAAGGAGGACCAAAATATACAAAGACTCAAAGATTGAGTTCCTGTGGTTAGCTTGTAAAAACTGCAGTATAAATAAAACAAACTGGTATCACAACGTGCATAAATACACTGATCAGTCACAACATTAAAAGCACTGACAGGTGAAGTGAAAACCATTGATTAAACTGTTGCAATGGCACCTGTCAAGGGGTAGGATATATTAGGCAGCAAGTAAACAATCAGTTTTTGAATTTCATGTGTTGGAAGCAGGAAAAAATGGGCAAGCAAAAAGATCTGAGTGACTTTGACAAGTACCAAAAAGTGATGGCTAAAATACTGTGTCAGATCATCTCCTTACAATGGCAACTGTTGTGGGGTGCTCTGTATGCAGTGGTTACTACCTACCAAAAGTTGTGCAAGGAAGGAGAATCAGTGAACTGGGGGTCAGGGTCATGGGCACCCAAGTCTCATTGATAAACGTGGGATCCCCACCTACATCACTGGTCTGGTCTGATCACACAGAATAGCTCAAAAATACTGAAAAGGTTAATGCTGGCCATGATAGAGAGGTGTCAGAACACATGATCAGGATTATCCCTGTATACCACCAAAATCACCTTCAATGGGGATGTGAGTGTCAGAACTGGACCATGGAGAAAAGGAAGAAGGTTGCCTGGTCTCCTGATGTGGTGAATTACATTTTCTGCTAGATCAAGTGTATGCATTGTTTAACTGGTATTCTTGTGGATTTTACTTTGACACATACCATCTACCAAGAGACTTCTGCAGGCCACATGCACCCTTTCAAGTCAATGGTGTTCCCTGATGGAAGTGGCCTGTTTCAGCAGTATAATGTACCCTGCTACATTGAAAATATTGCTGAGAAATGGTTTGATGGACATGACAAAGAGTTCAAGGAGTTACCTTGGCCTTGAAAATACCCAGATCTAAAATCAATTGAGCCTCTGTAGGATATGCTGAAACATCAAATCCAATCCATAGCCATATTTAGCTAATCCCTTTTCACGATTTAGTTCTTCGGTACTCTTTGCAGTAATGCATATCTTTGCAATAATGCATCTCATATGCAACTTGCAGGACTTAAAGAATCTGCTACTAATGCCATATACCATAGAAAACGTTTAGAGGTCTCGTGGAGTCCATGCCTTGACCCATCAGATTCTGCTTGGCATTATGAGGGGAACATGATTTTATGTATGTGGTTTTAATGTTGTGGCTGATCAGTGTGCGTTTGTAAGCACATGCAGTGAAAGTCATTTCAAAGACTTTCCATGAAAACCGCTTCAAAACACATTGTAATATTCAACATGAAAGCACATGTGTATCGAGAAAGCAACGGTTAAAGAAATTTACTTCTGAAAGCCAAAATGGCTGCTGCAGACTGGAGCTACCTTTTTTCCTATAATAGCATACCACATCATACTTCTTTTTGTCACATTATTTCCTATGTGAGGTAGATTGTAATTACAGCTAACAATGACTAGGCAGGGTACACATATATGAACTGTATCATGGACAGTATCAAATCCCAATTTCCAATGATTACACAACTGCACTAATTTAAATTTATTTTTGTTTATAGCTTAAGACATGCACATGTTCTCTTTATTTTTTTCATACTACCCCCTTCTTCCTTTTTCCTGTCTTTCTTTTTCTTTCTTCAGATAGTGATTAACATGTTCATGTTTTCTTATAAAAAAAAAGAAAATTAGAAGACAAAAGAAAAAAAAAAAGAATTAGAAATATAAATGATTGACCAATCCAATGCTATATTTCTGTGAAAACATTATGGGTTATATATCCTTTAACTAACATGTATCTCTTTATTTTTTTCTAAATAACAGATTTCAAAAATAATAATAATCTTAATTTATTCATATTTTGTTTCCCAATCTTTAAACCTGTATAATGTTTTGGAAGGATATCTGCAGCAGAGTTGTCTCTACAAAGATATCCAGTTGATTACATGATGCCCTTTATTGATATTCTTTAATAACTAAAGTATTTAACCGGTAAAGGTACATTTAGATTACCCTGGTTTCCAGGTATGTCCTGGGGATGTTACTTGCCCAACATCCAGGGGATGTTACTATTACCCAATTTAATGGTACTCATTTTATCTACCTCGGAAGGATGAAAGGCTGAGTCAACTCTGCCAAGGTTGGAATCTGTGAATCGCTTCAATTGATGATGTTTTCGCCCACTGAGCTGTCTCAGCAGCATAATAAAAATGAAGCTAAATGTGGCATAATACTAATAATACTAATAATAATAATACTAAAATATAAATCTCCATGTACCCATCATTGGTCCACAGTTTCATTAATATTATAGTATGTACAGTGAAAACATTTTTTATTTTTTCTACTTTCACTTCTACATAGTCCCAATGACACTATCTAAACTGAAACTTTAAAATGTGAAACATAACAAAAACATGTATTTTTGTGAGATCACGTTATACGTTAACATTTTATAATATTTTTGATGTTTTTCTTCAAATGCATTATGCGTGCATAATAATGCAAAACATGATCTTACTACATTAAATGAAGTTGTTTGACCCCCCTTAATTTGAGAGAGACTGGAATACATTCATTACTGGGGTTAATTAAAAGTGGTATCCATTTTTACTGAATGGATATTGCCCATCCATGTGAAAGCATGCAGTGCTTTTAAAATAGATTATAGCAAATTATTTTCATGTTAATTAAGGGGAATAGAAAAATTTATTATTTGCTGTATGCATTTTTAAAAAGACCAGATTGAGGCATATTTATGGGAAAATTAATGCAGAAAACAGTTCCTAATTAGTTCTCCAGATACGTATTCAACCACAAATTTTAATCAATGTTTAATAACTTTTTTTTCTAAATATCTGGAAGGCATTGTTGAACATTTTACATGTTATTACTTTTTAATTTGATATAAATCTCATTGGTCTTTATAATATTTATTTGAATCATGGTTAGCATTGCAAGCATATAAGAACAAACATTATTTATTGTTTAAATTAATGTTCAGATATACCTGAGTTATAGAAATTGTAATATTTAATGTATGTACTTATCTTTTCTCAGTACTAGAGAAGATAAAAGTTTGAGATCACATGGATACATAGACAGACAGATTAGATAGATAGATAGATAGCAGTGATATATGTGTGTATAAATGTTTAAATATGTATGAAGACTGTTTGCCAGAAACTAAAATGTGTTTCAAATTTAAAAATCATCTCCTTAAGGATGAATCATTATTACTTAATTTG
Organism: Pelobates fuscus; assembly: GCF_036172605.1. NCBI lineage: Eukaryota > Metazoa > Chordata > Amphibia > Anura > Pelobatidae > Pelobates > Pelobates fuscus. Next base: position 204,562,828 of record NC_086320.1, read on the forward strand.
CAGGATAGACATTGCTTTTTTTTTTTTTTTTTTTTTTTTTTTTAAATGATTCCTTTGACTTAAAATAATTTTATGTTTTACATGAGTACTTAATAAAAAAATAATCTAGCATTTAGTATATTGTGACATGGCATGGTAGGAAAATGTAATTTTCATAAAAATTTTGAGTTTAGTGGCTCTCTGACTTATTAGCTTGCAGCGAGAGACATTATTTAGCACCAGAGTTTTTGACCATTACTTGTACTGGTGTACTGAAGTCGTTCACACATTGAGTAGGTCAGGGTTTGACGTCCTCATGGTTCCTAATGATACTGTCACTGCAGAAATTAAGGGATAGGGAAGTAATGAACCAACAATTTCACTTTAAATTAATCCAGTCAGCATTTCTCCTTGAGATGCTCCTGACCAATTAACAGCTCCTGTTTCATCAGTCATGAGAATACTAATATTGTTTCCCAGGATAGAGATGAAAGGAGGGAGTCTGGGGCAACAAGCGTCTGAGTCTTTAGGTGATCCAGGGAATCAATGGGTACCTTGTTAAATCTCTCTTTCATGTGGCCCAAAGTATAAAAGAAGAGCAGAACACATCAGCATTGACATTGCTCCTTGTTAATAACCCACATCTCATTGAGCAACAGTTGTTGAAATTTAGGGAACCAAGCACCGGGTTCTTGCCACATGGTTGGAGATGTACTATTTACTAATTAAAAATAATAATAAAGTGACTCAATTAGGAATATGTTTATTAAAATAACTGAGACACCATTTTGTGTTTTTGTTACAAAGGGGTGACACTACCTTCACCAATAATAATCTCAACTAACCATTTCACATTTCTGTTGAATACTTTATCACGTCAGCTTGCATTTATTTTGACCCACTGCATTTTACAAACCTTTTATTTATTTTGTACAGTTTGTCTGAATCAAAATCCTTTTCATTATTTCCTGGGTGAATTAATTTGTTCAGGTATGGAGTAGACGGATTTGGACAAACCTAACGACCTAACGAAACAAACTTTTGTACAAGTCTAGAAATGAAGTCTAGTAATGACGCAAAGTTGTTATGGTGCTGATAGTAAACGTCAATAAAAAGTATGAAACATAAATCTGCAAAACTCCAGTCTTTCAATAATTGATAGCAGAACGTTATATTATCTGTACAACAAATATGAAAGCTGGAATAGGAACTTGTTGCACAGTCTGCACATTTGGAGAATTTCCAGCCTTAAATACAAAATGACTCTTGTACACAAGTAAACAATAATTAAGACCAATATGCACAGAGAAAATAATATAGTTTTGATGTAACTCAGCTTTAACAGAATATTTTGTGTACAATAACTACTCCAAATCTCGAAATCTGCAATTTTTAATTTCTAAGCAATTACATCTTCATGCAAAATCAGCATATTTGTTTCTTTTTTATTTATTTATTTTTTATAGTCCATCGTTAATTTGTAAAATGCTACCCGTCAAAAAACAAAACAAAAAGAAAACACATTTTCTACAGTTAAAATTCCATGCAGGTTTTTTGGGCTATTTTGCTAATTTATCATATTTTAGGCACATCTAATTTATGTAGAAAAAGTGACATTTGTCTTTAATTGCTAGTATCGTCAAACCATATTATGACAATATTAGGGATACCACAAAACGTGTCAGAATATCTTCTTCATTTATTTCTTTAACATGAAAAATGTAAATTGTGTATATGTCTGTGAGTTTAATCATTTAGATATTACTGAACATTAACATATACAGCAACATTATGTACTAGCTATTCTTCCCATGTTTTCAACCATTACATTTTTAGTTTTTCTTTTTTTTTTAAACAACACATTTAGTATGGAAGAGATTAAAAAATACCCTCAAATAGATTCATTAGCAAGTTCTACTCTACCTTGTTTCTCAGATGTGCAGTTGTATCAAAATTCCCACTGAAGTACTTCTGAGTGAATCACATGAAGGCTGATTGCCTTTTGGTGACTTGTAAATAATGAGGTGAAATATAACATTTTCCAATTCCAAGTTACATTTAAGAGCTAAAATCTCCATTTAATAATTGTTCTAAAGCAAGAGGTAATCTAGTTGATAGCTTTAATTTAATTTTAGTTGGAGGCTTTAATTTAATTTTAGTTGGAGGCTTTAATTTAATTTTTCATTTAAGGACCAACCACTAACAGAGAAATTATCAAATGAGCTTTGAGCTGGGTAATAAAGGTAGAGATATTTCCCACATGATTATCTATCCTTTTTGAGTCTCACATTAGAGTGCTAAATATACCCATTAAAGGAACATTTATAGTACTGTAGTGGTTATAGGGCTTGAAGTGTTCCTTTAAGTAAAACATGTGTAAAGGTAAATGCCAGCAGTTAGGTAGATGATACTATGACTAAATCCCCTGCCCATTATTCCAGGACTGTGTAACATAGTCATTAAATTTGCTTTTTGAAGTCCAATACAAAAGTTTCAGGTCCGTAATAGCAGTGTTCAGATAAGACACAGGTTTGTTACAAAATAGACACCATGTTTGCATGATTTTATTCCCAACACCCTCTGCAAAAATGGTGTCTATTTTGTATTTTGTAACAAACCTGTGTCTTATCTGCACTCATGTCGCTTTAACCCCTGGAATGCGTTTTAAAGTGTTGATACATATGACAGAACAGTAAGATAGTGTGGGGGAGTGTCCATGTAAAGTGTTGGTGGTGGGACAGGAAACCAAAATCAATAGTTAGTCCTCTGTTCTTGCTGCTAAACAATTTGATCATTCTGGTTTCAAAAGTTTTTCTTTATTGGGTATTTTTTACATCTACATCACTGGACTAATACGGCTACAATCTCTCTACTTGAACACTAATATGTATATATATATATATAATTCCAAAATACCAGAGTATTGCAGTATGCAATGATACCCTTTTAAAAAGGTATAATTGCATACTGAAATACTCTGGTATTTTGGCATCTTGTCTACTGAACTAATACGGCTAATCCAATCTTCACTATATATATATATATATATATATATATATAGAGAGAGAGAGAGAGAGAGAGAGAGAGAGAGAGAGAGAGAGAGAGAGAGATTATCTGATTGCGTTGAAATCTTAGAAAAAAAATTACAAAAATGTATGGAAGTAGCATTTCAAGTTCATTTCAATCAAATGAGTCAAATCTAAGATGAAGCAAGTAGAAATGTATTGCTTCCACAATCCATTAGCCCTAAAGATTGTCACAAACTCTAGGGTAGAAATATCAAAAGACATACAAAGTAAGAAACTATGTAGTGTAGGTTCATAATAGATTATTAGTCAGCATTGTTTAGAAATACTTGCTTTGCGTGCTTTAAACACAGAAGAACACAGCTGAAGATATGATATTTAGTCATACTGACATACTGTAAGCAGACTAAAAAGTGGGTTCCACCTGGGTATACCCACAGGCCCAATATAAAGTACACAACCATGAGGTATGTACCTAAAAGCACACTAATAAATGCAGTGGCAAAACTAGATACAATACATAGGGGGGTATATAAGTTACCACAGTCAAAACTGTGAGAGGGCGCTGATAGTTTCCAACAGTAAATCTTACCATTGAAAAAACTAAATAAATATGTATATAAATATACACAAAAACATATACAGAGGTAGGAGGTGATATAGATTCTATAGTATACATATCAAAACGGTATTAGGGGATTTATTTAAAGAGCGCTCATTTTTGTCAAAGTTGCAAACAACATAAAAAATGTTTTCACCAGAATAACCCATTTGTTGGGGGTTGTTATGAATTGTAACAACTGGGATCTCATTTTGCACTAAATATACTGCTTCCTGCATGTGCATGTTGATGCTTGGGAGACCTCACATCCCACCTCCCAGCATCAGTACATGGTGTGTGAGGTAGCTGTGGAAGTAGTTCAGAGTGATTCCTTAGCACCCAATCTGCAGCACATTGGCAGAGCAGTCACTTACCACATGATGCAACTGATACACATTTGTCCACCTCTGTCCCGCTTTCACTATGCCTCTGCATGTATTATACAAACTGCCAAATACATACACACACGCTCCTAATTCATTCAAACACATTGCCTAATACATACACACAAACACACAAACTGCCTAACACGTAAACATGCAAACTAATACACACACACACACACACACTACCTAATACATACTAACGTGCAAACACATAAACACAGAAAACACTTAATATATATGCAGACATACACATGAACTGCCTAATACATACGAACAAATAAGCCTTCTAATACATACACACACAGACAGACAATTCCTCAAACCTGTACAAATTTACAAACAAAGACAGCTTAATGCACATACATACACACTGCCTTATACATACAAACGTGCAAACACACTGTCTAACACATAAACACACAACATAGAAACACACAGAAACCACTTAATATATACACACACATACACATAAACTGCCTGATACGTACATACACACTGTCTAATACATACGCACAAATAAACCTTCTAATACATACACGCACAGACAGACAACTCCTTAAACCTGCAGAAATTTACAAGCAAAGACAGCCTAATGCACATACATACACATACTGCTAAATACATACATACACAAGCACACAGCAAGAAGCACTTCCTCATCTCAAACATACTCAGGTGGGGCCTGGGAACACTGAAAGCCTATTTTATTAAGTATGGTACCCTTTGTCTGTCTACATGTCCCCCAGGCACCAGGAAGGGGGTGGCAGAAGGGGGTGTAGCATGCAGAATCTGTGTCCACGCTCTGCCCTGATTTTCTGAAGCCTTGCCAGGCGGGTGGGAAATCACCAGTATAATAGCTGCTCCAGGTGCAACTTTCAATACAAATACATTATGCATATTCTCACATGGGGACTGGCCCAGACAGACTGTATAGCCACTGAGAGAACACCCTCTTAAAGAGCAGCCTAGGCAGGTCGGCCCACAGGTGTGTGTGCATGGAATAATTTGGGATGTAAATGGGGGGGGGGGGATTGCTTTTTCTTGCACCCTCTGTAGCAATGCCTGTGAGTGGATGATATACAAGAACATGAATGGTCAAGCATCAGTGGCAGAAAGTAAAGCATAGTTCTCTTCCCTTGTTTTATTAGATTTGAATTTGAAATCCTGACAATTAGTATTATAATTCTTACCTACATATAGTTTTCAATTTCCAAGAAATACAGGAGCTTTTCATCATATGCATATGTCTCTGAATCAGCAGTTCTCTGTAGCATGGATTGAATATGACTGATTGCATTTTAATGTATGTGCATTTGTGCAGTGCGCTAATTTACACATAGCAAAGCTAGAATATTGGACAGACTACCAGCAACAGCTGGATTATATATAAAGGAAGCCCAGTGACGTAGATCACAATTATGAAAAAAAAAAGTCTTGATCCATAATGTTTATGATCTTAGTGATGCTTTAATTGATGTGTTACATAAACAGGTTTGTGTATCAGTTAATGAATAATTCCTTTTATTATAAAAGCAAAAACAAAGTTGAAGAAATACACATCAAGTGGTCTAAATGTACAGTGTATTTTTGGTGCTTATAATATTCTGAGTAACAAAGGTTTCATATGAAAGCTTTTCCACCTGTAAAAAAAATATTGCTGCTGTTCTGTTGCCTAGAAACCTAGCTGTTCCGTGAGTCATTTTTCTACGCGGTTCTAAAAGGCATTCTATGTGCTTTCCTTCTCCATTGTCATAGACACATTTATTTATGTCATGCTTATATCCTCACATATTTTAGCTGGGGTGTGTTAAAATAATATTGACTATTGGACTAGTATCTATCTATCTATCTATCTATCTATCTATCTATCTATCTATCTATCTATCTATCTATCTATCTATCTATCTGTCTGTCTGTCTGTCTGTCTGTCTGTCTGTCTATCTATCTGTCTATCTATCTGTCAATCTGTCTGTCTGTCTGTCTATCTATCTGTCAATCTATCTGTCAATCTATCTGTCATCTGCCTGTCTATCTATCTGTCATCTGCCTGTCTATCTATCTATCTATCTATCTATCTATCTATCTATCTATCTATCTATCTATCTATCTATCTGTCATCTGCCTGTCTATCTATCTATCTATCTATCTATCTATCTATCTATCTATCTATCTATCTGTCATCTGCCTGTCTATCTATCTATCTATCTATCTATCTATCTATCTATCTATCTATCTATCTGTCTGTCTGTCTGTCTGTTTGTCTATCTATCTATCATTATAATTATTTAAATTACAGCACAGATTTTCAATACCTTCTCTGAGTTCTTTCAGATTACCAGCTACATTCCTTGTCAAATCATTGTAATAAAAATATTATTTTTCAGTGTATATAAAGTTTTTCATTTCTCCACACCCTTAACAAAAAAAAATCTGTATCCTAGCCATCAAAACGTGTTACTGTCAACATCTAATCAATATCTACATTTCTTACAATCTGAACATTATAGTTACAGCAGTAAATGTTGCATATTTGTGTCACATTTTATTGAGTTGCTATGGAAACCACTTAGAATTATGGCATTTGTCTACGCAGGCCTCACAGCTGCTTGAATGAGCACATTTTGGAAGCTTAATCGCAAACATGATCTATTTGTTTCTTATTGAACCTAATGTTTTTTTTTTTTAAACTGAGAAACAGGTTGAGAGGAGCTGAAATATAGAACCTGTACAGTTGGAAAGATATAAACTGGCAGGTAACTGAAAAAATACCAAGCTTGCAGTGCCAGGAAAAATCAATGTGCAGCCAAAAATAAAATATAAATCCATTTATTGGAGACAGAAGAGCTAGCAGGTACCACAGGGAACAGGGACACGCCAATATTCCATGTTAAGAAAACTACATGTACTGATTGGTCTTCATTGATTGATTGATTGATTTGTATAAGAACTGTGAGCTTGATATTTTCTACTATTTTTTATATACACCGCAACAATGAAATGTGCATATGGGAAACATGCAAAACGTACAGTGGACGAAATTGATAACAGTAGCCATAGGAAAATATCCAAATCCCCCCACCTCTCCCCCCATGACAAATCCTTGTTGCCTGCTTGTGAAAGCTGTATATATTTATTGTGGGGATAATTTCAACTGGTGCATTGCTAAATTGTCCTAAATCTGATTTATTCAAAGCGATCTACCAAAATTCAATACTTGGAAGAGGAATGTGAACTCTGATAATCTTGCCTTACATCTGCTTACAAATTTATGAAACCACAAACCTGAATTCTCTGTAATTGGAGGTTGTAACTTAGCACATCTAGTTTTTATTTTTTCCCTGTAGAAGAACACATCAGGTTTACACAATTCACAGCAACAATGAAGTGTGTGCATGGAAAGACAGAAAGATATGCATAGGTAGAGGTTAAATGTGTATGAGCATAACACTTAACCACACATAACACCCCAACCACATATTGCCCAAAATAACAACCACAGACTTGCTTTTGGAGAAAAGAGGCTACAGCTTTATTTAACTGTAAATATATAAATCAACTTTATAACATAAAACATTCTATATACATAATTTACTCAGCAAATAAATATCCATCGCTGAGTACCACCTTGACACCCAAAACATAACTTAGGGCAGCTGCCCTCCCCCCTTGTTCCAACCAGCATAGGGCTTTTTCCTGAGCCTTCCATCCACGTAATGCTAACCACTTGCCGATTATTGGCTCAGTGGGCACGTCTGTTATCCATAACTGTACCTGAGGTTAGGGGAGGGACAGCCCTACCCTTCCACGCTCCACGGACCTCTGGTCCAACCCACGATTGACAAGGGCCATATACCGCCACACTCCGAGAAGAAAAAACACAGACAAACAAACATAAAGAAAACAAAGAAAGAGAGGACGGGAAGCTGTTACCAACTGATAATTAAGATGGCTGCTATCCAGTAAGCTGCCTACCTATTTATACTAACCCATCCATTTGCCCATTAATACTCCACCCACCATGAACAGACCTCCTTACCAAATTCCTCTGTATACACTCCCCCTCACACTCACATGTCTCTGTTCTGTCTAGGCCTTGCCTGACACCTCAGGGTCTAATCTGCCACTTATTTCAGGAAACAATGAAGATAGCCACATTAAAATAAAACATAATTTAGAACTGTTAGATACATATATTTATCTTACTATTCCACTTACACAGAGAAACATAAAAACATAGAAACACATTTAAATGACCCCTTCAATCATTATTAGACATGTGGAAGTATTTTGTCCTTTTTTAACTGTAATATTCATATAGACTGAATATTATTCTATGTGCTGTATATTACTGCCAAGCTATGTAAAATAATCATATGCCCTGCACTGTAATACATTCATATATAATGCACATTACTGCAGAGCTCTATAATGCATTCACATATAATGCACATTATTGCAGAGCTCTATGAAACAGTCACACAGGGCTTCACAAATTTGTTTGGAATCTAGGAGCCAGCTAAAAAGTTAGGAGCCAGTTTTTTAAAAAACTAGCAAAGTTTAATTTAGAACGAGAAATATGCAATGGGACATGATAGTCACCAGAACTACTACAAATTAAGGTAGTTATTCTTGTGTCTATAGCCTGTTCCTGTAGCCTTTTCAATGTAAACGCTGAATTTTCAAAAATTGCTGCCTAGTAAGACCTCTAGTACCAGTCACCAGATAATGCGCAATATCCTCCCAATGCGTTCCTATGAGAAAGCACTGGCTTAGCTGAGATCATAAAGAGTGATGATCTCAACTATAGAGGCGGAACAAGCCGTGTCAAAACCTGCACGGCATGGGGGAAAAAGTGAGTAAAATCACCTCTCATGTGATCGTAGTGGGGCCCTAAACAGACACACACTCTCTAACAGACACACACACTGTGACAGGCACACACAAACATTGACATACACTGACAGAGATATATACACACACACACACACTGAGAGACATACACACACACACACACACTAACAGAGACACACACACACTACCAGAGGCATACACACACACACACTGACAGAGGCATACACACACTGACAGAGGCATACACACTCACACACTGAAAGAGGCACACACACACTGACAGAGACATACACATAGACACATAGACACACATTTTCTCACATACTCACAAATTTACATTTTTAATTGAAATCCACCCAGCCTCCCTACCTTTGGGAGAGCTGAGTGGATGTTTCCCTGGGGTCCAGTGGGGCTGCACGCTCATCCTGCGTGCGAGGGAGCAGTAATCTACTTGCAGCTCCTCTCTGCTCCCTCTAGTGATGCCGGGGCTCGAATTATGTCATATTCCAGCTCCCAGCATCACTATACAGTGCAAGGGAGCAGAGAGGAGCTGCAGCGAGATTACTGCTCCCTTGCGCGTTGCATGAGCCAACCACCTTGATGCTCCGCAGGACGGGTGGCCAGCCGGCTAGCTCCAAGCTCCCTAAACCAGCCGCCTCCATGCTCCCCAGGACGGGTTTGCCGGTTACAGTGCTCCGAGTGCGGGCAGCCGGCTACAGTGCTCCCAGTGAGGGCAGCTGGCTACAGTGCTCCCAGTGCGGGTGGCCAGCTACAGTTACCCCCAGAGCAGGCAGCTTGCCACAGTGCTTTTCCATTGCGGGCGGCCAGTTACAACCTGAGCCGGACGCTCCCATGCTTTCTAGGGTGGGAGACCGGCTCCATTGTTTGCCCAGCTGAACACTTTAGCTAAAGGGCAGACAAATCCCAGGTGCCAAGGCAAAATGTTTAGTCGCCATGGCGACCTCGTGCCTGGAATTTGTCGAGCCCTGCATTCACATATAATGTGCATTACTGCACACTGCATATGATCCAACTTTACTAACTCACTTCAGGCCAATTACTTTCTAATAGGCTTTCTTACGCAGTTTTCTGAATAGGGAGATACTGATAGGCTGAGAGCATCATTGAAGCCTCAAACGTTGCCATGAACCAGGGAGCAGGGCTGACATAAACTGTCTTTACAACTTAAGAGCAACCATTCACAACATTTTAACTTCTTAAAGGGTTACTATAACATCTATTATAGTCCTACCCCGTTTTTAGTTAAACTTACCTGGAATGCAGCACTGAGCAAAGCTTCTTGCAAGGTCTGAGCCATTGAAGGAGTGGAGATGAACAGGAGAAGGAGGGAATATAATAAAAAAAAACATAAAACAGAGGAATAGTAAAGAAGACAGAGAGGTTAGTAATGTAGAAAGGGCTCCAATATGGAAAGGAAGGAGGAGAGATCAAGACTTTCCCTTGCAGATGCACCCCCAGGACTGGCTGCAGGGGTAGAGGCTCACTATATCTATCACCAGTGCACAGAGCATAATGACAATAGACACACATGTTTGCAAAGAATTCACATAAGGCAGACAGAAATAGAGCTCCGAGCTGCCTAAGTTACATGTGCCAGGGACATAACTAGCACAAAAGCAAATTTATTTCTGGATGTGTAGCATTTCAAGCAGAAACGGGACAAGTAAAGACTCCTACCACCATGACCACTTATGAAATGAGACATAGTTATAAAGATTGATGTAACCCTTTCAGGTAAAACAACATCTAGGACCTCCTGGCATCATAACAATTTAAGAGCCATGGTGCCCGGAGTGTTCCTTTAAAAAAGCTTTTCAAAAATATGATTTACTTTAAGCCACTTTCCTGATGATGTTAGAAAGGGTTTAGATCTCCCAAGAAAGGTTGGGAGGTACAATTAGCTTGCTGCTACTTTCTCTAGTACATCCTGGGATATAAATGTTATTATTACCGCAGATGGTTTAGACTTGGAGCCTGTGGTTGTAGACAGAGGCAGGGTTGTTCACTTTCTCCCATTTTATTCAATGTAGCATTGGACCCTATAATAATAACTCATTATCCTGACATATCCCCAGGTATTAAAGTCTAAACACACTCTATTAATTTAACAGCTTTTGCAAATCATATATTACATTAATGTCCCTTCACAATGCCTTCCAAAGTCTATTTCAGTCATATATCACAAAATGCACTTACATATAACTCATCAAGCCTATTACTCCCCTGAGAAACAAGACCGACTTAAACATTGACAGTGATCAGTGTCCCAGGAGTGGTGAGGAAAGATCAGATATGCTTCATTATTTCTAGATAATTCCAGAAACAGCCATATTTTATATGTTACACCAACGAAATGTCAAATTTATGTCAATGGTTTTGGCTGTGGCCAATCAATGATTTATTTAAAGTCCCATTCAAACCCATATTTCAATCTAAAAAGCTTGCTGATCAATTTTGAAGTTAAGGATTTTTACCATTTTGTGAACTGGAATTCCCTTCAAATTGTGCGTTGTTTTGTTTCTTTTTATACTGTCTTTTCAATCAAAGACATTTAGATGGCATATGTGATAGGCTGACATTGATGGATTTGAGTCTTTTTGGGGTCTGTATTACTATGTAATTATGAAATAATTAGAATGAATATTAATTAGATTGTCCTAAGTTTTAGTTAACCTCTGACATTGCAGAATGAACTATCACTATGTACCTGCACTCGTCAGCCAACAAAAAAAACCCACCTACCTAATATCATGTAGGCCTCCCTTCTGTTGCCAAAACAGTTCTGATGGATTGAGCCATGGACTTCACAAGACCTCTTAAAGCATTCTGTGGTATCTGGCACCAAGACAATAGCAGAGCAGCAGATCTTTTAAGTCCTGCAAGTTGTGTGATGTGGTCTATATGGATCAGATTTGTTGTTCCAGCACATCCCACAGTAGCTCGATCAGATTGAGATCTGGGGAGTTTGGAGGCTACGGCAACTCTTTGTCATGTTCCTCAAACCATTCCTAAACAATTTTTGAGTGTGGCTGGGTGCATTATCCTGCTGAAAGAGGCCACTGCCATCAGGGTACATGATAAACAGGTGTACGAGATCTGCAACAATCTCCAGGTAGGTGATACATGTCAAAGTAAATTCCACATGAATACCAGGACTGAATGTTACCCAGCAGAACATTGCCCAGAGTATAACACTGCCTCCTCCTGCCTGACTTCTTCCAAAAGTGCATCCTGCTGCCATCTCTTTCCCAGGTAAACAACACACATGCACCTGGCAGTAGTCCTGATCTAAAAGAAAATGTGATTCAGTAGACCAAAGAATCATTTTCCTTTGTTCCATAGTCCAGTTGTTTTGCTCATGTCCCCTGCACTTTCGGCAGTGGACTGGGGTCAACATGGGCTATTTGACCAGTCTACAGGTGTGCAGTCCCATGGGCAGCATACTGCGATTCACAGTGTGATCAGCATTACATTTTTCAGCAACTTGAGCTACAGTAGCTCTTCTGTGTGATCGGACCAAATGGGCTAGCCTTCATTCCCCATGTGGATCAATATGCCTTGGGCGACCATGACCCTGGTGTCATGTTTACTGGTTGTCCTTCCTTACATCACTTTTGGTAGGTGTCACAAACGCATCCTACTTCAAGAGTGTGCGTGACGTAGTTGTGGTGGTGGAAGGGTTATGGTTCACTATTTGTCTGCACCAGAAATAATAACAAAATTCCCCTTAGCACTACCCACACTTAAACATAACAATATAACTATTACTATTTTAACGCTGCCACCACCAAGACAATTTATAAATGGGGTGCCTTGGTCCTCCAGGTAAATCAATAATAAAAACCCACCAAATATTATTTAGAACAATATCTATGTAATTGCAAAATACTAATTAGTCTCTTCAGGTAACGTGATTTTTAACCAGACAAACTCAGAACTTAATAAATTAATGTTTATTATGAGCAAAAAATAGTCACAGTGCATACAAAAATATATGATAGACATATTACTTACACCAACAACAGATAAAATCAAAAAGGATAAAATAACAGAAGTCCTAATTACTCACTTTTGTTTTCAAAGTAAAACTTCTGCCCAGGGGGTCTCAGGCAAGGATGGGTGATGGTGACTCACTCAAAATTAGATCTTGGCCCCAAGCAAGTACACCCACACCCCTCCAAATCATTGGATATATACTCTGTGGATTATCAAGTCTTTAAAGTTGCATATGGTAATTTATGTCCAACCACATTAATAGTCCAAAACTTAATTACTACATGGGTGAACTCTGAACATGAGATACAGCATTCTGTGTATTTGGTCTAATATATGTATTAATGGTTTTGTTTTATTTAAATAGTATAACAGATAATATAATAATTACATAAATACAATAATAGATGAACTGTTGTCAAATAAAACGGATAAATAAGTGAAATACCCATAAAAATTATAATTTCCTATATAAACTAGATAAATAAAGTATGTACAGAAGTAAAAATAAATTCAAAGAATAAGTTATAACATGGTACTAAACAAAAAGTCAGTAAGTAAAACAAGCATTCAGTCAGGTGGGTTAAAGTTCATATTCCTTTTTCACACCATTTCCCCACATGGACCATTAATGCTGCAGTATAGATGTGAAGGTAGATGGTTCACAGAAAGCTAATTCAAATATACATTCTGTGTATTTGACATGACCTCTCACAAGCCTCATCATTCAGAGGGCTATCAGCCACAGATCTCTGCTTATCAGAAAACATAGAAATATTTATAAATAGTAGTTTGAAGGTGCTACTATCATCCGTGTGGATCACTCTACACACACAAATAAAGTGCAAAATGGGAAAAATGGAATAGTGAGAGCACTCAATAAATATTCAAAGTTACCACATATATGGATGAATACAATCCTAAAAAATAAATAAAATAAGAGACCATAGGGTAACACTGTTATACTTCACAGTAAAAACTCACATTACTGGTCCAACTCACATGTTGCTGAGCCACTTATAGAAGCTGGCTCAGACTAAAGGCTTAACGAATTATATAACAGGTACAGTGGATCCTCATAGCAATCAGGATATCTCCAGGCTGTGTTATTAATAATCCACCATAAAAATCCAGGATGCAGGATCAGGGTGGTAAAAACACAATTTATTGAATAAACATTAAAAAGGAAAGTCCACTGGTCACTTGCCACTTGACGCATTTAGGCGAGTAGCCTTTCTCAAAATCCATAATGATTGTCAATGCTTGCTGTTTCTGTGGTGCAGAGGGAACAGGTTAATATTATGGCTCTAGAATGTCAGTTGTGCACTTTTTATCTCTTTTATCTGAGTTTACACAATTAATCTAAAATATGCTGAAACCTGAGTGGTTGCTTATCCTACGAGAAACTATGAAACATTTGACCCGTTTCAGTTTTGTATTATACTCTCTTTTGGAAAAAAATATACATGTTTAGCAAATCAATATTATTAAAATGATTTTACATCTCCCGTTATATGCATACGGGAAAAATCATTACTTTCTTGCAATGTCTTTATATGATTAAATTCTCCAATTAGCGAATCATTTTTATATCATTTAATTCTTCATAAAAATTGAATTAAAAGAAACAAAAATCACAATTCCAAGTTCCGAGTATGGTTGTGTAATCTTCTGATTTTGGAGTTGAAACTATACATACAGGGAGTGCAGAATTATTAGGCAAGTTGTATTTTTGAGGATTAATTTTATTATTGAACAACAACCATGTTCTCAATGAACCCAAAAAACTCATTAATATCAAAGCTGAATATTTGTGGAAGTAGTTTTTAGTTTGTTTTTAGTTATAGCTATTTAGGGGGATATCTGTGTGTGTAGGTGACTATTACTGTGCATAATTATTAGGCAACTTAACAAAAAACAAATATATACCCATTTCAATTATTTATTTTTACCAGTGAAACCAATATAACATCTCAACATTCACAAATATACATTTCTGACATTCAAAAACATAACAAAAACAAATCAGTGACCAATATAGCCACCTTTCTTTGCAAGGACACTCAAAAGCCTGCCATCCATGGATTCTGTCAGTGTTTTGATCTGTTCACCATCAACATTGCGTGCAGCAGCAACCACAGCCTCCCAGACACTGTTCAGAGAGGTGTACTGTTTTCCCTCCTTGTAAATCTCACATTTGATGATGGACCACAGGTTCTCAATGGGGTTCAGATCAGGTGAACAAGGAGGCTATGTCATTAGATTTAGATTAGATTGTCCTGCATGAAAATCATGTTTTTCTTGAAGGATGCAGACTTCTTCCTGTACCACTGCTTGAAGAAGGTGTCTTCCAGAAACTGGCAGTAGGACTGGGAGTTGAGCTTGACTCCATCCTCAACCCGAAAAGGCCCCACAAGCTCATCTTTGATGATACCAGCCCAAACCAGTACTCCACCTCCACCTTGCTGGCGTCTGAGTCGGACTGAAGCTCTCTGCCCTTTACCAATCCAGCCACGGGCCCATCCATCTGGCCCATCAAGACTCACTCTCATTTCATCAGTCCATAAAACCTTAGAAAAATCAGTCTTGAGATATTTCTTGGCCCAGTCTTGACGTTTCAGCTTGTGTGTCTTGTTCAGTGGTGGTCGTCTTTCAGCCTTTCTTACCTTGGCCATGTCTCTGAGTATTGCACACCTCGTGCTTTTGGGCAGTGATGTTGCAGCTCTGAAATATGGCCAAACTGGTGGCAAGTGGCATCTTGGAAGCTGCACGCTTGACTTTTCTCAGTTCATGGGCAGTTATTTTGCGCCTTGGTTTCTCCACACGCTTCTTGCGACCCTGTTGACTATTTTGAATGAAACGCTTGATTGTTCGATGATCACGCTTCAGAAGCTTTGCAATTTTAAGAGTGCTGCATCCCTCTGCAAGATATCTCACTATTTTTTACTTTTCTGAGCCTGTCAAGTCCTTCTTTTGACCCATTTTACCAAAGGAAAGGAAGTTGCCTAATAATTATGCACACCTGATATAGGGTGTTGATGTCATTAGACCACACCCCTTCTCATTACAGAGATGCACATCACCTAATATGCTTAATTGGTAGTAGGCTTTCGAGCCTATACAGCTTGGAGTAAGACAACATTCATAAAGAGGATGATGTGGTCAAAATACTCATTTGCCTAATAATTCTGCACTCCCTGTAAACCTTCAAACATGAATGCTGGACATTTACAGTGGAACACAAATTGAAATGTTCTACTGCAGACACACACATCAGGTATGTGAAATTTTCAGTAATAAGACAATGCTTGTAAGAAAACCAGAATAAATGGTATTCAGACATTAATGAAAATACAATCTTACAAAAGGTTTTTAACCCCTTAAGGACACATGACATGTCTGACACGTCATGATTCCCTTTTATTCCAGAAGTTTGGTCCTTAAGGGGTTAAAGGATTAATACAACCCTCGGATAGGGGGTGCTCTCAGGTATAGTATGCCTTAATGGACACTATGGAGGGGTTCCAATATTGATTGGCAGTATAACCTGTAAAAAAAAAGGTTTTACCCACCTGGAATCCCTGAGGTCATGTGTAGTGAGTCAGAGGGTTACTGTGGGCTGCTCTGTTCCTGCACAGACTCTTCGCTAAGACTGCTGGGAGGAAGTGCTCTAATATCACTTCCTCCCAGCACTCATAACTGTGTGGCATAATTACCAATACAGCTGATCGCCTGGTTGCCACTAGCATACATTTGATGTGAATTCAGCAATCTGGAAAGGAGTACAGCGGCAAAATGCTACCCCTTCAAGTAATGCACGGGCCATTAATTCGCTTGGGATCCCTATCAGGCCAGCTGTGGGGGAGATCCTCTCTTCTCCCCTGTCATCATATTTGGGTCTGGCTATCTGCGTGCCATGCAAAGGCACCTCGCATGCCAAGTATGTCGCCGACCCCTGTTCTAGAGGATTCAAACTCTGACGTCTGAAAAGGGAATGTATGACGTTGACATGTCTATTTACCTATAACAAGTTCTCGAGACAGCCAGTAATCATTAGTAATCAATGAGTCAGTATATGTTGTGGAGGATAAAGTGAAAGGTAAACTGAAGAATCATAAGATGCAACAGTTATTTATAAATCTTTAAAAAGTTGCATGCTTACTTTTTAATGAAAGTTTCACCCTTCCCCAGAAAAGTGAAGATGTGTTTACCACTTTAAATCAGGCTTCCCCAAACTCCGGCCCTCCAGATGTTGCTGAACTACAACTCCCATGATTCTCAGACTATCTATTTCATTCATAGAATCATGGTAGTTGTAGTTCAGCAACATCTAGAGGGCCGGAGTTTGGGGAAGCCTGCTTTAAATAGAAATGGATTTCCTGTTGTTGAAATAATTTCTTTGTGTGACACTGCCTGAATTACCGTATGGACAAGGCTTTGCAAGGTCTCCTAATTGTGATATTTACCATTGCTGTTTAGGTTACTTTAAACACATGATTTTTGCAATTAAATCTTACTTGGACCTTGATTTAATAAGCTTTCCAAATTATTTAGTAATGTTAGAAAAAAAATTCAAATTATTTATCTAGAAAAAATTACTTTAAAGTCAACTTCTGTAGATAAATCATTTAGAAAGATTTTTAAACAGCATTTAATCATTTGCAAAGCTTATGTTTTGCCAGTAGCTAACTTGTTTTCCTTATATTCCAATGAAATTATTTGTTCACGTTGGCTCATCCGTTGTATAGATGCCAAACACACTGTTTGTTTTTTAATCTCTTGTGGGACTTTTGTCTAAACATTAAAAGTTAGACTGTAATAATGGCATTAAAATAACACTTCTAACGTTTAACTTGCAATTTTGGCCTTGTCCATAGTTATCTCATCACAAATCCCAAGTTCTGGAGTTTTTTTTTTTTGCTCTGGAATGTAATAGATTTTGGACAGAAAAATAAAAGGTTTTTTTTTTTATTCAAATACAAATTTAAAAAATGGAACACATCTTTTCCTTTTTTATTTTGTTTACAAGAACAGGATATTTCATACAGGGCAAATTCAAAAGGAAACATTCTGTTGAATTTGTACCGAATCAAAGAAATTAACTGTGGCAGAGCGATAAATGAATGATGAGGAAATAAATGAATTATGCTTTCCCTACGATTATGTAACATAACATTTCAGTTTCGACTTCTGGATGATATATGGCATCTAACTAGATAAGTAGAAGTGTTCAGTTGTGTGAAAACCATTAATTTGCAAAGAAATAAAATTCAGTCTTACTTTGCCACCTAATTAAGCACATAGTTTATATAATCAAATTGTCATCATACATAACATAGACGTTTAATCTGCCAGTTCAATGTAAGTGATGTGTAAAGGTGATTGTTAATGGTGAAGGAGTAAAACTAACATGGGTCTTCAATATTTCCTAGTGCCCAAATTTTACTTTTGCATTTTTCGCCTGAGCAGCATAGTCATATTTATAATAATTAATATGCACATTTGAATCAGTCATTTTGAATTAAATCTTCATTTTATATTTTGCACTATATAACTGTCATGTTAGACTCCTGGGTGTGTACGATGGTATTTTTGCTGTCTAACTCTCAAGAGGGCATGTCAGAGGTTAACTGTACATATGGACAGGCAAATTGCTTTACTGAGTCAACATTTTTTCAAAACATGTCATGACAGCTTGCACATATACACTGACTTGAATTATTGTATTATGTTTTACTTATTTATTTGGTCTTGTCTACAAAGTTCTGAATCTGACTCAAAACGGAAAAAAGTTGTATATTCACTAAAGGCAATTGTTTCCAAATTTTGTACATTTAGAGGTATATATATATATATATATATATATATATATATTAAAAAAAACAGCCTAATTTGGTTATGTAAATAGGCAACTGGTTAAGAACACTATATTAAAAAAATGAAGTAGGTTACCGTAGACCTTTTTTTTACCAAATGTGAGCTGGCGGTATACATCCCCCAATTCTTTAATTCAATAGGAGAAGTGTGAGGGTTAAAGGGTTACTCCGGTCACCAACATTACTTGCATTTTAGCTTTTGGGATAAATGACCTGTATTTTTCCATTCTCAATTTAATATAGTTTTTGCAGAATCTGCATGTTAACAAAGCTTCCTCTGCCCCACCTTCATCCATTATTACATTCTTCCTTCTTTTTTTTTTTTTAATTCTTTATTTTTGTGTCACGCTGCACAAGTGTCAGGGTCGACATTCAAACATTTGAAGCATAATCATCAGTTCCATACATATGGCAATGCATGATAAATAGTACAATATGCAGCATGAACATTTTAGATAATTATTGAATACAATTAGGTAGGTAACTCGAGTGACCTCAGTGGTCTAAAGAGATAGAGATAGAGATGGCTATCTGGTGTTATGTGGTGGTTCGTGTTCCACTGAGGAGAACATCCCTTTCGGATGTGGCTGCATTGAGTTATGACTCTGGTGTGTCAGTGGTGGGGATAGGGGTGGGAATTCAGAGCATTGTCACTTGTTTTAACTCCACGTCTGGCCGATGTCTCACCAATCTGGCCATGTGTGTCGCAGCTAAGTTGGGTACCTGGTTAGGTTTGATATGTGAGATGTTACTACGAGGGAGTAGTGTGTGGTTAACTAGAACTTAGCGTGGGGTTGAGTAGTATGTGGGGAGATTAACTGTGAGGTAGGGTAACAGCAGACATTAGAGGAAAGTCAATCCCCTAGCAGGGGTAGGCATTGTGCCACCCTTGTGATATGTCTCTCATGGTGGTGTGTTAGGCCCTTGCATCTTCCTAGCTTGTCCGGGCGTGAATTCCTGTACAGTGGCTGGGTTCAGCTGTAACATCTGCAGGCCTTGTTGGATCGGAGTCATCAGCATGCACAATGTGGTCAGCAGGGCTTCTAGTTCTTGGGCGCTGTGTACTCTTTGGGCAGTCCCTCCATGAGAAAAGAGGAGCGCTCTTGGGGTTCCCCATTTGTAAGGTATGTCCTTGTTACGCAGATGTTGCAGGCAGGGTTGGATTCCTTTTCTCCAGGCTAGGGTGTTCCTTGTCAGGTCTGGGAAGATAGACAGCGTAGCACCTTCAAAGAGTAGTGGGGTTTTCCCCCGGAGTGCTGTGAAAACCAGTGCTTTTTGGTGAAGCGACTGGAATTGCACGATTAGATCCATAGAGGCAGTCGCTGGAGCCCTTGCTGGTTTTGGCAGCCTAAACATTCCGTCAATTTGTATAGATTTTGTTTGCTTTGGCGGTAGTATGGTCGCCAGTAGGCGTCTAATAAAGTGTGGTGCCTCAGCTAACCCCACAAAGTCGGGTATCCCTCTGACCTTTACATTATATCTCCTGCGTTGGTCCTCCATGGCGTCAATTCTGCTCATGGTGGTGGTTTGTTGGTGTTGTAAATTGGCTAGTTGTTGTTCCACAGCTGTCAGCCTTGAGTCTTGAGTGCTGGAAGTGGCCTCAAGCTTTGTTATTTTGGAGGCTGCTGATTCAATGGCTGTTTTATAATAGGCCATGTTGGCTGATATATTTTTGCGCAGTTCTCCCAGCATCTTTTGGAGCAGGTCTGCTGTTACTGGGTCACCTGGTTTTGGTGGTGCCTTTGCAGGGTCTGATGTTTTTTTGGCAGTGGCTACTATGTCCAGGTCGGCTGTCAAGTCCTCCGCGGAGTAAGAGGAAAAATCATCAGCCAGCGTCATTTTGTCCCAGGAGGCCCTGTGTGAGCTCCGGAGCATTTCTCCGATGTCCCGGTTTGGAGGGGCTTTGTCTGCCCTTGTTTTCTTCGTTTTCGTGCCCATAGCGATCTGTGTTATGCTGCCAAGGTGAGTTTCCAATTTGGGGCTCGTTACCCCCGTTTAACAGCTCAATTTCTCCAGCTGAGACACGGAGCTCCGATGCATGTGACCGCCTCGTTCTCCGGCTAGCTCCGCCTCTACATTCTTCCTTCTTGATAGTTACTGTGGTTGGGTACAGCACACTCTCTGTTCCTCCCTACTAAACTGCAGTGCCCGTAAAACAGTGATGCATGTCATCAGGGAAGAACAGCAAAGGTTTGTTGGACTTGGCTAGTAACTGAAAATAAGTCAAATAAATGGCTGCTTTGAGTAAAACCGAAAATATAACGAGAGTCAGCATCTCTGCTCTATAATGTGAGATAAACAGGCAGATTGAAAAATGTAAGTAAATTATTTAACTTATGTGCATTCTAGTGACTGTCACTTACCTAATTTCTGATGGTTAAACAGCTGATGCATTATCTCTTAACTTTAATACTCGCATTATTGGACGCATCACAGTTCAGACTCTATGAACCAGATTGCGGGGTTTCTCATCGGTCAAGCTACTTCCTCGTGTCTGTAAATCTCAAAGCTGATGATGAAATGCTTGAAGATTTATATAAGAGAATATAGCTTTTATCTTTTATTATTTTGGATCGGTTGTTTTTTTTTTATCTGATAAAAATATATGCACATATTTTTCCATAAATGGATAGTGAACAAAAGTTTTATTTTTCAGTTCAATGTGTCATTAAAATAATCATAGTTAGTTAACTCCGAGAACACTTCAGATCTGGCTAGCACCCACTGAGATATGCTGAAATGCCCACATGGTACAAGAGCATTAACCACTAATGCACTGAACAAAACTCCACCCTATTTATTACTGCTTCCTGGATGTATTCTATGCAGGAAAAAAATGGAAGCTGAGGCTTTTTTTTACATTTTTTCTCTAGCAATAATGTGACCATATCAAATACTGATTATGATTCAAGTTTATTAATGGGCTATATAATCTAAATAATATAGCCTCACTGTGATTCTTGACCTGTCTATCTAAAACGAGCATGAACTGGTGTTTTGCTTTTTATGATTTCAATTTCATTGTAGTAAGCAAAAAGTTATTTCCCTAAGTCCAGAATCATTAATCAAGTTGGAGTTTGCTCAATAATGATTTGCAGGCATTTTAAAAAAAAACAAAAAACAACAGACTAGCTGTTTCGGTGAATTATACACAAAACAAGTGTTTGTAGAAAATGTGCCAGGTAATTTGAAATTGAAAATAACATTTCTGGAAACTCAGTTGAAGTTCAATTTAAGATTGGCTACTTTGGTCTGATATGTGGAATTCCGGTGTTAAACCTCCACGGTGCCTGTTTCAGGCCTCCCGATTGTCCTGATTTTTGTGGGATAGTCCTCTAGGGTTTTGTCCTGTCATCCCTGGTTTCTTGCCCGATAGACTTTCACCAAAAAGCTTAGTGCAAGTGCACCATTAGATGCACTTGTGCTAAACCCAGGACACTAGAACCCTACAAAGAGCATTGAAACAGTACTACCTGCATTGTCCATCCTCACTGGGCCTTGTGCATTTAGGCCAGGCCGAACTGCTAGTAAGTCCTTTGTGCGGCTAATGATGCATTTAGTATCACTAACTCATGCCCTTCACTCCCCACCCATCAGTGTCCTGATTCATGGGACACCAAAGTGAGGAGCATTTCCTGTTTTGTGAATAACCCTATCCATAAAAAAAATGCGTATCTGTTCCTTTCATATTGCATCTGGGATATGCATAATTATAAATCTGATTTGAATATCATCACTGAAAATGAATTACAATTTTCAGAACGCTTGTTAGTATATAATTGCTGGCTGGAGAAATGCTGAAATGTGATAATGAAAAATGCGATCCTGATACATACTTTTCCCCTTGCTACTATTGTTTAAGTGTGTGATATATAATTCTCATAGGAAGGAATCATTAAATCTCTCGAGTCATATTAATGGAGTGGTGTTATCTTGTAAATTCAATGAGGTACCATTTCAGTAGGACTGAGTGATTTGAAGGATTATCTATGCTTCACCTGTTTTAATCCCATTTGTGCTTAGTGAACGAAAATCATTGAAATCAGATCTGTGCACAAAGAAATAGATGAAATAGGATATTAGTTGCTCTATTATACATCAGAGTAAATTAAGCTATATCACTGGATGTTTGATCTTTTAATGTGTAAAATAAACATAACCTATAAAATGAATATATATGCATGCTAATATACATCAGATAAAATATATCAGCAGCCCTCGGAAAGAGTCCTGTTTAGCAATGACCTATATTTTTCTCATGTTGCATTTACAGCATTTAGTAATTGTCTGTTCTTATATTTATTGCACCTATCCTTTCAAAGGACAGGCAAGTGGATCATCAACAGTGCATATATTAAATATAATAGTGAGTCCTAAAGAGTCATTTTTCACTATATGCTTGTTTCATTCAAGGACAATTTAAGAGTCTTTTAGTTCTAATTATAAACACATGGGGTATTGTTACACATTATTTTGTCAACTTTAGGGGAATTATTTTCTGTATGCTCAGCACATGCAGAAAAGCTATTTGCTTTGTGTTCAGTTACAATCATTGAATACCAGAACGTCCTATATGCATGTTTAATAGCTCTTGTAAAGTTGAAAGGTCACATTTAGGCACATGTCCAAGCAGTTTTCAGACTTGGAATTCTGACAGACTACTTTTCAAGGTTCATGTCCAACTTTGAGCAGGTAACCAGGTCAAAGTGGTCTTTTGCGAGAATACATACAAAGCTGTATTCGTGGATTTTTTTTTTGCTTTGTTTTTTTATGGATTTTGTAGATATGGCTAGTCTTTCAAAATGTTGTACTACTGGTGTCTTGAACTTTGTGGAGTACACTACCTACTTTTTTTTTTTTTTAAATCTTTTAGTAACCTCAAATAACCAGTAATACAGCTTTTTGTGATGGTCATACAGTTATGTACTAACTATTTTTGTAAGAGACAATATTGGGAAATGCGCATAATCATATTTAATGTGGCTCTGTCACCCCACTCATCCTATTAAAAAATAACCTTTCATAAAAATAAAATATTCATGAAATAAATGTTCGTAAAGACTGTGTTGGAATTTCAACCCAGTCAATTGATATCATAAGACAGGGACTACTTTTTATTATTTATTTTTCCTACCCTTGATAAAGTTTAACAAAAAGGCAGAGTTACTGCTTTTAAGCTCTATGAAGCCCCCTGCAGTAACTAGTGATGGTTAAGGGGGAAAAAAACATTGTCTATGGAGGCTATTCACCTAATAGCTTTATTTATACTGTTAGCTTTGGTGGGTTAGCAGAGTATCCCTATTAATGATATCAACAGGTTATCCCTCCAGCCTGCACAGTGGATAGCATTAACAGTGCTCAGCACTTGGAGTTTTGAACTCATTCACTTGAGTTTGTCTGTATTTTCTGAGGACAAGGCTGCAGCTCTGGACCTGGCATGTCCAACCATGGGAGGACTTACAAGGGTGTAGAAGGGCATTTGTTATCCACTACTAGTACAGAGGTGTTTGGCGGTTAAAACTGGTGAATTCAAACTAATGAATTAAAACTGAAATTCAGACAAACACACAAATTCAAACTCACTACAGATAATTCAAACAGACAA
The DNA here is from genome assembly GCF_036172605.1 of Pelobates fuscus. Taxonomy (NCBI): domain Eukaryota; kingdom Metazoa; phylum Chordata; class Amphibia; order Anura; family Pelobatidae; genus Pelobates; species Pelobates fuscus. The sequence goes on from NC_086320.1 coordinate 204,587,166, forward strand.
ATTCAAATAGACAAATTAAAACTGGAATTCAAACAGACAAATTAAAACTTTTCAGTTTCCAGGTTTCAAAAAGTGAGATGCACATTAGATTCAATGGCACATTAGATTTGAGTAAATACGGTATGTTATGTTATTATACTCAATTGCTATTGTCATACAGCTGTTGCATTATTATTATAAAACATTTACGTGGTAATTCACCTAAATCCAAATGGTCCTTTACCGAACGGGTCAAAACTATCCTGTGCTGTATGGGGCCTTTTGAAATGCAAAATCTTGCCATTGTTCATCTAACCCCTTCCCGAACTCGGATGTACCAGGTATGTACAACAAAAAATGTTTGTTAACAACATCGGACGTACCTGGTACATCCGATAGCAAATAAGCACATACTTGATCGCTGGCGATCCCCCGCTGGTGATCGCGATCCTGGGGTCTGCCTGGAAGCTCAGGCAGACCCCCACTGTCCGACCTGACCCACCCGGGCCATGTGATCGATGGGTACTCGTGATCACATGGCCGAAATAGCCGGCTTGTGCAGTGCCTGAAGGGGGCCTGTCTGAACTCAAAGGCAGTCCCCCTAGTGCCTGAAAAAAGTTTTAAAAGTTAGTCAAAGTTAAATAAAAGTTTAAAAAGTAAATAAAAAGTACTTTGATCATATATTTATATGATCTAAGTACTTTTACATGCATGTCAACACACATACACCCTTTTTAAAAAGTGTATTTTAATATAATATATATATATATATATATATATATATATATATATATATATATATATATTTAATATTCCACTGGTACCCTGCACACACACTTTCAGAAATTAACAAAATGCCGGGTGCATACAGCCATAGCCAAAAAAATTGTAGAATATACAGAAAAAAGGCTTGCACTCACGGTCTGTCTAATGGTAAAACAATCCTCTTTATTCCAATATTCTTAAAACATGATTCAATTCATCAACGTTTCAGCCATCAATTGTGAGAGAAAAATAACACAAAAAAATAACTACCCAGAAGTTTGACAAAGACTGGTGGTAGAATTAGTGTATGGAAAGTGTTAAGATACCACCATTTGAAATACCCTGGGTGTCTACTTTTCAAAAATATATAGTTTAATGGGGTTAAATTACATTGGCCGACTTAAAAAAGTCCCAAATAGGACATGCGTGCATGATGACCAGCTGTGAAAATTCCAAACTGGAATACGCACCCTTCAAATAAGGTATTTAGCCCCCAGAGAACATGCCACACCTATTCATGGGTGGTATTACAGTACTCGGGAGATGTTGATGAAAACATATTGGGGTGTTCTTTGGCAGTAACCCTTAAGGTTCTCAGTACATGTATTCTTAAATTGCTATGTGTGTCAAAAAAAACCACCAATTATTATTATTTTTTAAATTTGGTTGCACGAAAAGAGTCAAAATACCCCGAATTTAATACCTTAGGTTGTCTTCTTTTAAAATATATATACATGTGAAGGGTTATTCAGGGATTCCTGACATACATCAGTGTTACAGTAAGCACTTACAATGTTTAAAAAAAAAAAAAAAAAATGGTTCCAAAACGTTCCAAAAAAAAGCTAAGAACATGTTAAAATTGGGTATTTCAAAACTCAGGACATAATTTAGAAACTATTTAGCATGGGTGTTTTTTGACGGTTGTAGATGCGTAACAAAGTTTGGGGGTCAAAGTTAGAAAAAGTGTGTTTTTCTCATCATATTTTATAATTTAATGGTGAGGAAATCTGTATATAATATGTGTAGATACAGTAAATAAGTAAGAGGAAAATGGATGCAAAACACAAACAGAAATGTAAAAACAGCCCTGGTCAGAAATTTAAGCAGAACAGTGCAGTAGAATTCAAGTTAGAGATGTCGCGAACATAAAATGTTCCATTCGCAAACGGCGAACACGAATTTCCGCAAATGTTCGCGAATGGGCAAACCGGGCAAACCGCCATAGACTTCAATGGGCAGGCGAATTTTAAAGCCCACAGGGACTCTTTCTGGCCCCAATAGTGATGGAAAAGTTTTTTCAAGGGGACTAACACCTGGACTGTGGCATGCCGGAGGGGGATCCATGGCAAAACTCCCATGGAAAATTACATAGTTGATGCAGAGTCTGGTTTTAATCCATAAAGGGCATAAATCACCTAACATTCCTAAATTGTTTGGAATAACGTGCTTTAAAACATCAGGTATGATGTTGTATCGATCAGGTAGTGTAAGGGTTACGCCCGCTTCACAGTGACAGACCAAACTCCCCGTTTAACACACGGCAAACAACCGCAAACAGTCAATTTGCACAACCACAAACTCCCCATTTGCACAAGGTTGGATACCAAGCTAGCCATGTCCCGTTCCTTGTCCTCACTGATGTAATTGAAGGTCTCTTCCTCCACCCAGCCACGTACAACACCAAGGGTCCCCGAAAGGTGACAACAAGCCCCCTGGGACGCCTGCTGTGTTTTGTCTTCCACCTCCTCAAAGCCACCTTCCTCCTCTGGCTCCTCTTCTTCAGACTCCTCTCTCTGCGTTGCCTCTCTCTCCATTATTATAAGGTGTGTTAAGTAGTACTATTCCTATCAGTTTAATCCCTGTTACATCCCCTATCAGGGGACGTGTATATGGCATCGATTTTAGGAACCGGGAGATGGAAAAAGATGCTTGGTCGGTCCTCCTACTTCAAATTTGGGGCACTGCGCATGCAATCTAATGTGCCACCAGATAGGAGTGGTGTGTTAAGTAGTATTATTCTTATTAGTTTAATCCCTGTTACGTCCCCTATCAGGGGAAGTGTATATGGCATCGATTTTAGGAACCGGGAGATGGTAAAAGATGCTTGGTTGGTCCTCCTACTTCAAATTTGGGGCACTGCGCGTGTAATCTAATGTGCCACCAGATAGGAGTGGTGTGTTAAGTAGTACTATTCTTATCAGTTTAATCCCTGTTACGTCCCCTATCAGGGGACGTGTATATGGCATCGATTTTAGGAACCGGGAGATGAAAGAGGTGGTTGGTTGGTCCTCCTACTTCAAATTTGGGGCACTGCGCGTGTAATCTAATGTGCCACCAGATAGGAGTGGTGTGTTAAGCAGTACTATTCTTATCAGTTTAATCCCTGTTACGTCCCCTATCAGGGGACGTGTATATGGCATCGATTTTAGGAACTGGGAGATGGAAAAAGATGCTTGGTCAGTCCTCCTACTTCAAATTTGGGGCACTGCGCGTGCAATCTAATGTGCCACCAGATAGGAGTGGTGTGTTAAGTAGTACTATTCTTATTAGTTTAATCCCTGTTACGTCCCCCTCATCAGGCCTTTTTTAGTCGAATGTATCGCCCACTGTCAGTCCCTTCGGGATCCATCCCTCATTCATCTTAATAAAGGTGAGGTAATCTAGACTTTATTGACCTAGGCGACTTCTCTTCTCAGTGACAATACCTCCTGCTGCACTGAAGGTCCTTTCTGACAGGACACTTGAAGCGGGGCAGGCCAGAAGTTCTATCGCAAATTGGGATAGCTCAGGCCACAGGTCAAGCCTGCAAACCCAGTAGTCAAGGGGTTCATCGCTCCTCAGAGTGTCGATATCTGCAGTTAAGGCGAGGTAGTCTGCGACCTGTCGGTCGAGTCGTTCTCTGAGGGTGGACCCCGAAGGGCTGTGGCGATGCGTAGGACTTAAAAAGCTCCGCATGTCCTCCATCAACAACACGTCTGTAAAGCGTCCTGTCCTTGTCGGCGTGGTCGTGGGAGGAGGAGGATTACTTTCACCTCTTCCCCTGTTAGATTCCCATTGTGCTGTGACATCACCCTTATACGCTGTGTAAAGCATACTTTTTAAATTATTTTGGAACTGCTGCATCCTTTCCGACTTGCGGTAATTCGGTAACATTTCAGGCACTTTCTGCTTATACCGGGGGTCTAGTAGCGTGGACACCCAGTACAGGTCGTTCTCCTTCAGCCTTTTTATACGAGGGTCAGTCAACAGGCACGACAGCATGAAAGACCCCATTTGCACAAGGTTCTGGTTATGTTCTTCCCCCCAGCCACGTACAACACCACGGGTACCAGATAGGTGACAATGAGCACCCTGGGATGCCTGTTGTGGTTGGTCTTCCTCCTCCTCCTCAAAGCCACATTCCTCCTCTGACTCCTCTTCCTCACAATCCTCTTCCAGCGTTGCCGCAGGTCCAGCAAGCAATGCTGATAAGGCTGTTTCTGTTTTCCCAATAGCTACAAATTTTTGGAATGCCTCAGACTCCACCAGCTTGTATGGTAAAAGCTGGCAGGCTAAGAGTTCAGACAAGCCAGCTGTCAGATGCCGGGCAAGGGGGTGACTTTGTAACATTGGCTTCTTGCGCTCAAACATGTCCTTGACAGACACCTGACTGTGGGCAGATGAGCAGGAACTGCTCAAGGCGAGAGACGGAGTGGCGGATGGTTGAGAGGGGACAAGGAGGACAGAAGTGGTTGACGTGGCTGAAGATGCTGGACCAGGAGGAGGATGGCGGCTTTGAGTTTGTGTGCTGCTTGTACTCATGTGTTGATCCCATAGGTGTTTGTGATGTGCGATCATGTGCCTTCGCAAAACAGTTGTATCTAGGTGGGTGTTGGACTTCCCACGACTCAGTTTCTTTTGGCACAGGTTGCAAATGGCATCGCTGTTGTCAGAGGCAGACACACAAAAAAATGCCACACTGCTGAGCTTTGCAATGACGGCATTCTGGTGGTGGCAACAGCATGCGTTGATTGGCGTGCTGTCTGGCTGACCCTGGGTGCCGATGCATGCTGTCTGACTGTGCCACTAGCTCCTTGCGACGACCTCCCCCTGCTTCCAACTCGTCTCCTCCTCCTCTCTGTCTCCCCATCTGAACTTTCCCCCTGTTCTTCTTCTCTTCTAGCGGGCACCCACGTGACATCCACGGACGCATCATCATCATCAACCGCTTCACTTGTATCTGACAACTCAGCAAAGTAAGCAGCAGCGGGTACAACATCATCATCATCACACCATACGTCCATGTGTGTAATGCTGCCTGACTGAGACATATCCTTGTTATCTACATCCTCTGGCAATAATGGTTGCGCATCACTCATTTCTTCCAACTGATGTGTAAATAACTCCTCTGACAGATCAAGTGAAGCGGCTGTGGTGCTAGTGTTGGTGGTGGCGGCAGGCGGGCGAGTGGTAACTTGAGAGGTGCCCGACGCTAAGCTGGAGGTGGATGGTGCGTCAAGGTTCCGAGCGGAAGCTGTAGAAGATTGGGTGTCCTGTGTTAGCCAGTCAACAATGTCCTCAGAACTTTTCGAGTTCAGGGTACGTGGCCTCTGAACACTGGGCATTATTCTAGGGCCAAAGGGATTCACAGCACCACGACCACGACGGCCCCTGCGGGGTGGCCTGCCTCTGCCTGTCATTTTTTTTTTGATTAGTGGTGCTATGCGTGCAAGCTACTGTGACAACAGATATGAGTGGCACTGTGCACTGGCAGAAGTTGGCAGAGTAGACGCTGTAGGCCTGACACACACGCTTGCAGACAACTAACTGCTATTCAATCTATTACAGTCAAAATTGTATTTATTTTTTAAATGTACACTACTGTTACACCAGATATGAGTTGCACTGGTGTGACACTGTGCCCTGGCAGGCCCTGAAACGCACACGTGTGAAGGAAACTGACTGCTATTATTTCACAGTCAAATTTCTAGTTTTTTTTTTTTTTTAATGTACACTACTGTTACACCAGATATGAGTTGCACTGGTGTGACACTGTGCCCTGGCAGGCTCTGAAACGCACACGTGTGAAGGAAACTGACTGCTATTATTTCACAGTCAAATTTCTAGTTTTTTTTTTTTTTTTTTAATGTGCACTACTGTTACACCAGATATGAGTTGCACTGGTGTGACACTGTGCCCTGGCAGGCCCTGAAATACACACGTGTGAAGGAAACTGAATGCTATTATTTCACAGTCAAATTTCTAGTTTTTTTTTAAATGTACACTACTGTTACACCAGATATGAGTTGCACTGGTGTGACACTGTGCCCTGGCAGGCCCTGAAATGCACACGTGTGAAGGAAACTGACTGCTATTATTTCACAGTCAAAAAAGTGTTGTTTCTTTTTAAATGTACACTACTGTTACACCAGATATGAGTTGCACTGGTGTGACACTGTGCCCTGGCAGGCCCTGAAACGCACACGTGTGAAGGAAACTGACTGCTATTATATTACAGTCAAAAAAGTTTTTTTTTTTTTTTTAAATGCAAGCTATTGTGACACCAGATTTGAGTGGTGGCACTGGGCAAGTGGGCACAGTATACGCTGTGAGCCTGACACACACGCTGGCAGGCAGGCAGGCAACTGCAATTAGATTACTCAGGAACAAAAAAAAAGACTGATGTTCTAGCCCTAAAAAGGGCTTTTTGGGGTGCTGTCATTACAGCAGAGATCAGATGACTTTAGTGGACACTGAATACACTAGCCTAGCTATCGATTTCCCTATTAAATCAGCAGCAGCTACACTGTCCCTCCTCTCACTAAGAATGCAGCTTCCGAATGAATCTAAAATGGATGCTGTTCAGGAGATGGGAGGGTCTGGGAGGGAGGGTCTGCTGCTTATTGGCTGGAATGTGTCTGCTGACTGTGAGGTACAGGGTCAAAGTTTACTCAATGATGACGAATAGGGGGCGGACCGATCATTGCATATGTTCGCCAGGAACTATTAGCCAGCGAACTATTCGGGACATCTCTAATTCAAGTATATTTCTCTTTGCTTGGTATTACCATTGGGTAATATTAGACATAGCATATAAATATATTTGTCTTTCTGTTCTATACTTTACCATACACTTGATGTTAATGAATTATTGGTGTGCCAAAGTCACTACTTCCCATTAACACTATAAACTGTCAGGCCTGTTCCTGAGATTAATTTACACAGGGTTCCAAAATACATAGCAACTTCCAACCAATCCTGCACTGAGTTTTAGGAGATCTACAATGACTTGCTGTTAATAGACTTGTGCATGGCACAAAAGTTCAAGTCATCCAAATTGTTTGTTTCTTTCAATTCAGAAATTGACGGTGTGGCATTTCGGTTCAAATGAAGTTTACCCATGCAGTCAATTAGAGAAAAAAGATTTGGACCAAACAAAAAAGTTTATATAAAAATTAAATATATTATACATACATATTGATTTTTTTTCTGCTCCTCCTTTTTCACTCTATTGATCACTTCTTACTTGATCTGTGAAAAAAATCCTAACCATTAATCATCTTTTTTTTTTCATCATCCATCAATCTGTTTTTTTTTTTTTTTTTTTAGGGGAGGGTGCAGAATCATAAATACATACAAATTAGCTTTGTTTTGGGATTCAGTCACATGCCAATTCGGGGTTACGTAATCAAGCCTTACCTGCCCCAGACTGTTAAATTCAGACAAACAAGTCTTACTTATAACATCAGCTAGTGCTACAATTTCCTTTATTTTCTTGGTTTTGTTTTGTTGATATTTTATTTGAATTTTTTGGGGGGGTTTTCTGATACATTACTGTAATAACTTGCATATCTCTTGTTTGCAACTTGTTAGGTCTCTGTATCATTACTAAACAAGAACACAGGGATTTGTGATGTGTATCTAAAATAAATGATTTTGGTCATGCTATTTATGAAACTTGGTACGACCCTTTTGTGTATAGCAAACTATTGTTAATATGTTACCTTATTAAATTCTGTTTATTCTAAATCACAATGTATCCATAAAGCAAGGATAAAAAATGTTATCATTGATAATTGCAAAAGGCTCAGGTGGCGTATTTCCTACTTTAATATATCGAAAGACCTTTGTTTAATCTGCAAGTGAATGAGGTTCTGTCATAGGGAAGACTGATGAATAGTTTTCATTAGTTAAATGATTACTTGACTTTAAAATATCTAAGCAATATAACATAGAGAAGGTCAGTGGGGTGCAATGTATATTTAGCACTATACCGAATATTACTGTAGATCCATTATGTTGAATTGTATCCAATTGTAGATCCAAATATGTAGAAATCTGATTTTCACGGATGCAAGTGTTATATTTATTGATTTATTGTTTATATAATCATATGCATCTGAGATTTTTTTTTCCTTAACTGAAATAAAGACTGGGCTTAGATGTGGTTAAAGGGTTACTCAAAACACATTGATTTGAAGTGGTCATGGTGCTTGAAATCTTTATGCTCAGCTTTTCTCAATAAAACACTGCCCATCAACAATTAAAGCTGTGAGGTGCCAGAGGTGTAACTTCACCTTCAGCAGCATCATTAACCAGCCTGGAACAAGAGTTGCAGGCTAACAATTGTTATTTCTGTACATATTTGGCATCTGTCATTAGCATGCAAAGTATGCTGGTGGCAGATAACCATGGTGGCACCACCTCCCCACTCACAACCTGCCAATGTCCTTCACTCAGCCCGTCCTCCCTAACACCCTTCCCTCTGCAGTAATGGGAGCTGATGTCCCCAGATGGTGTTCAACTGCAGGGAGAACTTGGCCTTAGCTCTGGGTCAAGGTGCGTTTTTATTTTAGATGACTTAAAGGTAGGCAGACAATGTAATAGAGGAGAAGGAAATTCTAACAGAATGATTGGTTGTATAGGGAGAGGTGTTAGCAGTAGAAAGAGGGAAGTGCTCATGCCATTGTACAGAACACTGGTGAGACCTCACTTGGAGTATTGTACGCAGTACTGGAGACCGTATCTCAAGAAGGATATTGATACCTTAGAGAGAGTTCAGAGAAGGGCTACTAAACTGGTTCACAGATTGCAGGATAAAACTTGCCAGGAAAGGTTAAAGGATCTTAACATGTATAGCTTGGAGGAAAGACGAGACAGGGGGGATATGATAGAAACATTTAAATACATTAAGGGAATCAACACAGTAAAGGAGGAGACTATATTGAAAAGAAGAAAAACTACCACAACAAGAGGACATAGTCTTAAATTAGAGGGGCAAAGGTTTAAAAATAATACCAGGATGTATTACTTTACTGAGAGGGTAGTTGATGTATGGAATAGCCTTCCAGCCGAAGTGGTAGAGGTTACCACAGTGAGGGAATTTAAGCATGCATGGGATAGGTATAGGACTATCCTAGACCCAAGATAAGACCAAGGACTAATACAATTATTTAGAAAATTGGGCAGACTAGATGGGCCAAACGGTTCTTATCTGCCATGAAATTCTATGTTTCTATCTTTCCCCTATTTTAAAATACATTAAGGGGAGAGGCATTAAAACACTGTTTTTTTGTCAGATTAACGGGTGTTTTTTAATTCATATTTGTTGTTGTTGCATTCCCTTGTCATACTTTGTCTATGGTGTGCTTTTCAATGAAGATTTTTGCACTTTCTCAGGAATGCTTATTTTATGCTTGTTTTGCGGTAACATTTCTGAATTGGCCTCAGACATGTGTTGTGTTTTTTTTTTTTTTTTTTTTTTTTATTTTAACATTCTGTGATCTAAAACATGCAGTTTGTTTACTGTATCTTGTATCTTCAATACAAATTAACCATAGCTTTCATTTGCTGCCCTGCTTACAATATGAAAGTCTGTAAGTGTGCAATGGATTCAGATCCAGGTAAACAGTGCCATCTTCAATCAGTCTTGGAGAGCTAAGAATATATTTCCTGCCTTTTTTTACTATGTTTCACAAGCCTCTTTGAAATTATGCAAACATGAGCACAGGTAAATTCTAATTGATAAATAAATCAGAAGATACATTTCATTATGAAGGATTTGTTTATTCCCTATTAACATTGCATTCCAAAAATTAAGGATTGTACGCTCCGGAAGATGAAAACAAATTCTTCACTAAAAGGAAAAATTGTATACTTATATTGCAGAAGTTAATCATACCTTATCCATAAGGATCTTCTGAAGATCAGTGGTTCAGGAGATTTTTATTCTCCCAATAGTAATTGACAGCAGTAGTCAGTCATCCACCCACTTGGTGAGAAAATACTCCCAAAATATATAAAAATTAAGACATAAAATAGCTGGTACATCAAACAAGCAGAGCCCACAATCACACTAAAATAAGAGCTGTCTAATACTACTACTCTACTCACTCATACTCAAAAACAAAGCATTAAATCTTTTAGGAGGCTCTTCTAGGAAGCCTGGTGGTGGGCTCTCCTAGTTTGCTGTGCTAGTTTTTGTATTTATTTGGGGAATTTACCAGAAGCACTGCTATTTAGTGCATTACCTTTTTAAAATTATGACAGTGAGTTTCTCACTCTATGAGTGGAAATTTGAATATTGCAAAGGCTTTTTTTTTCTTGTGCAAAGACTAAAAAGCAAAACTGCAGGATCTAATGGAAAACATAGACCTGTACGAGGGGTCCACTTCAGGATTTAATAGACTATCTTATATCTTTCACAGTTTTCCTTAGAGGAACAATATAGTCACCTAAATTACTTTAGCTAAATAAAGCAGTTTTAGTGTATAGATCATTCCCCTGCAATTTCACTGCTCAATTCACTGTCATTTAGGAGTTAAATCACTTTGTTTCTGTTTATGCAGCCCTAGCCACACCTCCCCTGGCTATGATTGACAGAGCCTGCATGAAAAAAAAAACTGGTTTCACTTTCAAACATATGTAATTTACCTTAAATAATTGTATCTCAATATCTAAATTGAACTTTAATCACATACAGGAGGCTCTTGCAGGGTCTAGCAAGCTATTAAGATAGCAGGGGATAAGACAATCTTAATTAAACAGAACTTGCAATAAAGAAAACCTAAATAGGGCTCTCTTTACAGGAAGTGTTTATGGAAGGCTGTGCAAGTCACATGCAGGGAGGTGTGACTAGGGTTCATAAACAAAGGGATTTAACTCCTAAATGGCAGAGGATTGAGCAGTGAGGCTGCAGGGGCATGTTCTATACACCACAACTGCTTAATTAAGCTAAACTTGTTCAGGTGACTATAGTGTCCCTTTAAAGGAAAAGGAAATATTTAACTATATGAGGGTAAAACCAGTTATTATAAAATCATTGGTGGAAGATGGAAAAAATAAAATAAAATTGGAGAAATAATTTAGTCAAAATAAGAATAAAAAACGTACTTTGAAATGTTTTCACTTTGTCAGGGACCTACAAGGCCCTGATTCGCTGAAGGTCCTGACAAGATGGGAAAAGGGATTGAAGCTAAATATAGAGCTTTAAGAGTGGCATAAATCCTTAAGGGAGAGCTATAAAGCTACCCACTGTTTAAATTTACAAGAACTACAGTTTAAAATAACCAACAGATGGTATTTAGTACCAAATAGGATGGCTTAGATAAATCCAGGAGAATCAAGTAATTGTTGGAGATGTGGAAACACAAATGAAGATTATATACACACGTGGTGGACCTGTCCATTGATTGTCCCCTTTGGGAGAGACCTCTTAAATACACTAAAATTAATAACAGGAATAGAGCTACATAACAGACCAGAAGCAATGCTACTTTATTTAGGGTCCCTAAGTATGAATAAAGATATTCACAGAATTATAATACATATTGTAATAGCTGCAAAAAATATAATCGCTAAGAAATGAAAAACGCTACCTGCACTTTCAATTAATAAAACAATAATATATACATTAGAACAATAACTGAGAGAGAAAAGGGTATAGCTAGTTATACAATATATAGAGAATAAAAACTATAGACAAATGGGAACACTGGATTAAAATAATTGAGAAATACTTAATGTCATCAACAAAGATGTTGATTCTTATGCATCTAGGTGGTGGAATTGCTTGTCATTGTGTTGTTTGGTGTCGTAATGTCCACTTTTTAATGAGATATGCCGTATATAGAGGACATATGAATGTAAACATATGTAGAAAGGTTGGTTAAGTATGTCCGTAAGCTGGTAGTATAGAATATTAGATACGTGATGTTTGTATGTATATGTTATATTGCAAAAAAAAAAAAAAAAAAATATTAACGCTGTAGCAAATACCTGAGCACAATAATACAATCACAGGGTTCTTATGACATTTAGAAATTGCTTAACTTTACATCTTATAGTTTATTATGATGTTTACAGTGTTCCTTAGTGTCATTCATTTCTCTTTCTCTGTTATGGAAAACTCTCTTCTCTCTCTCTCTCTCTCTCTCTCTCTCTTTCTTTTTCTTTCTACTTTTCTTTCTTTCTTCTTGTTTGATTGACAACATTGTGTGGGTGTAAAGTATGTTTGAGTTGACTTAATAAGTAACTGGTTCTTTGGATGTGTTATACATACTATGTTGTGATTATTGAGAGAGATTTATATATTGATGCATAGTTAAGTATTTTTACTGGCTAAATTTTCCAGTATGCCCTAGTCTACAGGTACATGTTTAATGATAGGTAAATGTTTTAGAGGGAGATGGCCTCATCATATTGTAAGTAAATCAGATAAGAAACATAATTCCCTATTGCATTGAATGATAAGGTGATCACTTATTTTACGCATTTTATGTAAATCAGGATGAGGGAGGTGGATGACCATCTTATAGTGGATGTAAAATGGTTGGTGTGAAAGAGACAAAATACAAAGACATAAATAAACTGACGCACTATATTATTGCATCTAAAAAAAAAATTATGCATTAATACTATGTATGCACTCATCCATGCATTCACTCACACATTCTTAGTCTTCATATATATTCTGATACATTGTGTTTATTAATTTACACATTAATTTATGTTTCTATACACTGAATTTATGTATTCTTTCACTACATCCATGCTCTGGCACATCATAATAATGCAATGACACTCTATATTCACATATTTACACATATATCCACACTAAAATACACTTTTAAACCTGTAATGTCTAGGATTATTTTATTTTATTTTAGTTTTTTTTTCCAGTTTGGGAGAAATCAATAAATCAAGGGGGATATGTATCAAGGTAAAGAGGTGATATTTTGGGAGCAAAGTTCTAATTGTTGAGAGATATTATATTGGTTTCCAACGTGACTTCTACTAATTTAACTCTTTGTCCTAGAATAGTGTTTGCCTTAATAAATCCCCCATTTGTCTGTAATATATCTAAAAAAAACACACATACCAATACTTTGTTTAATTATCATATTCCTTATTTTATATAATAAAATAATATATTCCTCTATTCCTTCCTTCCTGACGGACATCTGGAACTGAGTTTGAAACTTTCAGATGTTGCAGAAGCACTATCAACTTTACTGTCTCGCTAGAACTTTTTTCTATCTATATCCAATCAACTAACTGGACAGGATTCACAGTGAAAATGTTGGCTTTCAAATGTGTGGTTTAAATAGGAGACATCATTGTAGAGATGCCATAACATTTGACATTTCAATGTCACAAACTTATGTTAAAACAGTGACATTTAAAGATATACCATTACCGTAGAACTGCTGTGCAGTTTTAATATTGATACATTTGCTTGCATTCACATCTATTATTTATTACTCATTGATTATATTCCTGACTGCATATGTTCTAGAGGTCATTCATATCGGCTAGGGATCAATAGACAAAGCCTGTTTTTCAGTCTACCACTGTCTGAGTGTCTGCCTGTCTTTCCTTTAACTGCAACAGAGTTAGCAGACTGTATTAACAAAAAAAATAACAAGCAAAAGAAAAGCAATCCCGAACAGTTTTTTTTCTAGCACAAAACTAGTTTAGGCAGATTAGATGCAAAGTGTCAATAATATATATTGCTTCTCTTTGCAGACAGGGGTGATGAACAATAAACTGATATTGTTGGTGTGTCTTACAATACATTTTAAAATCCATACGTTCATAAAAAAATTTGAGGATCCGTATACTTCGTATGTCCAATTTTTATTGATATTTTTAAAGCTACATAAAATAGTGTCAGGGTTCTGAAACTGAGACTGTCTTGTAATTTTAGTTTTTTTTTTACTATTTGATCAATGTAAAATAACCAGAGGTTTACATAGTGAGACCATCTAACTCCATACACAGCGAGCAATAAATCTTTTTAAGCTACATAAAACACCAGTTTCAGAGGAAAACTTGAGATTTTTCACACCAGAGATTGAATGAATAATTTTCAATTTGCAATAAAACTATTCAAGCAATATCAACTCTACTTTCATAAATGAGTAAAAAAAAAAAAAAAAAGAAGCTTCCAGCAACCTTAGAATATAGATTTATTCAAACATATCCAAAGATTGTAAACTCACATATCAAAAATGCCTGTGGCAGAAGAGGCTATATGAGAGATGTTTATTTTTGTACAACAGAGGACATTTTGACACAGGGCAAAATATGAAGTAATCAATGTGAAACATTGCATTGGTTCTTATGGGGTTTTTTTATTTTTTTATTTTGTTGATAACTACAGGGTTGTTGCCTATGGATTTCTCTAGAGTGTAAAGAGAACAAAAAAACGTGTTTCTGTGTGCTCAGAAACTACAGTAAAGAGTAAAGATACACGGTGTGAGAGAGGGAGGAGCATATAAGGAGATTAGTATGTGAAGGGGCATGAATAGTAGGATATGTTTGAAGGGAATTTCCTTGTCAAGGAAAGGATGTGTTTTGTTCTTTCTGATTATTTATGACTAGTTTTAGGTTGCCCTGATCTCCATTTAGACATGATGTTCTCTAACAAAATGGTTGAACATTTAGTTTCATTTTGTGTACAAAAAACAGGGTGCAAGAAAATAGGGAGAACTTACAACAGCTCAAATAGCCTGCCCTTGGTGGGTCCCCACTCAGATCTCAAACTGGTTTTAACTCATCTTGTGCCATTACAAGAAGAACCGGGCATTTGAAAATCAGACTGATCCCACCCATTAAGGCAGTGCAGATCCAAAATGCAGGCCAGCTATCTCTACACAAGAGATACAGCAAGCCCAGACAACCGTTTCTTCCTTAATAGGCCTTGTCAGTGAGATAAAGCTGATATCCCTCTAGACACCGTGAGCAAGGAGTCCACGTCTGAGCGCAAAAAAAAACAAGGTGCAAGAGAATACTGAGAATGGACAACTGCTCCAATAACCTGCCTTTTGGTGACTCCTCACTCAGATCTCAAGCTGGTTTTAACTCATCTTGTGCCATTACAAAAAGAACCAGGGCAATTTGCATATAAGACTATTTCCACCCAAAAGGGCCGAACAGATCCAAAACGCAGGCCTACTCTTTCTGCATGAGAGACACAGCAACCCCAGATAATCATTTCAACCTTGTTAGGAATCGTCAGTGAGGTATAGCCGATCTCTCTCTACGCACCGTGAGCAAGAGGGCAACGTATTACCCATTTTTGTGTACATATTTATTGCATACACAAAAAGATGTACAAAACACAGGGGGCGTCAAAATAAAAGGTTAAAACTGTATTTTGACTCTTCCTGTGAATCAGTATGAAGAAGATTGAATATTTTAACCTTACTGATGGTAGACATTGTGACTAAGCGTACTCAAGTTTACCACTATGAAATTAGGATTACTGATTCTACTTATTACATACTATAGAAAGTGGAGAAAACAACTTATATAGCAAGATGAATTGCTCTTTGATGTATTGTATTTCCTCAGAGAGTGTTTTTATTTTTCATTTTAAAAATGATAGTTTAACCAAGAAAATTACTGTGCATTATTGAAATTTAATTTTCCATTAGAATAATGATTTTTTTAGTCAACACATTAGTTACTTTCTGGAGGTTTAGCATTAAATACATCAGAAAACATAGTCAGATGTGTGGTACAGCATAATGACTCACAGGCTGTGATAGATTCAAATGCAAAACTTGTTGAATCATCGCCCTCTATCATCTTATGCCTCATATCTCTCCACACTAAACAGTTAAACATGTGAGTCATACAGCCCTTTCTAACTAGCGTTGCATCATAAAATGATTTAACTTTGCAGTGATTCACATAACAATGACGCATCTGCTATATAGGTACCTTCTTCAATAAAGCGCTTTGATTCATCTAGCGTTACATTGATTTAAACAGATGCTGCAATATTATCATAAGTATAGCACATACAGAGGCGTACCTAGAGTCTCCAGCGCCCTTGGCAAGGAGCTGTATCGGCGCCCCCCAGCCCCCATGAAATTTTTTTTAAAAATAATTTTAAAAAGGAATTTAAAGTTTCTGAGGTTTCCAGCAGTCACTCAAAGCCCTCCGCACTATATGAAATCACTGCAACACATACACATGAAATAGCAAAGTTCCATATACAATGCTTTCCCAATAACGCCAAGAATAATCTGTGTTATCAAACTCAAATCATAAATATATATTTACACACACATATTTAGACCTGTGATGGTGATTTGCCAGAGGAATACTTGTCACCATATTACAAGGATAGTAGAGGCATATCACACCTTATGACAAGCACAACAAAGGCCATTACACCTTAGTGCAAGCACAACATTGATAAATCACACCTTTTTTTGTGATGGTTTTGGGCTGTCTGTGTATGATAGGACTAACTGTGTGTGTTTGTCTTTGAATGACAGCAATAACCACTGATGAGTAGATAGCATCATGTAGCTGGTCATCTGTGACGTGCAGAAAAGTTAGTGAATCTTAGAGCAACACAAACTAAACATATGTGTTTCATTCGCACCCAATATATAATCCTTATATAATTTTTTTGTTTTAAAATTTGGCATATACATATAAAATTAGGAAAAGGAATATACAGTGTTATATTTCATTATAGTGAACTATAACAATTGTGAACATTCTTGTATTATAATTAAGTAGTAATATCTTAATATTGTAAGTTCTATAGCTAAATTTGCTACTAATGATCCTACCTTAAACATATTATATTTTCCTGAAACTACAGCAGTTCAACTGACATATTGACATATTGTCCTCGTATTTCCTTTTCTACCAAAAGTGCCTCTCTGAGCCTTTTGTAGAAAGTTTCTATTATATATAATTTCCCCCTTTTGCCCTTCCAGCTATAAATATATCAGTGACCTTTGAGATGGAAAAGGAATGTCACATTCAGTTTCGGGTTGCCCATATGACTTTGTGAGGAATCTGATTTGAAGAAAATAATGACAAAGATTATTTAATATAATTTGTGATAAAATCAGTAGCCACATCAGTTTTCTACCTAAAACAAAAGTTTGAAGTTGTAACGCAAGGGAATGTGTGATTACGTGCTAATAAACCACCATGTTTTAAAAAGGGATATGTATTTTATGACAAGTGAATAGAGAAATGTAGACCACAATGTTGATAAATAGGAGAAGGTAGGCCATTTAGAGAGTAATTAAGAAGGGAAGGAATGAAAACGCATGTTTCTGGTTATCTGGAATGATTGCATCATACAGTATATTTTAGATTATTTCTCAAAAAAACTTTAGTTTGCAAATTATTGTCATGTACATTAATACATTAAAGCAATATTTTTCTGTGAAATTAAATTTTTTCTCATGTTTCACAATCACAAATATAATTTTTAAATTAATAATAGGAGAAAGGGGAAGTGTGGTAATGTTTACCTTTCTTTGTACATGTATGTGCATTGCATCATAGGCCTGTTATTTTTATAGTTAGATCAATGTTTTTGAATTCTATATTGTAAACTATAAAGTCATTATTTCTACCCCTTTTTATGATATGCTGGACAAACACCTGGGGATGTTGTCAGCTGGATACAGCTGCATAAACATAATAAGTGTCTGTAGTCTCTCTAGAGTCTTCTTCTGTGTCCAGTCCACTCCCTGTCTCCGCTTTGTTGAGTCTAAATACTGTTGAGTCTCATACTGAATACAACAAACCAAGAGTCCAGCAATCTTTGCTCATCCTGTCCAGTGTCAGTAAGCAGCAGACACCAGGCAGGAAGTAGGGAAGAGAATTCTAATAGGCAAAGTAGACGCAGCTATCAGGCATGCACTTGTAAACAAGTGTCTTCTCTGCCTAGTAATAATTCAACCCTGGAACTGGATTTTCCAAAGGTTTACTCTGCTTACTGAATAGCAATTCCTCTATTAACATCCATTAGAAAATTGTTATT
This sequence comes from Pelobates fuscus, assembly GCF_036172605.1. NCBI lineage: Eukaryota > Metazoa > Chordata > Amphibia > Anura > Pelobatidae > Pelobates > Pelobates fuscus. The sequence continues at coordinate 204,605,197 of NC_086320.1, forward strand.
CACTAAGCAGATTAAGCGTTTTGTTTGCTAAGAGAATACAGCCACGTGTTTACATCTAAACACAACAGAAAAAAACAAAACAGGTTGCGCCAAATACCATATAAAAGGGATAATAGTCAAACTTGTATAGTCCACAATATTCTATAATGTATATATATATATATAATGTATATATATATGTATATGTATAACAATATATCTGACATTTCTGTGAGATGGGGCTAGGTCCACAGGTATATATATAAAATAAAGAATAAAAATAATAGTGCAAATTGTTGTGTGCAAAGGAAGAGTAACAAAAGGTGCACTTAATGAACGCCCACTCACATTTATTAGAGCTTATGACCGGCTCTAGTATTATTAGTATGCAATGAAATATATCCATATGGGTATTTCTTGTGCTTGCCAACCATTGGGACACCATTAGCTATCATAACGATCCTCAAAAGAAAGTAGTAAACAATAGTGTAATACTGTAAAATGTTCAAAAGTTATAAACAGTAGGAAATAGACTCACATAAAAGAAGCTTGATACCCAAACTCAGTGTTTCAGGTGTCTGGTGGTATGATTCCTACCAAGCAGATATATGAATACACTGAGCTCCTTAATCCCGATAATACAGGTAATTACAAAGAGAGCAACATAGTATACTCCATAAAATCTTTAAAATTGTAAACTCTGCTCAAGATGATCTGTTGGTGGTATGATCCCCACCGAGGATTTGATGATTCACAACCCTAAAGTTGTTTTCAAAAATGTAAAATAAAAAACAAAACATATGACATAAGCCAGTGTGATAGTTAGCCAAAAATACTTTATTGGATACTATTTACAAACAAGTAGAAAACTGCAATATACACAATGTGTTTCATCAGCAATGGCTTTATCAAGTGTATTACAGAGTTTACTGACACTTGAGATTTTTTGAGATTTCAAATTTCATACCAAAATGACATCATGATCACATGACTGTCATTTTTTTGTTAGGTTACCATGATCAAACAGCAAAATACACATTTCCACTTGGATAATTTCCCTACCAAAAGCAATATTTATTGAAAACAGTCTCATAAAAAGATCTAATTGAGGTTAAAACCTATTTTAAAACCTAAAAGGATGCTAAATAGTGTGTACTGTAACATCTCTGTGCATCCACTATTGCTCATTGGATGTATGACGCAGAGTTACCTACGCATCATATTTGCCCATCTCATATTTCCCATATTCCCATATGTAATATCCATAGGCGGAAAGGGTGGCTGATATACAAATCCCCTCCCCCCCCAATTTTGACTAAGGGGAAGGGTGTCACATGTTCGCCCTCACCTTGTGGTATCCGTGAGGATAACTACTTTCCTGGCATTGGTGAAGATGCTGGTCGGCGGTCCTGTGCCGGTGTATCTGGTTCCTGCGGCAAACTAAAGGCTGCCGGCTGCTGCAGAGCCATACCAATTTTTAGTACACGTCCGCCCACGGTATTGACAACGTCGACGTGCATTACTAACATGACTAATTTCAATATGCAAATGTGTTTAACATTCATATGAAAAATAGTATACTTTGGCTTTCACTGTCCATACAATTCCTAAACTATCTATTTAAAATTGCTGAACAGTGTTTTGAGCTTTTACCAGTGATTTACATAAATTTCTACATCGGTTTGGTGGAGAACCATTGCCCAGGAGCTACGTATGTACAGTTCATGATGCATGTGTTATTTTAATGTCATGCTTCCCAACATTTGCCCCATATAAACCAAGATTGAAGAAGCAATCAAATACTTTTGAGTGGTGCATGTGGGTTGTACTCCTGAGATTGGATTTCAATCTGTTTGGCACACAGGGACATCACTTTGCGTTTGTTGTTGGTAGATTCCTCTCAATGTATGTGTGTTTCTCTATGTGTATTACAAACTGCCTGTTTGCATGCAGTTCACTTGTTAATGATGCAATCAACATCATAAGATGTGTGCCAGTGATATACAATGCAAGCTGTGTTAATATGTAAAGGTATCAGCCAACCCGTTACCAAATAATGTAGAGGGCAGTAAATAACCACTTGCACTAGCTGAGGGTGTTCTCTCTAAGCCTTAAAGGACCACTATAGGCACCCAGACCACTTCAGCTTCATGAAGTGGTCTGGGTGCCAGGTCCAGCTAGGGTTACCGCTTTTTTCTATAAACATAGCAGTTTCAGAGAAACTGCTATGTTTATAAATGGGTTAATCCAGCCTCTAGTGGCTGTCTCATTGACAGCCGCTAGAGGGCTTGCGTGCTTCTCACTGTGAAAATCACAGTGAGTAGACGCCAGCATCCATAGGAAAGCATTGTAAATGCTTTCCTACGAGACTGGCTGAATGCGCGCACGGATCTTGCCGCGCATGCGCATTCAGCCGAAGAGGAGGAGAGGAGGAAGAGAGCTCCCCACCCGGCGCTGGAGAAAGAGGTAAGTTTAACCCCTTCGTCTCCATCCAACCCGACGAGTATGTTTTCCTGGCACTTTAGTGGTCCTTTAACCATTTTCAAACTCATTCTGCACTGTGCATCCTCTAGTGTCACTGAGAAATAGCAGATATATCTGGGAGAGTTGAAGGGTGTGAAGTATGCAGACATAAATGCTTAGGTTAGAAGTTCAAGTCTGGCTGCTAGGCCTTGATGTTTCACAGGCAGCAATCCTAAAATGTTATTTCAGAAGAGGAATGTTTGTTTATTTGTGGCCACTTCCATTCCATTTTTGGTTAATAATACTTTATAGTCTAAAAAAGAGTCTTGTCTTTTTGCCTACACAAATCTTACATATATAGAGATAGACAGACAGACAGACAGATTTTTAGTAGGCAACTTAAATGGCACTGTTTTACTGCATATCAAACTCTATCATGTTAAGCAAAATATACTTATTTTTGTCAAGTTTAACGTATAATGAAATCAAGATGTCATACTTTGGAGAGATTCGTGTCATTTGGAAATTTAGCAATTGCAGAGAACAAAACAGTACAAATAATAACATAATTTGCTTAGAAAAGGAGTATTTGGAAGATGGTCAAAGAGATCTGTAATATTGAACAGTTAAATGAAATAAGCAGAAGGTTGCAGTCCAGATTGTTGGCTGGGTTTTCAAAAATATATTTTACCAGGTGAAGAGTCTGCTGTTACCTCCTTTTAGTCAAATAACGTGGATAACAGCCAAAATGAAATAAATAAAGAAATAAAAAAAAATGTAATTTAAAATAATAATAAATATAGTATGTATATATACATACTATACACAACAGTGGCGGATCCATGGGGGGAGGGGCAACGAGGCAATTCCCCTCTCCCCCCCCCCCCCCGAGAGCCAATGCTCTCTCCTGCTATCCAAGCGCCAGCCCTGCTAGGTCCCTTCACGGACTGGAAGGAAGATCAGAGATCTCCCGCACTGGTCCGCAGGCACATTGCTGGGCAGCCGGCATGGGGAGAGGAGGGAGAGGAGACCTGGGACAAGCTCAGCCATCAGCTCTGCCGGGTCTCCTCTCGCGAGCACGGAGCGTTGCCGCGGTTCCCACGGCAATGCTCCGTTCTAGCGAGAGTGAACTCTAGCCTCAGAAGGTGCAGGCTAGAGTTCACTTCCCTACTAGAGCCGCCAGGGATTCCACCGGACCACCAGGGATTAGAAGTAATATCCCCCCTCCCAGGCAAAGGGAAGAAGAGAGGTGGCATTATAAATAATATTTTTTTAATAAAAAAAAAAAAACATTTGTTTTACTCTGCCCCCTCTTTCAACTACACACACATTGCTCCCACACCCCCCCATACACACACTTCTCCTCCATATACACATTTCCCCCACTATACCCCTCCACACACACTGCTCCTCCATACACACTTCTCACACACACACACTTTTCCCCCATACACACTGCACCCCCACACACACTTCTCCCCCATACACACAGTGCTCCCCATACAAATACTGCATTCCCACACACACTACAACCGCATACACACCGTGCTCCACCATACAAAGACTTGACCCCCTCACTTCTCCCCCCCCCACACACACACTACACCCCCATGCACACAGTGCTCCTCCACACAAACACTGCACCGCCACACACGTCTCCCCCACACACGTCTCCCCTACATACACACTGCACCCCCATACACACAGTGCTCCCCCACACAAACACTGCACCCCCACACACGTCTCCCCCCACACACACACATTGCTCCCCCATACACATAGTTCTCCCCCACACACACACTGCACCTCCATACACACACTTTCCCAACTGCCCTACCATACACACACTGCCCCCACTACACCCTCATACACACAGTGCTTCCACTGCACCCCACATATACACACTGAACTCCCATGCACACACTACACCCCTCACACAAACAGTGCTCCCACTGCACTCCCATTCACACACTGTCCCACATGCACTGCCTCCCATACACACACACACACACACACACACTCTGCACCCCTAATACACTGCCTCCCATACCCACCCTGCATCCTCACACACTCAGTGCCTCCCATACACACATACACACACACACACTGCCTACTCACACACACACACACACACACACACTATTAGAGGCCCTATCCCCTACTACAGCCCCTATCCTGGCTGACCCCAGGTACATTGTCAAACTGTTCTTAAGCAGTTTGACTATTTACTCTGGGAGGGCGCCACGTCACTCATGGCACCATAACCACTACAGAGAGCTGTAGTGGTTAATGTGCCTGGATTGTTTCTTTAAATAATCTATGAGTGCCCCTCCCGAGATAAGACTCTGGATCTGCCAGTGATACACAAGCATAGATGACAACACACATAAACCTGCATGTGCACTACACACAAACATATGCACAGAATTGCAAAGTGTTGACTCTTTAATTTAATAGGAAAAAGAAACACTAATAAAAAAAAGTATTTGCTTTCATAGGAAGCCTACATTTGTCTTATTTTACCTTCACAGTTCTCAGACTCCCAGGGATTAGGATTAATCAGTAGTGTTAAAGAGATTCCCTCCCACCCTCTAGCTGTATTCTAATTCCAGAACTGTATTGCTTACCAAAAATACATAAACCTCTGATTAATCCCTCAGCAGGCCAATAATGTAAGCAAAATTCTCATTGTGCTTATTTATATAAAAACACATTAGCTGTGATATAGATAAAGACACAACAGGCACTGTGGGTTTTTGCGGAAGATGGTGAATAGTGATTAATTCCATCTTCAAATTACTAAATCTACTTTTAGTAATTATTTAGACCTTTAAACGTGGGCTGGCCTAATACATAAACATCATGGAGCTCAGACACATTTACCCCAGAAGCACTGTTTGATGGCCTCTTATTTTCTGAAGATATATTTACCAAACAGGGAATAATAATGAATTGACAACTTGCTTGGCAAAATTTACACACAAAAAACTAGAAATGTTTATCCTTTAATCAGTGAAAGTAATAATTTGTTTAAGTAACTACCTCACATACCTGTCCCTTGCTCTCTCCTAAAGGGCAGCACTCCCTCCAGCTCTGCTTCACTCCCACCTTATTTGATTGCTATTTCCTGTCCTATTGTGTTTTATACCCCACCTTCTATAGACTGTAAGCTTATTTGAGCAGGGTCCTCTTCAACCTATCTTTCCTGTAGGTTTTGGATTTGTCCTTACACAGTTAAATCCTCCCCCCTTATAATATTGTAAAGCGATACGGAATCTGTTGGCGCTATATACGTAAGAACTCGCCATGACACTCCTCCAAGACCCCAAAGGTTGAGATACATATACAAGAACAACGACCACCATCATTCCCCTACTAATTACAGTCACCAAAACAGATACTAACTCCTCTCTATATACTCAGAAATTTAAAATGAAGACCATTTTTTAGAGCTACGTCCAAACACCAACACTCCTCACCAAACACCATACCCATCAAGAACAAGAAAGAGAAATCTAAGTATAGAGGAGGAAGAGCAGGCAGAAGACTACAAAAGAGAAAGATTGGACAGACAATAAGCATTAGGAATTTTTAACTTGCCCCAAAAAGTTTTATCTTCTACATATATCTCTGGTTTAAGCAAAGGACTCAAATTTGCCCCCACTAACCCTTTTCAACCCTTCCAAGCTTTTGAATAAATTTCTTAGAAAAGCAACACTTAAGAGGTTATTTTTAGAAAAAACTATTTCTACAGATGCTCCTTTTATCCACAACCATCCACCTGCAGAGCCGATAGAGGAGCCTAATCACCACCCATTTAAAGAAAATCTCTAACTTTTACCCAGCTAGCTTCAAGTCAGGCCCACTCGAGGTTTTCAAAAAATTTGTTCAAAAAGACCTCGAGAACATTAAAAAACAGGAAAATCGAAAAAAAAGGAAATCGAAAGTTTGATCTACAGGACATACATGAAAAGGATACAGTAGTATCTTTTGACTCTCTTCACGAGTCAAGGGTATGCCTTTCCCTAAGAAATTACTTTTGTTATTTACAGATCCACAGTTTACCATTAGGATGATTTTGCAAAAGGTGCTTGTTCAAAACCATGTTGATTGAGTACGTATGTATATAAAAAAGGCCTCATTAACTGCTTACACCAACAACTATGCTCCTCAGGACCCCACAACTTCCCTTCATTGCCATGTGGGATAGGGATATCACTTAAACCTTGAATGGGTGTGATAGGGAGATTATCTGGGAGTCGGTATTTAGGGTATACATTTTTGTGGTTCTGCTTTAGCAGGCATACAAGATGCACATTTGTTAAACTCTTAATACAAATAATTCATAATTAATTCATGAAAGTTATGCAAATTGTTAACTAAAGAGCAACCACCATACACAGCAATAAAATGTTTCTCAATATTAGCATTTTGTCCCAATATAGCATCTGTTTTTATTGCCATAAATCTCACCCCATGTCTATAGACAGACAGTAAATATGATGGGCTGGTTCGGGATTTTACTTTTTCATTCTTACATGGTTAATTAATGTCACAATTATTGCACATGCAGTATATTTTATCCACAACAATTTATTTCAAATGTCTGATCTACTTAAATGCCTAGCAAAATAAAAGGTGGCAGGTAGCCTAGATAGAATAGAGGGGATTTCAAGCTGTCACTATCTATCTTTGTCAGTGTCCTAAGGGTATTAATTGTCCTGACATAATATGAACAAAATCTTTTACTCAGAGTACAGGGCAACCTTTCATTGGCCAGGAAGAAAACATTATAACGATTTCTAAATGTTCCACTCAAATTATATCTCAAGTGATCATGATCTAGTGCATTCACATAGTACTTGTTTAATAATAGATTTCCCAGGACATCTACACCCATGTGTATCAACTTGGTTGTGTTAGTGCAGAAGAGAAGAGTCTGGAAATGTAGCTATCATGCACAGATTTTAGTTCACTGGTGAGCTCCTATAATGTGCAGATGATGGCTTTATAGACAGGCTTATTGGTATTGAAGTATCTGTTTACTACTTCTATAAACTCTGTATTTTTTCTTAATTGGGCCTACCTCATGTGGGTTCATACACTTAAAGGGACACTCCAGGCACCCAGACCACTTCTGCCCATTTGGAGTGGTCTGGGTGCCAGCTCCCACTACTCCTAACCCTGCAAGTGTAATTATTGCAGTTTTCTATAAACTGCAATAATTACCTTGCAGGGTTAACTCCACCTCTAGTGGCTGTCTACTAGACAGCCGCTAGAGGTCACTTCCTCCTTCATAGCACAGGAAACCTGTGCTAGAGCGTCGCTGGATGTCCTCACGCTGTGTGAGGACCTCCAGCGTCGCTCATTTCCCCATAGGAAAGCATTGAAATTTTTTTTCAATGCTTTCCTATGGGGAGTGCTAATGCGCATGCTCATTAGGTCTCCTCGGCCGGTGGGCGGGATCAGTCTCGCCCACCAGCCAACGCAATGCAGAGGAGGAGTGGCGCGGAGGAGGAGGAGACAGCGACGAGGGACATCGTCGCTGCCTCAGGTAAGTGATTGAAGGGGTTTTCACCCCTTCAGTAACCGGGGATTGGGGGGTGGGAGGGAGAGGGAAGCTCCAGTGCCAGGAAAACGGATTGTTTTCCTGGCACTGGAGATTCCCTTTAATGCGGAATTGTGAATAATGTATAAGTGGATAGTAATTTTAGATGCAAAAATTTGCAGACAATTTTGTATTCACTATTTTGGATTTTAAATTTCTAACTTTAGTGAATGACCCTGTGTGTGAATAAACCCATTTCAGGGCTATTCCATGAACACCGAATTCTTAGGAATTAACCAGTGGATTGCAAATTGTAGGCCAAGTTGGAAAAAGCTAATTTTTGTAATGTTTAAATGTGGCTATTTGTTTTGCTTACATGTGAAATTCCCCATAGAAATTACCAGCATTTTACCTGGTTTACTATTAATCATGAATATTTTATTTTCCTTTACTGATATCATGCTATATTTGTTCATTTGGAAACACACTACCTATCTATCTCCTCACCCCTGCCCTTGCTGTGTTTATCCTGTATCTAATCCTGCAGTGCGGATTTCATGATTTTCATTTTTTTACCTATAAAAAAAAATCTGATCTCAGCCTGGGGTCCTGTTGGTTTCTTGTCTTCCTGTGTGTCCCCACATGTTTTCTCCAATGAACTTAATCTGGCCCTTGATATCAACCCAAGCTGAACTAGGCGTTGGGATTTTGCCTGAAGCCTTTTAGCATTGATTGCAATTAATAAGTTATGCATATGCCTAATGAAACTCTGGACTCAACCTCTATCTATATTTGTTTTTAATGTTCTGGTTGAGATTGGGCGCTACCTGGTCTTGGACTCTACTGCACATATTATGTATCTTCTAGAATGCTGTACTGAGTGGCCTTGAAGTCAAGATAAAGACTGTACAGTCTGACATTTTTCAGTTCTGACAGCATGTATTCATTATCTCTCACAGTCCATTTAGGATTAGGAGCAGAGACATTTCTCATTATTTCCCTTTGCAATTGTTAATGGAGAGTGAGCCAAGGCACTGAGTTTGAGGGTATCAGTGACATTCGTATTTCACCCACAGCTTGACAGATGGAAGAGAAGGGTCAGAGATGTTCTATTTAAGTCACAGAAAAAAAAAATATGTTGGAGGGAGGTGGGGGTAAGTTCGGAAATGGTAGGGGTGTAAGATGGCACAGTTCTGGATCCTCCATTGAAATGTGTATTGTGAATCCATTGGCCATATCATACTTCATGTTCGAAACTGTGTCATACAAGATTACACACAAACTACTTACAGCTTCTACTGCCAATCAAAGCAAAATAAAAATAATAACATTTGACCAATTAATTGACATGCTGTTGGGTAATATACCACTTTCTCTCCTCACACTAATAGATTTTTAAACAATTGTCAAATGAAATCTTGTGCTTACTAATGTTTCAGTCCTACTACCTTGACATATTAAGAAAAGTTTGGTAATGGGACTGAAATGGTGAATGTATGCTGTTGCACAGCTGTAAAAAACAAATGACGTTATCTTGTTGATTTTGAAGTCAAATCAAACTTGATGATCTCAGCCAATCCAATGCTTTCCCTTAGGAATGCATTAGTAGGCTATTGTGGCAAAAAGCTGTGCGGACAATCATCATCTCCGTGGGGACCGTTCAGCGCCTCCATGCAGATCCAATCTAATACACTGCCTCCTCCCCCTATTCTAATACACTACCCATAAATCCAATACAGTGCCCCCAAATCCAATACACTGCCCCCTCCTTACACTCTAATAAACTGCCTCTCTCCACCAAATGAATGCACTGCTCCCTCCCTCAAATTAAAATTTTGCACCCCCCCCCCTCCACACTTTAATACACTGGCCCCCTTCCTCCCCCAAAATTATACACTATCCCCTCCCTCCCTTAAATTAATACACTGCCTCCTCCCTTACATTTATACACTGGCCCCCTTCCTCCCCAATTTAACCCACTACACAGTAAGGCCCCCCAAACCACTCTTCCCCTACCTTAAGATGAGCCGCCCATCCTCCAGTTCCAGCCCTGCTCTGCTTAAGCAGGCCAAATGCTCCTCTGGCACAGCGAGCAGGAGGGAAGGGGGAGTGGCTGGTCTGCTCTGCAAGCCACTATGCATTCTTGTGGCCGTGGGAGGGAAGACAAGAATCAGACAGGAAAGATCTTTACTGTGTTGCGACTGGTCGCAGCCACAGCACAAAGCGGCCCCAGGGCAGGCGGGCCGCAAATATATTTACTGTGGACCGCAAGTTTGATATGCTTGGCTTACAACATCATAGATACATAAACAAAAGATACAAAATAAAGGATCAATAATTATACTAGAAATAGCATAAATTTTGTATTATAGAGGGTATGTTTAATTTTATTGGAACTGAGTAGAGCTACAACATGGCTTAGATATGATACAGTAGCCAACTGCTTCAAAGAAAATATTACATTTCACTGTGTCACACGTGTATATTGATCAAAAGTCATAATCTACAATTACAGTATTAGTACATTTGCACCTAATTATTATAACATAACAGGCAGTAACACTGTACTTAGATGTATCACAGAAATGTTAACAAAAAAGGTTACTTCTATTCAATACATTGGAACCCAAGAAAATATTTGTTGAGATAAATCCCTAATGTCTGTGATGACAGTAAATCAATATTGGATTTTCTTATTCGACATTTAGAATATATGTGATGAAACACAGAATGGTAAAGTATAACAGGGATAGATTTTGCCTCATTATTAATTTAGCCTTTAAGGTGATTTGTTAATGGAGGACTCACCTAAATGGTTTGCCACGATCCTATAAGTGAGCTTACACTTAATGGCTATTGCATAAAAACCTCTGTTGTATGAATGTCTATAGAGATTTTGGGTATTGTGCAGGGGACTTGTTTTGATTTTGTTTATGTATTTGGGCTGATAGATCCTATAGCATTGTTGCTGCCCTAGAGCAGTGAGAGTTTGAGCAAATGATTTATTTCCGTGTTTGTTTTTGTAGGAGCCTGTAAGAGCAGAGTTCTGTTCCAAAATATTGACCCTTTCCTGATGGATTCTCTATGTTGTACAAAGCTGTCATTTATATACGTCATGATGAGCTCTGTACCATGTACACACTGGTGTGTATGGCAGTCAGATCTCTCATTATTATTTTATTATTATTATTATTATTTTATTATTTATATAGCGCCAACAAATTCCGTAGCGCTGTACAATGGGTGGACTAACAGACACATAATTGAGATCAGACCACTGGACGTACAGGAACAGAGGGGGTTGAGGGCCCTGCTCGATGAGCTTACATGCTAGAGGGAGTGGGGTATAGTGACACAAAGGGTTAAAGTAGGGGAATTAAATAGTTTGTTAGAGAAGGGTTTATTGAGTGCTTGGTAGGTCATTTTTGACAGTTGCATGAAAGGAGTCATGGGAAGGGGGATGAGAAACCTGCTGACAGTGTAATTGATACGCTTTAATGAAGAAGTGAGTTTTCAAAGATTTTTTGAAGGAGTGGAGGCTGGGTGAAAGTCGGATTGAGGAGGGAAGGGAGTTCCACAGAAGAGGTGCAGCCCTGGAGAAGTCTTGAAGGCGAGCATCAGAGGTGGGGATCCGGGCAGAGGATAGGCGTAGGTCTTGGGCTGAGCGCAGGGGTCTCGATGGGACATACTTGTGTATGAGGGAGGATAGGTATGTTGGAGCAGCATTATGTAGGGATTTGTAAGCAAGCGCCAGAATTTTGAATTGGGCCCTGTATCTAACTGGAAGCCAATGCAGGGACTGACAGAGCGTGGAGGCGTGGGAGGTGTGACCGGACAGGAAAATAAGCCTCGCAGCTGCATTCATTATAGATTGCAGCGGTGCAAGCTGGGAACATGTAAGACCGGTGAGAAGGGGATTGCATTAGTCAAACTGTTACCCCACATATTAAATATTATACCCTACAATATTAAATGTGTGCAAGAATCCGTCCAATCGCTGCTTAAATACTTGTACAGACTCTGATAAAACTACCTCATTAGACAGAGATTTCAATATCCGTATTGTTCTTACAAGAATCTTTTCCTTTGCTTTTTACTAAATCTCTTCCCTTCCAGTTTAAATGTTTGTAGTCAATTGTCAATTGTTTGCATTGCCTCTGAATATTTTTGTATTATGATATCATATCTCTTTTGAGCGACGAGATATTCATGTTTAAAGTTCAGGCATTTCATTATTATATTATTATTATTTATATATCAAGCAACATATTCTGCAGCAATTTACAATTTTGGAAAGGGAATATTTAGAGGTGAAAAAGGTCAGCCTTTTATAACGTATTTATTCGAATCTAATGCGCCATCAAATCTAAACCACACCTCAATTTTTGAAATCTGGAAGCTGAAAAATGTTTTTACTGGTGAATGTTTTAATGCGCAATTTATACAAGATACTTCTATACAACATTGTGCTACAATGACAAAGTTTATTGCCATATACCATAGTAACATTGATGGTATTTCAATTTTAGTGTTTTCTTTCTTAAGCTCTCTTTCACCAGTTTTAATTCACTAGTTTTAATTCACCAGTTTTAGTTTACAAGTTTTAATTCACCTGCGTGAATTCACCTGTTTGAATTTATCAGTTTTAATTCGCCTGTGTGAATTCACAGGAATGAAATTTGCTGGAATGCAATTCGCCAGAAAATTTCAAATGTTCCATTTTCAAAATCTAATGCGCATTTAAAATTTACATTTTGGAAACTTTATTTGACAAAAAGGTGCACATTAGATTTGAATAAATACGGTATATAGGTAGGTGTCCTTTCGAGGAAATTTACTGGTGAGGTGGTGTGACTGGGATTCACACCTGGATTTCCTAGTTCTAAAACAATGACATTACCAGCTCTAACCTGCTGAAAAATTAGTTTAATTCAATGTCATTTCCTACTGTATCTCTATTCTATACTACTAAACTTAGCTGTTACTTAAAAAAAACCTTAAGAAAATACATAATGCAGTGGTTTGATCCTTAGATAAATTGTTTGTTGTGGATCTCGCATTTAGTTGTAAGACCATTTCAAAATCATATTTTAAAAACTACATTTCCTACTTCACTGGATAAAATTGATAAACCATTTTTATAAAGTTAGATTTACTATACTATACTATTACTTCAAATGTTCTAACTAATTTTTCTTGAGTCTGATAACCTAGTTTTAGAAACTTTCACATAACTTCTGATTTTATCATTTTTAAGTTTAGCTTGTCGCTTTGAATAAGTATTAACTTGTTTGAAACAGTGAAAACTGAGCTGCAAGTTATATATACATACATTTTTGCTGAGGTAAACTCGCGGTTGAGATGGACGAAATGTTTCAGATATTGTTACAATTTCTGTTAGCGCCTTTTTGCCTTTTAAGCTATGTTTTTATACAATTTATACATGTAGCTACGTTTAAATATGACAATCTGGGAGGATCATTCCTTTTCATTGACCACTTGTATCATAGTATAGCTAGAGGGATTTTACCGTCATTTTTGTCATTTTATCACACAGAGAAAATAAATTAATTGCATAGTAAATGCAATTATACCAATTGTGCTGTTATAGGCATTCATACTATTTTCAGTATTTAGATAAAAATGAACATAAACAAAATAAAAGGCTTTTTTGGTTGAGACATTCGCACAAACATGGTTATTTAATTCAAAGTGAATTTAAAGGACCACTATAGTGCCAGGAAAACAAACTCATTTTCGTGGTCATATAGTGGTCCTTTAAATTACAAACTAAGTAGCCAAATGATTAACAAAGCTCACTAGGAAAATGTTTACAGTTTGGCTATTTTGGCCTTTAATGTGAAATTCACTTTGAAATCATTTTGAATTCCCAACAATTTTTGAGAACGAGGATATAATTGGCTTAAGAGTGTGGATAGAATAATATTATAAATCAATAGGAATGACACTTTTTTGTAGGAGTAATATCAGCTTCACATATGTTCCTCCCAGGCCATCACTAAAAACGCATATAGGTGTCCAGTGTCGGGTTATGTGAAATTCAAACCTCTTTACATTCATGCAGATATATTTATAACTCTATTTGATTCAGGTAAAACTTATCTAAGATTTATTTAATTTAACATGTGTTATTTGTGTTGTTCTTTTTTCTAGTGTGACAATGCAAAAGGACTTAAGGCTTTCTACGATGCGATAAAATATGGACCTAATCACTTAATGGTTTTTGGTGGAGTGTGCCCCTCAGTAACATCTATAATAGCAGAGTCTCTGAAAGGATGGAACTTGGTTCAGGTAACAGCAATTTTTTCTTACTTATAAGTTTGTAACAATTAATTGAGCTGTTTTAAAAGTGCCATTTTAACAAAAAAGCATAATTACTTTTGAATAAGTATAATGTCATTGACATATTTTAACACATTTTGTGGTCTTTTCAAAGCAAAAATGGGTCACAGGAAACTTTGCTCAGCAGTTCAATCTGCAGTTATGGACAGAGCACCATGCATAGTCTTCCTGGGGGGCTTTTAGTCAGCCTGGTGCCACGCACTGTAGGCCTGGTCCTGAACTCTTTTTAGGCAGTCCGACCCCTTTCACAGACAGTCTCTCACCTTTCATAGAGGAGTCCACCACACTAAGCTGCATGTTTCCTTGCCTGGCCACCTCATTTTTGTTGGTATTATGTTAATTTACATAATTTTATTTCTAATTCATTCTTAGTCTGTTCCTTAATTTTCTGCACATCTATAGCAGTGTGCAGTCTAGCTCGGATTTTTATGACTGCCTGATACTTTTCTAAAAGTTTCTGTAGGTTTAAGTGCAGCGTTCAGTTTTGCAAAGCTGCACAATAATCTGTCTATGTAAGGAGAGCGTTTCTAGCTGTGAACCATTTGACTGTGTTGGTTTAACAACTAGCTATTAACAATTTACCTCTGCCTCACTTTTGTTTGGTTTCTCACACAGCTACTAAGATAATTAAACACCCCATCATCTGTCTGTGACCTAATGGATGTTTAGCTTTTAGATACATTTAATCCTTCATTGGTGAAGGTGACAATATTATAATCCATATTTAGTAGGAAATCAAGCTGATATTGTGCTGCAGGACCATTTTGATGTACTTAACTCAGATCACAAAACTATGTATCTACATGTGCATACATCGTGGCTCCCTGTCAATCGTTGCTATAAGCTTTGTTATTAGCTTGCCTTTTTCGCACTTTTGAATTTGGTATGTGGAGGTGGACAAACAAAATAAATTTTGCTTTTTTTTGTCAGTCTTTGTTTCATTGTGACATGCATAACAATCTCATTATTTGAAATAATTAAGAAGAGAAATAGTTTGTTCAGTTGCACATATGGCAATTTGATAAACAGCAGAGTCAAGTAAGGCAATTATCATGACATAAGGAAAGAGTGAAAGGAACACTATAGCGTTATGAATGCAAACATGTATTCCTAACGCTATAGTGTTCTCCTTACCATTTAGTTACAAGCCCCAAGCTCTCAAATTAAAAAAAGTTAATTGAAAAACAGGTTTTACTTGCTGTTTTTCCAGCTCCTCCGACTCACTCTGTCCAGCCACCTACTATGCCTCCTGGAGGCTGTTGAATCTTCTCATCCATTTCATTGCATTTCATAGAGAAGCATTGGGGACAAAAAGTGCTTGCACAGTGAGCGCAGCGCTAGTCCAGTCAAATGCTTCTCATAGAGAGGCATTGAATCCAGTGATTCCCTATGATACGCATTTGATAGCATTCGATGTTGAATGTCAAATGGCTGACTCAAACTTGGTTGTTGCTACAAATGCATCCTCTAGTGATTTTCAGGAAGACAGCCAATAGAGGTGTGTTTCGTCCTGCAATGTAAACATCGCCATGTCTACAAAAGGCAATGTTTTACATCGCAGGGTTAAAAGAACTGGACCACTGCACACAGACCACTTCATTGAGATTAATTGATCTGGGTGCCTACAGTGGTCCTTGAAGCCCCCCAGTAAGTAATGAAAAATGTTGGCATACAAACAAGACCTAAAGACTAGTTATAAGCCAATTTAGCATGATCAGATTAGTTTGTGGAAGGGATGTGTCACAAGCACAGTCTGAAG
Organism: Pelobates fuscus; assembly: GCF_036172605.1. Taxonomy (NCBI): domain Eukaryota; kingdom Metazoa; phylum Chordata; class Amphibia; order Anura; family Pelobatidae; genus Pelobates; species Pelobates fuscus. The sequence goes on from NC_086320.1 coordinate 204,621,309, forward strand.
TGTTAAGTTTTGCTCAGTCAGCTAATGCCCATTTGGATGGTATGTATCTGTACCCTACAACAGGTCACCAGCCATGTAGTTAACAAGCCCCAAACTGGAGTCATAAACCACCCACAATGCATGTATACAAGCAGGCACATTGAGCCTTCCAATCTGGACATTCATGTCCTCATGGAATTAAAGGGAAAATATAGTGTTATGAAAAAAGTTGTTTTCCTGGCACTAGAGCTCCTGTTAGTGCCCCCATTCTACATGACCCCCCCAGGGGGAGGAGTGGTTTTAAAAAAAAAACCTTATCTCACTGTCCCGATTCCAACATCGATGTTCCTAGGTGGTGGTTCAGGTTCTGCCTCCACCTCGGTCCTCTTCCACCGACATCAGCCAGAGATGGGGACCTGATGCGTATGCGTGATGATGGCATTGTATAATGGTTTCCTATGGGGTTTCAGGTGACGCTGAATGTGCTCATGCATTGTGAGGATGTTGAGCAAAAGTTGCCTAATGACCCAGAAGACCCTTTAGTGGCTATCCGGTAGACAGCCACTAGGGGTTGAGTTAACCTTGGCAGTTAATTTTGTATTTTAGTGGCTGTCCGGTAGACAGCCACTAGGGGTTGAGTTAACCTTGGCAGTTAATTTTGTATTTTAGTGGCTGTCCGGTAGACAGCCACTAGGGGTTGAGTTAACCTTGGCAGTTAATTTTGTATAATTACCACTAAAGGGTAAAGGGACCTGGGATACTGCACACAAACCACTGCAATGAGCTGAAGTGGTCTAGGTGCCTATATTGTCCCTTTAAGGTGGTTATGCCCCCCATTGGGTTATCCTAGAACCCCTCTGCAATAAGTTCTCATTCAGATAAATTAATCATGCAAAATTCAAATAAATGGACATATAGTCTCAGTTGCAAATATAAGTGTACATACATTTGATCTAAGTTTCATGCTGTATGCTGCATGTGAATTTCATTTTCATGTCTCCCCATTATGTGTGTTTTTAAAATGTAAAATTTAATTTACGGTGTGGTTATGTCAAAAGCCTTTTCCTGACTTGCTCTGAAATGCAAATATGAGGGTCAATTCACTTTGCACGCTCACTAAATTCAGGCCCACATAATCCATATGCCATATATTCTTTACAATAGTTGCACCCATGGAAGAAGCTAATGAGTGTGCACAATAATATGAGATATAAAAATGTACGCTTTAAACTTATCCATACAATCAAGCATCTGCTCAGTTTTTAAATAATTAAATTTTATCACTGGCCTCAAATGCTATTTTTCTTTTCCTTCTAAAATCTTCTGCTATGTGTTTTTTTTTTATTTTTTTTAGTGAATAACATCTAAAACCACCTGTTCAAGTTAATTCAAATACCATTCCATTATCAGAACTTGTTTTTATGCTGTGTACAGCCAATCCCTAAGCTTGACATGTGTGAACTTGGCTCAGCACTAACTAAATTTCCCCATTATAAGGTGCAATACAGAATTACCACATTACAGTATTTTTTGAGAAGCATTTCAAGACACCTCAAAGAATGCCACAGGGGTCTATCTAAGCATATAAGATTCTGTGGCCTAAAGCTGGTCAAACGGGACTAAAGGCGGGGGGATTTTGATAAATTTCTACATCAAAAAGTATGTCGATGGATTTACAAATTAAAAACCCTCAACCCTCTAGGTCTGAATGAAGGCTTCTCTTTCTCCCCCTTTATTTGGTTTAACCCTGTGTGAGTTCTGGTATCCCTATATATATTGGGAGAATTTTATTATGTATATTTGTAAATATTGCATAGCTTATTTTCTTTGTTTATTCTTTTATGTTGAATTTGGATCTGTATCATGTATACGGTTATTCTGACTTTATGTAGACATCCAGAAGTAAATCGGATGAATATATAACCACTCGGTGTGGATAGTGACCATATTGGTATGATTGAACCCTTTTTCTGTGAGGAAATATGATGTACACTACAGAATTTTAAATAATTTACCAACTTCTCTGTAAGAAAATGTATTCACTTAGTTGATTTACCCCTGTTTTTTTCCATTAGTTGATAATATATATATAGTGTAAGGCTTTACAGTATACTCTTCAATTAACGAGAGATCCTTTTCACTAATTGATAAGAAGCGTTTGCACACTGGGTCCAAACCATGTGTGGCATGGGATGACAAGCTCCCTATTTGTCATCCCATACTTTAAGGGCTACCCTACCCCGGGGTAAAAATCTTTTTACCATCAAGTAACCCAATCCTTTGGTGGTTTACTTTACCTTAATTCCGCTCTATATCCCAAGGGGGGTGACTGTCTGTGATGGGATTTACCATGCAGGGATAGAAAATATGCCCCTCCTCTATACCACTCAGTAAATATATTAGAATGTAAACACACCTAATTTTACCATGTGTGTGTGCAGCTTGCTAATACCAGGTGGAGATGGAAGGAGAGGTTTGAAACGCCCACAGTTTACTCCCCTGTTCACGCTATTGGTTGGTTTCCTAGCGAGGGAGGAGTTTCACTTCCCCCTTCTCCCTTATAACAGACACGGTTCAAATGCCAACCAGCTCTTGAGAAAGGCGGACATTCTCACCAAAACGCTCATCGAACTCTATGCCGAAGCACTATTATGTTTTTTAACTTTATCCCTGGGTAGACTTTCTTTGTTTGCCATGACTCTTTAGTGTCTTAACGCTAATTTCAAGTCAGTACTTTGGAACTTATTAGGTAGACTGCCTTGAAGCAGCAGTGTTAGTTGGATAGTGGATATAGGCTGCCTTGAAGCAGCAGGGGTAGCTGGTTAGTGTCTATAACCGTTAATTTGCACTCTGCAGGCAGCTGGTTAGTCTACTATATGGGGGCTGATAGCTTAGTATCACTGTGCACAAGTTAGAAACTGTTTTAACACTGCCATAATGTTTGGCCGTTTATACTAGTTTATTTTTCCTTTGGTATCTAAGTTTCTCTTATACTTGTTACAGTGTATCCTTTAAGACATCGCTACTATCCTTACCGTTAGGACTATTCATATCAGCTATCCTTCTCTGCTAACAAGGTCTTTTTAGACCACTTTACTGCACGCAGCCGAGATTAGTCATTTGTATAGACCACGGGACTTGTCACTTGGACATAGCATGTCCAGCGTCTAATTATTATAAGGCATTTTGTCACCTATACCTGAGACAGAGCATGGGATGAACGCTCCTTCTATATTTTGGCCTGCCTTTAAATATATATATATTTATATATGAGAGGTCTGTCTACATATTCTGCTTTAATCCAATAGTATATACTACAGATACTGATCTCCATATATACACATGTTTATGAGTATTCCTAACCCAGGTTTTTAAAGGTGTATTGCTTTTTTGTCTTATACACGGTGGGTTGTGTTTACACCTTTTTTATGTGTATTTGGTTTTCAATAAAGTCTATATCCATTTATGATATTTTAACAATATAGGTAATTCCAGTGAGGTGGGTCCCATCTAATTTTTATTTGGAGACCTAACCCCACTTTTCTATTTTTCAAGTGTTAACTAATTTAGCATATTCATTCTTTGTGCTTTCTTTCTGGTAGCCATTTTGTTTTCTTACATGAGAGAATCCTGTCTACTTTTACGCTGTTAAATAGAAACAAGAACCATTTTCAGATTTTTTTTTTTTTAAATCATACAATAGTGACATCATATATATATATAATGTATGCATTTCTTAAAAGCCTTCTTTAATGTTTTTCTAACATTGCATTACATTTTATTGGGCAGGTTACTAGTTTGCCCTTAGCAGTGCTACAGGGCTTTCAGCCTTCCATGCTTAACTTCTAAACACACAAATGCCTTTCAGCATTAAGAGTATGCAGATACTTAAATCCAGTCAGAATTTAAATTGCATTAATGTCTGTAGATTAACAAGTATATATATATATATATATATATATATATATATATATATATATATATATATATAAAAAATAAAGAGGTAATCTTGGCACTCACCCTGTTGCAATGAATAATACATTTTCTTGCCTGGGTGCAAACCTCAGCGTTGATATATAAACAAAGATTAGGTATAACCCCTTAAGTACTGGACTGTTTTTGCGATGTTGTACATTTGCGACCAGGCATCTTTTTACACTTTTGTGGTGTTTGTGTTTAGCTGTAATTTTCCGCTCTCTCATTTACTGTTCCCATACAAATTATATATTGTTTTTTTCAGGACAAAAGGGGCTTTCTTTACATACCATTATTTATATAATCTCATGTAATTTAATTTTAAAAAAATGAAAAAATATGATGAAAAATTGAAAAAAATACATGTTTTTTGACTTTTATGTGAAAAATATTTTACTCATCTATAAAAGCGAATGAAAAAAACTGCTAAATAGATTCAAAATGTTGTCCCGAGTTTAAAAATACCCAGTGTTTACATGCTTTTTGCAATTTTTTTGCATGTTATAGGGCTATAAGTACAAGTAGGATATTGCGGTTTCATAGTGACATTGTAACACTATTATCTGTCATAAATCGCTGAATAACACCCCACATGTACATATTTTTTTTAAAGTAGACAACCCAGGGTATTCAATATGGGGTATGTCCAGACTTTTTTAGTAGCCACTTAGTCGCAAACACTGGCCAAAGTTAGCGTTCATATTTGTTTGTGTGTGAAAAAAGTAAAAAACTAAATTGAACGCTAATTTTGGCCAGTGTTTGTGACTAAGTGGTTACTAAAAAAGACTGGACATACCCCATTTGCAATACCTTGGGTTGTCTTCTTTTGCAAATGGTATGCCATCATGGGGGTAATTCTCATTCCTGGGCTGCCATACGCTTTCAAAGGCAACGTAACCAACCTGGCCATTTTCAATGTAAAAATATTTGACCCATATATTTGACCCTGTAACTTTCAAAAACACTATAAAACCTGTACATGGGGGGTACTGTTATACTCAGGAGACTTTGCTGAACACAAATATTAGTGTTTCAAAACTGGAAAATGTATCACAACAATTATATCATCAGTAAAAGTGCTGTTTGTGTGTGAAAAATGCAAAAAAAAAGTCACTTTCACTGACAATATCATCGCTGTGATATGTTTTACTGTTTTGAATCACTAATATTTGTGTTCAGCTAAGTCTCCCGAGTAAAACAGTACCCCCCATGTACAGGTTTTAGGGTGTCGTAGAACGTTACAGGGTAAAATACAGTGATAGCAAATTAAATTCTCTGGACTTTCGGCCTGGGTTGGCAGGCAGGTCCCTTAAATTGCAATCAATAAAATAACTTAATTATGTAAAAATATTACATAAATACACACGTAGAATTTAAATATATATGCATATTTATATATTTGAAGTCTACGTGTATATTTATATAATTATTTATGTAATTTTGTATATGGACATATGAATAGTTAGTATTCTTTTTATTTATTTATATATATATATATATATATTATATATATATATACGTGTGTAATTTAATTATAAGTGTATTTTTATATTAATATATGTACATATTAATATAAAAATACACTTAGCGTGACATTATATATATGATATATAGACATTATATAGGTATAATATATGTCTATATATCATATATATATATACACATATATAATTATTATTTTTTTTATTAACTTTAACTTTATTTTTTTTCTGATTTTACACTAAGCAGGGAGACTGCCTGTCAGCACAGACAGTCCCCCTGCAGGCAGACACATGGACACCTATTGTGACCATGTGGTCGCCCTGTTGAGCGATCACATGGCCACAGGGGTCCTAATTCACCATGGTGAGACTGTCTGGGCTGCAGGCAGTCTCCCCACAATGGGAGCACCGCCGGGGGAACGACGGCGATCGGGTAAGTACATTGGACCGTTAGGACGGTTCAGGACCGTCACCGGTCGGCAACGCAAAAATGCAGATGACGGTCCTGAACCGTCCTCGGTCCTTAAGGGGAGAAGGTGCACTCACAGGTCTTGATGAGAAGATTCTTTTATTTAGTGATGCAAATTACATGTGCAAACAAAGTTTTTTTGATCAACGTTTCGACCCCTGTAGAGTCTTTTTCAAGGGTTCTAACCTTTCTAACACACTTATGTGCCATCACTATGGGTTCAGTTAAAAGGGATTGGATTATAAAATTACTAACACATGAACTCAATGCAATACCTAGTTTGCACTTTGGGGTGCAGGAAATGTTTTCCATTAGAGCCGCTAACTAGCCATTGTGTTGCTATCTGGGCATGAAATAAATTAGTTTTCCTTTTTGAAATTGTATATGCTACCCATGCTTTTGTACACCTGGATACAACTGAAAAGTTGCTGTGGGTAGGGAATTATTGAGATATACTGATATGGGCAGATTGACTGAAGAGGGTGTTTACTGGGGCTATGGCTGGTGATGTATTTTCAATGGTTTATGGGTACTGCACTTTGACCTTGGGCCCAGGCAGCAAAAAGTCTAAGGCCAACCCCGGAAGTATGTATACATAATACAAAATACATACAGATGCATCATCAACTAATATTGTGACCTACCTTGTGTGCTTTACAGAACTTAATGTGTAACAGATCATGATGCACTTCATTGAATATGGGAAAAGAGCAGAGCTTATGCTTTTTTGTAGGACAAATTCCTTTGCTGAAGGGGGGGATATACTGGGAGGGGGTTGATGTTGAGGGGGTATACTGCGAGAGGGATTATGGTGGGGGGTATACTGGGAGGAGGATGATGGTCAGAGGGTATACTGGGGGGGGATGATGGTTGGGGGGTATACTGGGAGGAGGATGATGGTGAGAGGGTATACTGGGAGGGGGTGATGGTGGGGGGTATACTGGGAAGAGGATGATGGTGGCGGGTATACTGGGAGGGGGATGATGGTGGGGGGTATACTGGGAGGGGGATGATGGTGAGGGGGTATACTGGGAGGGGGATGATGGTTGTGGGGTATACTGGGAGGGGGATGTTGGTGGGGGGTATACTGGGAGGAGGATGATGGTGAGAGGGTATACTGGGAGGGGGGTGATGGTGGGGGGGGTATACTGGGAAGAGGATGATGGTGGGGGTATACTGGGAGGGGGCTGATGGTGGGGGGTATACTGGGAAGAGGATGATGGTGGGGGGTATACTGGGAGGGGGATGATGGTGGGGGTTATACTGGGAAGAGGAGAATGATGGTGCGGGGGTATACTGGGAGGAGAATGATGGTGGAGGTATACTGGGAGGGGGATGATGGTGAGGTGGTATACTGGGAGGGGTGATAGTGAAGGGGGATACTGGGAGGGAGTAATGGTGATGTGGAAGGGGGGACTAAATACCTTGTTTAATTTCCTGGTGATCCGGTGGAGATGTCTGGTCTGCAGCTCCGCGCAGTGTGGTAACCTGCGGCAATGCTCTGAGCGGAGCTGCAGACCAGCGGCTACAGGCGCTCTCCAGCCAGGCAGTCTGGAGGGGCCTTGCACCCAGCGGTATATCGGCTGGGCCCCTTTCTGGTGTTGGATCCTCGGTCACTGACCGAGGACCTGACCCAGTCACAGGAGGTTTAGGCGGCCATGAGGCCTCAGCCAACGCAAGGTCATAGGCAGCCGCCTAAACCGCCTAATTAGAGAGCCGCCTCTGCACACATACACACACACAGACACATACATACAGACAAACACAGACACACATACACACACACAGACACATACATACAGACACACACACATACATAACACACACATGTAAAATATTTTAGTCACTCTCCAATTAACCACCTTTTTGGTGCAGGAGGGTGACTTCCCTGGGGTCCACTGACTCAGGTTAATGGGAGTCAGAGTTCCCACTCTGACTCCCTATCCTCCCTCCTGCTTGGCTCCCGGTGGTTGCTGGGAGGAGTGACCGGGGCAGTAACTTCCTCCCAGCATCTGACATCATCAGAGGGGGCCCGGTCGCGCTGTTACCGTGCCCACTCTGATGATGATATTTATCAGCATGGGCCATCCGATGGGCCCCATCACGTGCAGCCCCGGCAATTATACCGCGTGGCCAGGGCCGCAAAACATGGCGGTGGGCACCGGTCGCAGGGGTCCCCAGGTATGTACGCCACTGCCATCATCCCTTGACAGATTATGAATGTTCATAATATTGCCTGTATTGGCTTGGTCACCTGCTTATAAATGTATTCTCATCTCTTTATTAATGCAGTTGTGTTACAGAAGGATGCTTTGCTTGCCTCCTACTTATGTGAAAATCCAAGTGCTAATAGAATTTTATGCGAAAATATGAGTATGAAAACCTAAAATAACACTGTTAAGTCTGACACTTCAAGATTACTTACAAGGACTGGAAGCTGAAAAATAAAGTTAAGTCCTTTATAACCATGCAGTTCATGATCAGGGACTTTATTTAATCCTGTTGTGCTAGTCACTGAGCTGAGGTCCTCAAACATCAGCCAGTAAAACTGCCACCCATTCAAAGCCCCAGGAAATCATGTTATTGGGCTTAGGCCAGAGCTAATATATACATGTCTAAACAATGCAAAATGACTGCCTTCCCTGTGTATATATTAACCTAATTTATTTTTTGGCTGACCTTCATTAAAGGGAACCTACAAGCACTATAACCATTTCATATAAGTGAATTGTCCATCATTCAGATTAACACTGAATGAGGATCCCTGGCAGCCTACAGCCCCTCCCCCACTAGAGAATGTGTGCTGTGATAGAATGAAAATGGTAAGCCAATCACCACCACCCACTACTGCTCAGGTTAATGCTTCTTCATAAGTCTCTGCAACTCAGATTGGTTGTGCTGCTGAGGACTCAATTTTAGAAATAAACCATTCAAACTATTTCACATTAAGCTAAAAAATGGTACCAGGTGACTCTAGACACTATAACCACTTCAATGAGATGTAATGGTTACAACCTAAAGCATCCTTTGAAACTTGCAAGACCAACACAACACCAATTAAACTAATAATTTCAGTCCTGCAATAGAAATACTAACAACAATAAAAATGGTACTGATGTGGAACATAATTCCATTTATTTAGATACATAGAGAAGACCCATGATTAGAGTTCTTCAAATACATATAGCAGGTGACCAGGTGAGCTCAATATCACTTTTTGTTTTTAACAAACTGTGTTCTGGTGCATGGTCTTCCCTCAGCCTGTATGATGGAAATAATTGGTCAATAACACATGAAGGAAGTCAGGGTCCATTTGTTTACTGTTATCACTTACCCTGTGGGAAAGGAGAGTAGAGTAAAATCATTGTGGTTACAGTCTTTGACTTGAGAATAATCAGCACAGTTATACATTGCTTAAGAGCTTTTAAAATTCCATGTGATGGCCATGATGTTATACTAGAATGTTCTGTAACTAATTACATTATGGGGTAAATACATGATGTCACAATGTTGCTGCGTTTTTTTTATTTTTATTGTTCTCTTTGATGTTTTATCTTGTTTAGTAATGTTAAGTTACATTTGAATTGTATACAAGATATACCTCCCCATATTATACTGAACATTTGTTTTTACATGGATGATCACAGTTTTCATCATTTTACACAGATTTGTACACACAACGTTTATATTTTTTTGTTTGGTTTTTTTTTGCTGGTTTTTTTTTACCAAGTTTCACATTTTAGTGATTTAGTGAAACCTGAATCGCAAAACTAAGCAAAATAAATCTCTAACTCATTATCTCTAGTCAATTTCCAAGTTGAAATTCACATTAAATTTGTTTGTATTATCAATAATTCATACTTTAGTGAATCATGTCAGAGTAATAGCTTGATTTTCATGTTTTAGTTTGTTTCTGAGGTATGCAGTTATGCTAGAATAAACAATTAGTTTATTAAAATGTTAGGGAGTTGCAGGTTTGTGATTATTGTATTTTTTTTCCTTCCATCTAATAAAACATAGTATGTAGCTATGTGTAAGTAGTCTGATTGGATGATTCAGCCAGAAATGTCAGTGTTGCTTTTGTACTCTTCTTAGAACCTGAATCTTTGTGATGTTCAGTGAAGCTTCATAGCTCATTATGTGTTGGTTAGTGTAGGTGGATAGAAACTGGATTGGTGTAGGTAGTAAAATCTGTGGGGTTTTGCACAATGCAGAATATTTGCTATATTCCTTTACTGTTAAAATGTGTTTTCTACTAGTTTTTTTTTTTAAACTAATTCATTTTCATTTACATTTATTGTTACATTGTCACAATTTTACTTTCTTTTCATAAGCCTTATACATATAATCACAGAAATAAAATAAATATTATGTTTTGAAAGATGTCTATTTAGTTTGCTCTTCAATGTGTATCAGAGAAAGTACAAACATTCCAAAGTTTTGAAATGTTCTTTGATTTATCTTTGAAACAAAAAAAAATTCAGAGACTTGCTGAGAAATTAAAGTGAATTTCAAATTGTAAGTCAAAATTGTAAAATGTAAAAAAGAAAAAATCTTCAGATTAAAAATGGTTTAACACAGGGGCGTCTCCTGGGCCTTGAGACAAATTGATACATGATTTGGTAGCTCCACACCAATTCAGCAATTCAGAGAGTGATACCTTCAAACCCCTGACAATATCCGATTATGAAAGACCTGCTATCATGGCATAACACAAACATAAGCAGTAGTGATGTCCCGAACGGTTCGCTGGCGAATAGTTCCTGGCGAACATAGCATGTTCGCGTTCGCCACGGACGGTGAACATATTTTCGATGTTTGGTCCGCCCCCTATTCGTCATCATTGATTAAACTTTGACCCTGTACCTCACAGTCAGCAGACATATTCCAGCCAATCAGCAGCAGACCCTCCCTCCCAGACCCTTCCACCTCCTAGACAGCATACAAGTTAGATTAATTCTGAAGTTGCATTCTTTTTTTTTGTGTGTTTGTGTTTATTATACATTATCCTCCATAGCCAGTAACCTGTGTTTATTATACATTATCCCTCCTATAGCCAGTAACCTGTGTTTATTATACATTATCCCTCCCATAGCCAGTAACCTGTGTTCATTATACATTATCCTCCCATAGCCAGTAACCTGTGCTTATTATACATTATCCCTCCCATAGACAGTAACCTGTGTTTATTATACATTATCCCCCATAGCCAGTAACCTGTGTTTATTATACATTATCCCCCCATAGCCAGTAACCTGTGTTTATTATATATTATCCCTCCATAGCCAGTAACCTGTGTTTATTATACATTATCCTCCCATAGCCAGTAACCTGTGTTTATTATACATTATCCTCCCATAGCCAGTAACCTGTGTTTATTATACATTATCCCCCATAGCCAGTAACCTGTGTTTATTATACATTATCCCTCCCATAGCCAGTAACCTGTGTTCATTATACATTATCCTCCCATAGCCAGTAACCTGTGCTTATTATACATTATCCCTCCCATAGACAGTAACCTGTGTTTATTATACATTATCCCCCATAGCCAGTAACCTGTGTTTATTATACATTATCCCCCCATAGCCAGTAACCTGTGTTTATTATATATTATCCCTCCATAGCCAGTAACCTGTGTTTATTATACATTATCCTCCCATAGCCAGTAACCTGTGTTTATTATACATTATCCTCCCATAGCCAGTAACCTGTGTTTATTATACATTATCCCCCATAGCCAGTAACCTGTGTTTATTATACATTATCCCTTCATAGCCAGTAACCTGTGTTTATTATACATTATCCCCCATAGTCAGTAACCTGTGTTTATTATACATTATCCTCCCATAGCCAGTAACCTGTGTTTATTATACATTATCCCTCCATAGCCAGTAACCTGTGTTTATTATACATTATCCCCCCATAGCCAGTAACCTGTGTTTATTATACATTATCCCCCCCATAGCCAGTAACCTGTGTTTATTATACACTATCCCCATAGTCATTTATCGTTGGACCTAGGCAGCATGATGTCTTAGGCCGGCCCAGAGAGTGAGTGAGTGAGTGAGTGAATAATATAATATATACCGTATTTTTCGCTCCATAAGACACACTTGTTTTCCCCTCAAAAGTGAGGGGAAATGTCTAAGCTATTTACTTACCTGTCTTGTAGCGTGGGGGCAGCACAGCGCGCACCGCGGTACAGGAACTTCAATTTCAGGTTCCGGTTTCTGGCGGGACTGAAAGGAAATGTGCACTCAGTGTGCACACTTCCTTTCAGTCCCGCCGGAAACCGGAACGTGAAATTGAAGTTCCTGTACCGCGGTGCGCGCTGTGAAGCCGGCCCACGCTACAAGACAGGTAAGTAATTATGGGACAAAAGGGGGGGGACTATGGGAGGGAAAGTGTACTATGGGACAAGGGGAGGGGGGGAGAACACTATGGGAGGAGGAGGGAGAACACTATGGGAGGAGGGGGGAACACTTTGGGAGGGGGGAACACTATGGGAGGAGGGAACACTATGGCATGAGGAGAGGGGGAACACTATGGGATGAGAACACTATTGGACAAGGGGAGTAGGGAGAAGACTATTTGACAAGGGGAGGAGGGGGTTAAAGAACACTTGGACAAGGGGATGGGGGTTAAAGAACACTATGGGACAGGGGAGGAGGGGTTAAATATCACTATGGGACCGGGGAGGGGGCTTAAAAGATCTCTATGGGACAGGGGAGGGGCTTAAAAGATGTCTATGGGCCAGGGGAGGGGGGGGTTAAAGATCATTATGGGACAGGAGAGGGGAGTGGGGTGGTTAGGAACACTATGGGACAGGGGAGAAAAAAATATATTCTGAACAAACTTTCCCATAGTAAGAAACACTATGGGACAGTTTGTTAAAAATATTTTTTTTTCTGCGTTTCCTTCTCTAAAAACTAGGTGCGTCTTATTGTGTGGTGCGTCTTATGGAGCGAAAAATACGGTATGTTCAGAAACATATTAGTAATATATGTAAATCGGGTTCATGCAAAGAGGGTGAAAAGGTATTAAAGAAAAACACACGTATTGCATCAAATTTACAAAGCCAAGCTTTTAAAAGCATTCCTCATTTCTTTCTCGGGATGAGGAATATATCGGTTGTACTAAGTGAAAGCTGTACGAAAGCTGTAGAGACAGGTACTAAGTGAAAGCTGTACAAAAAAAATATTTCTGAACATCAATACATGGTGTTTGTATTTTTAAAGTGCATACAAATTTAGATTAACAGCTTCACTCTAGACTAATACATGCTTATATTGAGAAGTGTATGCTGTGATGCTCATAATGACATAAAATAAGCTGCTAATATGTTGCTTACAATAAACTCGAGGCTCCAAGATTCAAATAAGTACTTTTAAAACTTTGCATTTTTTAGAAAAAAAATGAAAATTAAAAATCCCCCCCCGAAACCCCACCAAGTTGTGTCTGCTAAGTGTTAATAACGCATAGCCCACCAAGTAATTTGCCTTACGTGTTTCATGCATAAATACCACACTTAATCATGAGCATTGATGTGATCAGTAAGGTGCAGGCAACATAGGAACAGCCCCTACCACTTAATTTTTAACTATCTATAATTCATGAAACATACTGACTGCAGCACTTTTCATGTGCCTCACCACAACCAAATCACATCTGAATAAACCAAAAGCCCCAAAGGAAAACAAATATAATACTAAGATAATATAAATAAAGGCATCTAATCAGAAATTAAATCAAATAACATCAAATATAAAGAAATATAAAACTCCAAATGAAATACTATCATCAAAATTAATGAAAAACATATATTTGCATACATACAAAATTAAAATAGTAAAGGAACTCTAAATTAAATCAACAATTAACCCCTTAAGGACCACGGATGTACAAGTTACATCTGACAAAAAACAGTCCTTAAGGACTGCGTACGTACCTAGTAAGTCTGCGGCAAATATGAGCGCTGGGAGCGATCGTGTGTGCTGCAAGTGATCGTGATTGCTTCCAGCCACTCTAAGGGTATTGCAGCAATGCCTCGATGTCTAGGCATCCTGCAACACCTCTCCTGACTGCCGGGCCACCAAGTGATCGCTCCCAGGAGGCAGCCTTCTGATGGAAATTGGGCAGTCTTCCGATGCTCTACCTGTGTGCTGAGTGCCTCGAGGGCAATAAATAAAAAAACTAATAAAATAAATGTATTATTCCCACCCCCAACCATGTGGCTTCCAATATTTCTAAAGGCAGTACATCATGGGGCTTCTGGGGGTTTCCCTAGCCTCCCTCATCATAATAATATTTATTATTACTATGATCCCCATTTGTCTGGTCAGGTCAATGTTAGTAAATATTGACTCTGATCAGTGTGGATCTCTCTCCCTTTCTTCACTTGTGTTTTAGTGAAAGAGAAAGATCTGTGTTTAGGTAGAGAGATTTAGGTAGTTTTGTAAAATTGTGAGACCCAGAGGCTCTTTTCAGAGCCATTAACCTCCCTAGCGGTATTCCCGAGCGTGACTCGGGGTTAATTTTCGCTGCCAGAAGCGGTAACCCCGAGTCACGCTCGGGGTAGATAAGATTTACTTACCTCCGCCGCGATCCGCTTCGGGAGGACTGCCTCACAGCCCAGGCAGCCCTCCCACGGCAAATCAGGCCCCCGGGGGCCATGTGATCGCTCTCAAAGAGCGATCACATGGCCCTCTATAGCTGGCTGTGGATCTGCCAGCAGGGGGACTGTTTGAAATATCAGACAGTCCCCCTGCTGGTGGGAAGTATAAAAAAAATAAAAAAGACAAGTGTAAAAATAAATTAAATATATTTTTATATATATATATATATATATAATATGTATATATATTACATATATAATAGATGTACATATATATATATTATATATAAATACGTATAATTAAAATAATAAATAAATAAAATAATAAAATAAATAAATAAAATATTGAAACAAAATTTTATATAAATTATATATGCATATGTAATTTCATTCTAACTGTATTTTGTTATTAATATATATATATATATCGGTAACAAAATACACTTAGAATGACATTCTATATATATCTATCTATATATAAAATACAAATAACCGCAAATATATATATAGATAAATACATATAATTACATAAAAGATTACATTAGTATTCACGTAGAATTTAAATACCTATAAATGCATATATATTAAAATTCTACATGTATATTTAAATAATCTTTTAACGTAATTATGTGATTTGATTAATTAAAATTTGATTGACATGCCTGACATGGGGGCGGAACTGGGCGGGTAATTCAAATGCAAAAAAATGGTACCGCTTTTGGTACAAAATTCCTGACATAATCATACCGCCAGGGAGGTTAACCCCATATCTTGCCAGTAATCACACTAAATCACAGGCTCTTGCAGAGCAGCTGTTTTTTGCAGTCTGTGCATTTTTTTTAGGGGTTCATTTTTTTTGTGAGACCCAAAGGCTCTTTTCAGAGCTATTAATACCTATCCAGCCAATGATCACTGTATAGATCACTGGCTCCTGCACAGCAGCACTTATTTTGCTGTCTGTGCATTTTCTTATGGGTTAATTTTTTTAAGTGATTTTTTTTGTGTGTGACAGATCACTAAATAAAGTGATTGTAAACACATCACAGATGTAACAGAGGTTGTATAGCGCTGAGCAGGCATATGCCATCATTGCATTAGAATCTGATGCGTCTACGTCTGCCCTGATATTGACCCTGCTAGGTACTCAGATACATCACTAGATACAGTGCCTGCTGCTAGTGATGTATCTAGTGATGTATCTGTGGCTGGTAGGCCCCCTGCCAGAAGAAGATGTGCTGCTCCAGCTGGCAGTGCTGCTGAGGAGTGGGTAGCGCCTCATCGCCAGAGGCCAGATATCCCACCCTTCAGTGAGACTGGGTATACTCAGGTCTTCTGGGTGTACGAGGGAAAGGATAGCCACGTTTACCCTCCAGGTTGCCCAGAACATATGGTAACCAGTGGCAAGATTATCTTGGACCTGATATTCCCACTGATGAACAAAGGGTACCACTTGTATATAGACATTTTTTATACAAGTGTTCCTTTGTTCAAGCTATTGTATTGTTTTGATACAGTAGCTTGCGGTACAATTGGAAAGAACAGTGCAGGTTTCCCAGGACAACTTGCGTGCACCCGGCTACGAAGGGGGGAGACCTCAGCTCTGCGCCAAGAGGAGCTGTTGGCAGTTAAGAACAGAGACAAGAAGGATGTGTACCATCTTACCACCATCCACACTGACAGGACTGTGAAGGTCTCTGTACGTGGTAGAGCTGAGAGCACAATGAAGTCAGTGTGCATCAAGGCCTACAACCAGCATATGGGTGGGGTTGATCTGGCAGACCAGCTGCTGCAGCCCTACCTAATTATACGGAAGACAAAGGCCTGGTACAAAAGGATTGCAATTAACTTAATGCCAATTGCAACCCACAATGACTTTTTTAAAGTTTCAGCTCCAGATCATTTCCTGGATTTTGTACCAAGATGCACCTGCTCCCTGGGTGGTGATGGATAGAGCAGAGTTGGGGCTACCCACTTTATTTTTAAAATCCCCCCTACTGTGGCAAAGCAGAATCCTCAAAAAAGATGCAGAGTCTGTTTCAAGAGGGTGCAGAGAAAGGACACCATATTTTACTGCCCTGATTGCCCTTTTACATTAATTTTTTTTTTGTTACGTTTACTGTTCCTGATGTTTGTTTTTTCACTTTTACCTTGCCAGACTATATTTATGATCAAGTATAACCTATGCATGGGGTCCTAAGTATACTCAGGCCTTGCAGAAAACAACCTGGTGTGTTTTCTTGCAATAACCAACAACAGACTCCCTTTAAATCACACACAAATGTGTGTGTAAAAATGAAAATTGAAAAATTACCACCACACATTGTCTCCAATTATTTTGGCTAAAACGGTTGCATCAAAGGCATCAAAACACTCCATATACAATACCTTGGGGAGTCAACTTTCCAAATATATGGACGTTCGTGGCAAGAAAATAAATTGGTATATGTGAAAAGGCCCCCAAAAAGAAGATAGGCAAAGAAGATCTGTCAAATTTGAAAAACACATGTCAGGAGTTTGGCATTGCACCCCCCCAAACAACCCAACAAACCTTTGCATAGGTGGTATCACTGTACTCAGGAGATGTTGCTGAACATATATTGGGGTTTTCTTTGTCAGTAACACATAACAGGAACTGAGAATCGATGCAAAGTACAATGTGAGAGAAAAATAACACAAAAAAATGACTACCCAAAGGTTTCACAAAGACTAGTGGTAGAATTAGTGCATGTAAAGTGTTAAAATACCACCATTTGAAATACCCTAGGGGGTCTACGTTTCAAAAACATATGGTTTGATGGGGGTAAATTACATTGGCCGGCTTAAAAAATGTCCCAAATGGGACACCAGAGAAATGTAAAAACAGCCCTGGTCCTTAACGGTAACAACATTGAAAAACGGTCTTGTCACTAAGGGGTTAATCTATGTATCTGCATAATCCAAATATTGCTACACATAACAAGTCACAGGTTGTGGATTCGGATTCATATTGTCTATTAGATGATGACAACATATTACTGTGTGTACATGTCGAGCCACTGTTTTACATCCAGATGTAGTAATATTGTTTAACTTACTATCACCAGATAAGAGGGGAAAATATTTATTTAACATTCTCTTCAGTGAGTACAACTTGTGACCTGTGAGCTTAACGTCTGTGTCTGGAAAAGTATTTGAAAGTTTATTAAGGGATAATATACAAGAATTCCTTGAGAAGAACATGGTTATCAGAAAACATCTGCATGGTTTTATGAAGCACAGGTCATGTCAAAATAACTTGATTGCATTCTACAAAGAAGTAAGTATAAGTATAAAGTAGGGTGTTGCAGTGGATATGAGCTATTTGGATTTTGCCAAGGCATTTGATACAGTTCCACACAATAGATTAGTGTTCAAACTCAAAAAAATCAGTCTGGATAAAAATGCTTGTTCTTGGGAAAACATTGGCTTAAAAATAGAATACAAAGAGTTGTCATTAATGGTACATTTTCAAGCTGGACAGAGGTGGCAAGTGGTGTCCCTGGGACCCCTTCTATTTAACATGTTTATAAATGATCTTGAAAAAAGCATTGAAAGTCATGTTTCAGTGTTTGCAGATGACACAAAACTCTGTAAAATAATACAATGTGAGCAAGATATTACTTTGCTGCAGAGGGATTTAGATAGACTGGAGGACTGGGCACTCAAATGGCAGATGAAATTTAATGTTACAAAAAATGCAACGTTATGCACTTCAACGTAAAGAATACACAAGCAACGTATACCCTTAATGGAAGTGAATTTGGGATAACAACACACGAAAAGGACTTGGGAATTGTTCTAGACAACTAACAATGTGCAATGTCAATCAGCAGTGGCTAAGGCCAGTAAGGTATTGTTATGCATGAAAAAGGGCATTCATTCTCGGGATGAGAATATAATTTTGCCTCTTTATAAATCACTGGTAAGACCACATATTGAATATGCTGTGCAATTTTGGGCACCTGTTCTAAAGGATATTATGGCAGTATAAAATGTACAGCCTGTCACTGCGATCAGAGTTACAGTTACACATCAAATATACTTAGATCATTTATATATATATTATATATATGATCTAAGTATATATATATATATATATATGTATGTGTGTATATATATATATATATATATATATATTTCCTGGCCATATCCATGGCAGCACAACATTGGGTAGCTCCTCCCTATCCCCATTGGACAGGAATAATAATTAAGCCGTATAAGTACCACCTCCTGCCCCTCCTTCCCCAGTCTTTTTTTCCTGTCCTATCCCTAGGACATGTCGGTCTTTTCAGACTGCTAAATTTTTTCTTTTATGGCTTACCTGAGGATTAGTTCCTCTGGCCCTTGGGGAGTTCACCCTCTCTCCCCTGGGAAGTCTCCAGTATACGGCCCTGCGCAAAGGTGTCCCCCTGGAGAAAACCCCTTTAGTGACCGGGGGTTTTTTCTCTCCATTTTTCCAGTGATGACATGGAAAGGTACATGGATTGCGACTGGTTTCCGGGTTGGTATCCTCCCACCAGGCTCAAGGTAATATTATTTTATTTTACCTGTTGGTTTTCCTTTCTTTTGGAAAGTTTTTTCGTTGAGCGTTCTGGGGTCTCCCTGCATGGCTGTCGGGAACCTCCTGTGCGCCCGCGCGGTGTGTAGG
This sequence comes from Pelobates fuscus, assembly GCF_036172605.1. Taxonomy (NCBI): domain Eukaryota; kingdom Metazoa; phylum Chordata; class Amphibia; order Anura; family Pelobatidae; genus Pelobates; species Pelobates fuscus. Next base: position 204,640,496 of record NC_086320.1, read on the forward strand.
CGTCTCCTGTGCGCCCGCGCGGCGTGTAGCGCCCGCGCGGCGTGTAGGCGTCGCTTGCGCGGCGTGTATGGGTCTCCTGGGCGCCTGCGCGGTTCTGGGGACTCTGGGACGCATGCGCGGAATTCGCGCGCAAATCTGGCCGTTTCGCGCGTCTTTTCGGTCATCTGCGCATGCGCGATGACGTCAGACGCCTTCTTAAAGCGCCAGGCCTCCTTTTTTGTCAAATTTGAATTTTCTGCTTCCTGGAGAGTTTCTGGCACCGTTGAGTTCTGTGGATTGTTGATTCTTCGTCTTTTTCTTCTAAAGTAAGTTCTTTTCCTTTCTCTTTGTTGGTTTCCTGTAGTTTTTCTTCTGGGTTATAGTTTCGCTGTTTCATCTATTATTTATAGATGGATTCGCGCTCAGGATCTAGAGAATCAGAATCTTCTCATCATAGTAGGTCACAATCTAAGCGATATAGGTAAGCCACCCAATTTTGGAATTTATTGATACTTTGATATCTAAAAGAGTGGTAAGGTACTAATATTCACGTTTGGTGTATTTCAGTGATAAAAGTACAAAGACTTCAGGATCGTCCAAAGGGAAGTCGCCCAAAAGGACGCTGTGTGTATCCTGTGATAACAGAGCCATAGAAGGGAAACGTCTCTGTTCGAATTGTCTCTCAGCAGCCGCTGGACCTTCTCAGTTAAATTCTGAGCCGTCAGATTGGTCTCACCTGACTTTAAGCAGCTTATCAAGCATGCAGTTGCCCGGGGCATCAAAGAGGTTGGTAAGACCCACAAGCGACCTAGATATTCTGAGCCGTCAGATTGGTCTCCTGATAACTCGGAGGATGAGTTCATGGACACGGCTTCGCTGAGAGACTTGGCTTTTTCCTCGGAGGAGGATGCTTTGCCTGATCCTGACTTCCTGATACCTGCGGAGGTGGATCATTTGATTGCTCGGGTCAGAGAAACCCTTACTTTGAAAGAGCCCTCGGAGGAGGAACCCTCTACATCTAACCGCTATTTCTCAGATCTTAGAAAGAAAAGAGCGGCTTTCCCTGTGCATACCACTATTAGTGACCTTATTAAAGAAGAATGGTCCAGGTCCGATAGGAGATCCTCTGCTAAAGGGAAATTCTCCAGATTATATCCGTTTGATCCCAAAGATGCTGAAACATGGGATTTTCCACCCAAGGTTGATGCTGCGGTGGTTAGGCTAGCCAAGCGCACTACCCTGCCAGTGGATGATGCAGGCTCCTTCAGGGATCCAATGGATCGTAAGATGGAATACTGCCTGTCTAAGTCCTATGTAGCCTCAGGCACGAGTCTCCACCCTGCCGTTGCTCTCACGTCTGTTTCAAGAGCTATGAAGGTTTGGCTACAGGAGCTGGAAGGGGACATCAAGAGGGGCAGGAGCCGTTCCTCTATTGTTGATGCCCTGAGGGATATGCGTCTAGCGATTGATTTCTCTTCGGAGGCCGCAGTGGATCTGGTGAGAAACCTTGCTAGAAATATGTCCTTCTCGGTTTCCTCCAGGCGGGCGCTCTGGCTCAGGTCTTGGGCGGCCGATGCTTCCTCCAAGAATAGTTTGTGTTCTCTCCCATTTCACGGAAACATGTTATTCGGCAAGAATTTGGATGAGTGCATCAAGAGGGCGGCTGAAGGGAATAAAGCCTTTTTACCCCAAGAGAGGAAGTATAAAGGATCCTTTCGCGCCCGGAAAGAGTACCATTCCTTTCGTGTCAGTAGGTCCTACAAGCCGGGTAGGGAATACTCCCGATTCCAACCGAGGAGAGGTGCCCCTTCTGGGTACAGAGGAGGCAGGTCTCGCGGGTCGTCTTCCTCTAAGGACCAGAAGAATCTATGACTACGTACGGCCCAAAACCGAAGGTGTCGGGGCTTGTCTTCTCCAATATCTTTCGAGATGGACCATCTCTACAAGCGACGTTTGGGTGCTGGATATTATTCGGAGAGGTTACCTACTAGAATTCTTCAAGCATCCTCCCAACCGATCCTTTCACCTCACAAAATGGCCAGGGGACAGGGAAAAATGCATGGCTCTACGAAATTTCGTCCATTCCTTGCAGAAGGAGAAGGTCATCGTCCAAGTACCGGCAGGCGAAAGAACTCAAGGATTCTACTCTCACATCTTCTTGACAAGGAAATCCTCAGGGGGTTGGAGACCCATTCTGGATCTGCACAGGCTGAACAAGCATCTGCACGTTCGCAGATTCAAGATGGAATCTCTGCAGTCTATAATAAAGGTTGTGTCACCCAACCAATGGATGCTGTCTATAGATCTACTAGACGCATATTTTCACATACCCATTGCCCGAATCCATCAGAAGTTCCTGAGGTTTGCTGTAGAGGAAGGTCATTTCCAGTTCAGGGCCCTCCCCTTTGGACTGAGCACTGCCCCGAGGACGTTTACAAAGGTCCTGGTTGTTCTCATCGCGGAGCTCAGAAAGCAAAACATTGCTATTTACCATTATCTGGACGACGTTTTAATCTTGGGAAACGACGTGGATTCTGTGACATCCCAAGCTATCACCAGCATTCAGTTTCTGCAAGCCCACGGCTGGAAGATCAACACCAAGAAAAGCCACCTCCACCCGACTCAATCTATGGTTTACTTAGGTGCCCATTTCGACACCCTAAAGGGTACTGTCCAGCTCTCATCAGTGAGAATTCTGAAACTCAGAAAGTTATTGAGGAGAATGCTGAATTCCCCGGTTGCCCCTGCAAAGGCGGTGATGAGCCTCCTTGGTTCTATGTCCTCCACAATAGGTCTGACGAGATGGGCTCAGTGGAGGATGAGACCTTTCCAGGCCAACTTCCTGAGTCGTTTCTTATCCGGGAACCTGTTCCAGCCCATCAAGCTTCCCCTGAAGGTACGCCATTCTCTGATCTGGTGGCTGAACAGAAAGCACCTAGCCAATGGCTTTCCATTAGGGGATATCGCATGGAGGACCGTGACAACGGACGCCAGCCAGTGGGGTTGGGGCGCTCATTATCTCCACCACTTTGCGCAGGAAGAATGGAATTTCGAGACAAGCAAGGTTCATTCCAATCTGCTGGAACTTCTGGCTGTCCTCAAAGCTTTGAAACACTTCTCGACCCAGCTCAAGGGTCAATGGGTAAAGATAAGGACGGACAACTCCACCGTAGTGTCCTATGTCAATCACCAAGGGGGTACCAGGAGCTGCAAGATGATGGTACTGATGAATCACCTGATGTGGTGGGTTCAGAGAAACCTGGCGGGCATTGTAGCCATTCATCTCCCAGGGAAACGGAATCAACTGGCAGATTTCCTCAGCAGATCCAGAATAGATCCGGGGGAATGGTGCCTGGCTCACAGGGTGTTCCGCATGATTGTGGACAAGTGGGGTCTGCCTCAAGTGGACCTTCTAGCCTCTCGGGCCAACAGCAAGGTAGCCCTTTTCTTCACAAAGGAAGAGGACCACCTGGCATTGGGAAGAGATGCCTTATCAAGCCCCTGGAGGTTCTCAATGGGCTATGCGTTCCCCCCGTTTCCACTAATCCTACCACTCCTGAGGAAGCTGAGATCGGAGCGGGTGTCTCTCATCCTGATTGCGCCTTATTGGCCTCGGAGACCTTGGTTTCCTCTGCTTCTGAGTCTTTCGGTGGAACCTCCTCTCCCACTCCCCAAAGTTGCGGATCTTCTGTTCCAGGGTCCTGTCATTCATCCAGACCCTGTCTCTCTCAACCTTATGGCTTGGAAACTGAAAGGAACCGGCTGTTGAATAGAGGGTTCTCCCAGACCGTGATTGATACTATGCTGAGGGCTCGTAAGCATTCCACTTCGGCCACTTATTATAGAGTATGGGAAGTTTTTTCCAACTGGGCCCTTCACAGTAATGTGGATGTCCAAAATCCCTCCTCCTCCCATATTTTGGATTTCTTGCAATCAGGCCTTGAGAAAGGACTGAGCTATAACACTCTCAAGGTACACATTTCAGCCTTGTCCGCCCTGACCAGTCATAGATGGGCTCTGGACTCGGATATCATCAGATTCATCAAGGGTGTCCTTCACATGAAACCTCCTATTAAACCGTTTGTCCCTTCCTGGAGTCTCCCTCTGGTTCTGGATGCCATGAAGTTGAAACCTTTTGAACCGTTTGATTCAGTTTCCCTACAGGTTCTCTCTATTAAGACTGCCTTGCTGGTGGCCTTAGCCTCTGGCAGGAGAGTTTCTGAGCTCAGTGCTCTGTCCATCAAAGAGCCTTTTACTATCTTCCACAAGGACAGAGTGGTCCTCCGTACTGTTCCAGTGTTTCGACCCAAAGTTACTTCCTCCTTCCACATCAACGAGGATATTGTTCTTCCGTCTCTGAGGTCGGACGCCCATGGAATGGGGAATTCTGCTGACCTGTCCTCTCTGGATCTAGTGAGATGCCTCCGGATGTATATCGATAGGACTTCTGATTGGCGTTCTTCTGACAGTCTCTTCGTTCTTCATAGCGGCTGTAAAAAGGGCTCTCAAGCTCCCAAATCTGCCATTAGCCGATGGATAGTAGCGGCTATCATTCTGGCTTATCAGTCCGCCGGATATCCGGTCCCTGTGGGTCTTAAAGCCCATTCCACTAGGGCTCTCTCATCTTCCTGGGCAGCCGCTGCTAATGTCTCCCCTGAACTCATCTGTAAGGCGGCTACATGGTCTTCCTCTAACACTTTCATTAGGAGCTACCAGATTGATGTTAGAGCAGGGTTGTCTGATCAATTTGCTAAATCAGTCCTGTCTGTATCTAATTCCTGATCTCTGTGTCTGTCACTTGTTGTGGTGTTAATACACTTTGCATTTATGAAATTTTTTGAGTCTGTGTCTCTTTCCCTCCCTGGTTTTATTGCTTGGGTATTACCCAATGTTGTGCTGCCATGGATATGGCCAGGAAAATGGAAAATTTATTCATACTTACCGTAATTTTCTTTTCCTGGTTATATGCCATGGCAGCACAAGGGTCCCGCCCGGGGATATTGCTGGAACACGTGACTGGGGAAGGAGGGGCAGGAGGTGGTACTTATACGGCTTAATTATTATTCCTGTCCAATGGGGATAGGGAGGAGCTACCCAATGTTGTGCTGCCATGGCATATAACCAGGAAAAGAAAATTACGGTAAGTATGAATAAATTTTCCATTATATACACACACACTAAGTGTATTTTAATATTTATATATATATATATAATTATATATATATATTAATATCAAAATACACGTAGAAGGATATTGATTAAATATATACATAATTATAATTATATATATATATTTTATAATAAAAAAATATAAATATGTTAAAAAAAATAAATTTAAAAATTAAAAAAAAATAATTAAAAATATATATATGTGTGTAATTTCGTTCTAACTGTATTTTGATATTAATATATATATATTGATATCAAAATACACGTAGAACGAAATAATATATATATGTATATACCTAAGTATATACGTATACATCACTATATGTATACCTATATATAAATAAAAATAATTGTAAAAAAATTATATACATATATATATATACATATATATATCCACACACGTGGATATATAATAATTTTACATATATATTTATGTAATAATTTTACATAATTAGGTATCCTAATTAATTACAATTAGCGGGACCTGCCTAACAACCCAGGCCGAAAGTATAGGGAATTTAATTTGCTAGCACTATATTTAACCCTATAACTTTCCAAGACACTATAAAACCTGTACATGGGGGGTACTGTTTTACTCGGGAGACATCGCTGAACACAAATATTTGTGTTTCAAACCCGTAAAATGTATTACAACAATGATATCGTCAGGGAAAGTGAAATTTATTGCATTTTTCGCACACAAACGGCACTTACACTGACGATATTTTTGCTGTAATACTTTTTACTGTTTTGAAACACAAATATTTGTGTTCAGCAAAGTCTCCTGAGTATAACATTACCCCTCATGTACAGGTTTTAGGGTGTTTTCAAAAGTTACAGAGTCAAACATAAGGCTTGCTTTTCAGTTTTTTCACAATGAAATTCGCCAGATTGGTTACGTTGGCTTTGAGACCGTTTAGTAGCCCAGAAATAAGAATTCCCTCCATAATGGCATACCATTTGCAAAAGTAGACAACCCAAGGTATTGGAAATGGGGTATGTTCAGTCTTTTTTAGTAGCCACTTAGTCACAAACACTGGCCAAAATTGGCTTTCAAATTTGTTTTTTGCATTTTTCACACACAAACAAATATTAACGTTAACTTTGGCTAGTGTTTGTGACCAAGTGGCTACTAAAAAAGACTGGACATACCCCATTTGCAATACCTTGGGTTGTCTACTTTTGCAAATGGTATGCCATCATGGGGGTAATTCTCATTCCTGGGCTACCATACAGTCTCAAAGGCAACGTAACCAAACTGGCAAATTTCAATGTGAAAAAACTGAAAAGTGTAACATGCTTTATTTGACCCTGTAACTTCCCAAAACACCATAAAACCTGTACATAGGGGGTACTGTTTTACACGTGAGACATCGCTGAATACAAATATGTGTATTTTATTGCAGTAAAAGCAAACAGTATTATGACATTCACAGTTAGAATGTCACATAGAACTAAGAAAATTTAAAAAAATCTTATTTTCTCTCATTTTTTTATATTGTATTCATATTAAGTTATGTTCCATACCTAAATATTTGATGTTAAATGAAAGCCCTGTTTCCCCTGAATAAAATGATATATAATAAGTGTGGGTGCATTTAATATGAAAGAGGTGAATTACGGTTGGACAGACATATAGCGCAAATGCCAGGTTTTGTTTACGTTTTTTTTGGATCACAACTTGTACATTTGGCTGCGGTCTTAACCCCTTCAGGACGGAGTCAATAGTGCACGTTCTGATCAAAACAAAACGTAAACAAAAACTGGAATTTGCGCTATGTGTCTGTTCACCCGTAGTTCCTCTCTTTCAAATTATATGCACCCACACTTATTATATATCATTTTGTTCAGGAGAAACAGGGCTTTAATCTATCATTAACTATTCATATATGGAACATCATTTATTATGAATAAAAGTAAAAAAAATGTGAGAAAATAAGATTTTTTTTTAAATTTGCATTTCCGTCTGACATTTTAACTGTGAATGTCATACAGGGCCGGACTGGGCATTAAAAGCAGCCCTGGAAAAATTTTTTTTACCAGCCCCATAATGCGTCGCGCCAGCATAGTGTGCAGATACAGAGTTAGAAAAGAGAACTTAAAATTAAAAATTATTACTCCAACGTAAAAAAAAGCACTCATATGGTTCAAAATAAACAAAAGTGCTGATTTATTTTAAGCAGATGTGCCTTTGCATGTAATCAATGTTTCAGTCCAACTACCATGACATATTAAGGAAAGCTTGGTAATGGGACTGAAATGGTGAATGTATGTTGGGCACAACTGTAAAAAATTGACGTTATCTTGTTTACTTTGAAGTCCTGTGGGTGCGCTCTTCACTTTTAAATATGTTATTGTGCTGGAGTGTGCACCTACCTAGCAACAAGACTGGGCCAATATCTGCTCATTACATATGGTACATATTAATGACATTTCTCTGTGTATTATGCATATATAAATGTACATTAATATATGTGTAAATATAATAGACATAATTATATATATATATATATATATATATATATATATATAATACACACATTAATATACATGTCATATACCAGTGGAGGATCCAGAGCCTGATCCCGGGAGGGGCACTTGTAGATTATTTAAAGAAAAAATCCATGCACAATAACCACTACTGCTCTGTGTAGTGGTTATGGTGCAAGGAGTGCCGGTGTTCTATCACTCTGCTATACCTAGTCAGATTTCTATAACCTTGTCACTTCCGGGGAGGGGAAGCAGCTGGATCCTGTGCTGCACATGCGTGCTAGCACTCCTGCTACTCCTCCACAGCCAGGTCCTGGAAGGTAAGTAAAACTAGTGTTACACTTTCATTATAGTTAGTGCATTCACTAAGCTTAGGCACACAGGACATTTAGGGTTAAGTGAGGGTTCAAATTAGGGTTAGGTAAGTGCTTCTAACCTCTCTCACTCTCTATTCTTACCCTAACCCTTGGGGTAAGGGTTAAAATAGAGTGTGAGAAATCCCTATTTAGTGATATTCCCCTATTGTGAAATATCACTAAATGTGAACAAGTCCCTAATCCTAACTCTAATTTGAACCCTAACATTACCCCTAAATGTCCCATGTCCTAAGCTTAGTGAATGCACTAACTATAATGAAAGTGTTAAACTAGTTTTACTTACCTTCCAGGACCTGGCTGTGGAGGAGTAGCAGGAGTGCTAGCACGCATGTGCAGCACAGGATCCAGCTGCTTCCCCTCCCCGGAAGTGACGATGGTATAGAAATCTGACAGGTATAGCAGAATGATAGAACACCGGGACCCCCTCACAGAGTAAGTAGTCAAACCGTTTAAGAACAGTTTGACAACTTACCTGGGGTTTGCTGGGATATGGGGCTGTAGTAGGGTATAGGAGCAGTGGTACAATGTGTGAGGGGTGCAGTGTGTGTGAAAGGTTCAGTGTATGTGTGTGGGGGGGGGGGGTGTAGTGTGTGAATGCGTAGCGTGTGTGGGGAAATGTGTGTATGGGGGGTCTGTGAATGTGTGTGTGTGCATGGGGGCAGTGTGTATGGAGGCACTGTGTGTGTGTATGATGCAATGTGTGAATGTGTATGGTGTGTGTGTGTGGGGGCAGTGTGTGTATGGGGGGCAGTGTGTGAATGTGTATGGTGTGTGTGTGTGTGTTGGGGCAGTGTGTATATGGGGGGCAGTGTGTGAATGTGTATGGTGTGTGTGTGGGGGCAGTGTGTCTATGGGGCTAGAGTTCACTCTCAACACTGCGACCACCAGGAACTCGTGGTGAGAGTGAACTCTAGCCCATAGCTCCAGGGCTAGAGTCCACTCTCGTGAGAGCCGGAGCAGTGCCGTGGTAACCGCGGCAACGCGTTGTGCTCGTGCGAGAAGGACGCAGAGGAGCTGCAGGCTGACCTCCCGGGTCCTTTCTCCCTCCCCTGCCGGCTCCACCCTTTCCCTTTGTCTCTCTCTCCCCCACATCTCTCTTCCTCTCTGTCTCTCTCTCCCCCTGTCTCTTTTTCCTCCCTCCACCATCTCTCTATCCCCCCTCTGTCTCTTTCCCCCATCCTTTCACTGTGCCCCTCTGTTTTATTTGCCCCCTCCCCTTGTGTCTCTTTATTTCCCCCCTCCCATTGTGTCTCTTTATTTCCCCCCTCCCCTTGTGTCTCTTTATTTCCCCCCTCCCATTGTGTCTCTTTATTTCCCCCTCCCCTTGTGTCTCTTTATTTCCCCCTCCCCTTGTGTCTCTTTATTTCCCCCTTGTGTCTCTTTATTTCCCCCTTCCCCTTGTGTCTCTTTATTCCCCCCCACTTGTCTCTTTATTCCCCTCCTCCCCTTGTGTCTCTTTATTTCCCCCTCCCCTTGTGTCTCTTTATTTCCCCCCTCCCCTTGTGTCTCTTTATTTCCCCCCTCCCCTTGTGTCTCTTTATCCCCCCCCACTTGTCTCTTTATTCCCCTCCTCCCCTTGTGTCTCTTTATTTCCCCCTCCCCTTGTGTCTCTTTATTTCCCCCCTCCCCTTGTGTCTCTTTATTTTCCCCCTCCCCTTGTCTCTTTATTCCCCCCCCCCTGTCTCTTTATTTCCCCCCTCCCCTTGTCTTTATTTCCCCCCTCCCCTTGTGTCTCTTTATTTCCCCCCTCCCCTTGTGTCTCTTTATTTCCCCCCTCCCCTTGTGTCTCTTTATCCCCCCTTGTGTCTCTTTATCCCCCCTTGTGTCTCTTTATCCCCCCCTTGTGTCTCTTTATTCCCCCCTTGTGTCTCTTTATCCCCCCCTTGTGTCTCTTTATCCCCCCCTTGTGTCTCTTTATCCCGCCCCCCTTGTGTCTCTTCATCCCCCCTTGAGTCTCTTTATTCCCCCCCTTGTGTCTCTTTATCCCCCCCTTGTGTCTCTTTATTCCCCCCCTTGTGTCTCTTTATTCCCCCCCTTGTGTCTCTTTATTCCCCCCCTTGTGTCTCTTCCCCCCCCCCCTTGTGTCTCTTTATTCCCCCCCCCTTGTGTCTCTTTATTCCCCCCCCTTGTGTCTCTTTATTCCCCCCCCCCTTGTGTCTCTTTATCCCCCCCCTTGTGTCTCTTTATTTCCCCCCTCCCCTTGTGTCTCTTTATTTCCCCCCTCCCCTCCCTTCCCTTCCACTCCCCTCCCATTTACCTGATTGAGTGGGGCTGGGGCCGGACGCATTCCGCGCTGGAGCCGCCGGACCGGGTGGCAGCCTCGCCGGTCCGGCGGCACTGCTTTCACTAATGCAGACACGCTGGGGGCTGATGGAGGAGGGAGGAGCATGTCTCTGTACCATGCTCCCTCGCGGTTCCCACAATTCCCAGCACAGGAACCGCGAGGGAGCATGGTACAGAGACATGCTCCTCCATCAGCCCCCAGCGTGTCTGCATTAGTGAAAGCAGTGCCGCCGGACCGGCGAGGCTGCCACCCGGTCCGGCGGCTCCAGCGCGGAATGCGGCCGCCGACCGGCCCCTTCAGAGTATGTGCCACCGGACCGGCCACCCGGTGGCACATACTTGTTCAGAGCAGCCCCCAGGTGCCGCGGCCCACCGGGAAAATTCCCGGTATCCCGGTGGGCCAGTCCGGCCCTGATGTCATAATACTGTTAGGTTTTACTGCAAAAAAAATGCACATATTTGTAATCAGCGATGTCTCACGAGTACAACAGTACCCCCCATTAACAGGTTTTATGTTGTTTTGGAAAGTTACAGGGTCAAATATAGAACATTACATTTTCAAATTGAAATTTGCCAGATTGGTAATGTTACCTTTGAGACGGTGTGGTAGCCCAGGAATGAGAATTACCCCCATAATGGCATACCATTTGAAAAAGTAGACAAGCCAAGGTATTGAAAGTGGGGTATGTTTAGTCTTTTTTAGTAGCCACTTAGTCACAAACACTGGCCAAAGTTAGCGTTCATATTTGTTTTTGTGTGAAAAAAGCAAAAAACGAATATTTGGCCAGTGTTTGTGACTAAGTGGCTACTAAGAAAGACTGGACATACCCCACTTGCAATACCTCGGGTTGTCTACTTTTGCAAATGGTATGCCATCATGGGGGTAATTCTCATTCCTGGGCTACCATACGCTCTCAAAGGCAACATAACCAATCTGGCAAATTTCAATGTGAAAAAAATGAAATGCAAGCCTTATATGTGACTCTCTAACGTTCCAAAACACCATAAAACCTGTACATGGGGGGTACTGTTATTCTCGGGAGACTTCACTAAACACAAATATTAGTGTTTTAAAACAGTAAAACATATTACAACAATAATATAGACCATAAAAGTGCAGTTCGCTTGTAAAAAATGCAAAAAACGTCACTTTTACTTAAAATATCATCGTTGTAATACAATTTACCAGTTTGAAACACGAATATTTGAGTTCAGCGAAGTCTCCCGGGTAAAACAGTACCCCCTATGTACAGGTTTTATGGTGTCTTGGAGAGTTACAGGGTCAAATATAGTGCTTGCAAATTAATTTCTCTGCACTTTCTCCCTGTGTTGTCATGCATGTCAATCAAATTTTAATTAATCAAATCACATAATTACGTTAAAAGATTATTTAAATATACATGTAGAATTTTAATATATATGCATTTATAGGTATTTAAATTCTACGTGTATACTGATGTAATCTTTTATGTAATTATATGTATTTATCTATATATATATATTTGCGGTTATTTGCATTTTATATATAGATAGATATATATAGAATGTCATTCTAAGTGTATTTTGTTACCGATATATATATATTAATAACAAAATACAGTTAGAATGAAATTACATATGCATATATAATTTATATTAAATTTTGTTTCAATATTTTATTTATTTATTTTATTATTTAATTTATTTATTATTTTAATTATACGTATTTATATATAATATATATATGTACATCTATTATATATATAATATATATACATATTATATATATGTAATGTCATTCTAAGTGTATTTTAATATTAATATATATACTTATATTAATATTAAAATACACTTTGTATGACGTTACATATATATAATATGTATATATATTATATATATAATATATATACATATTATATATATATAAAAATGCATTTATTTTATTTTTACACATGTCTAATTATTTTTTTTTAATTCTTCCCACCAGCAGGGGGACTGTCTGATATTTCAAACAGTCCCCCTGCTGGCATATCCACAGCCAGCTATAGAGGGCCATGTGATCGCTCTTTGAGAGCGATCACATGGCCCCCGGGGGCCTCATTTGCCGTGGGAGGGCTGCCTGGGCTGTGAGGCAGTCCTCCCGAAGCGGATCGCGGCGGAGGTAAGTATAACTTACCTCCTGGGGCTGCAAGCCGTTACGGCGTGCTATGCCGTCATAACGGCGTTAAAGCCCACTTAACCCGTGACGGCATAGCACGCCGTAACGGCGTTAAGGGGTTAAGGGGTTAAAATGCCCATGTTTACTACAGCTATTACTTTGTATGTGTCTGTTGTGTTTAGTTGTCCTGTCACTGTATTGAGCTGATTTATACCAAAAGAGATATCCAACTTAACCATGGTTAATTCATACACAATAGCAGTTTCTGAGAAGAGAAGAGAAATCACTAATAAAAAATATTTTTTTAGATTAGATTTCCAAAAATTTTACATTTAGTTTATGGAGTATAAAGAAAAGATACATACGGACCTGAGATCTCTTGTAATTGTGAGTCAAGATTTAAAAAAAGAAATATGTGAAATTAAAATGTAAAATATTTACCATGCAAAAAATTATCTAAAAAATTATCTTAATAGCAGTTTCTGAGAAGAGAAGAGAAGAAAAATCACTAATAAAAAATATTTTTTTTAGATTAGTTTTCCAAAAATGTTACATTTAGTTTATGTTGTATAAAGAAATGATACATACGGACCTGAGATCTCTTGTAATTGTGAGTCAAGATTTAAAAAAAAAAAAATATGTGAAATTAAAATGTAAAATATTTACCATGCAAAAAATTATCTTAAAGAGGTTTCACTTTACTTTTGATAGGAAAGTAAATTTATTTATGTCCATCTGGAACAAAATAATGGAAAATTTGTCTTTTGAAACTGTGAAATTTATAATCAAAAGAAGGAAGAAAACTATGATTCAGATAGCTAGTCAGATTAAACTAATACACACAAATGTGCATTTTTTTCAAATCATGATGATTATACAAGGTTATTAAATTGATTTTAAAGAAATCAAGAAAAAGTGGAGAAGGAAACAACTGAGATAAAAAGAAAAGCAAAATGAGATCAAAATAATATATATATATATATATATATATAAAATAAAAAAAAAAAGCCTTGCACTCCTACTTACAGTTATTTGACCTGGTGCTTGATTGCACTAAATGTATGAAAGCAAAAAATCAGCACTCCCAGGTAGCTTTCTTGGGAACTTCTTTTACTCAAAAGTGTAACAGTCAACAGTTCCTGATGAAAGTTCCTGAATGGAACTGAAACGTTGATGGTTACACGTTTCAGTAAAATAAGTTCTTAAGAAAACTACCTGGGAGTGCTGATTTTTTCATATATATATATATATATATATATATATATATATATATATATTATATGTTGGAAGGCCATTTGGCCTGAATTTGTGGGAGGAGTTATGATCCTGTTTAAACCCTACCCCCCGTACTTACCTTTGTTGTGCAAGCTGTTTGTCTTCACCATAGCAACCAGCACTTCCGGTCCGTTGTTCCCGCCAAAGTCAGTCTCCAGTAAACAGTCTGTCGCCAGCAGCTCCTACCTCCATCTTCCGTGCCCGTCCACCGGCTTCTACCCGACTTCCCTACTCGCTACCCGGCTTCCGGTCACGAGACCGGCACGTCCACGTAAGCATAACCTGGGAAATAGCGTTCGGCTATTTCCCACGTTTGGGCCTAAAAACGCGGGGATAGGCTCCCTTCATTACTTACCTATTCGTGCTGTTACGCTGTTCTTGTACTTCCGCGTTCGTGCGGCTAACAGCCGAACACGGAATACACACGCTTTCATTTACTTTCGTTTCAATTCTATGTACCGTACGTGCACACTTACCCTACGTTCGTCTGTTCTTTCGTACGTTCGTTCAGCCGACCACGTTCAAACGGCTTTTTCATGTAACCTTTTGTTTATTTACGCGTTACAGCCTGCAGCTGATTATTCAATTGGATTTCATTTAAATCCTTTTGTGTGTTCCATTTACCAAATGCGGGAGTTCTTTCTATTTATAGTACTCCTGTTCATTCGGTTAACTTAACGAAAGGGGCTACAGTGTTTTAAATTTACTAATCTACCATAAAATATCTTCTTTTGTCTCTTTACTTATACCAAGCACTCACATAAACATTTTTCCTATATGATGTTAAGTTTATTATATGGCCCCTTAAGTCACCATTGGGTGAAATATGTGTTTAAAAAAAAAAAAAAATCTGTCCATGGTCACATAATTGTGGGACATCTATTTTTCACAGAGTAATCTTCTTAAAGGCACAGTTTGACTCTTTCTTTTATAATTTACATGTATAATACACCTCCACTTTCCTCCAATCAGCCTTCAAAAAGCTGTATCCCAGTATTTTTGTATCAGATAAGTAGGTTTACCAGATCTCTTTTTCCCTTGAGGCCTCATTCAGCCTCCACAGCCTCATTCAGCCTCCCCACCTCCCAAAGTGGGTTCTAAAACTTCTAACAGGCCAGTTCTGAGATTCCTCACGGCGTTTAAAACATCAATCACACAAACCTACACCACCTTGCTACTACTTATACTTTTCTTTAAACAGAGCTCCAAGAAGAGGTACCCAGTATCCTGCATTTCGGTAACAGGTAAGAAGGTTTACTATTTTTACGTTTTCCCCAGAGGCCTCATTCAGCCTCCACGGCCTCATACAACCCCCTACCTCCCAAAGTGGGCTCTACACTTCAAAACGTACCAGGGCTAAGATTCCTCACAAAATGTCAACAACAATCTCATAATCATAATCCACCATATTTCTACTATATGTAACGGTACATATTTTGTCATTTATTTCTACATATCATTACCTAGACCTGTGTCATTGCCACCAAGTCCTACGCCATCAACAACCTACAGGCTACCTGGTTCCCTGCATGGCAGTATCAGGTATTGGTTATCTTACTCACTACGATTACATTTCTCCTTAAGGCCTCACTTTGCCTTCGTATCATTCAAAAAATTCACATTTATGGGAACCCAGGGGCTTGTCTCTAATTTACGGACCCACGTTCAGGTCCCTCAGCTTACCCACGTTCGTACATTACAGTATCTCTGATGCACACCTTCTCATACGTTCAACATTTTTACACTCATTATATTAGTGGCACGCCTCAGGCCCAGTAGTCATCTTTTTCCCCCTAAGGTTTCCCGGACTGGGCCCATTCCCTGCAGACGCAAGAATATATTGTAATCTTCCGGCGCGTTGCCCAAATACAGAGGACAAACACTCAAGGTTAAGTATCTACATACGTTACATCACACCATTCTATGAGACAAGCCCCATTAGGCTAGAGAAGTGGCATTGAGGGTTAGGTGCTGGCCTTAGCTATCCTAAGTAATTCTACGGTCCCACGAGGTCTACACCCCACCTCAACACGGAGGTTCAGCCCCACGACCAAATCATAGTTGGCCACCTCGCTCGCCCTTCTTTAGGGCTACAGTCAGGGCTTCCCATGTCATGGCCACACGTTTTGAATCTCTTACGGTCACCGAGAGGCCAACATCCTGCCACCTCATTCTAGTGGCCACAAAATCCCCTCGGCCCAAATCATAGGTAGAGCCTCTCTCCGCCCCTTGGCACTAGCAGGGCCTCACTGTCACTTGGTACTAGTTAAATTATTCGCTTCAGCACTAGCTAGCAGGCCAGTTCTCCAAAGGTCTCATCCATACCTCTAAGACACATTACTTATCCAAATCATTATTTCTTTTTCAGAATGTCACAAGTATCCATCTCGATAATCGGTCTGCTGTTGGACGAAATACCCAGCACGCCAGTCTGGCCAGGGTCTCCATAGGAATCCCTCACCGCTTCTACCCTCAGTTACCTGGGATTCTGGTACATTCCAAAAAATATCATCAGAGCTCTGACACAGGGGTATCCCCTCCCCAGCCACTGCCAGTAAGGCAGAACTACACTGGCTCACAACGGCTCAGCCCAATGTTCCCAGGCCCGGCTCTAACTCACAAGGGCCGTCAGCTTACTCCTCAGATTCCAATCAGGAGACCCCAGTCGCTATCCTGGCCAGCCTCCAAATGATTAACAGGCTGATAAATGGAATCGGCTATAGCAACACCAGGTGTCTCGTTAAGTCCGGCAGGCGCTCACCTGGCGATCTCGGACAGTCTGGCTTACCCCTCATTTCCCTACCTGTCCTCCACCACCCACTATCACTACTCCATACATCTCACCGGCCCACCCTGTTCCAATTTCCATGGAGAAAGTAATTATCGATGGAAAGTACGTTAAACTAACATCACTACTTAACTTCACAAGACTCCCTACAGTACAAAGGTTATATTCTTGGCGACATTTCAGTACTCCAAAGAGTGACACCCACGACTTAACCAAGCTTTCCATTCCTCTGTTTATCATTGCCTTTCGCATAGAGACAGCTTTTTCCACTTCTCACCACCCCTTCAACCCACGCACTAGTCAGGGAGGCGGCCAGAGGGACAAGCTGGGCTGACCATTTCATTTCTGGGGAAGGCTCGGGTGCACTATGACTTTAATCCTGGGGTATGATATTTCACTACATGCAGAGTTTTGCACATCTGCTCCAGTACCTACACCTAGTCCACATACGCAGCCCATCTGTCACCTAAGATACGCCCAACTAAGGTTAACATTGTTATCCTAATATACTATCTGCATTTACACCCAGCTAGGCATCTGGTAGATTCTGGTGCCGGGTTTCTCACAGGGGTTCACACGGGCCTTATCGCCATTCCCACAGGTACACTCGTATGCCCTAACCTATTATCTGCACCCATTGACCCTCTTACGGTGGACCACCTTCTGTCCACAGCAGTCATACACTGGGTTCACGATCACCTCCTTACGGTCTTTACATTTCTCATCTTGGCGTACCATTCCCATCGATGTAGAAATTCACTATACCCTGTAATACGTCTGATCAGTATGGTCAGGTCAGACCTCTTCCGCACCGCACTCTACATCCATTCCCAGCATCAAACTCCCTCATTCCCGCTATGGAGTTCTCACTGCACTACGCAAATCGATCATGCCATACAAGCTATCACTTAGCAAGTAGTAAGGCTTGGTTGAGCAAGATGGACTTATCCAACGCCTTTAATCTACTATCTATTCACACTTCACTATGACACCTGGCCTATGTTCGGGTGGCCATCCTTGCTAACCATTTTGTGGCTATTTTCACAGGCTGAGTTGGCTGGCAGCAACCTTTCAGCTCTTTTTAGTCTGCTTTTACGTTCCTGGTGTCCACAACACAGCCGCTGAAGCTCTTTCACGCTCAGTTTAAGGTCTCCCTATGACCTACTACATACCATCCAGGATACAACCTTTTCATGAGATAATCTTGTGACATGTCATGATTCCCTTTTGTTCCAGAAGTTTGGTCCTTAAGGGGTTAAGCAACATAATATTGAACAATTTCCTTCAGAAATACATCATGCAAACCACAGATAAATAACTAACACAGGTATAATATACATAATTGCAGAAAAAAAAGGGTCAGTCACATGAAATGCTGTATATATTTAATTTGTTTACCTACATTAAGAAGTAATCTCACCACTCTAATCAAATAACCAAAATACTAGTATTAGAAATGAAAAAGAGAAATAAAAAATCCCAGTCTAATTCCCATACATAACAGTGAGAATGTACAAAAGGCACAAAATATGGTCATGGCATAATGATATGAGGTATTTTTAATTTATCAAGGTACAAAATTTAATAATCAACCTGATTTGACACTTGCCTCTTCAAAACCAACCAATGAACCTGACACATATGTGTATCTCAATTATTTTAAACACAGTTAATATATAAAAACAAACAAACTTGTAAAATGCAATAAACTTAAAGGCACACTATAGTCACCTGAACAACTTTAGCTTAATGAAGCAGTTTTGGTGTATAGAACATGCCCCTGCAGCCTCACTGCTCAATCATCTGCCATTTAGGAGTTAAATCCCTTTGTTTATGAACCCTAGTCACACCTCCCTACATGTGACTTGCACAGCCCTCCATAAACACTTCCTGTAAAGAGAGCCCTATTTAGGCTTTCTTTATTGCAAGTTCTGCTTGCTAGACCCTGCAAGAGCCTCCTGTATGTGATTAAAGTTCAATTTAGAGATTGAGATACAATTATTTAAGGTAAGTTACATCTGTTTGAAAGTGAAACCAGTTTTTTTTTTCATGCAGGCTCTGTCAATCATAGCCAGGGGAGGTGTGGCTAGGGCTGCATAAACAGAAACAAAGTAATTTAACTCCTAAATGACAGTGAATTGAGCAGTGAAATTGCAGGGGAATGATCTATACACTAAAACTGCTTTATTTAGCTAAAGTAATTTAGGTGACTATAGTTTTCCTTTAACCCCTTAAGGACCAAACATCTGGAATAAAAGGGAATTCTTGACATGTCCCACATGTCATGTGTCCTTGAGGGGTTAAAGGGCTACCCCAGCCCTTTTTAGTGAACATTAATTTTAATCAGTAAACCTGTGCTGGGCATTAATGGTTTGCCTCCCTTATTTAGGGTTAAAGCTATTAAAACCAACCATAATAAAAAGCTACAAACATATCTGGAACCTTGTGTCTGGTAAAGCTCAGATTCTTTTACAATAAAAAAACTGGTAAAAAGATTTCACATAGAAAGAGGATATATTAAACACTAAAAGATAGGTAACATTTAATTTAGGGATAGAAAACTTGCAGCATATAAAAAAGAGCAGTACAAGAGGAAAATAGACTAGTCCCTTTTATCTATACTTTCAGTGGTGGACAAAACACAGCAATTTGTAATATAATTAAATGGGCAATATTGTGATGTAGTCGGGTTTATAAAAATCTTTTACCTTCATATCTACAAATAGTATATAGAAGTTGTCCAAATCTAAAAAGAAAGCAATTTTGCAGTACAATTTGCCAGAGCAACTGTATATCTGACTCATAAGTGTTTCTCTGGCCATGGTACACATCAAAACTACTTCAATAAACTAAAATGGATTTGATGCTTAGACTGGCCCTTTACTATTTATACACTTGGTCTTGACTCTGTTGGAAACCAGAAGAAAAGGTATTTAACTTTATTTCAAAAGGACACTATAGTTACAAAAACAACGTTAGCTTAATTAATCAGTTTTGGTGTATAGATCATGTCTTTGCAGTCTCATTGCTCAATTCTCTGCCATTTACAATTAAAATAAATCACTTTGTTTATGCAGCCTTAGGCACACCTCCCTGCATGTAACTTGTACAGCCTTGCTAAACACTTCCTGTAACGAGTCATATAATGTTTATACTTCCTTTTTTTTTCAAATTCTGTTTAATTTAGAATTTCTTATCTCTTGCTCTGATAATAGTTTTCTAGACACTGCAGGAGCCTCTTGCATATAATTAAAGTTCAATTTACAGAGCAGTAGATAACTTTTAAAGTAAGTTACATCTGATTTAAAATGAAACCATTTCATTTTCATGCAGGCTGTCAGTCAAAGCCAGGGGTGGTGTAGCTAGGGCTGCATAAACAGAAACAAAATTGATTTAACTCCTAAATGACAGTAAATTGAGCGTTGAAACTTCAGAGGCATGATCTATACACAAACATTGCTTCATTAAGCTAAAGTTTTTTTTGGTGACTATAGTGTCCCTTTAAGTAAATCTACTTGATACTTTTTTTTGCTGTTGAATTAATTAAGAATTTCATTTTATAATTTTAGTTTGCAAGGCTATATAATTGTGTAGTCCCTTTTTTCACAATTTTTATCTTTATTTTCTTAACGATGTCTTCATTAGGGTGGTTTCTACATATCGATTGGACTACAGTAGACGGAATAGTCAATAAAACTTAAGGAAAAAAAGTCAGTTCCTCTTTAAACATTGTTTCTATGACTAATTCTTCCTTAGGCAATGCTCATTGCATACACATTGAGTCTTTACTTAGGTAAATCTTCCCAAGAGATTATAAATTAAACCATTGAACCTATTTTCCTTTTAAAGTCGAATTAATCCAGGTCTCAGGAGGGAATTGGTAAATGTATTAAACATTCTCTGTGAAGCTATGAGCTTATAAGGGTTGTTTAGCCATATCAAATGAGGTCTTAAAATAAACATTATACAGTTACATACTTGAATCCCCATATGTTTAGTAAGATATAAATTACCTTAAAACACTCTACATTTAAAAATAAATAATTTTTATAGTGTAAGAACGATAGCATCAGTACAAAATTGAAAAACATAACATCAATAGAAAATTGCATAATAGAACATCAATAGAAATACATTGCATAATACAACATTAATGTGTTCTGTGTTCCTCCAATGCATTCCTCCAATGTATTTACTGGAATATACACATTTCCATGGTTTGCAGGTAGCAACAGATAGCATTAAAGAATACTGAGACATTAAACTGTATTTTTTATATAAGTGAAAATTGTTTTATAACATTAGTAGTTAATTCAAATCAACAAAAAAATTGAAGTTTGCTTTTATGTTGCATTATAAGTTTCTTGGATGTTGCCTAGAAGGTTTAAAGGACCACTATATATAGTTAGATAGCTGAAAAGAGACTTGCGTCCATCAAGTTCAGCCTTCCTCACACCTGTTTTTTGCTGTTGATCCAAAAGAAAAAAAAAAAAAAAAAAACCCCAGTTTGAAGCACAATTTTGCAACAAGCTAGGACAAAAAAATTCCTTCTTGACCCCAGAATGGCAGTCAGATTTATCCTTGAATGTTCTTACAGTAAAAAAACCTTTTCTTTGCCTTACTCGAAATCTTCTTTCTTCCAGTCTAAACGCATGACCTCATGTCCTATGTACAGTCCGGTTTGTGAATAGATTTCCACACAATGGTTTGTATTGGCCCCGAATATATTTGTATAATGTTATCATATCCCCTCTCAGGCGACATTTTTCTAAACTAAATAGGTTTAAATTTGTTAACCTTTCTTCATAGCTGATATGTTCCATTCCTTTTATTAATTTTGTAGCCCGCCTCTGCACTTTTTCTAGTGCCATGATATCCTTCTTTAGAACAGGTGCCCAAAATTGCACAGCATATTCAATATGTGGTCTTACCAGTGATTTATAGAGAGGCAAAATGATATTCTCGTCCCGAGAATGAATGCCCTTTTTCATGCATGACAATACCTTACTGGCCTTGGCCACTGCTGATTGACATTGCACATTGTTGCATAGTTTGTTGTCTATAACAATTCCCAAGTCCTTTTCGTGTGTTGTTATCCCTAATTCGCTTCCATTAAGGGTATACGTTGCTTGTGTATTCTTTACGCCGAAGTGCATAACTTTGCATTTTTCAACATTAAATTTCATCTGCCATTTGAGTGCCCAGTCCTCCAGTCTATCTAAATCCTTCTGCAGCAAAGTAATATCTTGCTCACATTGTATTATTTTACAAAGTTTTGTGTCATCTGCAAACACTGAAACATGACTTTCAATGCTGTCTTCAAGATCATTTATAAAAATGTTAAATAGAAGGGGTCCCAGAACAGACCCCTGAGGGACACCACTTGCCACCTCTGTCCAGCTTGAAAATTTACCATTAACGACAACTCTTTGTATTCTGTTTTTAAGCCAATGTTCTACCCAAGAACAAGCATTTTCATCGAGACCGATTTCCTTGAGTTTGAACACTAATCTTTTGTGTGGAACTGTATCAAATGCCTTGGCAAAATCCAAATAGATCACATCCACTGCAACACCCTGATCTATACTTCTACTTACTTCTTCGTAGAACGCAATCAAGTTAGTTTGACATGACCTGTGCTTCATAAAACCGTGCTGATTTTTGCTGATAACCATATTCTTCTCAAGGAATTCTTGAATATTATCCCTTAATAACCTTTCAAATATTTTACCAGCCACAGAAGTTAAGCTCACAGGTCTATAATTTTCAGGGAAGGATTTTGAACCCTTTTTGAATATAGGAACTATAGGGTCTTTAGTTTCCCCCCTCC
Organism: Pelobates fuscus; assembly: GCF_036172605.1. Classification (NCBI taxonomy): domain Eukaryota; kingdom Metazoa; phylum Chordata; class Amphibia; order Anura; family Pelobatidae; genus Pelobates; species Pelobates fuscus. The sequence continues at coordinate 204,662,824 of NC_086320.1, forward strand.
CTCAGGGTCCCACTCCCGCTGGGCTCAAGGGGGCTGAAGGGGTTAAACACTTACCCTTCTCCAGCGCCGGGCTCACTCACCTCTTCCTCCCCACGTCAGCGCTAAATGTGCGTGCACGGCAAGAGCCGCGCGCACATTCAGACAGTCCTTTCTCAATGTTTTCCTATGGACATCCAGAATCTTCTCACTGTGTTTTTCACAGTGAGAAGCGCAGAAGCACCTCTAGCGGCTGTCAGTGAGACAGACACTAGAGGCTGGATTAACCCTAGTGTAAACATAGCAGTTTCTCTGAAACTGAGGCTAAGTCCCCAGACTTTGGACCCGACCTGTGTGGCAAGATTAACCCTTTCTGCATCTACCCAAGAACTCTGGGACAATATTTTTACTTTACATTTTTTTGTACTGTATATTGTGACATTTTTTTTTTAAATTCTTTATTTTTGTTGTGCACAAAATTAACAATAAGCTTTGGCCACAACAGCGACATCAAATTAGGGTAATAAACATTTTCTGTACAAGTTGTGGTATTCGATAGTTAGGCACTTTTTTGGTTAGAAAAAGATGAGATAAATTGCAACAAAATCTTCGATTAGCTCAAACATTGGATTATATAACAGTTTTTGCTCGGTGATGCAGCAGTAATAAAGGTATGGCAAACAAGCTAACAAGCCTATCTATACTTGCTATGAAACCAGCGGCAGTGCTAGCAAGTCGTGTAAATTAAGTAATAACATATAGTTTCGAGGTACCCCAAAGGCCATCCTCGAAGCGAGTATCACGAGGTCATTTGGGATATCGAGTTAAGTATGCACAATCTTAAGATATTAGGGGTTAAGATTAAACAGGGGTTAAACAATCTTGACACAATTTTTGATAACATTATATTTCGGCTTGTGTAGCTGGAGCCCATGTGAAGTGCGACCATCCAGCTCGCTTGCTCGGCTCCGCCAACCATATTGTGACATTTTAAGGAAGTTTCTAGTGTGTTCTTAGCATCTTTTATGTATATTATATTATTAGTTTCATTTTAATTTTTACCAAGGAATATTTACACGGTCCTCCACTGCAACACCGTGACCCTACATGTTGCATACCTGGAATTCTTTGTGCAATACGTCATTATCTCTAGACTGGTAAAGAAGTACTCCATCTGTTGCATCCTACTCATAAGGGTGTGCACCCTAAAGCACAAACACACACACCGTGTGTATATGTATGTGTGTATGCATATATAGGGCTAGAGTTCACTCTCGCGCAGGGACCCCGGGGAGCTGCTAGCAATGAGCTCCCCGGGTCCTCTCCTGCCTCCCTCCCTGCCTGCCTCACTCCCTGCCTGTGGGTCCTCTCCTTCCTGCCTCCCTCACTGGCTCATGGAGGCACATAGAGCGGACTGCAGGGATTAGGGTGTGCCCAGGCACACCTGGCACACCTTGTGCGCACGCCAATGATCTTACTATGGATGGACAGAGCATCGACAGTCAGGTATACCATTCACCTGGATGGAACCAACTCCCGTCCTCTATCAGACATCATGAAAGGCATCTTTTTTCTGCCTTCCTCGCAGAACCCCGAGGTCGGACTGTCTCATGGGGGAGACACATATCAGAGGGACCTCCAGAATGCAATGTACTTCAATTGCCACAATGCACAACGGTGCACAATGGTGATCGAACTCCGTCAACTGTGTTTTCCGTGGGGACGTATGCTTTCTGCTCCATGCAATGTTAGAGAAAATTCGCCATCATCTCGTTGTTCAGCAACAGAATCAACCTTTCCCGGACCTTACAGGACTGACTGGTGAGGATCTTCTCCTTCTACATTCATATCCTACTATTTCTCATGGACCCGAAAGGGAACACACATATTCTATTCCTGGAGGGTCGGCTACACTGGTGGTCTGGACTCTTTTTAGGGTTCTTGGCAGATCAGCGGACTATCGCAGGCTCCTGTGGACCTCTTGGGAGTCTCTTGGGCCCAGGGGACGTGACAATGCTACCAATCCATCTGGGCATTCCTGGTCTGATTGGTGTTTGGAACTGTACCTTGATCCATTATGTGGTGATTGGGATGGTTCAACGGCCTGTGTACCAGTCTGAGGACTCCCGATAGACTAGGATCCTCTTGTGTACCAACTACCCAGTGACATCCACCTCTGGCTTATGGCATGTGGAGGTTGTTCTCCATTTTCTCTATGAGACTGGGCATCTGCTGATGGACTTTCATGCTTGGACTGGTGTGGCTTTCCATCAGGTACCAGATATTCGGGCGTTTGATGGAGAGGTTTCTCCATAGCCCCGATGTGCTAGGTCTCTCGTCGCACTTAATTTTTCTATTCTTTTCTCAGCTTTTAAAAATGCAAAATACGAAGCCTCCTGTCATGTTGTAAAATTCAAGATTATGCTAGCTTTAGTGTACTAATAATCTTAATTTTAGTAATGACAGGAGGCGGGTATTTTCCCTCCCTGCTTTGCTAACCCACCCTTTCTGTTCATTTTCTTTGTAAGGTGGGTCTAAGGTAGGTTTAGCTTTCATGTTTTGTGCTTACATTAATGATTGTATTTCCAATAATCTGGAATTCTCATTGAAGTTTTACATAATAGTTATTTATTTATTAGATTGCAATTTACAATTTTCTTCTATGGGATGATGTATACGGTACGTTACTTGGATTTACATGTACATGACTATGTGTCTAAATCTGTCACACATTCTCTTTTTAGTATGATTCGTCTCTGAAGACATTTGGTTGTTTGCGTGAAACTCTCTGGAATTTTACTCCTTCACATTTGATTCGTCCCTGAACACTTTTTCGCTGTTTGTGTGGAATTCACGGAGAAGTCTGCTCCTTCGGATGTTGGACTTAGGAGTTATTATTATTGCTTGTTATATGTTTACTTCCGCTTGATGTCGCTTTCTGAAAGAGGAAGTGATGAGGTCACTGTGCCTTATGTACATCCTACTCTCTTGTGATTAGTTCTTTTTTCTATGTGTTTCTTTGCTGCTGTGTGGAGCTAGTAAAGAGAGAATATGCAAAATACTCACCTCCTGTCATTACTAAAATTAAGATTATTAGTACACTAAAGCTATCATAATCTTCAATTTCAAATCCCATTAGCTCATAGCGTACAGTTTGATTAGATGGATATAGATTAATAACAAGACAGACAGCATAAGAGACAGGGCAAAACCATATACACTATGTACATGAAAAAATTGTATTTTAAGGATTAGCTTGGCCTCTATCTCACTGCTGTCATTTAAACACCATTTATTATCCATACCTGGATATTGCAATGTTTCTTCATCACAGTCAGGTGTGGTAGGAGGTGAAGTTATTTTGGAAATCTGTATACATTAAGTGATATTATTGTTATTAGGATAGCTTAACAAATGTAAATAAATTGATATATTAGCAACATTAAAACGGATGGCACGAACAACCTTCTCACTCCAAAATAAAGTGTTGTGGAACACATATTGATCACACAATCCATAAATATCTCTTAATATGCCTCTTCATGAAATCCAAATGAGTCCCATTTTAATGAATTCCCTTTTTATTATCTCATTAACATGGTTTACTATAATAACAAGCATAGACGTTAAATATACCACAAACCCTCAGAAAAATGACATATCCACTTTTCCAATTTATCAAGAAATACTGATGTCCTGTGACCTAAATAATGACATTGCCACAATAAAAAAAAACTTGAAAATTCCAACAATACATTGATATTACCAACTAAAAGTAACACATATAATATGCATTAAGTGGATACATACAGTTAAGTAAATCTCTGAATAGTGTATGAATTTCACATATCTGTCCTGGAAGGTGTGTGACAAAATATTCAAGGCATTAGAGCGATATATTATAAACCCTTACAGAAAAGTTAGTAACCGTGTGATAAAAGTTAATTTGCCATGGGGCGTGGCCAGCGACTAAACCGAGCGGACGTCTTCATGCAGAGCTCCGCTCGGAAAATAGACAAAAAACTGCAAAACCACGAGAAAGCGACTACAAACCCAGCTGAAAAAGCTATCCCCCCCACGAAGAGAATATGGGGAAGAAGCACAAGAAGCCTCAGGGCCTGTCTATACCAAGACAACCCGACATACGGCAAGCTTTTACACCCTCCCAGAGACACAAGATGGCGCCTGCGGCCTGCTGCACCTCAGAATCCTCAGTTGAGGAGGAGGATATACCCTCACCCCGATCAGGAGAGCGATCCGAAACGCCAGACTCCGGGGATGACGGGACCCCAGCCACAAAGGGAGAAATCAGGAGGCTGCTGGTAGAAATGCGGCAAATATGGAGAGAAGATCTCCAAAAAGTTCAAACGGAAGTGGCAGATGTGTGCCGTGCGGTCCAAGGCCTGGAACTCCGAGAGGCTTCCAGAAACAGCAAAATCTGCGCTATGGAACAAGCTCAAAAGGATCTTACGACCCAGGTACAAGACCTAAAACGCACAGTGACCACCATGGAGGCAAGGCACAGGATAAAAAACCTGCGCCTAAGAGGAGTACCTGAGACAGTACAGGATGCGCAGCTCCTGACTTGCACCCAAGACCTCATGGCAACCATGGGCATAAACCCTGTTCCGACCGGCAATTTGATTACTGCAGCATTTAGGGTGCGCAAATCAGCGGCAGCACCTAAAGATGCATCCAGAGACATTATAATAGTCACACGTGACATTTCCGCGAAAGCCACCGTACTGACCCAATCCAGGGAGCTGGGCACGGTGCAACATGCAGGACACAGAGTGGCAGTATTCCCAGATACACCGTTCTCGGCCTTACTGGAAAAAAGAAAGTTAGCACCCATAGCCCGGAAACTGAGAGACGCCGCTATCAAGTACCGCTGGGGTATGGACGGTTCCCTAATCACAGACATCAATGGTGAGAGCAACACAATTACATCAAAGGGAGACTCTGACGGCTTTTTGAGGCTCATTGACTTGGGGAAACCGCAGAATACAGATACCCCACCACCCACAGAACCAACAGCAGAGACAGAACACTCCACGCGAACCAATCGCAAGCCAGTCAGGCTACTAGGCGCCGGCATCAAGAGACTGACTCCAATACCCAGAAACGGCGCACAGACCCCTACAAGTAAAGCGCTGCAGATAGACAAACTGTTTAGAGAGCTACGAGACTAAGCTGCAGAGCAAAGAGCAAGAGGCCAGTGGGTATTGGCATAAGGCACAATAGTGCAGGTCACATCTTATTCATATGCATCTTATTCATCTTATCTTATTCATCTTATTCAATGTTGATCAAATGTTGCAAACAGTACTACTGTATTTTCTTTATACATTGTTGCATTCTCATTTACATTATTGTAATCACACTATATAATATGTTTATCAATGTCTTATATAAAACACCAATAAAATCATAAATTGAAAAAAAAAGTTAATTTGCCACTTTCACAATAATCAATTAAAGGCCTTTTTATTTCCATTTCCACAACTTCAAATTTGTATTTTAAGATAATAAAAAATGAATGATTAAGATGGATTTAGGACAGTACACATAAGCTTTACATCCAATAACCTTAATGTGCCATGAAGTGAGGTTAAAGCCATTTTACAATTCATAATGCATTATCTGGATAGTTTTTAGTGGTAGCGTTGTTTACTGGTATGTAGTTCGTATTATTTTTCCTCATTAAATGTTGGGTAGTTTGGCATCTAACGAATCGTGTTAACTAAATAGGTACAGATTTTTCCTTTTTGTCCTTCCATGGTGTTCTGTAATTTATGGTGTAGATGTTTAGTAGTGGATACTTTGTTCCCAAAATAAGCTTATGAATTATTATTCATGTATTCATCCCCATTGCTTGTGAGGCCTATCCCTGGTGTCCATTGGGAATTGTTACTGGTAGTGGCCATGGATTTTTGAATCTCCTCCAGACTCTCATTTATGTATTTCATGACATATTTGATGGTGTGTTGTGAATGGTTTTGAAAATTGCCAAATCTCTCCTCCACACTCTGCAAGGATATCTTAAGGCTTTTCTTTGCTTACTTACCTCACACGTCACATTTCCAGAGCGACATTTCTTCCTTATAATTCTTCTCTTATTAGCTTCCATTACTTATCTTTGCACTGCAAATTTCATATTTCACCCACTTACTGTTTTCTTTTATTTGCACATAGTGACTGTATGCATCACACAATTAGATCATTTTTGTTCTGTTTTACTTTGGATTTACAAACAGGAACATTCCAGACCTCTAAAGCACAAAAATGGGAAGCTTGCAAAGACTTCCGACCAAAGATCTGCAGCTTGTGTAAGCTGCTTTTAGATATACTGCCAATTAAAAAAATGCATAATTAAGTACATGCATGTTTTCTTCGGTGGTATATCTTGTAAACGGTGATTTTCATTTATTTTTTTATTTGTCGCTTTAAGGAGCACTTTTTTTCTTTTTTTGCTGGATATAGGTAGATTCAAGCATGTTCTGGTACCAAAGCTTACTGAAATGAATGCAGTCATTAAACATCATTGAGAAAGACAGACCGTGGATCAGAACAGAACATCAAACTATCTTAGTCAGATAACCACAGACACAGTGAGCAGGAAATTACGTTATAATGTAGAAATGTATTATAGCACCACCTTTGTCCATTCTACCAGAGACACACATTATATCTTGATTTGTGTCACTTCTATTAACCGTTAATAAGTTGTGTTGCTTTGCTTTTGGTTTTCTAAAATACAATTTCTACTTAGTTTAAACATGGAAAAAAATTACCCATTAATGGTCAAAAACATGCCAGGGTATTTTTTTTTTTTTAGCATAAAATGATTTGTCTAACCCTTTGCCATAAAGTGTTTAACAGCTTTGCATAATTCTAAATCCTATTCATTTCTTAGCATAGTCACCCAATATGTGCTAGGCATTTTTATTAAAGTGAATGCAAAAATAATCTGTCATTTTCACAATTTTTTTTTCAGCATAGTAGATTGTAGTCATGCAAAAAGTTAATTATGAAATATGTCTGAAAGTACAGTACTTTTACATCGGAATAATTTTACCTAATCCTTCAATTCCCTTGTGGCAATTTCCTAATGGAAAACTAGATTGGTTGAGTTATGTGAGATATTCATGTGCCATTTAATCTTTGCACAGAGCAAAGAATTGCCTAGAACAAAGAACATTTATCAAAACAATAAAATAAAAAAACATATTGCTTTAATAAAATTACTAGCATTTGCTCTCAGTCAAAATTGTTGATAAAGGCCATAATTATTATTTCACTTCCACAAGCTAAACTATTGTTGGTTTTTGATATCTCAGGAAAAAATGGAATATATATATATATATATACACATTCTGTTTATGCTGAGGTGACTACCATACATTCACAAAATCTAAGTGTCAAAAAATATCATGACAAATTCTGTTGCTTAACTTCCATAAACCTGTGAAATGTAATAGTCTAACTCAATTTATGAATGATGACATCGCTCAAGAGATGGAGGGCCATAGAATAGCTGATTTCTGTTCTACCATTTTGATTCACCTAAAATTTATATGAGTTTTAAATTAAGAAAATTGAGATTGCATATTGCACCTTATGGTTGTAGGTTAAGGTTTAGTGCTACGGATACAGCAGGCATTAGAGTTAGGGTAAGACAGTAGGGGATGAAGTTAGGGACCGGGGTTAGAAAGGGAGAGTTTATAATTAACTTTCTTAATAGGGTTGAAACTGTATTTAGGGACAAGATTAGATTCATTATGGTTCTAATTAAGAACAGAAGTTATGGGTAGCAGTTTTTCAACAAGGGTTACTAGCGTTAAGCAATTTTAAAAGAGGTTAGAAATTTTGCGATTCAATAATACATTCTGTTTGACAAGTATGTGATCTGTTTGTGCTCAACATTCTGTTTTCTTTATTTTTCTTATTGGGTCCTGTGAGACCGTTTAATTTAGTTGACTAACTGGACCTGCAAGTCTAACTCTGATCTCTTTACTTCTCTTATGTAAAATAAAAAACAAAATATATTTTTTTTTGGGTAAGACGTATTAGATCTTAAGAACAAGGATTATGGGTAGCAGTTAGAAATGACCTATTTCAGAAATTTCAGCCATGACAAAATGGCAGTGCTAAATTCACATTATCAAATTATCCTAAACTATAAGGGCCAATATTTACTAAATATTCAATTTGAGCAAAGATGAAAAATAATCTTTTTTTTTTAGACATTCTTTATTTATGAGAGATTTTTCAAGTAAGGAAGGGGTACAGAAAAAAGAAAAGGGAGGGGAGGGGCAGGGGAAACAAACATCAAATTGCAAAGGATGACATACATCGGCTCAGAACATCGAGCCCGGCATGGATACATAATCGAGTATAATGTTTCAGCAATGATAAAGTCACAATCAGTGTACAGCGTGTCCGCCTAAGCGGGTTATAGTTAGTAATATGGGGCACCTTCCTCAGGTGTAAAATGTATTACAGGCGCGTCTATAGCTGTCAGATGAGTCAAAGGTTGGGTATAGGAGGGGGGGGTGGCTAAGTCTGGGGACTAATCTCCGTCATAGGGATATGGATCGGGGTAGCAGGCGAGGGTATCAGGCGTCTCCTGGGGGGCCCGGAGTACGAGGTCAGGCCCGTCCCCGTGCAGTATAGGACGTCCAGGGGTACCATTGGAGGGCGCACTTGTCCGAGCGCTCCCGCAGGGACGCAGTTAGCATTTCCATCCCACGGATCTCCTCAACCTTGTCTACCCATTGCTTGTAAGTGGGTGCCGCCTGGCTTTTCCAAAGCAGCGGGATAAGGCTTTTCGCAGCAGAGAGCAGGTGTATTGTGAGGGATTTTTTGTACTGTTGAATGGGCATGGATGTGTGGTGGAGGAGCATTGCCAGAGGCAAGAATGGGAGGTCTGTGTCCGTGATTTCTTTAATTTTGTCGTGTATCATGTGCCAGTATGGGGCTATGCGTGTGCAAGACCACCAAATATGAAGGGTGGTGCCCAGAGCGGAGTGACATCTCCAGCAGTCGCCAGAGGTTGTACCATGCATGTGTCTGAGCACCTCAGGGGTTCTATACCAGCGCGTGAGTAATTTGTAGCTCATCTCCTGGTATTTGGAGCTAATGGAGCATTTGTGGGTTAGGAGAAAGACTTTGCCCCACTCCCGGGCAGTCAAGTGCACGCCCGTCTCCCGCTCCCACCTGTCCGTGAACCCCAGTGTGCCCTCATTGTCCGGTGTCAGTAGGCGTACGTAGAGGTGGGATACAGCGTGGTCAAGGTGTTTTCTGTCAGTGCACAATTGTTCGAAGTCGGTCAGTTGTCTGTGAATGTGGTCTTTGCCTTGAATGTTTGTGTAGTATGTCTTCACCTGGTGATAGTGGAACGCGTCTATCAGGGTCGGCTGCTGAATCGATACGACATCGGGTAACGGTTTAAGGGACCTGTCTGCGATCCACTGATGCAGGTAGAGCCAGTCCGTCTGGTGAAAATTTCGCATTGCCGCGGGGGTGAGACCGTCCGCGAGAGACGGGTTATGTGTGATCGGGGTCAGTGGGTTAGGTGATGTGGTGAGCCTGTGCGTGAAGCGTAGTGAGCACCATACCCTAAGGGTGGCGTCTATGAGGGGATTGTGGAGTCGGAGCTCGGAATACGTAAGGGAGCCAAGCCAGAGTCTAGCAGGGATCGTACCGCGAGATTGCTGTACCTCCATAGACACCCATCTCCTGGCACCCGTGTTCGCGTGCCAGTCCACCACCCTTTGTAGATGTGTGGCCTGGTAGTATCGTTGCACGGAAGGTAGTCCGGCCCCCCCTGCTGACTTTGGGCGTTCCAGGGTGGCTCTGCGAATGCGGGAAGCGGAGCGGTTCCATACAAAGCTACGGATGTCTCTGGCCAGTGCACGGAAGAACGTTTGTGGGATCGCGACAGGTAGTGTCGTGAAAAGATATAAAAGTCTGGGGAGGACATTCATTTTCAGGGCTTGTATGCGGCCGAACCAGGTGAGATACATTGGGGACCAACGCAATAGGTCCTTTTGGATAGTAGCGAGTAGGGGAGGAAAGTTCATCGGGTAGAGTTGTGCGAGATCCCTCGGTAGCCAAGTGCCCAGGTACCGTAGTCTATCTGGTCGCCAAGAGAAGGCGAACTCTGAGCTCAACCGATCAACCAGCTCGGTGTTATCGAGGAGAGGTAGGGCCTCTGACTTGGACATATTTAATTTCAAGTTGGAAACTCGATGAAAGTCGCGGAACGCTTTGAGGAGGTTAGGGATGGAAATTAAGGGTTGCTCCAGGAAGAACAACATGTCATCAGCATAGGCGGCAAGTTTGTGTTCTTCCGCTTCCAGAGTCACCCCCGTAATACCCCCGTCCCGTCTGACCGCCTCCAGGAAAGGCTCTAGAGAGAGGGCAAACAGGAGGGGGGACAGGGGACAACCTTGCCGCGTGCCATTGCTGATGGGGAAAGGTTTCGTCAGTGCACCGTTGACGCGAATGCGTGCTGTCGGGGTCGTGTACAAAGCCGCCACCCAGTTGCGCAGCTGTGGGCCAAATCTGAAGTGGTGGAGAGTGGACGCGAGGTATGACCAATCTACCCGGTCGAACGCCTTTTCGGCATCCGTCGATAACAGGACAACCTCGCGTTTCTTGGATTTAGCGATATGGATGACGTTAAGGGCCCGGATCGTGTCGTCACGGGCTTCCCTACCCGGGATAAACCCGACCTGGTCTGGGTGAATCAGATCCGGGAGGAGCGGGGAGATCCGCAGTGCTAGCGCTTTAGCAAAGAGCTTAAGGTCCGAGTTTAGGAGCGAGATCGGGCGGTAACTCGAGCAATTAGATGGGTCTTTACCTTCCTTGGGGATTATTGTGATGGTGGCGGCCAGCGTGTCTGTCGGGAACTGCCCTCCTTCGCGAATCGAGTTCAGACCGGATAGAAGTTTAGGCAAGAGTGTGTCACTAAAAGTGCGAAGGTATGAGACCGGTAATCCGTCCGGGCCCGGTGCTTTGTGAGGCTTCATGCACTTTAGAGCGCCTTTAAGTTCGTCAAGTGTCAGGGGTAGTTCTAGGTCCTCCGATTGTTCCTGGGTGAGCGTTTTGGCTATGTGCTGGGAGAGGTAGTCGGTGATTTGACGTTGGTGTGTCTGAGATGTTTGTCCGTGAGCGGTCTGTGTCTGGTTGTATAAGTCAGCGTAATAGGTCTGAAAGGCTTCAAGAATGCCTCCTGGGAGTCGTGTGCTACGTTGGCCAGGTGTGTTTATTTTATGAATGTGTTGCGTCCGTCTTTTTGTCTGGAGCATCCGTGCTAAAAGTCGACCACTCTTATTAGAGTGTTCATAAAAGTATCTGGCCGACTTCGACAGGGTGTGCAGCAGTCCCTGCGAAAGGTGGTCCCGAAGATCCCTCCTAGCCTCAGTCAGTTGTAGGTAGGTGTCGTCATCTAATGTCTGTTTGTGCTTGTTCTCCAAGTCAGTAACCCTGGTGGTGAGATTGGTGAAATGCTTGAGTCTATCTCTCTTACGTTGAGTGCAAATGGCGATGTAGTGGCCCCTCACAACACATTTGTGTGCCTCCCAGACCGTCAGGGGTGGTGTGTCCGGGTTTTCGTTAGTGTCGAAGTATTGTGTGAGCGTCTGATGTGTGGATGCGCGGGTGACAGGGTCAGTCAGTAGGGATGCGTTCAGTTTCCATTGCCTGTCCTTTGGTTTGTAAAGTGGGGAGCTCGTGCAGACTGTAACCGGGGCGTGGTCCGAGTGGGTCGTGATTCCAATGTGCGCGTCGCGTAGGAGGGAGAGGTATTCCTGGGACATGAAAATATAGTCAATACGGCTATAATGGCGGTGGACGTGTGAGAAGTGTGTGTAGTCTCTGTCATCGGGGTGTGCGGTTCTCCAGCAGTCTACTAGTCCTAAGTTAGTCAGAGCCCTAGTAGCTGTCCGCAAGCAGTGCGGCGGGAGCGTGCATGTTCCCCGTGACGTGTCCAGGAGTGGGTCAAGTGGCATGTTCAGGTCACCAGCCACCAAAAGAAGCCCCTCCCTGAACCTGTTCAGCCTGTTTAAGGTGCGGGAAAGAAAGGTGTGCTGGCCGCGGTTAGGGGAGTATAAGCAAGCGAATGTGTACGTGTGGTCAGCTATCGTACCCTTGATAAAAATGTACCTGCCTCCCGGATCTCTTTGGGTCTCTACGTGGCAGAAGGGTGTGTTGTGTGCGAACAATATTGCTACGCCTGCTCTCTTAGAATCAGGGTGGTTGGCATAGTAAGCCAGGGGGAAACGTTTGTTTTCCAGTTTGGGAGCATTAGGACCCCGAAAGTGCGTCTCCTGCAGGAACGCCACGGACACCCTCTCCGCCCAAAGACGGCGGAGCAGGTGCGAACGTTTCTCCGGTTGGTTGAGGCCCCCAGTATTATTGGACCAGTATTTAAGCAGGGCCGGGCCGAATCCCGCTCCGGCCCCCGCACGGTGGACGCCTGGGGGATGGGAGTACGCCATCTAGTAAGGGGGGGGGGGGAGGGGGGGGAGGGGGGGGGAGGGGGGGGGAGGGAGAGTAAATGCAACGTGTGAACCTTGACCGGTTGACAGCGTTCGGGAGACTGTGGGTCTGGAAAGTCTCGTAGAACTACGGTCTTATTTACAAAAAAGTTCAGTTGCGTGAGGTGCGGGGAAGGCCACCCACGGAGTCTGTGTCACGTGAGGGGATGTAATCGGCACCCATGTCCCTCGGCTCCCAATCCGCCGCGGGAGATGGCTGTCTAGATCTTTGCGTGTCCAGGGGAGTGGGGGGGGGAGAAGAAGGGGGGGTTGCAAGTCCGTCGGTAACGTAGGGGCATCTGTCAGCACCGTGGGTTTACGTCCCTGTCCAGAGGGCGGGCGGAGGGGGAAGGCAAAGCGGGGGTGGGGGGGGGGGGGGGGAGGGGGCTGGCCCCCAGGGCAGGCCTGCGGGGAGTGGTAGTCAGAGCCGTGTGTCATTCAAAGATACGGTTAATACAGCACAGTGTAACACAATACAATGTAGGACAACACATGTGAACAGAACGTTATATTCTCAACATCGGCCTTTTAGCCCAAGTCATCAGCAAAACCATAACAGGGTTCGGGAAACCACAAACATTTTTCTACACAAATATAACAAGCACAGGGTATGGATCTCTTGGGTGTGCGTATGGTACTAGTTTTACGGAGAATAACTATATGAGTGTAGGCCCACAGTACCTATAGTAGGCGGCGTGCCTTGCATCCCATTAGGGCCCTGCTGCGCGTGCCTGAGGCATAGCGGGAACCTGGAAATGGGGCGCGACACGTGTGTATAGGGCGCTCAGGTGGGTTATGGCAGTAAGGGGGGGGGGGGGGTCGCGTGCGGCACCAAGCAATGTAGCATGTAACTGGATAAGAAGCGAGAGCAGTGCAGTACCGGCCCCAGTAGCATATGATGCCGCAGGCGGCACGTGTGGTATAATTTAGGCGTATCGGCTATATAGAAAGGGCATATGAATGGCGGTAGTGTACCCATTACGCAAGGGAGACCAGCACCCGTCACCCCGGCCCATGTGCGAGCTATCCTATTATACAGGGAGTGGCCGTGCAGTAGCGCAGCAGGGGGTGACAGCATAGTAGGCGTATTCAAGAACAACGTATGTCATGGAAAACGCAACGGCACCCATGTCAACTTTGAAATACACGTTATTAATTAAACATTTTCGAAATAAAGCATCACAAACCGTTAGACATACAAGTACAACAGTCCAGTTATCGAAGCCTCTCTGGGGAACGTGTGAATGGAGGCAAAGGAAGTGGTCAACAATATAAGTACAATTTAACACGACCTACATCGGGCAGTGTGGTGCCGCACCTACGTCAGCTGTTTAATCCTCGCTAGGTGGGCGGCAAGTACTGGGGCATTAAGTGCCGCGGGCTAAACACCACGACATCTCTAAGACGGGAATCAATGGGGCGGGTCAACATGTGGAATACAGTGCAATGCATTACAAGATATATGAACCAGTAAGGTGGCACGTTAATTGTCGTTAGCTATGGAATATGTGTCAGGGGTGTTGTCTGAAAACAAGTTAAGCATGTCATGGGAAAACAAAGTTGAAAACAATGGATATAGGCAAGAAGCATTACACGTGGGGAGTCGTACCTCAATACCTTGCCCCCTGAGTGTGTCAACCTGCCAGGCCCGGGTACGACTAAGAGCCAGCACTACATGAGGTTGGGCAGCCCAAACCCGCCTCCCAAACAGTCCAACGCATCACAGCCCACCCAGTACTGTCCGTGACCCCCCAAAAAACCCCCCCACCCAAAGTGCAGCTCTAAGTCTTAAGCCCTGCAATGAGCTAGTGATAGTGTCCCACTAACCTGCGGTCAACTTCACAGTGTCCACCTAGTACAGGATGAGGTCGGCAATCAGCAAAGTCAGAGGGACAGGTGTGGTACCTTTATAAGGGCTAGGTAGCGTAGGGTGAGGTCCATGGTTCTAGGCAAAGGTGGTCGGTAGTGGCGTCACCGGGTGTTATTCTTCTGGGCCGGCAGGGCCTCCACGTCGTTGCGGAAGGGGGGCAACACGGTCGCCCGACAGGTTCTCGGCCGCTGGGTGGGGTCCAGTCGGACGTGCAGGCGGATACTCAAGAATCCAGTTAGGAACGTGGACATGTGGCAGTCCAGCGGACTGGAGGAATCTGGCGACGTCGTTGGGCCAGCGCAGCGAGTGCCAACGGTTCTCGATCTTGGCTTGTAGGCTGAATGGGAAGCCCCATTTATAGGGAATCCGCTTCTCCGTTAGCATGGTCGTGAGCGGTTTCAGCGCTCTGCGGGCATCTAGCGTGAGAGGCGACAGGTCTTGGAAGAGCATGACCTGGGAGTCCATATATGTGAGCGTGCGTCGGGCCCTGGCCGCTCTCATTATGGCGTCCTTGAGTTGGAACGAAGTGAGGCAGCAAATCAGGTCCCTGGGCTGGCCATCTCTTCTAGGGCCTCGGAGCGCTCTATGTGCGCGTTCCATGGAAATATCAGGGGGTGCGTCTTCTCCTAGCAGGTACAAGAAAAGGCCCGTCAGCAGTTCCCGTGGGGACTCATTGTCGGCTTCAGGGAGGCCCCGTACTCGTATGTTATTGCGGCGGCCTCTGTTGTCCAGGTCCTCGACCTGTCTGCGCATCTCAAGAAGTATATTCCCCTGTCTCGCCGTAGCTAGGTCTGTGGCCTGCTGGTATTGCACAGTTTGGAGGCGAGTCTCTTCCAGGTCATCCACCCTCTGCTCCAGGGCCGTCAGGTCCCTGCGCACCGCGGCTACCTCTTCCCGGATGACGGTACGCAGCTCCGCGACCAGGGCCGTCTTGTCACTTCGTGTGAGCATGTTGGCCGATATAGCCGCTATGTCCAGCGACATTTGGGACAGCGCAGCTGCGCCGGGTGTGTCACTCGCGGAGCCCGCCAGGCTGCTGGTGCTCGGGGAGGTGGGCGCCATCTTGTCCGTGCCGCGTGTATCCCTGAGGTGCTGAGGTGTGGACAGAAATTCGTCCATCGGACCGGGTCTAAGGGTGGTGTGGGGTGTAGGAGGAGGTCTCGGGGTCGTCATACGTTTGGTTCTCCCCATGTGGACCGCAAATTTCGCTCAGGGTCTGGGTTTAGGCGGATCGGGGCCCGGGAGCAAGTGCAGCGTGCGACCTACTCCATGTGCAGTCAAGCCACGCCCCCTGAAAAATAATCTTATTGACATTACTTTACTATAAAAATAAGTATACATTGTATAGTTGAAAACTTTCCGATTTGTTTCAATCTGGCAAAAGTGTCTAGGAGGCATGTAGTAGTCCCAGGAAAAAGACTGCATGGAAAATGTAAATAAATTGAGAATTTTGAAAAATATATTTTCCCAATTTACCTATTAAAAATGTAAAATGACTGATGCAACTAAGGACAAATGCCAAGATATAGTAAAATGACTATACTTTGGCAATCCACATATATAATGTATTTCTAGTTTACCAGTTACAGGTCACATAAAACATAGAGAGCATCATTCTAAAACTGAAGCTTTGGGGTATCTCAGCAGTCATGAAGCCTAAAATAGGTTTTCATATGGAATTTTACTACTTTTTACACAGCCATTTTATCACCAGTCTCTTCAAACATTTTTTATATTTTTGTATTTCTATCACACAGATTGTTCATACTTTATTTAGGTCACTAGGTGATATGTGGAAAGGTTTATTTCAGTTTTCAAATATAAAGTTTGATAGTTTGGTTTGCTCGTATGTCTTAGTGGGGCGGTTTAGCAGCCCACCAGTTAACAGCCCTTTTTATCTATGGATTCTCTATGCAAAAATGTTTTGTATTCTGCTATATCCCACAACCACATTAACCTGACAATTTCTGCAAGTTTACATTTTTATTTTTGGAGATGTTACAGTTTTGTGTTTTTAACATTAAAGTTTTCAAATTGTACTTTTAAATTCAAAACGTTTATGAACGGATAGAGTTTTGGAGACCATAAGATTGTTTTAGGAATAGGGAGTCTTAGAGATTAGACTAGAAAAGCTTATAAGGTTTAGGGTGGGTTGATATGATGGAGACATAGGGTTAGGGAGACTAAATGTTACAGCTGATGAGGGTTTGAGATAGTTAGGGTCATATGATAAAATGGTATGTTTATTTAAAATTTATTAAAAATAGTATTTATTGAAATATTTTATAGCAGATTTTCAAGTCTGCTGATTTCCATACTAGTACATGAAGTGTGCACATATTTGTATGTCAGTTTATGCAAACACAATTTATGCTGTTTTATTTTAATTAAAAGTAGCCTTAACTTTAATATATATAGAAGGCTTTTTGCCTGAAATTGTGGGAGGGATTTACAGCCCTATATAAGCTAACTAGTCCCCACTCACCTGTCTTCGTCGATCCGGAAGTTCTCCCGCTTTCGTTCCGCCTGACGTCATTCCTCCGCGTCGTGCGCCACGCTGCCCGCCGGTTCCTGGCTGTCCCACGCGGCCTTCAGCAATCTCTCGTTCGTCTAACCGTAAGTCTTTTCAGTCCGTGCACGTTCTACTCACCCTTCACGATCTCTATTCGCACATCACCTCGCTTTCCCAATTCATCGCTTTCGTTTCGCTTCAAACGCTTGCCTTTCCATCCTCGTGTGCATGCCGTTTCGGCTACTTCCTTCCCGGTCTCATTTATTACGCATTTGCATATTTCAATGTTCGTTTGAGTATATTCATGTGTGCCACCCTATATATTAAAGCTGTGTGGGCAGCTGCACGCTGGCATTAGTAATAACAAGGCTTGATATTTCCTGTGTTGATTAGTTTTTTCTTATATATGGGGTACAAGTGGGGGGGCATGGGGAACGGTTTGTTTGCCATGAATTCACATGAATGCTTCTGGTCACTTAATATTGGTTATATAATTGGCTCGCTCCTTTTGGACTCTAAATTTTTCATGGGGTTACTGACTTCTTGGGTCTCCTCTGCGTTCTCTCCTCCTATATCCCTGGGGGTAATTCTGCCATTATAGTTGCAACATCTTACGGGTATTTTATTAATAATATAAAAAAAAAAATAAATAAATAAATAAATAAAGTTTAAAAAAAAAAAAAAAGTGGGGGGCTTCTAACCTGAATTTTGTTTTTATTTTTTATATTCTCTTAAACGTCACCTGGGTCCCTTCTCTACAATTTGGGGCATCCGCAGTACAAGCTAACAGGGGTATTTTGACTCTGTGGGTCGTCTGGGCTACTACTTGTCGCTATCTCATTCATTCAGGTAAGCTTAGCGCTCTTCATTCGAACACGCTCAGTCTCGTGGCTATTTTCTCCATCCCGTTTAGTTGTGGCTGGTTTCAGGGTTTTAGGAGCCCAATAGCGGTAGTTTTTCCCCCGGCTTCTTCGCCTTAGGTTAGTGGTCCCGCGAGGCCATCACCCATCCTCACTTCGGAGGTTCCACGCCCCACGGGCCAAATCATAGCTAGCCGCCTCGCATTGTGGCATAGAGAGGGCCTCACCTGTCACCCCCAATCTGTCTTATGCTTACAATTCACCGAGAGGCCAACGCCCCGCCACTACGCTCAGTGGCCACGCAATCCCCTCGCGCCAACTCATAGATAGAGCCTCTCAAGCCGCTTGGCAATTAGTAGGGCCTCACCTGTCATCAACCTAGTCTAATTGCTTCGCCACTACGGCACTAGCTAGCCAACCAGCTCACAAAACAAATTCTATAATTAAATAAATAAACAATTAATTAAGCTTTCCCTTCTCTCTCTTTCTAATCGCTACGTTTTCTCTCATGCCCATAGCATGTCCACCGCTTCAGCGCAAGACGATGAACAGTCTATTGCAAGCGTCCCGTCCAGGTCTAGCGTCCAGCCAGGGGAGCCTGGTGCCTCATCCAGCTACAGATCCTGGACCATTTCAAAGATCACGGCCGAGCTGAACAGAAGGAGCATTCCCTTCCCGGCTACTGCCAGGAAAGCAGAACTCTTCCGTTTGCTTAATCCCCAAAATGCGGAGGTTTTGCCAGGCCCTAGTTCTGACGGTACTATCCAGGGTAGTCTGGCAGAACTTCGGGGCATGATGACCTCTTTGGTGGCTTCCGTAGCCAGCATAGGCGACAGGTTGGATACCCTGGAAGCCTCCGGCCAGACCAACATTACTGAAATCCCGGTTCCGCTGGTGCAACCAGAGCCCGGCTCCGGAGGTAACCCCACTACTATTCCCGCCAAAAAATCTAGCATAATTAATCCGGTGCATTTGATCCCTCAGAACCTTAAACGGGACATACTTGAAGGGAAAGATGTTATTTTAGCTTCCCTCCTCATCGCATCACAAGATATCATCGAGAACAGGTCTTATACTTTCGAGGATATCTCAGTGGTGATGAGAGCTAGAGACCCTAGGCTCAACAAAAAACTCAATATTCCCGAGTTCGTGTTAGCTTTTGGGTTGTATAGGGACGTGATTTGCTCTTCTTTTCCACTCCGCAGGGAAGAGCTGGACTTATACTTGCACAAGCTGGTGGACCTTGCCTACAAGTACGGTGGTTATGCGTTCTACGACTACCATAAGTCTTTCTCAGCCAGATCAGCCGCATCACTGGCACAGTTCAACGCTCCCACCGATTGGAGTCAGTTGGACACTGAATTATTTTGTAGACATTTCGCCGGGCTTAGGACACCAGCATGTGCAATATGCGCTTCAGCTTCTCACACTTCCAATTTTTGTCCCAGTTCCGCAGTAGCTCCGTCTACTAGTTTTGCTAACTCAGACTACTCTGGTCAGAGGGATATTAAAGACAAATTAGGCAGGCCTATAGTTTTTCTTGGGAAAGTGCAAGTCTGCACGGGGGGTGTACTTATAGCGCCTGTAGGTTGCTCCATGTTTGCTCTATCTGTTTCAGGGCTCACGCTAAAGCTATGTGCCCGAACAAACTGTTTCCGAAAAAGGCTATTACACCAATAAACGTACCTAATTTGCAACGTTACCTGACTACACATCCTTCCTCACACTTGGCGGACTTTCTCATCTCTGGTTTCACCAAAGGCTTTCACACAGGTTTTGTAGCACTCCCTCCAGGCACACTAGAATGCCCTAACCTGCATTCAGCGTTGTCTGACCCAGCCTCTCTGAAGGTTCTCCTCGATAAGGAGGTGGGTAGCGGCTTCATGATAGGTCCTTTCACCACACCTCCTTTCACGTCCTGGAGAACAAGTCCGTTGGGCATAGCCACGGGTAAATTTAACGACAAAAAGAGGTTAATAATCGACTTCTCGGCACCGCACTCTTCCACCTCCCCAAGTTTAAATTCCCTTATTCCATCAGAGGAATTCTCACTACATTACGCTAGGATAGACGATGCCATTCAGGCCATCATTAACCTCGGTGAGGCAGCTTGGTTAAGCAAAACGGACATCTCTAATGCTTTCAAATTGCTACCCATTAAGCAGTCGCTCTGGCACCTTCACGGAGTTAAGTGGCAAGGGGAATACTATTTTGCAACCAGGCTGACCTTTGGCTCCAAAAGTCTTCGATATGTTCGCAGAGACCCTGAATTGGCTTTTACTCAACGAGTGCAGGTGCCCAGTAGTAATCCACTACCTCGACGACTTTCTGTTCATCGAACCTCACTACCGCACACCACTCAGCCTGCAGAAGGCACTCTCCTTATTCGAGGAACTAGGTGTTCCGGTAGCCTCTAATAAGACGGAAGGTCCTAAAACTGAAATCACCTTCTTAGGTATCACGATCAATTCGGAAACCATGCAAGCCAGCCTCCCTCAGGTCAAAGTAGATAGGATTCTAGATTACATTCGCACCTGCACCAACCTCGGGTCATGCACTAGGAAAGAGTTACAGTCTCTCTTGGGCTCTCTTAATTTTGCTATGAGTATTATCCCGCAAGGCAGATCTTTCATCTCCAGGTTGCTCTCGCTACTCCACGGCCTCCCTGACGATGACACTAAGATCAGTTTAGACAGTTCTGCAAGGGCTGACCTAGCTATGTGGGAACTGTTCTTATCCTTGTGGAACGGCAGGTCGTTATTCATCCCTCCCATCTCCGATGATTCTCCAGTGGTTTGGACTGATGCCGCCGCTTCAGTTGGGTATGCAGCAATATTTGGGGATGAATGGGTTTATGATAGTTGGCCACCTGAGACTAGTTCCCTAGATAACTTCGACAAAACCTCAGCGTTGTTCGAAATTTTTCCCATAGTGGCAGCAGCGCACATTTGGGGTGAGGTTTGGAGGGGCAAAGCAGTTAGGTGTTATTCAGATAACTTGGCAGCCTGCAATATAATTAACAAAGGCCGATCTCAGTCCCTGTCTATAATGAACTTGGTGAGAAAGCTCACTTGGTTGGCGGCAAACTTGCAGTTTTTCATTTGTTGTATACATGTTCCCGGTATGTTCAACAATGCAGCTGACGCTTTGTCACGTTTCCATTTGCAGGAATTTTTCCGACTTCACCCTACGGCGAACAGACAACCCAAAACTCCCCCGCAGTTCAGAGATCTAGTCTTGCTTTAAATCTATTGTTGGCCCACAGTAGAATTCTAGCTCAGGCCGGGTTATCAGCTAACACTAAAAAGGCTTACAATAGGGCATTTGAGATATTCAATAACTTTGTACGCAACTTCAACATAATAAATCGATTTTCTGTTGAAACTATGGTGGCATTTTCAACTTTTTGCCACATCTCATTAAAACTCGCATACAATACCATCAAACTATACTTAACAGGCATTCAACACTTCATGCTTACGCTCTATCCAGACAAGACCCCTTTCTTGTCCACATACCCAATTAAAAACATTCTTAAGGGTATACAGAGACTAAGTAACCATAAAACCCTCGTAAGACTCCCAATCGATGGTAACATCTTCGAAAGAATCTCTAAGCTGTTAGATAAAAACCCCTTTGAAAATTCTACTAATCTGATAATTAAATCCGCAGCTTACTTGGCCTTTTTCGGGTTCCTACGGCCCAAGGAGTTTTCAGTAGAAAAGGTAACTGACACAGACACTTGCCTTAAACAGAGAAACTTGTACAAAATTAATGATTATTATATAGTGACAATTCCCCGTACAAAAACTAATCAAACAGGCCCCCCCGTGGAGATCAAGTATTTCCCCACGGGTTCTAAACTTTGCCCAGTTCAGGTGCTGGATAAATTGTTAAGTCAACCAAATAGGAATCCAGAACTGCCGCTTTTGTCCCTACGAGGAAAACCACTCACTACTAAACACTTTATGCTGTACATACGTGCATTACTACTTAGACTCGGCCTCAATCCTAATTCCTTCTCAGGACATTCTTTTCGCATCGGAGCAGCCACCACGGCTTCAAGTAGCCACGTCCCGTCACATATAATTAAAAGAATGGGACGCTGGAAATCCGCTGTGTATAACCGGTACATTCCAAACCCAGAGGAAGAGATCAGACTCGCTTTCCACAGAATGTCTAAATAATGTTACCATTGTGATGTTAATAAAGACATAATCGTTACATACTTTTTGGCCTCTTTTTTGCAGGCCTAGCCTCTCGTCGGTTTCGGCACACCTCAACCGACTATTATTTGTTAAAACTAAACCTATTGGGAATATACGCCCCTTTCCATAATCCCGTACACAAATAGAAGGCTTTTTGCCTGAAATTGTGGGAGGGATTTACAGCCCTATATAAGCTAACTAGTCCCCACTCACCTGTCTTCGTCGATCCGGAAGTTCCCCTCCCACCACACCCTCTTATCAGTTCATCTTAACCAGGCGGGCCCTCTTTTTTGCAGGCCTAGCCTCTCGTCGGTTTCGGCACACCTCAACCGACTATTATTTGTTAAAACTAAACCTATTGGGAATATACGCCCCTTTCCATAATCCCGTACACAAATATATATATATTGCTATGAAACTATATTTGAGTTACTTCCGTTACAATATGTATGGCGACTATATGATAAGACAATATATATTTTTGTAAGCATGATTGTCATACAAGTGTTGGATCTGCAGGGTCTGTGATATGGTTCCAGATAGAAGGATTAACAGTTCAAAATCTTATTTCAGTATGACAAACAAACATCCCTGGAAGAGCTGATTGTAAATTTGGCTAGCCCCTCTCCCATGCTATCTCCCCTGCCCCTCTACTTCATGATGTTGATTCTGAATAATCCAGAATGGATTTATGGTGGTATCTGTTTTATTCCTTTTGTAGTTCGCATACGATGATAATAGGTGACGTGTGTCATTGACATGCGTTCGACACAAACATTTACATGATCATTTCTCTAAGATTTTTATCTAATCTTACATATCAGATAAACTGGATATGTATAAATGTGTTTTATTGACTTTGCTATATGTCTTTACTGTAGCAGTGCTTATATGAATTATTTCAATTGATTAAAGTGAAGTCGTTAGTAAAAGTTGATGTGGCTTGTAAATATCACCAGCTCAGTGGAGTTGTTTGAGGTGTTTGTCCAAGCACTCAAATCTTCATGGGTATATCTTAATTATTATAGATGTGTTTTGAGTGGTTAATCAAGTACTTTTTTGGTGCTAAATTTGGTGCCTAATAGTTCTGTATTTTTTCAGAATGATTTTGGTTGTTTAATAACTCTTTATCGTAAGGTGTAATAGGTATAATAGAAAAATGTATCAGAACTATAAAATTGTGATTTATTCACCATTGTTGACAACTTGTTGGTTAATGAGTACATGCTGATAATTAACCAGCCATAGATTTAGGATTGAGGCTACTTTGTTCTTGTCTTTGACATCTTATTGGAACACAAAACCTTTTGCCCCATAAAAGCTAACACAAATGCCAATCTTTTCTTGCAAGCTCCCTGTTTGGCTTTGGTGGCTACATTTTCAGTAATGGTTCTTCCTTGCCACCTTCCCATTGAGGTTTTTATTTCATTTTCCAGTGAGTGATGTAATTATCTTGCTAGTCTTTGGCTGGTGTAAACCAACAATGTTCCAACAGTGATCTTTTTAGGACATCCAAACACTTTCATATTATTTTGTGGTTAATTTGTAAGCATTTCGTTTTTTTCTCATTACTTTTCCAAATCTATTGTTAACTAAGCAAAACCAAACAACACCAATTGCTATATTTCATGTGTTTAAATTGAGACTATAAAAACATTTTGTTTCCAATAAAATAACCAAATTTAACAAAATGACGTAAATATTGATAACGTATATGTAATCTCTCCCCAGGTGTTCATGTTTCTGACACTCTGGTTAGACTATCCTTCTACTTTTATATATTTAGGATATTGTGTCATTTTGTGACAGGCAGTTATAGTGCTTTATTTGTTCACTTGCATACCTCTACCTTTCTATTTCTGTCCCAGTAGCGTGTTCCTTGTATTGTCCAAGTATCTGTATATGACCCCTAATGTTACATTTTCATCACTTCTATGTAGTTGCTTAAATGGATTGTGAAATTTTAAATATAAATATTTTTCTTTCATTGTTTCTGCAGACTAGCAGCTCATCAGTTGGTCATTTCCTCATCAGATCTCAATCGCATACCTTCCTCCCATCTCCGAAAGGGGCGGGAGAGTGATGGTCATCGCTAGCCCTCTCATCAAAGGGTGCCTCTCCATCACTCTGCCCATTGTTTCAGTGCCTCCTGCAGGTTCTTAGTGCCCTAAACATCGCATTGGCACTTCTAATGATGTGCTCTTGCTATTATTGCCGGGGACAGGACCCGGAAATTGGAACTGTCCTGTCGAAATCTTGATGGTTGGCAACCAGTTTCCATTTTGGAGCCAACCAGAAAAAGAAAAAATCAATGGTTTTTGATTCATCACTATGAAAGACAGCATATTATAAATGTGGAGTGATGAAAGATATGCAACTCTGTATGCAAACAGATTATAAAAAACAGAGATCATTAGCCACATTCAGCAACTCTCTCTTCAACAGTAAACAAGATACCACATTTTTCTTCTTACAAAGATATCTCCCATAATTATCATAATAATGCTGCAGTATATTTCACTAATGCTATGGTGTAAAAGGTCAATGCACTATAGTTATACCAGGGCAAAAATGTATACAAGATTAAAACACAGGACCTGAGAGGGTTACCTAGTTCAAAGCTTTAGATAACGTTCATTTCAAAATTGGGGGGGGGGGGGGGGGGGGAATACATTGAGATATCACAGTTACATTGAGATATTACAATCCACCCTCCAGAACAGATAACAGAGTCCTTCCATGCACCCTGTTCTAAGTTGTGAGCTGGGAGCTAATGGTTTATTTGCTGACTCACAGTAAATGTGGAAGATCATAATAAAATTAAAAAGACTGACATACAGAAAGCCAGTCAGACCTATCTTTAGTAGTGCTCTACTCATTGTGTGTGTTTTGGCTGTCGTCTTTCTATAGCCTGCAGTATCTGTATCCCAGTAGTACAGCTCACACTGCTTTCAATGCTTAGTACATAGGGGCATTAGGGGTGTCATATCGACCATATAGACTTAATTTATTTAGTCTTCCTCAACCACAGCCTTGGTTGAGTGGGGGCATGGGGGATTGCTCCACCCTTGTAATTAAATGAACAAAGGAATTGCAATGCTGAAATTCAACAAGCAATTTATTCATTGTAATTTTAATTTGTCCGTTCATCAGTCAGAAGAATGAACAAATTGCAGAAAATTCTGATAAAATCGTATTTGTCCGAAAACAAATGCCCAAGTGATATAATGAAAGTGTTTACTAGGTATAAATTGTTTACTGGGGATATAAGATATGGGGGCAATATAGTTATTAAACAATTAATTTTGTTTGCGAGTTTATTGTATTAGATTACAATTGTTAGGTTGTA
This sequence comes from Pelobates fuscus, assembly GCF_036172605.1. Taxonomy (NCBI): domain Eukaryota; kingdom Metazoa; phylum Chordata; class Amphibia; order Anura; family Pelobatidae; genus Pelobates; species Pelobates fuscus. The sequence continues at coordinate 204,688,144 of NC_086320.1, forward strand.
GATATTATTACTACTGCCAAAGGGGACTAAAACAACTTCACCAACCAGTTTTGATGTATAGACTATGCCCCTGCAGTCCAACTGCTCAATTATCTGTAATTTAGGAGTTAAATCTCTTTGTCAGCCCTTGCCAAGCCTTTCCTGCATATGACCTACACAGCCTTCCTAAACACTTCCTGCAAAATTAGGTCTAATGTTGAAACTTCCTTCATTGCATTGTGTGTTTAATTTAGAATGTCAGTTAATAGTTTGCAAGAACCTACAGGAGCCTCTGTGTGATTAACAATTCAATAAACAGAGCAAAACCTTCTAAAGTAAACACACATGTCACATCTGACTGAAAATCAAATAAATTGTTTTCTTTGGGCTGTGTGAGTCACAGCCGGGGGGTTGGGCTAGGGCAGCATGGACAGAAACAAAAGTGATTTAAATCCTAAATGAGCAGTAAGACAGAAGAGGTATGATGTATACCCTAAATCTGGTTCATTAAGCCAAATAAGTTCTGGTACTTATAGCATCCTCTTCAGTGTGCACATTATTTGTCAACTAAAGACAGCTCAATGTTTTTGAAGAAACCCTGAGGTTAGTTAATATACACTGTCATTTGCTCCACCAGCCAAACAGTGTGCTTCCATCGAATCATATTTTAGACTATAAACATACTCATTGCAACAAACCAATGTATGTTGTAACTCTTTATTTAATTACCCATGAAAATCAATAAATACTTTTAGAGTGTAAGTACGATGGCAATTTAACAGGATGTGCATGCTCAAAAGCACATCATGCCAGTTTGCGGCAAACTGCATTAAAATCAAGAGAATTTAAGGTAATTAGCAAGATTGTTATCATTTTTTTTAGATGAATGCTAATGGGCAATGTTCACAAAAGGGCAAGCAGCACTAATTTTAAAACAAATGTTAAAACAATTGGTGCATAACACAAAGCACACACAAAAAAAGCTACCCTGAGGCAACCAAAAAAGCAACATGGGGGACCCTTGGGTCCTTAGTGCTAGGAAATCTCCATTCAACCAACCACCATGCTCCAGATAAAAACTTTAACTAATTGGTGTCAGTGCAAAGTTACACTAGTCAGTATATAGCAATTTTGAAGTAATGTTTTTACAACAACAGCAAAATAAAGGCTATCAGGTTCTATTAAAACAAACCCTGTATTTTAATAAATTTGATAGCTTTTACTGATTTACTCTACCATTCAAACGTTTTAGGACACCTCACTTTTTGTAGTTTTTATGTAAATGTTAATAATTAACAAGTCCTGTTAATAACTTTAATTGTTTTAAAGGTAAACAATAATCTGCCTGATGCCAATAAAACAAGTTTAAGCTATACAAAAACTGAAAAATAATATAAATTCCAGTAATAAACAAATACCTTTTTCAGGTATCCAGTAAAACATTTCAATTGTTCTTCAGTAATAGGAGTAAATTAGATATTGAAAGTTGAGACTAACAATTCCTACATGTTTCCACACTTTGTTAAATATTTAAATACATTTTCTTAATATAAAACCTGTGTGAAACTGACTGTGCTACTACATTCTCTTAAGTCTTATTTTGACAGTATTGTACTGCATGAAATAGTATATTGCTGATATAATGATGAGAAAAGCCAATTAACAGGAAAACAGAAAGACCATTAAACCCTCAAAAATGTAGTTTTTTTTTTTTTTTTGCAAAGTTGTCAGTAAGAACAGTTTCTGACACCATCAAAAGATGTTCTGGGTAACACTGACATGAAAAGTTCTGACAGACCTAAAGCCAAAATAAAATTACACGACAGACAACTTATATGATAGGCAGCTCACAGGACAACAGCTTAATGAACAGCTTAACACTGACTGGTTAGTGTAAAATAGTCTCACTTTCACTTTTGAAGATGAGATTTAGAGCTGCATGTTCGACCAATCGTGGGGCAGTAGGAAAGTCACGCCCAAAATGGCAATAAAAGAAGTTTACCAAAAAAATTTAATATTAGGATTTTTTTAAACGGTATTTAATAGGCAACATATGTATACTCATTGTGTGACACCAGTTGTCAAACATATTTGAGTAAGTGTGATGATCTGCTGCCATTTTCTGAATTCAGAATCAGTGACACCCCATACCAAATAAATTACCACAATTTTCTGCAGTGCCATGCAATATACTCTTGAATGTACCTACTTTGTCAGTGGTTCATAGCATTGAAGAATAATGATACAAAATATACCTCTAGGAAGTGGCAAGTTCACCGATATGTCAACTATTCACACTGATTGGTTAGGTTAAAGTAAGGTTGGTCTAGAAAAAAAACCATAAAGTACTTAGTTACTTGTCTTCTATATTTTAAACTAAACATACATAATCAAGTAATTTCAGGTCCAGACAGGTGAACTCCATATACCAGCTGTAACGGACCGTTTCAGCAGACCAGGGGTTAAAATCGTTTAGGCGATAATCCCCTTTTCAAAGACAGGCACAGCTACTGTAGAATCACCAAAACTCACGAATTGGATATAAGTGAATGCACCAAACTCCCGAACTGCATACAAGGGAATAAGGTAGCACTCCAAACTCCCGAACTGGAACCTCACGAATAGCTGCTAGCAGACGAACAGGAAAAGCTCACAAGCGGCTTACACTCCTGGCAATCAGTCTCTATCAGCATACAGTGAATCCCCCCAAGAACGAGACAGGGCTCCGTGTTGAGGGTCAAGCAGTGGTCTGTTTATTGAGGGCTACCTGCCCCTGTATTTATGCAGGTCTCCCACCTGGTGGACACTCCCCTAGGGGACCAGATGGAAGACTGTAACAACGAACAGACAAGTACCAATTACAGACATACAGCAGTAAAACATCCCCACAATGCATCCTGGCTTCCTCCCCTCTGCCCTGGAGATAATTGAGAAGTAATTCAATTATCTCCCAGGACAAAGGCAAAACTCCATTACACACGTGGGGACACAAAAACAGCAAACACTTTAAAATACATAAAGTCAGCTTTTACACATAAAACATAGACATGTCACATATTCCCAGATAGCTCAGGTCTGAGTGCACATTATTAGGTGAATGGCACTCAGACCACACAAATACAGTTTAATCGCCATGGAACCAAAGTCTTTCATTCCACGAACAGGCTCCATGGCATGGCTATCTGGGTTAAAACATTCACATAAAATGAACTACCGAAGTTCCAGGTGTTTGCTAAATTGTCCCGAATAGGAACCAGGGGGCTGGAGGCTCAGCGGTGCCTGCACGTAAAAGTGTCCGCTTTCAGTGCATGAAAGCCGGGCAGAAAAGCGCTGGCTGCCCGGGGAGCTCCAGAACACCGCCATCGTGTGGCAGCTAGGTGTAACCGCGACCACCCAGTAACAATCAATTAAGCTGTGGTAAACCGCAGCTACTGGGTGGTCAATTGCCGGCACACGCTCGTTAAGCCGCGGTTAACCGCGGCTTCAGGGAGGTCGATTGGAGGCACACGCCAGCTTCTGGGTGGCCAATTGACGGCACCGGCCGGCTTCCCACGGCTCTGGGGAGGCTGATAGAAGGCTGTTTTGTTTGGTAGATAGAATCTACCTAACAGCTGTGCAGAAAGGAAGAAATAAATCTTTCTGCACAGTAAAATTAACCCTTTAACTGCCGGTCCATAATCCAAAGGCAGCAGGCGGGCAACCAGGCTCCTCCAATGCAATGTGGCGGGATTGGTCTCGTCACACCAGCTAATAATAAAAAAAAATGTTCAGAATGGAACGACAGCAGAAAAAACATTAACATTAAAGAAGAAAAACAATCTACGGTATGATAAATAAAGAATGTAGGTTCTCAGGAAACCATGAGTGAAGCACTTGTGACGGTAGTCACCATCACTGGGATGGAAGACAGACACTATGTGTGGACCCTCAGATTCCTTTTCTGTTTTGGTCACCCTGTGCCTATTATTGGTGCATTGTATGTTGAATGTATTTCTTGTCTGTGCCTCTCCCCCTTTTTCCTGTCCTATTGTTTCCCCAGCAGGGCATTGTCCCAGGGACACTGCCAGACCAGTTCAAACTAGCTACCCTGTCCCTCCTCAATCTCCCATCAGCCCTTGCTTTTGTCTGGCACCACCCTTTCTTGTTCTAGTACTGTTTGCACCCTATTGAATGTAAATGAGGCTGTTGGGGGAGAGATAATGCAAATACACTCAATTCTGCAGTCTCAAGCAGAAAGTACAATAGGCAAATCTCTAGAGTTTATGTCTGAATTTGCATAATCTTAGGAAGAATAGGTAGATTATCAGGATCTCAAGGTGAATAGGCAGATGACCGTGCATCTTCTGTGGAAATGTTCAAGGGCGATTTGGTGAAAGAACATAATTTCAGGGTTTCAAGTTTAAATGTCACTTCCACAATGAATGAAAAAAGATTACAGATGATTGAACATAGGCTGCTGTGCTTTAAAACACCAAGGTCTATTTTTAGTTACCATTCAGCCTACAAATGCTATACAACACTCTTCTATTAACTGTACAGGTACTCCTCACTTAACGACCGGGTTCCGTTCCTACGACCCGGTTGTAGAACAAATTGGTCGGTAACTGAGGAGTTAAGGTATTCCCTGCTCTGGTGCGCTTGTCTATGTTCGGGGGAATTTCCCCGAACATAGACGACCGTACCAGAGCAGGGAATCCCTCTAATCTATGTCAGGGCAAATTTCCCCAAACACAGATTTAAGGGATTCCCTGCTCAGGTGCGCATGTCTGTGTTCAGGGACATTTCCCCGAACAAAGACAAACTCAGCAGAGCAAGGAGTCCCTCTAATTCCAACGACGGCTCGCACAACAAGGACCACCTTTAGTATATAATTTTTTTACAGTGTTCTACTATAAAATTTAACAGCAACATGATTCCAAAAGAATATTTTATTTTGGTTACTTGTAAACTAAATATATTATATTATTATTATTATTATTATTATTGCCATTCCGTAGCGCTTTACAATATTTTGAGAGGGGGGATGTAACAATAAATAGGACAATTACAAGAAAACTTACAAGAACAATAGGCTGAAGAGGACCCTGCTCAAATGAGCTTACATTCTATAGGAGGTGGGGTATTAGAAACATTAGGATAGGAAATATCAAGTAGGAGTGAAGCAGAGCTGGAGGAGAGAGCAAAGCACTGTCCCATAGGAGAAAGCAAGAGGCAGGTATGTAAGGGAGAGATTACTCTGGGAGGCCATATTCTTTCCTGAAGAGATGGGTTTTAAGGCCCTTCTTAAATGATTGAAGACTAGGGGAGAGTCTGATGGCAGTAGGCAAGTTATTCCATAGGAGAGGAGCCGCCCGTGAGAAGTCCTGCAAGCGCGAGTTGGCTGTACGGGTGCGAGCAGCGGTCAGGAGGTGGTCCGGGCAGAGCGGAGGGTACGAGGAGGGGCATACTTCTGGATCAGTGAAGAGATATAAGAGGGGCTGGAATTGTTCAGTGCTTTGAATGTATGGGTTAGCACTTTGAATTGACTCCTATAGGATACAGGGAGCCAATGTAAGGACTGGCAGAGGGGTGAGGTGTGAGAGGACCGACTGGAGAGGAAAATCAGTCTAGCTGCAGCATTCATTACAGACTGTAGCGGGGCAATATGGCTTTTGGGGAGGCCAATCAGGAGAGGGTTACAGTAATCCATGCGGGAAATTACTAGAGCATGGACAAGCTCCTTGGTAGCATCTTGTGTAAGAAAGGGGCAGATGCGGGCTATGTTTTTGAGTTGGAACCTACAGGACTTGGCAACAAACTGGATGTGAGACTCAAAGGTGAGACCAGAGTCAAGTATGACGCCAAGACAGCGCGCTTGTAGGGATGGACTCATGTGGATATCACTGACTTGAAGGGAGAGTGAGAGAGGAGGATCAGTATTAGGAGGAGGAAAGACAAGGAGTTCAGTTTTAGAGAGGTTAAGTTTGAGAAAGCATGACGACATCCAGTCAGAGATGGAAGAGAGGCAAGCAGTGACACGTTGCAGGACGGCCGGGGAGAGGTCCGGTGAGGAGAGGTATATCTGAGTGTCATCGGCGTACAGGTGGTAGTTGAATCCAAAAGAGGCAATAAGTTTTCCAAGAGAGGCAGTTTAAAGAGAAAATAGAAGGGGACCAAGGACAGAGCCTTGGGGAACTCCAACCGAGACAGGGCGAGGGGAGGAGGTATCCTTGGAAAAGGAGACACTAAATGAGCGTTGGGAGAGATAGGAGGAAAACCAAGAGAGGACAGAGTCACAGAGACCGAGTGATTGAAGAGTTTGAAGGAGGAGAGCATGATCAACTGTGTCAAAGGCAGCAGAGAGGTCAAGGAGAATTAATATGGAGTAGTGACCTTTGGATTTAGCGGAGATTAGGTCATTAGTCACTTTGATAAGAGCGGTCTCAGTAGAGTGGAGAGGGCGGAAGCCAGACTGAAGAGGGTCAAGGAGAGAGTTGGAATTAAGGAAGTGAGACACACGGGTAAAGACAAGTCTTTCCAAAAGCTTTGATGAGTAAGGGAGCAGGGATATGGGACGATAGTTAGAGGGGGAGGACGGGTCAAGAGATGTTTTTTTCAGGATAGGTATTACAGTGGCATGTTTAAGGTCAGCAGGAACAGTGCCAGAAGAGAGAGAGAGCAGTTAAAGATGTGTGTTAGGATAGGCACAAGACAAGGGGAGAGAGATCTGATGAGGTGAGATGGGACAGGATCAAGTGGGCAAGTGGTGGGGCGAGAGGAATGGAGAAGTGCAGCCACCTCTTGTTCAGTAGCTGGGGAGAAAGTCTGAAGGGTAGGGAAAGCATGCTTTATGTGTGGTTGAGAAAGAGAACGGCAAGGAGGGGAGAATTGTTTCCTTAGCTGTTCAATCTTGTCAGTAAAGTAATATGCAAAGCTATCAGCTGTAAGGTTAGTTTGGGGGGTGGCCACAGCAGGGCGGAGAAGGGAATTAAAAGTGTCAAAGAGACGTCTGGGATTGCGGGAGCATGAACTAATGAGAGAGGAAAAGTAGGACTGTTTGGCGAGGGCAAGGGCTGTGCTGTACAAAAGCAACATGAATCTATAATGAAGATAGTCTGCCTGGGTGCGGGACTTCCTCCAGGAGCGTTCAGCACAGCGGGAGCAACTCTGCAGATAGCGTGTTGATTTATTATGCCAAGGTTGGGGTCGTGTTCTCCTCGTGGTGCATGTTTGGAGTGGGGCTGCAGTGTTAAAGGCAGATGTGAGGGTAGTGTTATATGTGGAGATGGCCAGTGAGGGACAGGAGAGGAAAGGAATGGATAGCAGTTGTGAATCAATGTCAGCCGACAGCTGCTGGAGGTCAATAGAGTTAAGGTTCCTCCTGAGCTGAGGGGGGTTAGGCTGAGGTTGTTGGGTGAGGGGGTAATTGAGAGCAAACGATAAGAGGTGGTGATCAGAGAGAGGAAATGGAGTATTGCAGATATTAGATAATGTACATGAATAGGAGAAAATAAGGTCGAGGGTATTGCCAGCTACATGAGTGGGAGAATTAGCCCACTGCAATAGTCCAAGGGTGGAAGTAATTGAAAGTAGTTTAGAGGCTGCTGGGGTTAAAGGTGGGTTAATGGGAATATTGAAGTCTCCAAGAATTAGGGATGGAATGTTGGAAGAGAGGAAGTAGGGTAGCCAGGCAGCAAAGTGGTCAAGGAAGAGGAGAGGGGAACCAGGGGGACGATAGATGACGGCAATGTTAGCAGAGAAGGGTTTGAAAAGGCGAATTGAATGAATTTCGAATGATGGGAAAGAGAGGGAAGGGGGGGTGGGCAGGGTTTTAAAGGAGCAGTGGGGTGAGAGAAGAAAACCTATACCGCCACCTTTAATCTCCGCTTGTCTTGGATTGTGGGTAAAGTGAAGACCACCAAAGGACAGTGAGGCAGGGGTAGCAGTATCTGAGGGAGAGAGCCATGTTTCTGTTAGTGCAAGTAGGTTTAGGGAGTGTGAGATAAATAGGTCATGGATGGAAGTAGATTTAAAGGTGCTGCACACAGAGCGTGCATTCCAGAGGGCAGCTTTAAAAGAGGAATTATAGTGAGAATTACATGGAATGGGTATTAGGTTGTAGTGGTTTCTGGACCAGGTGGCTGAGTAGTGGAGGGACCAGGGTTTGGAGAGACATCACATGCTGCTAGGAGTAGTAGGATGGAAAGGAAGAGAAGGTGCGAGTAAGATTTAAATGTTAGGGATGAGAGCTTGTATTTAAGGGATTTAGGAGGGGTGTGTGGAGAAAGGCTGGATAAATATGAGTAAAGTGCATGTGATGAATACAGAGATGAGGGGAGCAGGGAGGGAGCAATGAAGATGGTGTTAGCAGGAACAGGTAAGTGAAATGATAGAGAGATTATACATTTTGTTTATAGAAAGAAAAAAAATGTATCATTTATAATTTGGCATTATTTTACTTACAAAAAAGGTACAGAGTGTAAACTCAACAGATGATAGTACTGAGAGTGAATTTATAGGAGAGCACTTTAAGACAGTGTTTTGCTCATAACAGATTCTAAATTTAATTGACTTCACGCACCTCTTTACAAATGGATACACATTTGTCAGCCTTTTGTTTGTCCATTAATATTTCACAACATATCAAGGTTAGTTAGTTGTGAAGGTTTTTTCCATTAAAAGGAAGAGATCACCTTTGTTGATTTGTGTATGGTGTTAATGGCATGAAAGACTAAAGTACACATTATATGCACTATATGAATTTTTAGATTTCATACTGGTCCATTTTATTTATTACATGCAAAAAATAATGTTTATAGCTGGGGCTATTTTTACATTAAAGCAAAAAAAATAATATATATATATATATATATATATATATATATATATATTCTAAAGAATAGCACTCCAAGGACTTATTCAAATTTAACTTTTATTAATTTAAAGATAAAATTGCCAACGTTTCAACTCGATTCCCTCAAGGAATGATGAAGGCTTGAGGTAATCAAGTTGAAACGTTGGCAATTTTATCTTTAAGGTAATAAACGTTAAATTTTAATAAGTCTTTGAAGTGCTATCCTTTTAATCTATTTTGCAGTGGTTTTGGTGGAGTGCAAGATTTCATATATATACACACATATACATACATATATACAAACACACACATTCTAATAAATATATTTTTTGCTTTAATATAAATCTAAGTAAAAATAGCCCAAGCTATTCAAATTATAAAAAAAAAAAAATCCGCGCACGTGTGTGTGTGTTTTTCATTGGGCTGCCTCTTTCACCTTCTATTCCTTTCATTTTGCCCCCCTGTTTTCTGGGTTTAACTGCTCACAATTTCACATAGAACATTTTATATATGTACACATGCTCATATTTTATTTTTAGTTTTCTTATCCATGTACTCTTTATCCTGACTAAAAAGATTGGAAATTTCTACAAGAAATTTAAGAAAAAGGATATTCTTCAATTACATTTTTTTTTTAAATGTGTATTATGTAAATCAGCTGTCCAATACCCTCTACAAAGTGCAGGCACATAGATATACATAGTTCAGAGGTTTCAACCATTACAGTATTGAAGACTCAAAGTATCTGTTACTAGGCAGATAGAGAAACAGAAAGAGCAAGTGGCAAGTCACTGCCAGTCACCTACATAGCCTCCCTGCATAATCCATGTAAAGAGAGCGCTAATATTAAACTTAATTTTAATCCTTTATCACATAGTGTCTAATTAGGAATTGGTTATTGCCATACTGTTCATAGTCTGGTAGCACTTACAGGATTCTCGTGTGTGATTAAAATTCAATTAACATAACAAGTAAACACACTATGCTGTAAGATCTGATTAAAAAAGAAACCATTTTTCATGGAAGCTGTGTGAGTCATAGCAGGGGAGGTGTGGCTAGGGCTGCATAAGCAGAAGAATAGTGATTTAACTCCTAAATGATAGAATTGAGCAGCGAGATCTATACACCAAAACCGCCTTTAAAGGCATGCTATAATTGTTGCTACAAGTGCAGTTATGATGTTTACTAAAGGGTTACTCCAAGTGTAATGATCACTTTAGGGATTTACAATTATCATGGTGCCTGGAATCTGTTTGTGAATTGTTTCACTTTGAAACACTGCACAAACAGATCTACTGCTGGAGGTGTAACTCCACCTCTGACAGTGTCTTTGGGAATCATTAGCCAGCCTAATGTGCAAAAGGAGGGAAAGGAGAGTGACATCAAGCAATATGATCATCATGGGGGGGGGGGGCGGGGGGGGAGAGAATTTAAGCTCTTTTCTTTATTTTTATTTTATTTTGGTGAGGCGGGGGCAGGCCACCAAAGAAAGGGTTATTCTAACTTTATGTTTTCTTTATATATTATACTGATCATTGTGGCAGAGGAAGGTTTATATGTTTAACACATTAAAACCAAAATGTTATAACAAACAACTACATTAATAACATGTTTAACCCCATAACACCTGTCTGGTGTACTATGCCCTACTGCAAAATGTAGCTTGGTAACGGTCGGCGGTCTGGTATACTCACCATGCCTGGCGATCCTTGCCTGAGTTTTCAGGCAGTCGCCCTGCAGCCAATCTGTCGCTTCCAGGCCGTGTGATAAATAATAATGACTTGGCAATCTCATGACCAGATCAGCAGTGAGCTGCAGTGCCTTCAGGGGACTGCCTGGGTTATCAGGCCACCCCCAACACTGAAACAAAGAAAATACTTATATATTATGAAAAATTATAAATATGTATATATATTGTCATCCTTATTTGCCAGTTGCACGGTCCTCTAGGGTAAAAACAACATGCGCAGTCTTTTGGTTGCAATTCAATTCAGGCCCTTTATTTAAAAGTCCATTCAGGTGGCAGCAACACAACACAAAATAACATACCATAACCAATTTTTCTGTAAATCAAATCCTAGCTCATCTGAGCACTAACTAACATTGTTATTATTCCCTATCTACCAAGGGTCCTAAACTAACAAAAACAAAAGTTTCACCAACCTTGTTCCACGTTAACTTTCCCTGCACTCCAGTGCTCAGTCACCTTGACTCATGACTCTCTGCACTCCCAGTGCTCCAAGCCAGCCTGCTTCTTTCCAACTTTCTCACAGGAGAAAACAGCATCTCTGCTACCTGCTTCCAGGGAGGAAACCAGTAATCCCCCCTACCTGCCTAGCACGGTGGGGTTTTATTCCCACTGCTGTATGATTGCCTACAGCTGAGCAATAGATTGGAGACAGCCGGATACTTGGTCTGGACTTATGTCTCCCAAAAACACAATGAACAGCAGAGTGGAGCACTGGCCCACCCTGCTCTCCAAATGCTCCACCCCAGGGGCCCATAACTAAACATAGTTTTTTTGTTGCACACAACACGTACTCCCCCTGGGGTTAAATGTTATATGCCTTTCTATCTAGGAGAAATATAGATTACTTCATGGATCTCACCCTGCACTTTATATATAAAAATAATAATGACATTTTATATATATTGATATCAAAATAAAGTTTGAATTGTATAACTATGTATATTTATTTATTATTTTTAAATATTATGTGATTTTATTAATTATAATTTGAAGTATAACCCAGGCAAAAAGTCCAGAGAATTTTAATTTGCAAAACCTATATATAAACTCAATAAAACCTAAGCATGAGGGATACTGTCGTACACACGAGACATCTCTGAACACCAATATCTTACAGCACTAATAACATTTGCAAAATAACATTTATTAATTTCTCACACTACTTTAGATTTTCTTCATATTAAATTGTGTTACATATATAAATATTTGTGAAATGAAAGCCCTGTTTCTCCTGAACAAAATGATACATAATAAGTGTGGGTGCACTTAATATAAAAAAGGTAAATCATGATTGAACAGACATATACCTCAAATTCTAAGTTTTGTTTTGTTTTTGTTTTGGTCAGAACTTGTACAAGTGCCTCTGTCCTTAAAGGGTTAATCTATTTGCTGAACTAAGAACTAGTAAACAGTTTAAAGTAACATTTATTTAGAAAGAGATAATAACGTTTATATAATTGAGTACTGCAGTGTAAAACTCTCATTTGAATAATCCTCAATCCACACCAAGCATTCATCTAATTCTAGAATTAATCGGAGCCTACTTTTGAAAAAAATATGCTCTCCTGTTTAATTAAAACAAAATATTTGGAGAGTTTGAGTGCATCATAATTTGTGCCGCACATATATACAAGATAATATGAACCACAAAGTGAAGATAAATAATTTGTACCACTTGACATCGAAATATCTTGAAGAAGGATCAAATGGAAATGACAGTTTGTCTAAAAATAAAAAGAGAGGAGACTGTGCCAAGAAATGGGTTCTTCAAATTTGTGATGACTGCATTGAGGCATCACTTTACACAGACAAAGAAGATAGATCCAAAACTGCAGCATGAGGAAGTCTTTGTTAGCTTTTTATAGTCACATTAGTAATTCAATACAGAAATATAAGAAGAAAACACAATATATTGTTTTAGCTTTTTATAGCTATTAGAAAACCGGCATAGGTCTTTTTGTATGTTTTATGTTGCTCGGATATTCCCATTCTATGACACATTTACATGTATTACTGTATTATTGATGTCTTCATACATTTTACTACAGTATATTCTGTATTCCCTATCACAATGCTGTTTATACTCACTTAAAACTTTTATTTGTTGAAGTATACTGTGGTGCATAACTGCATGGTTGTGGCTAGACCACCAGGTGTGCTACTCATGACATGCGCCTATTTGTCTTTTTGGCACTTATCAAAACCTTTACCAGATAACCAATGAAGACACGGACAAAAAAATGTTTCTTGTCAAAATTATTTAACAGCTTTATTAAAAATTTTTAAAACAATAAAGGTCATTGTCAAACATCCCACTTAACATTGCCACATAAATCATTTCAACACCTTAACAACACTATACACACAGAAAATTATCCCAACGCTAAATAACAAGTAATTATAAACATAACCATACAATAAATGACATGGCCACAACAGGCCTCTATTACCAACTTTTTTTTAACATTGTAGGGATATACCCAGATGCCCCTACACCCGCAGGCTGTAACCGCCAAAACCAATTACCAAGCAGCATATTTGTGCCGGCCTCCTAACTATGTCAAGGCCCAGACCCCTTAGCTTTGCTGATCCCTGAGCTACAAATTGTGACTTCATTTGCAGTTCCTACATAAATATGCTCTGAAATATAATTTCACAAATCACTTCAATTTTGTAGTGTTACTGCAACACACACCAAGTAAGTGTGAGACTACAGGATCTAAGGCAAATCAGAAGATTGCTTTGAAATGTTTTAATAACAAATTGGGACAAATTGTTAAGTATGACAGCGTGTTTAGAACAAGGAAACTCTAATTTAACATAGAATGGAACCTAAAATGGACTCACTTATGCAAATATAGGAATATCTTCATACATAACCCCCAACATTTCAAATGGATTAAGAGGGACACTTGAAATTTAAGGGTGTGAACAGGGGTGTTGCCAGGGGCAAGGCTGTTCTAGGAAATCTTAAGTGAGTTGCTAATTACATTTTTAAAAAAAAATGTAAATTTGATTTATTACAATAATGTGTCTAATTTACAAAGACTGATTTCTCGACCCATTTATTGTTGTTTAAAGACATATTAAAGTGAGTATTATTGCTGTGGGGCTTTGCTATAATCTTAGACACCCCAACAACATTGAGCTCCTAGAAAGGAAGGACATTAGGATAGAAAAAAAGGGACAGAGGAATTTGTATAAAATTGGATAAACAGGAACACTATGAAACTACTAGTGCTACAGATAATCTTTCAAATATGCAGTGGTTAACAAGAATATTTATTTGTTTGTTTGTATTGGTCTATGTTCTTATGCGCATTTAGATATTTTCCTCTTATTTTGTATTTGCCGTAGTTAAAATACTTCCGTTTACCCTAACTTCATGAAATTTCACTTGCACAACGTATATTTATGCTTCTAATAGAATTTCATTGGAATCTAAGGAAGAGTTAAAATAAAAACATCACATTGATTTTCTAGCCATATTAATGCCCATTCACGGAAGTGTTCTATAGTCTGCTCCTGTCACGGTAATATACCCCAACACGCAGGAATAGTTCACAGTCAAGAGACAAGAAACAGTGTTCGTCTTACCGGACCTTAGAATGGCCGGACTAGGACGAGAGAAAGACAGAGTCAGAACAAGCCGAGGTCAAGGGAACTGAGAGACAGCGTAACGTAGAACAAGCCGAGGACTGGTACACAGAGGACAAAACAGCGGATAAGCAAGCAAGGATAAGGAGAGAGCGGAGTCAGGAACAAAGCCAAGGTCAAGCACCAAAAAACCAACTGAACGATACAAGCACTAAAGGGAACTGGACAGAAACCACGATAGGGCAAGGAGCAAGGGGAAACAGGTGAGTATAAAAACCCTAAGGTTCACTTTGATTGGCTCCTGTCATATCCACGCCCCCAAAACGTGAGTGAATGGGGAATGTGGCCTGACAGGGGCCAATGGGAGACTGATTCTAATTTAGTCTCCCACTGTCCCTTTAAGAGCGCGCCCGAGACGCGCGGCGCGCTCTTAGTGTCGGGCGGGACATGTGACCGCTTCTCGCGGTCACTGCCCGCCTGACTGATCCCATCGTTGGCTGAGCCGCGCGCGGCTCGTGCAGGAGCAGGACCGCGCGCGGCGAGAAGGGAGGACCCCGGCCGGCCCCTGGAGAGGGTAAGTACCGCTACAGTACCCCCCCCTGAAGACACGCCCACCGGGCGGGGAGGAGCAGGCCTGGCAGGAAAACGAGCGTGGAAAGAACGCACAAGGCGAGGAGCGTGAACAGCGTCAGCGGAAATCCAACTGCGTTCCTCAGGCCCATAGCCCTTCCAATGTACCAGATATTGGAGGCGACCCCGAAGCAAGCGAGAGTCAATTACAGCCGCCACTTCAAACTCCTCATGGCCCTCCACCGAAACCGGAGGAGGAGGGGGAACATGCCGAGTAAAACGGTTGCACAGGAGGGGTTTTAACAGGGAGGTATGAAACACGTTAGGAATGCGTAGATTTTTTGGAAGATCCAATGCATACGAGACAGGATTAACCACATGCAAGATACGAAAAGGACCAATAAAACGAGGGGCCAACTTCATAGAAGGCACACGAAGACGAATATTGCGAGTAGAAAGCCAAACCCGGTCTCCCACCGCATAGGATGGAGCCGCCCTGCGATGCTTGTCAGCGTGAACCTTCTGGCGAGCAGCTGAGGCCACCAAAGAACACTGAACCTGCTCCCAAGTATTACGTAGACTAGCCAAATGTTCATCCAAAGCTGGCATGCCCTGTAAGGAGAATGCAGCTGGAAGAACCACGGGATGCCGGCCATAAACAACGTAAAAAGGGCTGTTACCGGAGGATTCATGAGCAGCATTATTACGAGCAAACTCAGCCCAAGGAAGCAGGTCAGCCCAATTGTTCTGATGGTGGGACATGAAACAGCGAAGATACTGCTCCAGAGATTGGTTGGCACGTTCAGCAGCTCCATTAGACTGGGGGTGGTAGGCTGAAGAAAACGAGAGGGAGATACCCATCTCTGCACAAAACGCTCTCCAGAATCTGGAAATAAACTGGCTACCCCTATCGGACACGATCGAAGTGGGAATACCATGCAACCGAAACACCTCCCGGGCAAAGATAGAGGCAAGTTCCTTGGATGATGGCAATTTGACAAGAGACACAAAATGAGCCATCTTAGAAAAACGATCCACAATCATCAGGATGACAGTTTTACCATTAGAGGGAGGTAATTCAACAATAAAATCCATGGATATATTGGACCATGGCCTCTCGGGTATGGGCAACGGATGCAACAACCCACAAGGAACTCTGTGGGAGGACTTCATACTGGCACAAGTGCTACAGGCATTAACGTAATCGGTGACGTCCTTGCGCAAGGACGCCCACCAGAAATATCTAGAAACCGCTGAGACTGTCTTAGAAATACCAGGGTGTCCAGCAGTTCTAGTGTCATGATATAATGACAAGATGTCTCGTCTCTCTGGTATATCAATGAATAGCTTATCAGCAGGCCTCTCCTCAGGAGCCAAGTTTTGTTTAGCCTGAATAGTCTGTAAGAGAGAAGACGAAATAGAAAGAACAGTAGTCGCTATTATTCTGTCAGGCGGAATGACAGGGGTAACATCGACCTCGAGTTTGTCAGTAGTCTCGAATTGTCTGGACAGAGCGTCAGCTTTAGTATTACGATCACCCGGTCTGTAAGTGATTATGTAATTAAAACGAGACAAAAACAGAGACCACCTGGCCTGCCTAGAAGACAATCTTTTTGCTTCACTAAGGTATGAGAGGTTTTTGTGATCCGTTAAAATGAGGATAGGATCCCTGGTACCCTCTAGCAGATGTCTCCATTCTTTGAGCGCCAAAATGATAGCAAGGAGTTCACGATTGCCTACATCATAATTCCTCTCAGCTTTGGACATCTGTCTGGAAAAGAAGCCACAAGGGTGTAACGGCTTTTCAGGTGAATCTCTTTGAGACAAGATAGCACCTACCCCTATCTCAGAAGCATCAACCTCAAGAATAAAGGGCAGTGAAGGGACAGGATGCTGTAAAACAGGAGCAGAGGCAAATGTAGCTTTCAAGAATTCAAAGGCCTTGAGTGCTTCTGGTTTCCAGACATGAGTATTACCATCCTTCTTGGTCATTCTGGTTAGAGGCGCTACAATGGCAGAAAACCCTTTAATAAAACGCCTATAATAATTAGAGAACCCCAGAAAACGCTGAATGGCTTTCAAACCCTGGGGCAGAGGCCATTCCATAATGGCAGACAGTTTCTTGGGATCCATACGAAAACCCTTGGCAGAGATTATATAACCCAAGAATTGGACTTCAGATTGATCAAAAGAACATTTTTCGAGTTTGCAATAGAGACCGTTAACCAGAAGAGTTCTCAACACTAATTTAACATGCATGTGATGAGTCTGTAAATCATTAGAATAAATTAATATGTCGTCCAAGTATACTATAACGAATGTATGTATAAATTGACGTAGGACATCATTAATAAATTCTTGAAAAACTGCTGGGGCGTTACAAAGACCAAAGGGCATCACAGTGTACTCGTAGTGGCCACTCCTGGTATTGAAAGCAGTCTTCCACTCGTGATCCTTTTTGATACGTATGAGGTTGTAAGCACCCCTAAGGTCCAATTTAGTAAAAACTGTGGCCTGTTTAAGCCTATCAAAAAGTTCTGTGATCAAAGGTATGGGGTACGCATTTTTGACGGTGATTTTATTAAGGCCCCTATAGTCAATACAAGGCCTTAGTTCGCCATCTTTCTTAGACACAAAGAAGAACCCAGCCCCTGCCGGGGAAGAGGATCTTCTTATAAATCCCTTCTCTAGAGATTCCTTGATATATTCCTCCATAACCAGATTCTCCTGAGGAGATAAAGGATATATTCTCCCTTTGGGAGGCATCGTACCAGGTAATAAATTAATTGCACAATCGTAAGGCCTGTGAGGTGGCAATCTTTCAGCCTCCCTTTTATCAAAAACAGATTTAAGAGACAGGTACTGAGAGGGTATGACCGTAGGCACGGGAGGAATATGAGTAGAATTCAAAGGGGTGATTTTAACAACACAAGACTCTTGGCAAGAATCACTCCAAGAAACTATTTGTCCTGACTCCCAATCAATGGTGGGATTATGAGTACGTAACCAAGGATACCCTAACACGAGGTGAGAGGAAGGAGAAGTAATGATCTGAAACCGAATGGTCTCAGAGTGCAACACCCCTGTAGACATATGTAGGGGAACAGTCTCATGAGTGATAATAGGAGAGCATAATGGTCTACCATCTATGGCCTCAACGGCCAAGGGTGTCTCCTTCTCTCTGGTGGGTATGTTATTCTCCTTGACAAAACTGGAATCAATAAAGTTTTCGGCCGCTCCGGAATCAACCAGGGCTAGTATATTCCCTGCTATGCAGTTACTATCAAGGTGCAGGGAAACAGGAAGAAGTAACTTATTAAGAGGCAAATGTGAGGACTGTGATGTCACACCCAAGGCCAGTCCTCTATACGGTCTTAGGTGCGATAGTTTCCCGGACGCACGGGACATTCTTGTCTCATATGACCCCTCCTACCACAATAAAGACACAGTCCCTCCTTTCTCCTATAAAGCTTTTCAGCGTCGGTGAGTTTAGCAACCCCTAACTGCATAGGTTCCTCCTCAGAACCTTTAGATCCCTCGGGAGTCTCAGCTCTAGGGGAGTTAAAGGGAACAAAATGTCTATTTCTGGACCTGGTATATAACCTGTCACGGATCCTGTTGTCTATATCGATAAGATAGTCAATCAGGTCCTCCAGGGGTACAGGGAGGTCCTTAGCTGCTACCTAATCTAAGATAGTATCAGACAGACCTTCCATAAAGGCAGTAGTAAGGCCATTATTAGTCCAATCTACCTGTGAGGCAAGGGTCCGGAACTGAATAGCATAATCGGCTACAGATTTAAATCCCTGCTTTATTCTCATTAATGCCCTGGCGGCATTTTTTGACCTTTTAGTCGTGTCAAATGTTCTACGGAACGCTGTGAGGAAGCTATTAAAGTCGTGTACCATAGGCCCATTAGCCTCCCAAATAGGATTTGCCCATTCTAGTGCCTTATCCGTAAGCTGGTGCATAAGAAAACCCACCTTAGATCTGTCAGTGGGAAATGAACGTGGGTACATTTCGAAGTGGAATTCTACTTGATTAAGGAATCCCCTACATGTCTTAGCGTCCCCTCCATACCTAGGTGGCGGGGTTAGATGTGCAGAAGCATTAGACATATTAGCTGTGTCCGGTATAGGGTTTACAGGAGGCGTAGGTACAGGTACCGGAACAGATCTGGATAACAGTGTCTGGATGGCTTGAGCCATTTGATCCATACGGTGATCCTGTTCTGCGAATCTAGCCTCATGAGTGGCCATCTGTTGACCTAAACCTGCGGGGTCCATGGCCCTATCGTAATGTCACGGTAATATACCCCAACACGCAGGAATAGTTCACAGTCAAGAGACAAGAAACAGTGTTCGTCTTACCGGACCTTAGAATGGCCGGACTAGGACGAGAGAAAGACAGAGTCAGAACAAGCCGAGGTCAAGGGAACTGAGAGACAGCGTAACGTAGAACAAGCCAAGGACTGGTACACAGAGGACAAAACAGCGGATAAGCAAGCAAGGATAAGGAGAGAGCGGAGTCAGGAACAAAGCCAAGGTCAAGCACCAAAAAACCAACTGAACGATACAAGCACTAAAGGGAACTGGACAGAAACCACGATTGGGCAAGGAGCAAGGGGAAACAGGTGAGTATAAAAACACTAAGGTTCACTTTGATTGGCTCCTGTCATATCCACGCCCCCAAAACGTGAGTGAATGGGGAATGTGGCCTGACAGGGGCCAATGGGAGACTGATTCTAATTTAGTCTCCCACTGTCCCTTTAAGAGCGCGCCCGAGACGCGCGGCGCGCTCTTAGTGTCGGGCGGGACATGTGACCGCTTCTCGCGGTCACTGCCCGCCTGACTGATCCCATCGTTGGCTGAGCCGCGCGCGGCTCGTGCAGGAGCAGGACCGCGCGCGGCGAGAAGGGAGGACCCCGGCCGGCCCCTGGAGAGGGTAAGTACCGCTACAGCTCCATAGTATTCTCCAGAATGACCACTGATAGCAGTAGAAGAAAGTCCAGAACAATCACTCAGTTCAAATACATGCTATCTTCTTTTCTTTAGCCCCCAAAAATGTGTAATAAAAATCCATATTGTCCCCATGCAACTTTGAAAATAAAAATAAAAACTCAGGCAAACCAAACCAGCACATTGCCGAAAATCTGAGGTTTCAATTTGAAAAATGTTGTTCTAAAGAACCAAACAATCTTGCCGTACACAAGTCTATTGATTTATACATGATAGCTGTATGTACTGTCAATGCATGTTTTTTTTGGCACAGTGTGTTCTTCAGTCTTGTGATCACAACTTAATTTAATTATCCAATTTTCAATGAATACAAGGCATGGGATATGCAGCATATTGTGGCATGAATTTCAGACATTTATTCTGCTCTTTAGCAAAAGTAACCTAAAAAAAAAAATCGATGTCGTCTCTACTGTACAACTGCTGGTTCTAAATTATCTGCTTCCTAAAGTACAGGATGAGAAAGGTAAACATATAATAGGCAAAGAAATAATATAAAAGACAGGATATACAGAAAAGAACTATCAACAAGTGTTTTCACCGAACTTTCCCTATGCCCATAGGCATTGTTAGAGGTGGTTTTATGGGATAAAGACTCAGATGCTTTAGCGGCCACCAGTTCCCTATAAGTGGCAGGATGTTATTGATGTTGCCCTTTCAAATTGGGCTGTTGCTAATTAAAGCAATCTAGCAGGGCTTTCTCACTATCCTACTAGCCATGTTACAAAATAAGTAGTAAGGCTTAAAAAAAAGATGGGGGAGGAAAAAGTATTGGGAATTAGGCGAATAGAGAGGGAAATGCCAAGGGGTTGAGAGATTTTAAGGGTTAGAGAGATACACAACACAATGAGGGGTGAGGAGAGATAGCATCATGTAGAGATATGGTTAGGTTTGAAGAATACAGGGATGGAAATCTTTAAATTTGACATTTAGGATAGGCCTTGGATACAGCCTTGAAGGAGGGTTATTGCATTTTGCTTGGGCCTAAAGCATCAGTAGGTTTTACAACCTAGCAATGCTCCTGCCTATACTGCTACTTATTGGAACCCTTATCGAGGCTGTCTGACTTTTTCGCTGACTCAGTTACTCTCTCAAGAATGGTAGTGCCTGATTGACTCCAAGACACTGACTTTGGGGTAGGATCAGGAACAAAGTGAGTCAGTCATAGTGATGACTCAGTGTTCAATCCATTGGTTAATCAGTTAAAAATGGGTGAATAGGGCAACTGACTAACCACTTTTCATATTGTGAGTCACTGGAATCCCTGCTGAATGAAGGTTACTGTCTTTCTAACCAATATATGCTGAAAACATTGATTTGAGCACTCATTAGACCTCCACAGAGAGGTACGTTTCCCTTGTGAGGGGGACTGCACTTGGGTAAATGAATGATTCAGACTAAGTAAAAAATGGCTACTTTGAGTCCTAGCAGTGGCAAATTTTTACATTTACATTTAAAAGTCTGTAGAAAGTAGGTTCTTGAGATAAACGTATGTGTATATGTGTGTTACTAGCTATAAATAAATTCATGAAAATGGGAAATTCAGCAGAGCATGACCAGTAGTCTGATGTAGTTTGTTTCAGAAGATGTCACACTTACCATCCTGGTTTAAGAAGCAGAACTGATCTATGTGCATATGGGGATACAAGATAATTCTGGTCATAAAATAGCTAGTTCAATTCAAGCTGTAATCGTTCATTTTTAGTTTAAGAATCTTGTTTTTTTGAATTGCATGTAACAAGAGCAAACACCTGCAAGCAAACTAAAATAGCTTTAATGGCTCAGGCACATTGCTACAGGAAGCAATTAATCTACAAAAACACACATTTCAATTTTTGTGCAAACCATATTCCTTAATAAAATGCAAAATCTACCTTTCTATAGAAGAAATTTTCTGTAACATGATGCATATCTGTAGTAATCTGGTGTATGCAGAAAATGAAGACTTATTTTAAAAACAAATATGCCTAAAGATAGCATAAGGGACAATTTCTTAATATTTTGTCTGATCTAATGCACTCGGATTCTTTCTTAACCCTTTAAGGACACATGACATGTCTGACATGTCATGATTCCCTTTTATTCCAGAAGTTTGGTCCTTAAGGGGTTAAACATCTTATTTATTTGAGCCCAATGCCATTTTAATTTTTCAGGTATAGCTGAACAGCATTCTCTGACTGTAATGTCATTTTTAACCATTTTGTCCTTCTTTCATACTATATATAGTCTCTGATGGACACCATGACTTTCTGTGTCATTTTAATTTGCAAGGTCTTAGATCCTTATTGATGAGTTGGAATGACATTTAGTTTCAATATGAATGCTATTCCATTGATATTTAAATCTCCCAGGCTAAGTTGTGTGAAAATATAATAAAAATCATAGTAACAAAATTACTAATGATAATAATAAAATAACAAATTCAACTAAATATGCTTTCATTACGGTAATCTTTCAAAAACCTACCTCTCTTGTGCTACTCACCCCAATACATTCCAGCTTCATTCAATAATTTATGATTATAATATAATATATATAATATAATAAGGTAAAGTCCCTTAAATGTCAAATACAGGCTTTACCCCTCATTAACTAAGTATACTTCTAAAGAAACAAACCTATCAGCTCAGGGCTGTATTAGGAGCTCATTGGGCCTGACGCTTACAATTATGTTAGGTCTAATTACAGAATCTTATCGACAGAAAAGACTAAAACAGCTATACCTCCCAAGCCTCATCTATCTGGTGAAGGTAGTGTGGAGGGAAACTCACAGGATATAGTTATCAGAAAACACATACCCTATGCTAATCTCTCTCTTTCATCTTTTAAGTAAATCCATACCCCCTAACAGCCGTGTCTGATGAAACATGATTTCAGTGGGTGGGGTAAAAGTGAGGGCCGCTAATCTGACTCACGTAACCAGAACTGCCCAAAGGGACAAACATGCCCAAAAAGGGGGGGTGTCTGCAAGAAGAATTAAAAGGTCAGCCTGGCATTAATGCATGTTAGGCTGCCTGCCAATCATGCAGGCTGGCCAACGAAGGACATACTATACAGACAGCACCCTGAGATTGGCATAAATGCATCAAATGATGTGCCTGTTCCACGTTTTCTAAGGTTTTTCCCCTTGCACTCGCTGCTCCACTCATCTCCTAACCTTCTTACCAGCAGGCAGAAGCTCCTGTTATACAGTCTGGGACAGAGAAAAAGTGTATGAAGTCAGCGTAGAAGGAAGGGAACATGCCACAGTGTTAGAGAGACTGAAACAGCAAGAGCATTTACAAGTCGGTTTTACCCTAATTAATTGTATTTTTAGACAATCTACACTAGGTTTGGTCCCCTACATCCCTCTTAAGTTTCCTTACTTAAGCAAGAGCATGTGAAGAGTAGTAATATATATATATATATATATATATATATATATATATATATATATATAGAAAGATAGATACATATATATGTATACAAATATATATAATTTTTTTAATCAAGGGGCCTATTCCATAGGGATGGGCCTGGTGCTGCAACTCCATCGGCTCCTATGTTAATCTTGCCCTGATCAGCTCTCTTCTCAATTCCTCATCCTTTGCAACCTTCCTTTGCTGTTTACCTCAACTGTGCTCCCTCCTCCCTAACACCCTTCTCATTCTTCAGGTACATATAGATCATTTGACTCCCTCACTTTCCTTTGTGTGTTTGTCCCTTAGCCCTTTCGATTGTAAGCTTGTTTGTACAGGACCCTATTGACCTATTGTTCCTATATGTCATACCTGTTTTGTTAAAAGAATTACAAGTTTGTCTTATTTACATATTATACGGTGCTGTGAAATATACTGGCACTATATAAATAATGTCTGATAGGGATTGTACTTGCACTTAGAATGTGGTAGCACAGCAGTGGAGGCTTGTCCATAGTGGCACTTTGGGCAGTGCCCCACAAGTTTTTAGGTGGGAAAAAAATGTATTCACAGTTTAGAAACACTAACATTCTCATTCTGGTGAGAAGGGAAGTAAGCCAAAAAATATGATGAAAAAAAAAATGTCTCTTTAATTCTTTAATAGGTTTTAGTTTCTACAGGGCACCTAGATGTTTGAGAAAGCTTAATGGAGAGCATTAAGGCATATCAAAAATGGGGCTAGGTTTTGCACATGCCTAGTGTCCATTAAGAAGGAATTTCCAGAACTTCCATTGAGTTGCCCTTCGACCTGCAGAGCGAGCCCACCATGAGTGGATGCATGCTATTTGCTCTCTCTGAGGGCCATCATTGGCTGATAGACCTAGGGGGTGGGGTAACAGTGTCCACAGGAGTGAGATGCAAGAAGTCATCTTGGAAATAGCACATAGAGAGCATAGCAGCAGCAGCTCCTGGCCCCTGAGAAATGTAAGTGTATAATATTATATTTTTCTATCCCCCAATAGCCGTAGTAACTGCCTGACGGCTTATTAAGTATGGACATTTACTAAAATATATAATGTATATGTATGTCAGGGGTAACAAGGGGAGGGGGACATTTCTGAAACAGAACATTGTGCTGCCTGTCACTAATAGTTTTAATAACTTATTTTGTACATGCCCACTACCTTCTTTAAAGTGCTCAGTCACTGTTCATGCTGTGGCTAGTTGAAACCTTCAATGTAGTGTTTTATGAAATACAACCTGTACCATACTAACATTTTTTTACACTAACCTGATTTTGCACTTGGGTACACCCTTTATTAGTGATGGACTGGATTCACATGGAAGAGGATCTCAGACGACCACTGGAGCTGCTTCCTAGTGCAGTGCTGCACAGTGTGCAGCACTTACGTTCATCATCATGGTGCACAATAGCCTCCCAATACTTTTCTATGGAAAAGCATTGAATAGGTTAAGATTGTCCATATTGATGATCTCAGCCATGGAGGTAGTCACCCATGGCAAGACCAGCACGGTGATGGAGAAAAGGTAAGTTAGATACCTTTTAGATCCTTTCCAAGGTGGGTCAGCAGTCTAAACTGGTAGTCCAAGACTATATTGTATTCCTAACACCATAGTGTTTCTTTAAATCACATTCAAAACTGTAGATGGACTTGTCAGACAAAAAAAGATAACATGGGTATGGCGGAGAAGGTAAGTATGATAGAAATGAAACCTAAACAACTCCTATAGTATATACATGCATTTGGCAGTGGATGGACTGGATTAGTTATAGAATAGTAATAGGCTCTAACTGGCCACTAAACATTCTTCTTTTGTTTGCTGAGTGTGTTAAACATTCAAAATAAGACCACAATGGTTAACATTTGTTTGGCAACATCTCATTTTGTTTGCAATTTTTTTTTTATAAACAAACTGAAGATTTGTGAGTCAGATAACAACCCATACATTGAAAACAATTGAATGTTGTTCCAAAAATCTTACTTTCTATGACTCAGCTAAAGAATTAATGGGAAATGTTGGTTTAGGTTACTACTTGGAATTAATATCGAAGGCAAATATTATATTTACAAACCAGAGATTTGATCTCTGTTTTTATTTAGCTGCCCTGGTATGTATCAGTGTAAACATCTGAATGTGCATGTATTTCAGAATCCTATTGTGGTAAGATCTTGGTCATGTGTAACACACATACATCATCATTATGAAAAAGGAACTGCTGCTTCCCAGAATTCTATGTTTATGTAACAAATATGTATTTGTGAGGTATGAACATTGTAATTAGATGTAGAAATCCACACTTTTTTTGCTAAAAGTTTGATAACAATTTAAAATAAAACAAAGCATGTCATGAAATGGTTAAACGTTACAGTTTCCCTTTAAGCAGAAGTATACCTTAGCCAGGAATGATATTATGTTTTTTTTATATATGTATCACCTGGTAGTATTATTTTAAATATCATTTGCTTGCTTAAATATGCTAAGGAATGAAAAACACAAACATGTATTTCTTGACCATATAGTGTCACAAGCTCCCGGAGGAGCCTGCTTACCAGCTTCCTGCCTACAGACTGTGGAGCCTGTAAAATGTCATATAAAAGTCTCCCTTCGTATATTTGGACTATATGGTTCGGGAACCGAACAGCCGAACGAACCAGAGACCACCCTGGTGTTTGTTAAGCCTAATTTATACTTTGTAGCAATTTCCACCACAGTGTTCAAAGTGTTCGCCTGTGTTGCATCCTATGGACGACCACAAGGTGGTGGCTATCTTGTTAACATGAACACAGGCAGTGGTGTTTGGTCGTCGAGTTCATGGACACTGAAACTCCTAAACACCTCTGGACTTCCATGATCGCCTGTGTTCGGTTCTACAACACTTAGAAAGACAATGTTTGGTGGAAATGTTCCCACAAACAAGGGAAACAAGCTCCAGGGTAAGAACATTGACTATGTTCTGTAGTTTGTTCGGTTTTTAAACTACTGAACTAGACCGACCGCAAGCCCTGATTCCCTGAAACTGTTTTGGGCATGGGACTATGCCTGTGGTCGGTCAAATTATGACTTCCAGGAAATTCCTGAACCCATGAACCGATCTGGGTGATTTTGGGATATGTAGATAGATCGGAACTATCAGGGGATGTAACTTTTGTGGGGTTTTATGTATTTTTAAGGTACTTTTGGGGTGTTTGGGGAATGTGTGTTTTTTGTGCCTCGAGATAATTGACTCAATTATCTCCCAGACACAGGGGAAGGATTATCTTATTATGTATGGGGGTGTCCTGGGTGTATGGGAGAGCCAATGTAATTGTTTATTTGTTTCTACTGTGGTTTACTCTCAGGTCCAGAGGGGAGCGCCCCTTGCATGGGGACTTGCATATAAGGCCAGTTGTGGCTGCCAATAAAGGTATTCCAGCTTGAACTCCCAGAACTATGTGTCATCTGGTTACTGGGAGGGGAAAGAGCTATTCACTGTTTCAGCTTGTTTCAGTGGGGGAAAGTACTTGTTAAGGACTAGAGCTCTCAGGACTGAGTGTCATCCAGTGCCTGGGGGTGTATAGAGAGAATTTCCCAATCTGCTCCAGGAGGGAGCGGTTCCAGGACCCCAGTCAAGCCACAGCGACTGACCCAGGAAGCACTTGCTCAGCCATCTGAGGAATGGCTAATATGTCCTTAGGCTTTAACGTAAGCACTGCCTTTGCTCTAAAAAGGCAAAGTTTACATTAAAAAGCCTGCAGGGACTGTACTGTACTCACCAGAACAACTACATTAAGCTATAGTGTCCCTTTAAGATTCTTATTTAAGTGCTTTCTTTTATGCTGGTAGACTAATTTTATTTGCACACATTTGACCGTGGCATAAAGAAGCAGATACTGTTTGATTCCATTTTTCAAATAAATGTAGCTAGTCTGTCAAGTAATATTGTTTGAGGGAAATGTGAAAATTCATATTGTAAGCTCAAGCTTGAATGTTGGTTGCTAAGGAAACAAGTAAAATGTGGAAATGCCAATCTGCTTATAATGCTGTCTGAAGCAGGTCTGTTAACTGTATCCTACGGTGTGTTCAATGCATTAGGGTGTCATTTAGATCCAAGGATAAGCAATGGATAAGCAAAAAAATTGTCATTTACTACCATAAACAAACTTTATGAGATAGATCAAAACTATCAAGTTACATTTTTTAGCAGCATAAAAAACTAGAAATAAAAGAAATGTGTTGTTTTTGTTTTACCGTGGAGAATGATTGAATTTCTGAAGTAATGTAAAACTTTGTCAGTGTTTGATGTAAAACCTGCATTTTAATGGGCTGCATTCTTCAATCGAGTGATGTTAATCATTGTAGCCCCCAGACTTGATTAGTGGTCCTGGATTGCAGCATTTATTAAATTGGGAAGACTGTTTAAAGGCTCAGGGATAAGAATCCCTAAGACTGTGACCAACACTTAAACAATATTCCATTATACTGATTTATATCATAGCTGGTATAGGTTCACAATGTACCGTTGAGTGAGTTATTTGAAAATTATTTTTCAGTTTAATGCACCCTCAGCCAATCACCGCCATTCCAGATGAAATAAATTTACATTGAAGTGTTAATTTCACATTGTCTATGCAGCTCAGGAGGGAGCTGTCTCAGGGTGCTGTTTTTTCTAAACCACTTTTCAGTGATTTGATATAAAATTGAGAACAGTGCCCAGAGAACTTCTAAACCAAGCTATAGCAGTTGCCTTAACCCACCGCCCCTTTCATCTTGTAGCTAGATGTGCCTCAGCAATAGTTTGCATTACTCTAAAAGTGTTTTTATAGTGAAGATATATCACTCAGCTTGCCTTTGTCATAGGGGAACATACAATTGTGTGACAGAAAGTTATATAAACTAAGCATAGTACATGCTAAAGCTCTATATGCAGTAAATATGTGATCATATCAAACTTTTTTTATCTGAGCCCACGGGGTAATTATTTTTTTTTTCTCTCACTATGCCTTAATACCTGTGATAGTCTAAATCTAGTGTATTCCTGTTGATGTGATATGTGGGCTGCACTGCAGAAATGAATCAAGATTAATAAAGGCTGTGTTTTAAGAAGAGGCCTGACTGTCAAATGTGGTTTAACCTGAACCGTGATCTCCCTTAAAAGAACACTATAGGTTCAGGAACACAAAAAATAATTCCTGACCCCATAACTGCCATCTGCCCTCCACCTCCCCCCATTGCCCCCTTAAATATAGTAAAATTGTATCTATATTGCAGTCTGCTGCTGCTGGCTCTACCCTTGATCTGCCTGCTTGGCTGACATCATCAGAAGTGGCTATTTGAGCTAAGCACAATGCTTTCACATAGGAAAGCATTGGATTGGTTGAGACTGTCAAGGAGGCAGATCAAGTCAAACACAGCTCGGTCCAATCAGCATCTCCTCATATAATCAATAGAATCAACATGCAGAGGGTGGAGACACTGAATGGCAGTGCACTGCCACAGGAAGCACCTCTAGCAGCCATCTGAGGAATGGTCAGTGGAGGTATCCCAGGGTGTAATGTAAACACTGCCTTTTCTCTGAAAAGACAGTGTTTATAGCAAAAAGCCTGAAGGGTATGATTATACCCGCCAGAACAAATACAATAAACTGTAGTTGTTCTGGTGACTATAGTGTCCCATTTGAGTAACACGTATCAAACAATTCAGCTTCCCAACTATATCATGATACAGTGTAGGGAAAATGACTGCAAAAATTCAGCCCTGCTCAGTTCATAATATGATAGTATATATATATATTTTTTTAAGAATTCTTTTTTATTATTATTATTATTTTGAGGAATAAGCACAGTATACAATCAATAACCCATAATCCGTTGCATTCATTTAAGAAGTCATATCAACAATACTCTACATTTATATTTTAAATAAAACAAAAAACACCCCCCATAAAAAAACATTCTTTACCATAGCTTATACATGCATATAAATATGTACCTCCATTCATATCCCCTTTTAATATAGGCTTTCTATGGATCCCAATCTTTTATGAAAATAAATCTGATCCTAGCATTGTAGTATGCTTTGAATCAAGCGTTCATCAATGAGAAAAATATAGTGCTGTATGAACTGGTAGAATAATTGAAAGGGAGAAAGCAAAATACAAAAACAACATGCAGCATTTATTAATTCACCTTAATATTAATTCACCTTAATATTTGCAGAGAGCCTTTTTTTACTTTAATGTGTTTGCTTAATTAATAATCTATGAGATGTGCTTTCTGGTACTGCATCAAAGAAAAACGTTGCAGGCACTGGCATTTCCCAGATGGCTTGGAAATTTTTAAAGATACTACATAACATTAAGCAGGGCTAAACATAATCATTCAAATTATATAGACTTAATAACAGAAAATAACATATTATTAAAAAAAAAAAAAAATGGTGTACCCTAATTTATGGAATTTTAATGGAAACTAATTTTCATTAATCTTTATCTGTAAATTGACTAACATGCTATACTATGTTAAATGCATTTACCGCAACAAATAACATAAAGAGCAAAGTCATCTGAGAGATATGATGTATTGGTTCAAATATTACCCAGCTCTGCAAAATTCACTACCAATATCATTCTAAAATGTCTGGATGGCATTTAAAAATCAAGTTATGTCGGCTTTGCCAATTGCACCTTTAGTCAATCAGAGTAAAGTAATCTGTTTACAGTAAAGATTAAAATTAAAGCCATTATCACATCCATCATGTCAGCAGTTCATGCCACACTGTTAAATAATTATAGAGGTTTAAAACAGTTTGATTTTATCAAGTTCAACTTTTCTTAAATCTGTGCCCAAGGTTTAGCTAATAGAAGCCCAAAAAAAAATAAAGATAATAAAATGATCACATTATCTTACAAACAAATGTCAAAATAAATGTTTATTAGAATAAAGATTTAGGTTACAGGCCCCCTCTCTGTGGCGTTAAAAGGGGAGTTTACTGCCGATCTCAATGCCACTGACTTCGCCTCCATGGCTGACATCATCTGGTCTTGATGATCTCATGTTTTCCCATAGGAAATGCATCTCTAGGGAGAATGTTCAACGTCTCCATGCAGAGTGTGGAAAT
This sequence comes from Pelobates fuscus, assembly GCF_036172605.1. NCBI lineage: Eukaryota > Metazoa > Chordata > Amphibia > Anura > Pelobatidae > Pelobates > Pelobates fuscus. The sequence continues at coordinate 204,718,405 of NC_086320.1, forward strand.
GCTAAACGTAGGTGCTGCACATAGGAAGAACCTCTAGTGGCTGTCTGAGTCACTGCCACTAGAGGTGTTATTAGGCTGTAATGTAAACACTCATGATGTCTTATACCATTTTGAAAAAGCCTGAAAGCAATCCTAGGTGTCAATAGAGCAGTACCTTCTGCTCTATACTTGTGAGTATATTTTATATATATTTTATTACTCATCCCTTATATATTGAGAGCACTGTTGCTGCTTTTCATATATCCTGGAGCACTGAATAACCAGACCGGATTGATGGAAGCACCTCTCCACTATATCCTTTACTGGATAGAGCTCTCATAAATGTGAGTGTATTATCTTCTTTTTATTTTACCATTGGATCTTAACTATATCACACTATCGGCTGTTTGTCGTGTTTTCCCTTTGTCTCTCCGCTTATACGGATATTTTAACCATCCGGACGGATCAACTCCTGAGGATTGTACCCCTATCCTATCCAGATATATCAGTGAGACTTTTATATGACATTTTATTAACTTTTCCATTTTATATTTTATTATCCGGATGGATCAACTCCTGAGGATCTCACCCTTATTTTATTTCTGTTGTCTTATGTGAGATTTTTTACTCTCTACAGTTTTTTATTATCTACATAGGCCTACTTGTTGTTATTTATCCATTTAGACCATTTGGTCTGGTTTCCATTGTTATAGACTACTGCTATTAGCCCTTAGCGCAGCCCTTACCCCCTTCACATATTTTGTAATGTAAACACTGCCTTTGCTATGGAAAGGCAGCATCTACACTGTAAATCTTGCAGGGACAGGATATACACACCAGAAATATGTTTTCAAAGTTTTCCCAGGTTTGCTGTTTTATCCCCATAATTAGTGATGTACCGAACTGTTCGCTGGCGAATAGTTCCCGGCGAACATAGCATGTTCGCGTCCGCCACCGCGGGCGAACACATGCGGTGTTCGGTCCGCCCCCTATTTGTCATCATTGAGTAAACTTTGACCCTGTACCTCACAGTCAGCAGACACATTACAGCCAATCAGCAGCACACCCTCCCTAGCAGACCCTCCCACCTACTGGACAGCATCCATTTTAGATTAATTCCGAAGCTGCAACCATTTTTTTTTTTTTTTCAATTTATTATTTTTTTTTTTAGTGCATATAAATGTTACAAGTAGATACTACCCCCAGACACTCTGTGTTACTGCAGATACTCCCTCCAGACACCCTGTGTTACTGCAGATACTCCCCCCAGACACTCTGTGTTACTGCTGATACTCCCTCCAGACACTGACACAGAGCAGAATAGGGACTGTTCCCCCTACATAGGGTCACTTGGCAGATATGGATTGACACCTATCCTAAGGATCCCTGATAAACACTGACACGGAGCCCTCCATGGGTGAAGATGGATTAATTTTTTTTTTGTGCTCGGGTTTTTTATTATAAAAAATGAAGATTTTAGAAGAAGAAGACGTTGAATAGTAAGTTGAATTTTACTTTACAGGGTAGTAATTTTATTCCCCCTTCACTATTTTTTAGGGTGAGGGGGGTAGGTAGGGGCTTTTTTATTTGGTTGTTTGACTAGGGGCTTGGGGACACACACTGCATACACACTATACACACACTGCACACACTATACACACACTACACACAATATACACACACTATACACACAATATACACACACACTGTACACACTATACACACACTGTACACACTATGCACACACACACTACACACACTGCATACACACACTACACACACTGCATACACACTGCACACACTATACACACACTGCACACTCTATACACACACTATACACACACTGCATACACTATACACACTCTACACACACTGCATACACACACTATACACACCCTATACACACACTGCACACACTATAAACACTATACACACACACTATACACACTCACTATACACACAATATACACACACTGTACACACTATACACACTCACTATACACACAATATACACACACTTTACACACTATACACACACTGCATAAACATACATTTAAAAAAAAATTGCAGCTGTTTTTTACATTTCAAAGTTGGGGAGGGGGGTGCCAAATAAAGGATCCGCCCCGGGTGCCAAATGCTCCAGGTACGCCCCTGTATAGAGGGGAGCCATGTTACTCTGTATATAGAGAGGAGCCATGTTTACACTGTATATAGAGGGGAGCCATGTTACTCTGTATATAGAGGGGAGCCATGTTACTCTGTATATAGAGGGGAGCCATGTTACACTATATACAGTGGAAACATGGCTCCCTCTATATACAGAGTAACATGGCTCCCTCTATATACAGAGGGGAGCCATGTTTACACGGTATATAGAGGGAAGCCATGTTATTCTGTATATAGAGGGAGCCATGTTTACACGGTATATAGAGGGAAGCCATGTTACTCTGTATATAGAGAGGAGCCATGTTTACACTGTATATAGAGGGAACCATGTTTACACTGTATATAGAGGGGAGCCATGTTACTCTGTATATAGAGGGGAGCCATGTTACACTGTATATAGAGGGAGCCATGTTACTCTGTATATAGAGGGAGCCATGTTTACACTGTATATAGAGGGGAGCCATGTTTACACAGTATACAGAGGGAGCCATGTTACTCTGTATATAGAGGGAGCCATGTTTACTCTGTATATAGAGGACTGTTTGCGGTGCGTTAAACGGGGAGTTTGGTCTGTCACTGTGAAGAGGGCGTAACCCTTACACTACCTGATCGATACAACATCATACCTGATGTTTTAAAGCACGTTATTCCAAACAATTTAGGAATGTTAGGTGATTTATGCCCTTTATGGATTAAAACCAGACTCTGCATCAACTATGTAATTTTCCATGGGAGTTTTGCCATGGATCCCCCTCCGGCATGCCACAGTCCAGGTGTTAGTCCCCTTGAAACAACTTTTCCATCACTATTGTGGCCAGAAAGAGTCCCTGTGTGTTTTAAAATTCGCCTGTCCATTGAAGTCTATGGCGGTTCGCACGGTTCGCCCGTTCGCGAACATTTGCGGAAGTTCGCGTTCACCGTTCGCGAACCGAAAATTTCGGGTTCGCGACAACACTACCCATAATAAGGGCCGGCATGTCCGTAAGGCGGTACAAGCGGCCACCTTAGGGCGCCAGAGAGGGGGGGGTGCAAAAATCTGAATAACCTGCCTCTTGCTGGGGACTCAGATTTTCCCATTACCTGTCTCCCTGCAGCCAACCAGAACAGAGCAGCCAGGGATGTCGGCAGGCCTCTCCTGATGATGTCAGGAGGAGAGGGCGTGACTTCAACTGCTCTTCTCCCTGGACCACTGGGGAGTCTGGGAGAAGAGCAGATGAAGTCACGCCTCCTCCTCTTGACATCATCAGGAGAGGCCGACTTCACTGGCTGCTGTATGCCTAAGGTAAGATTCAGGGGTGGGGGGGATACATCACAATAGTTTTATTTAATTTTTGTCAGCCCCTGACCACCACTTCTATAGCCCCTGTGCCCCATCTCAGCCCATTGCCCCACTACTGCCCCTTTTCCCTTTTCTATAGAAACTGTGCCCTCCTTTTACAGCACCTGCCCACCCCTTCTATAGCCCCTGTGCCCCCTTTTACAGCCCCTGCCCACCCCTTCTATGGCCCGGTGCCGCTTCCACGGCCCCTGTGCCCCCCACCAAAGCCCATATCCCCCTCTCTACAGGCCATATCCCCATCTCTGCATCCCATGCCCCCCACTCTACAGCCCATTCCCCAACTCTAAAGCTCATGCCCCCCTTTTACATCCCTACCTCCACTTCAATAGCTCCTGTCTCCCTCTCTACAGCCCATGCCCCCCTTTCTACAGCCCCTGCCCCATTCTCAGCCTCTGCCCCCCTTTACATCTCCTAGCCTCCTTTACAGCCCCTGTGTCCTCCCTTCTACAACCCCTGCCCACCTCTTCTATAGCCCCCGTGTCCCGCACCACAGCCCCCGTGTCCCCCTCTACAGCCCTCATCTACCTCCCCGTACAGCCCCGTGTCCTCCCCTCTACAGCCCTGTGTCCCTCCCCTCTACAGCCCCGTGTCCCCCCCTCTACAGCCCCATGTCCCCCCAACAGCCCCTGCCCCCCCCACAGACCTTGTCCCCCATTGTACATCCCCTGTCCCCCTACCAGAGCACCTGTACCCCCATCTACAGCCCCTTTCCACCAGGAATAAGGTGGTTTTAGCCCCTGTGGTTTCTTTTGTGGGGGGGTGACAAAATACTACTTTGTCTGTGTAGCCAAAAATACTTTCACTGGTCCGTCCTGCCCATAATGGGTTGAAGATGTGAATAACTAAAACTAGGAATTGCAGCAATACTCAGGGTGGGAGATTGTGTTATTGGTCAGAGCAAAAAGTTGTAATTTGATATAGAATTTGTTGTATTAAAAAAGCTGTACAGGATGAAAAAGTTTTGATTGCTCTTTAAAAAGATCCATTCAGAAAAAAAGTACAGTAGCCAAATAATGCATACCTCGAAACATGCGGATTGGCATGGGGTGGTCCATCAGGGAGTATCGCCATTGACGCAGACTGAACACTTGCTACGCCCATAATGGGCACATCTGCCCAGAAAGGGGTGGGCCTGTTCACTGAAAGCCTGTCAAGCCAGCTACTGAAGTGATCCCTGCATGATCCTAGTGCCTGCTGAACAGTGCAAGCACATCATTATATGTGCTTGCAATCTGCAGCCCAGGAACTGTTCCCTGGTCTCCCCAGATGTGGGACACCAGGGAACTAAAGTAGGATGTATCCAAAATATGGACTGTCCCGCAGAAATGGGAATGTCGGGAGGCCTGAAATTGTGTTGAAGAGATCTTAGTTTGTATTTTTCATACTACAAACTTCATACATGGCAGATTGGTAGCGGGACAATGGGGACATATTATCACGCCACATTTCTATTTGCACAAGCCTTTTCACTACTGTATTTCACTACAATTATAAACACAAATATGATATTAACAACCAACAGAGTAAACACCAATCCCTCACACAGTGGTGAACTGGTGCTCAGAGGTGGAGCGCTTAAATCATACACTTACCCCTCGGGGTTAAGGAGAGGTGTGCAATAATGTTAGAGTCCTAAATGGTATACAAAAAGTGCAAATATAGGGTAATATTGTATAGCAAATATACTTTATAAGTCTCTAATAAGAGCGCACTCACATGATTCAGAGCCTATGGGTGATCGGCTCTGATCTTGAAGGCAGACGTGTACTTTGAGGTGACACACACCTATCTTGCGTGGATAATAACCTCAGAAACAAAAAGAATAAGGAAAACAGGGAAGCAAAATCGACCCTGGTGTAGAGACCTTCAATAAATTCGGCAAATGCAATAAAAATACAGGTAATTGCTCACCTTCTGATGAGCCTATAACTTGGCTCTCAGTATATACGTAGATATATCAACATCGCTGAATGTTCTCAATCAGAAGGAACACAAATTTTTGGATGTACCATTCCCCAAAATTCCTGTTTTTTATTATTTACCGAAACTGCATAAAGATAGCACCAAACCACCAGGGAGACCGATAGTCTCGGGCATCGGTTCCATCTCAGGGAAGTTGTCCCAATACATCGATAGATGCCTTCAACCGGTAGTCAGTACGTGCCCAAGTTATCTTAAGGATACGATAAATATCCTTCAGGTTTTGCATACGATATCGTGGGATGATGACTATTTTCTGGTCACAGCGGACGTAAGTTCACTATATACGATCATATCCCACGATTTAGGATGCAAAGCCACTAGACATTTTTTGGAACAATCTCATGACTTTTTGGAGTCGCAGATCGAATTCATCATTGAGGGCATCCGGTGGATACTGACGCATAATTATTTTTGGTTTGGTGAGCAGTTTTATTTACAGGTCTGTGGAACGGCGATGGGCACGAGGTTCGCGCCCAGCTATGCCAACTTATTCATGGCACTATGGGAACAAGAATTTGTTTACCAAGGCCATGAGTGGGGTGCGAGCCTCGTGACCTATCGCCGTTACATAGACGATATTTTTTTCATCTGGAAGGGGAGCGAGCAGACTCTGAACCTTTTTTTATCACATCTCAACAATAATGATTGGGGGATCAAGCTGAGCAGCAATTACAGTAAGAGTTCAGTTGAATTTCTCGACCTCAAAATATATGTAGAAAAAAATATGTTAAAAACCTGTACCTTCTTCAAGAAAGTTGACGTCAACAGTTATATAGGGCAAACGAGTTGCCACTTTTCCCCTTGGCTGTTCAACGCCCCCAAGGCACAACTTTTAAGGGTGAAACGTAACTGTACGGATGCAGACACGTTCCAGGAACAATCACTCAGAATAATTAATGATTTTAAACAAAAGGGTTACCAACAGACCCTTTTAGATAAAGCTTATATAGAGGTGGAACAGACTAACAGATTGGATTTAATACAATATAAAGAGAAAAACATGAACAGAGAAATGCAAAATTTCAATTTGAATTTTATTTGTGATTTTAATAGTGATAATAAACAGCTGCGACGAATAATTAGGAGACACTGGTCAATCCTGAGAGATGACCCCACTCTCTACCCCCTACTACCAGAAAAACCCATGATCACATATAGGGGCATCCCGAGTTTAAAAAGTAGTTTGGTACATAATCACATCCCTCCTAAGCCACAAACGAAACAATTTTTTAATGAAGCAGCTGGATTCTATGGTTGTGGGTCCTGTACGGCGTGTAAAAACACAAATAGTAAAAAACGTGTTATTAGAGACTTCCAACATCCTAGAGACGATACAAGGAAGTTCAAAATAAAAGAATTGATTACATGCCATTCCACTAAGATTATCTATATGATTAGATGTCCCTGTAATTTAATATATGTTGGCAGAACGAGGGCTCTGAACACTAGAGTACAGGAACATGTACGGAATGTAAAAAGAGGTTTTGACAAGCATAGCGTGTCCCTCCACTTTAGAGATCATCATAACTGTGATCCCGGCCACATAGAGTTTTTAGGTATACAAAAAGTTAATACAAACTGGAGGGGTGGTGATCCTATTAAGACTATAGGAAGGGCTGAGATGAAATGGATCTTCAATCTAGATACTATGCAACCATATGGATTGAATGACGACTTCGAGTTATGCCATTTTTTGTAATTTTTTATACTACTATTTTTAAAATTTTTTGGATTTTCATCGATGTATATGTTATATATACATTGTGTAATTGTTAACATCGAACAGTGGGTGGGCATTGGGAAAATGCCCCCGCTGTAATGATGTTTATAACATATTTCACAATATTGAGTTTAATTTATATTTTATACTTTACAATTTTATATGATATTCATAACACGAGGTCGTCGGCCGATACTACTATATCCATATTCTCTATTTTTATATGTACTAGCTACTTGACTCTAGGCACCATTAAGAATGGATTAGCATCATCATAATAATTTTTTATAACTTTGTATTGTTCTGTCTCCCATTTTTTATTTATTTTTTATTATATCCTTATTTTGTCTGTATGCTCGTTTATGAGTTATTGTGTATAAGTCCACAATATGGGGAAAACGGACTTTGCCAGAAACTAAGATGGCCACTGTTCACAAGAGGGCACAGGACTCTCAGCTACAATATTGAAGATCAGTTGACGAGGAGACGTCACTCGTGAGCGCCGGAAGTTTTTCTAGTTCCGGATTCGGAAGAACACAGGATTGAGGTCCCAGAAGTGCTGTCATCCACACGACGCATGGTGCGTGATGACATCACAAGGGGGACAGATTACGCACCGTCGACACCACCTGACAGGCGGGGTAATAGCGGCGTGTGATTGGACCATTAATCAGCCTGACCCACCAATAGTGGGAATGCGGGACATATTTAAACTACACACAGCAGGAAGCGAATTACCAATTGAGAAAGCTGAATTTAATCAGCGAAACGCGTTTTGGTGGATTTCCCTATGCCAGCATCATTTGTATGTATGTATATCTTATTGAAATAAATGTTTTAAATTTTACTACAAGCTGGTTCGGAGGAATTCTGTTTACTGCTGACAAGAAGGGCTAATATCACCCTGAATTGATATATCTACGTATATACTGAGAGCCAAGTTATAGGCTCATCAGAAGGTGAGCAATTACCTGTATTTTTATTGCATTTGCCGAATTTATTGAAGGTCTCTACACCAGGGTCGATTTTGCTTCCCTGTTTTCCTTATTCTTTTTGTTTCTGAGGTTATTATCCACGCAAGATAGGTGTGTGTCACCTCAAAGTACACGTCTGCCTTCAAGATCAGAGCCGATCACCCATAGGCTCTGAATCATGTGAGTGCGCTCTTATTAGAGACTTATAAAGTATATTTGCTATACAATATTACCCTATATTTGCACTTTTTGTATACCATTTAGGACTCTAACATTATTGCACACCTCTCCTTAACCCCGAGGGGTAAGTGTATGATTTAAGCGCTCCACCTCTGAGCACCAGTTCACCACTGTGTGAGGGATTGGTGTTTACTCTGTTGGTTGTTAGTTTATATTAGGATAAAGGGATCCTATTTTGGTGGTAGCTGCTATCTGACTACATCTGTTTCTATATTATATAAAGCGCCTATTTCACAGATATACACATCTTTTCTACAAATATGATATTGATTCTGTGGTGTCGAATTAGCTATTTCAGCTTTGGAAATAATTTTATCTATAGCTAGGAACAATGAACCATATCTATATGCATTCCCATGCACCTGCAAGATTCCATGTTCACAACCAAATATCTATTTTTATGATCATTAGAAGGCCTAAAATGTAGTCATGTTAGATTGTCTGCAAATGCCAAGTAAATCTTCTAAATCTAAAGATACCTCTAATTAAAGGACGATATAGATTACATGATGTCAAGTTTCAGTTTGTAATTTTTGCTGTATCATTCCAGATTAGTGTGTTTGTATATATTTGTGTGTGTGTGTGTGTGTGTATCTGTGTGTCTGTGTGTGTGTGTGTGTACGTGTCTCCTTTAGAACTGTGAACAATGCCCTGGCTTATTACAAGTAACAGATATAAAATGGCATTATTCTTATATAACGTCACAAACTAAATTGAAAAACAACCACATTATTTTACTTGATGAATTTGGTACTCTGCTTTCCAAATATGTTTACAACAGGAAGGCATTCATAAATAATTCTTGATGCTGCTTTGACGGTGAAAAATTGAACAGGTTAATAATGCAAATGTTTCTAACATCCTCATGCTCCGCTGGTTAAATTACAAAACAAAGAGGGCAAAATAAGATGTTCATACCAACATATAATTTATGAAGCAATACATCTCTTACAGTCAACTGCTACCACAGCACGACATGACATTTTCTCAGGGGGGAGTAGCATAAACTTGCTCCAACCTCATCAATAACAACTGAGAGTTATAATGATTCAAGTAGTTCTATCATGGCTTACAATGAACATAAGGTTATCTTTATTGGTTTGTATACATGCTAAAAGCTGTCTGTCTATCAATATATATAGGGTTTTGGTGTTATTTTACATGCCCCATCCCATGTGATAGGGCCTTTCTAAAAAATAATGGCTGCCCAGTCACCAGTATTAAACATTTAGTAGATACCTCTCTACCTGCTTCATGGGAGTTTTAAAGCTCCCTTAAAGTAACATGGGTGTTTTATTGACCCCGATGGGGTTTTATTTACCGATTTATTAATTTTTAACTTTTTTAATGTGGCATGTGTTGAAGGTTTTGATCTATTTGCCTGTTGGCTGCTAGCGCTGTCCCTGAGCAAATAACACATACAATTAAGAATTTACATACTGATGGATGCATTCAGTTCTGAATTTTTGTAAAACTGGAGCGTGGTTAATATTCCGAATCCATTACTTTGTGTAAGAGTCAGAATGCAAAAGCACCGATTTTAATCCAGACATCGAATGTATCCGGGTGATTGTTGCAGATTTGCTTGGGCCAACCAATTTCTGTCTGCATTCAGAATCCAGTCATTTACATTGGGTTTTGTGCATTTTAATTCCAATAGTTCTGTTACACATATTCAGACTTGTATAGTGTATACTTTCAAAGTGTATTCTTTCTTGAGATAAAAATATATGTTGCCCACTTGTTTTGAATGACCAATTGCCCAGCTTCTGCTAAGGAATAATGGAAATACTTATCAAGACAAAATATTCGTTATTCTGGGACCAAACTTAAATTAAGAAGCAAGCAACAAAATGCCTCTTAACATAGCATTTAGATTAGCACCTATTTTGCTTTGATACACCCTTCAAACTTTCCTAAAATATTAAGCTTCACTGTGTTAATAGCGTTCTTATCTTACCTCCCATCTCCAGGGTACCAAGAAGCGTAGGAGGCTAAGGGGGCAAGGCAGAGACACAATTGTGTCACTTGCTTCTCCCTAAGGTCGGGACCCACTACGAAAGGGGGCAGGTCTGCCTAAATACTGGCAGATCAGCCTGGCACGAATGCACAGCAAGCTGCCTGCCAATCATGTAGGTCCAGCCCACTGAGGGAGCACTGTTCAAGTGCTCTGCAGCAGGGTCCTAGTGCCCTAACCATAGCACATGCGGTTTAAACATCTAACGATGTGCTCATGCTCTGCTTGTTGGGGACATTTCCCTGGTGTTAGCAAAATTTAGTATGGTAGGACAAGACCTGGAAATCTGGACTTTCCTTCTAAAATTGGGATGGTTGGAAGATCTGTTTTAGGATTGTGAACAATGTTGAATTTGCACCACATGTAGCATTTAGTTAAATAAATCACAAGGTTCTGCTTTGTTTAGTGTTCAACTTCCTAGATCAATGACCTATTTTCAGATTTCATGTGTCACCCCATACCTTACCAGAAATGGTTGTAATGTATTTTTTTCCTGTCTTTTTTTTTTGTTTGTTTTCTCAGTCAGGGCTTTCTTTTTACCACTCATCCATAAAGCCTATTTTCTCAGCGTCCTCTAATGACATTTTCCCAATATTAGCAGTGGATTGAAAGTTGTTAATTAGTCAATATATTCCAAACAGCTATGCATAATACACAGAGATGCGAGTACTTGAGTACTGTGTCCAACAGTATTAAAAATGTTCACAAAGCTAGAGAATATAAAAAAATGAATCTCCTGGGAATAATTAAGATTAATTGACTGTAGTAAGCATTGTTTGTACTACCATATAACTCTGGGAGTCAATCAATTCTCCTAAGTGTAGAGAAGAAATGTAAGTCCTGAACTAAATTTGTGTTTATTATTCTTCAAGACAATGTAGGGTTGTTGTGTTAGTAAAATAACAAAAAAAATAACATATGGTGAAAATATTTCACATATCACACATAATTCCTAGGCTTATAAATCTGGACATCACCTTCTCCCTGCAATTTAGGAACAGGTCCTATAGTGTCCAGTCCTGTAGCTGCCTAAAGATTGCTCAGATTGATGGTAAAAATGTGATCATATTGCAAAACATCTGTATCATACAGTAATTCACCGCTACTCTGAAAAATCTTGAAAGGCATTGAAAATAATCGTGTTTTGTGTAATTGGAAAAAAACGACATAGTCATTGTTTATGCTTGGAGATGATTGGAAGATCGGAAGCATTGTTTGGGTATCTTTTCAGATTTCAAGACATACAGTAGCTAGCTTTATTCATTTAAAAGGATTAAGTTCTCCTCCCAAGGAATGACATGAAGTGCTATATGCACTATAATAATATAGCTTGTGCGTTCTAGGCAACAAAATATCACCTTTTGGCAACTACAGTTATAATAAGTAACAGTGTGCTCAGCGATTAATGTAATCAGTCAAATAAAAAGGAATACAACAATTTGTTACTTTACCTTTTTATATATTTAATGTTTATGGCCACATCGTCAGTTTTTCTTTAAAATGACAAGTTTATGACATATTTTAGTTTTTCTGCTCATTATTAATTTTACAAACCTGTCTGGAGAATATATGCAGATTTTATGCTTCTAAATCCTTGCCACCATCCACTACATATTTTTTAATTGATAACGCTTGATATAAACAATACACAATAAAATTTAGTAGTATGTGTGTTGGTGGGTTAAAGAGAAAAAACTGTGAAAATGTTAAATGTTAAATACATTGTCTTCCATCAATAGAACTGCCCAAAATCATATATTATGCTAATGGTGGTTAGGCTAGTGTATAGAGTTTTGTTTGCAGATCAGCACCTATTCTTGCTATGGCAAAGCTGATAATTGAATATGTGTCAGCCAAATTCACGGCAGTCTTTTGCTTACGTTTCATTTCACACTTTATACTGTTTCAAAACTCTTTAGGATGCGCAGTGGAAATTGTATGATTAATGTCAAAGGCACTTTATTTACAGCAGATGTATTGGGTAAAAATTATATCAAATGTAGATGTCATGAAGCCATTGTCACTTGTAAGTGGCTTTCATATTTCGGGTTAGATTTAATAGATTTTCTGTCTGCATGTCGTTTTGCAGACATACAGTACCAAAAGGGTTTAACTGTTTCATGGATTTGTTCACTATAATCTCAACAAGCTGTGATACCAACAGAGGTTGAGCAGAAGTGACATGATATTGAAAAGGCTATGCTAGTTTTCTAAAACAAAACCATAAAAAAAAGTCTTTCAAACATGTATTAGTACTAAATGACACAAGCATTTTTGGCATTTCTGCTATGCGTGTGTTCAACCACAATTTCTATCAATATATTACACATAAGATACATAAGACATAAGTATACTAATACAAAAAATATCAAATTTTTCCCAGTTTTGGCAATAATAATATAATTTTATAATTATCGCAGCTTACAAAAACCAATTGAAAATAATTGTATTTAAATTGGCACTTGATATCCACAAATCTTCTGTCCGTTCCTGGGAATTAGGCAGAGAATATATACATACCCGACCTGGATCCTTCGGAAAGTTTAGGGGGAGAGGACTTAATTTACCTTCCAGTTAGTGATGGCTGCATGCAAGTTTTTGCTACATATGCACTGCCTGTATAATAATATTGGAATTGAAGCTCTAGTTTAATTTCCAAATTATTTATATTTTGCTTCTTCTTTTGCTTCAGGTTAAAATTGCTTCATTCCAAGTGTCTGAATATGCTGGTCACTCGTAGATATTTGTACACAACCTTATTAGGTTTTATTAAAAAAAAATATATATATTATTATGTTTTTAACATTTAAATATATTTTATGATCTGTGATAATATTAGCGCAACCACATAGGCTTCTCCTTTTATTCAAAACACCCATAGAATCCTTACACGATACGTACTACAATAAGCTACAGCTGTTATGGTGCCTAGAATGTCCCATTTTATTTGAGCATTTCAGCCAGGAGAGCCAGGCACTATATACCTAATGTGCATAGTATTTTCAGTAAATTGTATAGATATCCTTCTCGTACTCTACGAGGGAAGAATGACAAAAATTAGAGCCTTGACATTCCCTGGGTGATATAATGTCAGGATCGGGTCAGGGATCCAACACGCAGAGTACAAAGAGTAGCAGATACGTATACCGGACCTTAGAATGGCCGGACTTAACGTAAAACTACGTATAGAATGGTCAGAGACAAGCCGAGGTCGAGGGAACGAGAAGACAGGTAAGCGAGAGACAAGCCGGGTCAAGGATAACAGAAAGACAGAAGAGTAAGTACCAAAGCCGGGTCGGAACCAAAAGACAAGAGAATAACAGAGCACTGTGTGACTAGGCAGACTAGAACCACGACAGGGCAATGAGTAAATGAGAGAGCCACTGTTAAGTATCCTGGTTAGGGAGAGAAGACACGCCTCCGGCGAGTCCTGATTCGTCTCCACAGATTTGAGTGACAGGACGCTCCGGGTTGGCGTCATGACGTCGGCCTCCGGGCCTCCTGCTATAAAAGGAAGTGACTCCCTCGTGGCCGGCGTTTGCAAGACCGGGTGAACCGCGAGGAACCGAGGAGACATGCCGTCCGGACGGATAAACTTCTAAGTCTCTACCTCTCTCAGAGGTAGAGGCTTCAGGTACCCTGACAGTACCCCCCCTCTCAGATACGCCCACCGGGCGGAAGGAGCCGGGGCGAGATGGAAAGCGGGAGTGAAATGCCCTGCGAAGGCGAGGAGCATGAACATCCTCTTGTGGTACCCAACTCCTCTCCTCAGGACCATAACCCTTCCAGTCAACCAAATATTGTACTCTCCCCCGGGAGACACGAGAATCAATAATGGAGTTAACCTCATACTCCTCCTGACCCTCCACCTGAACAGGGCGCGGAGGGGCGATTGTGGAGGAGAATCTGTTACAGATTAGAGGTTTCAGCAATGACACGTGAAAGGAGTTCGGGATGCGTAAAGTAGCTGGGAGAGCTAGACGATACGCCACTGGGTTAATTCGAGTCAAGATCCTGTAGGGGCCAATATAACGAGGAGCGAATTTCATGTAAGGAACTTTAAGGCGAATATTCCTAGTACTCAACCAAACTCTATCGCCTGGAACAAAATTCGGAGCCGCCCTTCTACGTTTGTCAGCATGTTTCTTAACCAGCATAGAATTGTGTAGAAGAATCTGTCGAGTCTGATCCCACAACTTCCTCAAATTGGCCACATGGACATCAACCGACGGCACTCCTTGGGAAGGAGAAACCGAGGGAAGAATAGATGGATGAAAGCCATAGTTCATGAAGAAGGGGCTTGAATGCGTAGAGTCACAAACGAGATTGTTGTGCGCAAACTCCGCCCAAGGAATCAAACCGACCCAATCGTCCTGGTGTTCGGAAACAAAACAACGTAAGTATTGCTCAATCTTCTGGTTGGTTCGTTCGGCAGCTCCGTTAGACTGAGGATGATAGGCGGAAGAAAAATTCAATTTGATGCCTAATTGAGAACAGAATGATCTCCAAAAACGTGAAACAAATTGGGAGCCTCTATCAGAAGTGATCTCCGAAGGAATCCCATGCAAGCGAAAAATCTCTTTAGCAAATATCTCCGCCAATTCAGGAGAAGTCGGAAGTTTAGGCAAAGGTACGAAATGTGCCATCTTGGTAAACCTATCGACTACGGTGAGGATAACAGTGTGCCTTTTAGAAACAGGCAAATCCACAATAAAGTCCATTGCCACACAGGACCAAGGTTTGTCAGGAATTTCCAGAGGTTGTAGAAGGCCACAAGGAAGCGAATGCGGTAGTTTAGTTTTAGTACAGACCTCACAAACTCCGATAAAATCCTTAATATCCTTCCGTAACGAAGGCCACCAGAAATCTTTGGAGATCAAAGAATACGTCTTGCGAACACCCGGATGACCAGCCACCTTACTCTCGTGAAGACACTGTAAGAGCTCCAGTTGGAGTTCAGGAGGAACGAAATGTCTGGAAGCAGGAGTCAGTCTAGGTGCCAGATGCTGCAAGCTCCTTATCTGATCAAGCAGCGGAGAGTGGACTTTGAGAGTAGTGTTAGCGATAATGTTACACTTGGGTACTATAGAGGACAAAACCGGCTCAGATATGGCAGCAGGTTCATATTGGCGAGACAAGGCATCGGCTTTAGAATTCTTAGAACCTGGCCTATATGTGAGTACGTAGTTGAAGTGAGTGAGGAATATGGACCAACGAGCCTGTCTAGATGATAGTCGTTTAGCCTCACCAATATAGGATAAGTTTTTATGATCTGTCAAAATAGTAACAGGATGCAAAGTACCCTCCAATAAATGTCTCCACTCCTTTAAGGCCATTATAACCGCTAGAAGTTCCCTGTCACCAATGTCATATCTGCTTTCAGTACCTGACAATTTTTTGGAAAAGTATCCACAAGGATGTAATGGTTTATCTATACCCAACCTTTGGGATAGAACGGCACCTATACCTGTCTCAGAAGCGTCAACCTCGAGTAGGAAAGGCAGTGTAGTATCAGGGTGAATTAAAATTGGTGCGGAAGCAAACAACTCCTTGAGTGTCTTAAAAGCCAGAAGTGCTTCAGTAGACCAATTCTTAGTATCAGCCCCTTGTTTGGTCATATTGGTGATGGGAGCAATGATAGATGAGTATCCCTTAATGAAGCGTCTGTAGTAATTGGAGAAACCAATAAATCTCTGGATAGCCTTGAGACCCTTAGGTAAAGGCCAATCTAATATGGATTGGAGCTTCTCCGGATCCATTTCAAACCCCTCTCCAGAAATCACGTAACCAAGAAAGGTAGTTTGGGATTGGTCAAAGCTGCATTTCTCTAATTTGCAGTATAAGCCGGCGTTTGCAAGACCGGGTGAACCGCGAGGAACCGAGGAGACATGCCGTCCGGATGGATAAACTTCTAAGTCTCTACCTCTCTCAGAGGTAGAGGCTTCAGGTACCCTGACATATAACTAAAGAGCAGTATGGCACATTAGTGGGTCACTTGTTTCATTTATTTACTTTAACTATGTTTAAAACCTTAATGGTGTTAGGACGTGCCATTACATCCTAACAATACTTTAGATATTACAGACACAGATATTAATATATATCTCCTCTCTCTCATGTAATGTTACTTTTAGTGACCTCAAACTGACAGGTATCTGGGGCTCCTCTCTGTCAGCTATGGACATTTTAGTGGCCCCAGAATGACAGATGTGCTGTATACGTAACTTAAAGTGAGTGCTGTATATATCTCTTTAAATAGGCACGTATACGCCTACTGCTAGAATGTGGTGTGAGCATGGTTAAATCCCTGCTGACACCAGGGAGACCCAGGTATCACTTGTTACCTGGGGCTCCACTCTGTCATCCTGGGCAAAATTAATAGGCCCCAGATTGTCTGATGAGATGCATGCAGCGCTTAAAGTGAGCACTGCATATAGCCATTTAAATATATGGAAAAGTCGTAACGTAGCAGATTCAGCTGATCATGCAATGATTCTCAGTTAATGGCTGCTCAAGGGAGACCTGCAGGTGCTTCCCGAAGCTGATTGTGATTGGTGCTGTGTAGCTGGCAAAACCCCCAGTGTAATCAACATGGAAGGCATGCTTGATTTCAATATTACAGGGAAACATCACTGTAATACGGCAAACTGTCAGTAGATGTCTCTCTACTCTAACTACGAAAGCTGATATCAGTTATTAAAATAAAGAGAGGGTTTGCTTATGGATACAGGTAGGGGTAGGGATATACATAATTTTTATTTTTTTTAAACATTTTTTAGTATTACTTTTATCATATATAATTCTTATTTAATTTGTCTTATTGTTGATAGACTCCCTTCTCAATTTTATATTTAACCTCTGTCTATTATGAATATGTCAGTTACGCTGTTGATTATTAGCTAACACCTTTTATCTTCTTTGTAAGTAGCTACGTTTATTTTATGATTTTGGCTATTTGGGACTATTAGTTTGTCTATAGATATGAAAGGCGAGCATTCAGGTGCGAATATGGCTGCATTGAAAGTGAGGCTTGGACTACGGTGATAATGTGAGACAGATGACCAAAACTTGTGCGCATTTGTAGATTACGGCTATTTGCACTTTATAAGGGACAAAACGCGTTGGAAACATATTTTTGTTTTGTTTTTATCTTGTATTTTCTTATGGATTTGTGGAACTAGTACTGATTATAGGTTATTTCCTGTGTACCTGTTCTACCATTCATTTATGGTAATATTCTCCTTGAGAAAATACCTTTTGTAAGTGCAATTTTAATTACCGGTATTATATTTTAAACAGTACACTAGCTTGCATTACTCTTTCCTTTAACAATACTCAAAAGAACGGAGGTTGGAACCCCTAAGAGGGGAGATACACCTGTTTCCGAGATCGCCCCATTAACAAATACAGTGCTACTCTATGGGTATATTTTCTAATTTCTTCTGTAGAACACTTATTTAGTATTAAGAGGTACGATTAGTGTTTGGGTAAGGTAAATGTTAAAGGATCACTATAGTGTCAGGAAAACAAAGTGGTTTTCCTGACAATATAGTGCCCTGAGGGTGCCCCCACCCTCAGGGTCCCCAAACCCTTGGCGCTGAAGGGGATAAAATCCCTATCAGCAGCTTACCTTATTCAAGCGCCGGGCTCCCTCGGCATTGGTGACCTCTCCTCCCTCACCAACGTCAGCTCCCCCCGTCTGACATCAGCGGAGCCACGTGCGCATTCAGTGAGTCCATAGGAAAGCATTTCTCAATGCTTTCCTATGGACGCTCTGCGCGATGGAGGCATAATATGTCTCCAGCGTCGCACATGCATCTTTAGTGGCGGTCCGGAAGACAGCCACTAGAGGCTGGCTTAACCCTGTTTCTATGAAACTGCTATGTTTGCATCTGAAGGGTAAAAACCTGAGGGACCTGGCACCCAGACCACTTCATTGAGCTGAAGTGGTCTGGGTGACTATAGTGTCCCTTTAATATTACGTGAATCTTTTGTAAGCTCTCTCTTCTGTTTCCATTGAGAGATTGGACAATAGCTTTCATCTTCAAGTGGTGAAATGAGTGATCATTGAACACAAAGTCCTACTGGCTGCCCGGGCCTGATAGTGGGCATTTTGTTTTCATTAAGTCAAATTTGTATGTTTAGTTAGTTAAAACTTTTTAATGTGGAGCTTGAAAGAAAAATTTTGGAAATTCTGAGACACAGAGACGATTACACTAAATTTCCAGTTTTTCAAGAATTTGTCTCGTTAACAAATTAGTTTTCCTCAGAATTACTTCTAAAGCTTTGAAGAGCAGTAATCTACGTCCAAGCGATGAAATAAAAAATGACATTTTCTAAACTAGAAAGTGTCAAAATCACTTCATATAATGACAATTACTATAGTGAATCACTGTTATCATCCACTTCAGTCACAAGTGAATTTTAACACTGAAATTAAGACTGACAGTGGAGTTTTAGAATGAAAATACTTTTTCAAATGTATACAAATGCAGAAAGAAAAGTCCTGCGCTCACTCCCATCACTGGGCGGCAGCAAATGACTACAGTACACATCAGCCCCAATATATAGTAAAAACCAAAGAAAAACAAGTTACCTGCGCTCTCTCCTTAATCCCTATGTATTTTTAAACAAATGGAGGTTTTTTAGTTACCTCCAATGGCCATGAGAGGATGAGCCCAGCTGCCAACGTCAAGGCAGACCCCCCTAGGTGGGTCCTAACTCTAACCATTCACCTTGCTTCCTTGAGCCTCTGGCAAAAATCTCTAATGAGACAGAAAGGGGTATTTTTTATATACACCCCTATACATGATTAACCCTTAATAGGGAACACATGGGATGGGCGGCTGCATTGTAACAAGGCTGAGTAATACAAAAAATGGATACAATGCAGCCGCCCATCCCATATGTTCCCTATTAAGGGTTAATCATGTATAGAGGTGTATATAAAAAAATACCCCTTTCTGTCTCATTAGAGATTTTTTCCAGAGGCTCAAGGAAGCAAGGTGAATGGTTAGAGTTAGGACCCACCTAGGGGGGTCTGCCTTGACGTTGGCAGGTGGGCTCATCCTCTCATGGCCATTGGAGGTAACTAAAAAACCTCCATGTGTTTAAAAATACATAGGGATTAAGGAGAGAGCACAGGTAATTTGTTTTTCTTTGGTTTTTACTTTTTCAAATTTGCTTTTTTTTTTTTTTTTTAAATGTTTTTACTAAAAATCCCATTTAATAATTAAAAGTGTGCGAAGATGAGAATACCATGTGATAAAAGACAATGGTCAAGGTTCTAAAATGTGTAATTTGACATATTTCACTCATGTTAATGAGATAACTGTTCATTATCTGTTGTAAACAGGAATCTAAGCAGCATGCTAAGCCTTGCATGTAAAAATTTATGGGGTAGAGCAGTCAAAAGGATTTTTCCTGTCTTGAAATCCATGTAATGATGCACTGTTGACATACAAAAGATATTTAAGTCATTAGCATCTTAAGGACCAGGGCACAGCTAGAACACTAGAACTAAAACATAAGCACATGTCTAAAGCCTGGCCATGCATGAAAACAATCAGCATGTTGAGGGTATGTTAATATGTTTCTATACCAGAACGGTATTTTTGGGGCACCACAATACTAGCATATTGGGGCCTTTTGCAAATGCAAGAGCAGAACCCTGTTTGCACTGTGTGTGAGGTGCCATGCATTTGTATGTTGACATATGGCATAAATACGTTAAATAGATTCCTCCAGGTTTGATAACTCTGCAATGATGTATTGTTCCAGGATATAACATTGATCTGGTACATAACATTATTACACGTAAAATCGAATGAAGCTGTGATATGATATATGCGCAAGAACAATTGTGATCTTAACTTTGGTGAGGAAATTATGTCAAATGTTATTAAGAGATCATTTATGTACTATATACGTACACCTAAATTGTAAATTAGATTAAAGATGGAATATTTCAGACCTTACCTGGAAAGTCTTATTTTGCAAAAAAAAAATGTCTCTGAATATAGCAATATTGACCCAAATGTAGAGTACATACATTATGTTTTATATATGTTTACAGGACCATTTACTTATTTGAAGCAGTTTTGCAGCTAACTCATTCAGGGTAAGTTACTAGTCTTTTTTAAAAAAAAAATACAGTTAAATGAACAGCGCACACACACAAATAGTTTTACATTTTACAAGGCTTAAAATCACCTATCTCAGCAAATAAATATGGGGATTCAGTTCCACTGTATGGCCGTATTGTGTTAAGCCCATAACTACTTTACAGTACTCCAATACCGGTGGGTCCTACAATAATGTTAATGTGAGAGACAAATTAAATAGTGCTAGTGCTAACATATATTTCATCAATTTGTTGTAAGAGCATTGTGAATATATATCATGCAGAATTAATAATGATAAACATAATTAATAAAACTGCAGTGTCAAAACATATTTGGATAATGCGCTTCATCCAAAAGAAGGCAAAAAAATAGTTTGAAGCACTTCCAATTTTGCAACAAACTAGGAAAAAAAATCCTTCTTAACCCCAGAGTGGGAGTCAGATTTATCCTTTGTTAAATAAGCTATTACCCTACAGTTGAAAAATTATATAACTGAATATTCTGTTTTTGTAAGTATGCATCTAGTTGCTGTGTAAACATCTGTACAGACTCTGATAAAACAACTTCTTCAGCAAAGAACCTGGAGATGAATTGAGGACCCCTGTCTGAGACTATATGAACCGGTATGCCATGTAATCTGCATACTTCTTTAACAAAGATATTGGCCACTTGAGCAGCTGAGAGGAATTTCTTCAAGGGAATAAAGTGGGCCAATTTGGAAAACCTGTCTGTAACCATAAGAATGACTGTATGACCGTCAGAGAGAGGAAGATCCACTATAAAATCCATGAAAAGATGTGTCCAAGACATTTTGGGTATAGAAAGGGGCATGAGAAGGCCAGCAGGTTTATGGGAGAGAGACTTAGATGTTGTACACACTTTGCATGCTTTAATATAGTCCTTAACATCTGTCATAGAAGAAGGCCACCAAAATTGTCTTCTTATATTTTTATAAGTCTTTCTTATGCCTGGATGACCTGCAGTTTTTGAATCATGAAATAAAGTTAACACCTCTTTTCTAGCACTGTCCTTTACAAATAATAAACCAGCTGGTTTATCAGGGGGTGCCTGGGTTTGATACTGTTTAATTCTGTTGAGATGCAGTCACAATCGCTGTCCCTATGAGTGAGTATGAGTGTGAGATGAGGCCTGAAGAACATAGATGGCGATAGAACAGTTATATGCAGGTATTTACAGCCAGGAGGAGCTTGGGAAAGGGGAGTGGAGTAGAGGAAAGCAGGGAGGGGGGAGGTTGGAAGTATCAATGTGTTGAATTGTTGTATACAATTGAAAAGTCTAGCAACCAAATTCTATCACCCAAAACATTAATAACTGTGAACATTAAATATTGGTCAGAAACATTAAATGACAATGATAAAAACTACATGCACAGCCAATTACAGTGGCAAACTACAGGTATAATTGGTAACAATTTTATAGTAATACATGATAATATAGTAACAATGTAAGAATAAATGAGGTAAAGTATCTTCCAAGCTTCAGACAGTACCTTGGATTTGTGAGAGTTGCTGCAGGATGTTAAATGCAGAGCATCACAATCACTGTTCCTGTGAGTGAGTATGAGTGTGTGATGAGGCCTTGGATTTGTGGGAGTAATGGCCTCTAGTTTAGAAGGATCCTTACCAAATCCCCATTCACAGATGACATAGCCAAGAAACTGCACTGTAGTCTGATCAAAGAGACATTTCTCCAGTTTACAGTACAACCCGTGTTTGAGTAACCTGTGCAACACCATCCTAACATGTAAACCATCTAAACTCCCTAATGGGATTGTCTCTAAAACAAGTCGTTGAGGAGCCAACTCGTAAAGAGGCCATACTAGATTTAGTGTTAACAAATGGAGATTTGGTATCTGATATTACTGTAGGTGAAAGTTTAGGATCCAGTGATCATCAGTCAGTGTGGTTTAATATAAGAACAGTGACTGAGTCACACCACACGAAAACAAAAGTTTTAGACTTTAGAAAAACAGACTTTTCTAAAATTAAAACATGTGTAAAGCAGTCATTATCAGACTGGAGCAATTTAAATGGAGTCCAAGAGAAATAGGATTATTTAAAAGTTGCACTACTGAAGGCAACAGAAAATTGCATTAGGCTTGTCAGTAAAAGCAAAAAATTCAAGACACCACTGTGGTACTCCGCAGATGTGGCCAAAATAGTAAAATACCAAAAGTTAGCATTTAGTAATTATAAAAAAAAAAAATAGAGTGAGGAAGACAGAATGATCTATAAGATTAGGCAGAAAGAGGCTAAGCAAGTTTTAAGAGCTTCCAAATCACACACAGAAGAGAAAATAGCACAGTCAGTAAAAAGGGGGACAAAACTTTTTTTAGATACATAAATGAGAAAAGAAAAGTAAAACAAGGATTAGTTAGATTAAAAACAAAAGAAGGAAGGTATGTAGAAGAGGATATAGGTCTAGCTGACTGCCTCAATGAATATTTTTGTTCGGTATTTACAGATGAAAATGAAGGAAAGGGACTTCAGCTAAGAAAAAGGATAAATGAGTCATTTATTACACGTGAGTTTACAGAGGAAGAGGTTCTATTTCAACTCTCAAATAAGTCAATGGGACCTGATGGAATACACCCTATTAAAAGAGCTTAGTGGTGTATTAGCAAAACCATTTACAGATTTATTTAACCAATCATTGATAACAGGAGTAGTCCCAGAAGATTGGAAGTTGGCGAATGTTGTGCCCATTCACAAGAAAGGTAATAGGGAGGAGTCGGGCAACTATAGGCCAGTAAGCCTTACTTCAGTAGTGGGGAAAGTGATGGAAACCATGTTAAAGGATAGGATTGTTGAACATCTAAAAACACATGGATTTCAAGATCAGAGACAACATGGATTTACTTCAGGGAGATCATGCCAAACTAATCTTATTGATTTGGGTAACTAAAATTATAGATCAGGGTGGTGCAGTAGACATTGCTTACCTAGATTTCAGTAAGGCTTCTGACACTGTTGCACATAGAAGGCTTATCAATAAACTGCAATATTTAAGTTTGGATTCCAATATTGTTGAATGGGTAAGGCAGTGGCTGAGTGACAGGCAACAGAGGGTTGTAGTCAATGGAGTATATTCGAAGCTTGGGATTGTCACCAGTGGGATACCTCAGGGATCTGTACTTGGACCCATTCTCTTTAATATTTTTATTAGTGATATTGCAGAAGGTCTTGATGGTAAGGTATGTCTTTTTGCTGATGATACTAAGATATGTAACAGGGTTGATGTTCCAGGAGGGATAAGCCAAATGGCTAATGATTTAGGTAAACTAGAAAAATGGTCAGAGTTGTGGCAACTGACATTTAATGTGGATAAGTGCAAGATAATGCATCTTGGACATAAAAACCCAAGGGCAGAGTACAGAATATTTGATAGACTCCTAACCTCAACATCTGAGGAAAGGGATTTAGGGGTGATTATTTCTGATGACTTAAAGGTAGGCAGACAATGTAATAGAGCAGCAGGAAATGCTAGCAGAATGCTTGGTTGTATAGGGAGAGGCATTAGCAGTAGAAAGAGGGAAGTGCTCATGCCACTGTACAGAACACTGGTGAGACCTCACTTGGATTATTGTATGCAGTACTGGAGACCGTATCATCAGAAGGATATTGATACCTTAGAGAGAGTTCAGAGAAGGGCTACTAAACTGGTTCATGGATTGCAGGATGAAACTTACCAGGAAAGGTTAAAGGATCTTAACATGTATAGCTTGGAGGAAAGACGAGACCGGGGGGATATGATAGAAACATTTAAATACATAAAGGGAATCAACACAGTAAAGGAGGAGACTATATTTAAAAGAAGAAAAACTACCACAACAAGAGGACATAGTCTTAAATTAGAGGGACAAATGTTTAAAAATAATATCAGGAAGTATTACTTTACTGAGAGGGTAGTGGATGCATGGAATAGCCTTCCAGCTGAAGTGGTAGAGGTTAACACAGTAAAGGAGTTTAAGCATGCGTGGGATAGGCATACGGCTATCCTAACTATAAGATAAGGCCAGGGACTAATGAAAGTATTTAGAAAATTGGGCAGACTAGATGGGCCGAATAGTTCTTATCTGCCATCACATTCTATGTTTCTATGTTTCTATGTTTAAGATCTGATGAATGAATGAGGATGTCATCTAAATAGACAACATCACACAAGGATAAGACATCACACAGATAATCATTAATCAGATCTTGAAAGATTGCAGGGGCATTGCATAAACCAAAAGGCATCACCAAGTATTCGTAATGTCTGAGTGTTGAAGGATGTTTTCTTTTCATCACCCTTTCTTATCCTTTTAAGATTATATGCACCCCTAAGATCAAGTTTATTAAAAAAAAAAAAATAATAATAATAATTATAAAAAATATACATATATATATAACTCAGTTATGAGTGTAATGGGGTAAGCATTACGGATATTGATCCGAATTAGACCCCTGTAATCAATACAGAGTCTCCAATCACCCTCTTTCTTTGCGACAAAAAAGAATCCTGCTCCTGCAGGGGATGAGGATCTTCTAATGAATCCTTTCTTTAAGGATTCCTGTATGTATTCCTCTGATTCTATTCTCTTTTTCTGAAAGTGGGTAGACCCTATCCTTTGGGGGCATAATACCAGACAACAAGTCTATGGCACAGTCATAAGGGCGATGTGGAGGTAGTTTTTCAGCCTCCCTTTTTTGAATACTTCACCAAGATCTGCATATTGCAGAGGTATGGAAGTAAAGTAGACAAAGGAGAGGCAGTAGGTAAGTTCAGTGTAAAAACAGGGCGCACTTATTTAAGACAGTAAGAATAACATTTCTTTCCCCATGACAATATTTCTGATTTTTCCCAATCAAAAACGGGGTTGTGTTTCACCAACCAGGTGAAACATAGAACAACAGGACAAGAAGGGGAATGCAATATCTGAAATGTTATTTTTTTTCTTTGTGCAAGACCCCCACAGACATAAACAAGTCTTGGCTTTCATGCATGCCAAGTGGTTTGTCTAATGGTCTACCATCTATGGCCTCAACGGCCAAGGGTGTCGTCTTTTGGATCAGAGACAAGTCAGCGGAGTTGGCAAAATTCTGGTCCATTAAATTATCCGCAGCACCTGAATGGATCCAGACATTAGTGTTGATGGTGCTACCATTGACATAAAGTATGACAGGTATAGTTAGTCTAATTGTTGAATTAGAAGGGGTAATGTTATAACACCCAATGCCTTAGGTGCTGGAGTTTTCCGAACGGCTAGAACATTCCTTTCTCAAATGCCCCCTTTTGCTGCAATAAAGACATAAGCATAGGTATAAGCAACAGAGGAACTAGATTCCCATATAGGATTGACCCATGCCAAGGCTCACTCTGACAGGTGATTAATCAGAAAAGCTATCGTAGGCCAATCGTTAGGAAATGAATGTGGGTTTATAACCAAATGGATGTCAATCTGATTAAGAAACCCACAACATAACATAGGATCCCCACTATAGCATTGTGGACGTGTCATGTGGACAGTATGTGCTGGAACTGCAGGCACAGTTCCAGAAACAGGAACCGAAGGGGCAGCAGCATTGTCCTGTGTGTCAGGCTGTAAATGAGCAGTACGGACTAAGATGGTTTGCAAGGCTTGGGCGAATTGATCCATGCGATGATCCGTCCATACTTGCGCCACAAATGGGCAATTTTTGCGATACATCTGTAGGTTCCATAAAAAAAAAAAAAAAATAGGGCCCTGTTGTTATGTCAGGAATCCGGAAACCTGAACACACAGACAGAATCACAAACAAGAATATTTGTAATACCGGTCCTTAGAATAGCCGGGTTATACAAATAAGCAGAGTCAGTATACAAGCTGAGGTCAAAGGATTACAGAGGTAAGGAATAACGATGAAACAAGGTTAGAGAGAGCAGGATAAACGAGAGACAAAAGCCAGTCAAGGTACCAAACAACTATACCGAAGGAACGTGCTATTGGGCTACCAAGAAACCACAACAGGGCAACAAGGAATGGGAGAGGTGAGTATATATAGGCCTAAAGTATCGTGATTGGATGAAAGTCGTTTGGAGTTTACCACTGTTCGAGAGAGGTACCTGGGCCTCCTACACTGATCCCTGACGTAATTGGTATGCACCTAATCCCATGGGAAATTCGCCCGCATACACAAACAATCAACACGCAAGCATCAGTCGGAATGCCGGGGAAGATCGCGGCACTCGGAGCTGAACCGTTGGGTAAGCAGGCTGAACGCCTGACAGCCTTAGACTAAATCTTCTTTCTTCCAGTCTAAACGCACGACGCGTGTCCTATGTATAGTCTGTTGAGGATGTTTAGAAGCCCACACGATGTATATATTTTTTACAGATGAGTTATAATATTGCTTTCATGCTCTCCTTTTGTGTAGTTGATTTACTGCCAATTTAAATATTTTAAAATGTGTTGCCTTGTTTGTCACCTACTAAAATAGAGAGTTAAATCCAAACGACAGAGCAACTGAGGAGATACATTGTAATGTCCATAATTTGAAAAAAGAGGCTGCTACTACACATAAAGCAAACAGGGAATACAGACTTGTAGCTTGAGTGGTATCTAGTTTCTGTGTTTATCCTTCTATTTCAAAGTGTGACTA